>NC_064638.1:1234417178-1235042178 GCF_023864345.2 Schistocerca serialis cubense
GGTGTGAACTTAAATCAATCACCTTCTGTATCAGCAGGGGCTGGCTATTACAGGCTACCTATAGGAAGTGTGCACATGACACGTACTCCACCACTCTGCCTACTGGTGACTTATGCCTATATACACAATGAGCAGCACTGACTCATGCTCACAATGTTCTTTTAGTTTTTACTGCTCACATCAGTTGTTCTATCTGTGGGTTATGTTGCATCTTCTGTATGATTCTTTTGTCTTGTTATGTGTGGAGTCACGAGAGGCTTATTTCTGTTATTGTTCAAAGGTTTACGAGTAAAGCCACATTTGTCTTTCGTGGATCAGTTTTGTGTATTACTTGGTTACTACAATAGGTAATAATATTAGACTTCATATAGACCTGGGACATTTATAAATGGTATGATGGTATTCCTGTCAGCACATCTCACAGCCTTTTCAAAATGTTACTAGAGTATTGACCTAAACAATATTATTGAAATCATTCCTTGTGTGAATGTTAAGAGCCATAGAAATAAATAAGTCTTACGTGGTCAGAAATTAAAACACGTTTTGAGAAGCCACTGCTTTTATTGTTATGCAGTGATGTCCGAATGTCACTCATTCCCTTCCATATTCACTGTTGAAGACAATAATAAAAACACAACTCATGGTATTTGAAGAGAGAAAGGTACACAGAGGTCAATATTATAAGGAAGCTCTCAAAGCAAAGGAACAATTAAAGTTGAAGGGGTTTCCTCTTTAGAAAGGAAATGAAAAGAGATCCTACTGCTAAGTCTAGTCCCACTGATCCAACAACATTTTATGAAAGGTTATGCAAGCGATTGGAAGATAGACTTCACGAGATGGGGATTATATTTCTTTGTGGACTAATGTACTGGATCCTTCTTGTTGGCCTGACAATCCTGCAGTAACTTTTCGGTAGGAAGAAATGAAAATAATTATGTCAGAGTTTCATATTCCGTGAAAGAAAAATTTTCACAGGTTTTTGAGAGTTCCTAGAAGAAATGTGATGTCCACCTTCTCTACTGCCTCCAAGAAACGCAATTACTGCATAACAATATCCACCAGTGAATGTAAGAGGGGATTTTCACAAATGAACTATGTTTTAACCCAATTAAGAGTGTCACTGCAAATGAAGACTGTTGCCAATTGACATTCATCAAACCACTAGAATCTTCTTTACAACTGTTCAGCAAACCCCTTCATGTGGAAACATGGTTCCTGAAAGGATATACCTGGCTATACACAGCAAAAGGAAGGAGCAGAAGCAGGAGAAATATGATAGTGGTATTGTGATTCCGATTTGGAACCTGTTTTAAACAACTGTGTTCATTTGCGAGGTATTTCTTTTAACTGTAATTCTAGATATTGTATACATTTAAGGTGTGTGTGTTAAAAGTGTGTTATAATTTCTTATATCAATAAATTATAAATGTTAGACACTGGCAACAGTTCATTCAGAGCACCACTTCATTCCCCCCCACCCCCAAGGAAATGGCTGAGTGTCTCATTGATTCGGGGTTAAGTGTCTGTGAAAGTGTAGGTTTGTCATTCATTTTTACATGAAGTACACAAAACAAAGAAAAAGAAGATGAAACATGGGAGCGCATAAAGTGCATTTGGTTTGAGGGTGACAGGTTGCAGTTGCTATTTCAAAAGTTCACAGAATTTCTGTATTCTGTTGTAAAAAATGCACGCATTTTTAACAACAAGCATCTGAAAGTTAATTAAATCTAGCACATTTACGTTATTATCAGTACTTCATCTTGAAGGTTAGTAGTTCTCTATTCTTTCAACAAAACTTTTTCCCATACCATTGGCGTTCCACTGACAGTAAAAATTCCATACTTCTACTTTGCCCTTGCTCTTTTAAGCAGTGAGTAATTATTTCCTGCACAGTGCAATAAATTTACTAATCCAACATTGTCAATAACGAACACTATTCCCACAATTAACTGTTGCACAATCGACACGTTACCTGTTGGCTTTTGTGTCAGCAAATCTGCAGAATTTTGTTTAATTGTTCTTTGCTCTTTCCAGCAATTTAACTGTAGCATACCTCTTCATTATTTAACTCACACTTCCAGAAAGTAGTGTAAAGTTCAAGTTGTTGTTTCAGAAACTTTGCACTGTTGTTTTTGTTTACATACAGTCGTGAATAGGCCAAATTTATGGAATCATATTTTCATGTTTATCTGTAATTTAACTGACTTATTCTTAATAAACTATGTGAGTTGGAACTTAAATAGTGGCAACTATTTATTCACAACCGATACAAAAGAGTTACATATTTGCACCTGTTACTGTCCTTCGAAGTAGTAGCCAGCATTGTTAGAACCTGTTGCCAGCGATGTGGAAGGTGTAGTATACCATTAGCAGAGCCTGTTCTGTTGATGGTGCGAATGGAGCGATCTACAGCCTGTTGAATCTCTGGAACAGTTCTGAAGCGAATGCCACGAAATGGTTCCTTCATCTTTGAAATCAAATCAAAGTCACAAGGACGTAAGTCGTATTACTGTTTGTTTATGGAGCATCACTTGGGACCAGCTTTGCGAAAGAAGCGGCAACACTTTCTGTGCAACCCACCCATCATTTTGCATGACAATGCGTGGGCGCATACAGCGTAAGCTGTGGCTCCTCTGTTTGCTCGATGGGACTGGGAAGTACTGTACCATCCACCATACTCCCTGGACTTAAGTCCTTGTGACTTTGATTTGATTCCAAAGATAAAGGAACCACTTCGTGGCATTCACTTCAGAATTGTTCCAGAGATTCAACAGGCAGTAGACTGCTCCATTTGCACCATCAACAGAACAGGCTCTGCTAACGGTATACTACACCTTCCACATCTCTGGCAGTGGGTTCTACACAATGCTGGTGACTACTTTCAAGGACAGTAACAGGTGCAAACATGTAACTCTTTTGTATCGGTTGTGAATAAATAGTTGTCACTATTTAAGTTCCAACTCTTGTATTACGTTTATCATGAGTGAAAAGTACTTGATTTGCCGTAGGATTGTTAGGTCGGGGCTTTGGTGGGTGCTGCAGTTTTTTCCATGTGCATGTGGGCGACTGTAGTGGCATGGGAATAGGGGAAGTAAATGAGACACATCAGTGATTTTCTAGGATATGTAGTAGAGATAGTAAGATACTAGAAGAGGAGGGGGAAATTACCGCTCTTCAGCTGAGTTAGACAAGGCCAGGTGAGATCTTGACAGGTTAAGGAGGGAGAAGGGTAAAGAGAGGTGCGAAGTGGCAACAAGCAACAGGAGGAACAGGCCTAGAACTTTGTCTGATAACTTCATGCTGAATGTGGAAAATAGCTTTGACCTATTCTTTCAGTTAGAAGCTGGTGAGCCTCAAGCAGCTGCAGGTGTACACAGGGCACAACAAACTTTCAACAACAAATTGAAAAGTAAGAATGTAAAGAAATCAGTAAAGAGAAAGAAAGTGTTGCTGTTAGGTAGTTCCCATGGAAGAGTTGTTGGCCAACTTTTGCAGAATGAACTAGGATCAGAATATTTGCTCACCAATTTCTTTAAACGTAGTGCTGGTCTGGAGCAGGTGACAGAGGATTTAGGATCACTTTGCAAATATTTCACTAAGGAAGACACCGTGGTTACAGGGGTGGGCCAGGTAATAGTACTGACAGAGATCCTGGGTACAGTATAGAGTGTGACCTGGCAAGGATTGCATCAGCATCGAAGCATACTAGTGTTGAGTTTGTATCTGTTCTTGGGTGCCATGACCGACCTCATTTGAACTCTTCTGTCAAGAGAGTTAATTTGGAGTTGGAATGGCTGCTTATGTAGGGTGCGTGGTCACACATTGGTGTGGTTCCTGTTGATTCTCTCGATAACTGGGGTTATACTAGGCATAGCCTTCACCTCAACAGGAAAGGGAAGGGTAAACTGGCTGGGAAAATAGCAGGAAAGTTAAAGGGGGTAGGCACTGTCATGAGAGACAGAACACCAATGGTTATAGGGTTCACGAAAGCTCCTTTTTTAAGGTAGGGAGGACAGAAAGAAACCAAGCTTTAAGAGAGGTTAGAATTGAGACAAACCTTCAGTTTGAGAAAGAAACCAAAAACATATAATTCTACCTTATTACATCAGCATAAACAGCTGCTGGTTCAGAATTTTCAACAATCAGCAGATATTTCAACTCTACCCAATTTTAACTCAGTCAATGTGAAACGTCAGCTATCTTTATCGCATCAAAATATTTGAGGACTGAGAAATAAAATTAATGAATTAGAGTCCTCAAACCCAGCTGACATAATCTGCCTCTCTGAACATCATGTGACCACTGGTATAGAACTTTTAAGTGTTACAGGATTCAGGTTAGCATTTCACTTTTGTAGAGCAAAAATGGAGAAAGGAGGAGTTGTCACATTCATCAGAAACTGTCATAAATTTAAGAACATAGACATCCATAAATTTTGCCTAGAACAGCATATGGAAGCACGTGCAACAGAAGTATAATTAAAAAAAAAAAAAAAAAATCCTTCATAATATCAAGTGTATATTGAGCACTTGACGGTAAGTTTAATCTGTTCATAAACCAGCTTGCAGCTGTACTTGCCCATATAACAACCAAAAACAAAGAAATAGTGGTTGCTGGTGACTTCAATTTAGATTTCCTTAAAGACTCTCCCAATAAGAATTTATTTGAGTTAGTAACACTATCATTCAACTTAATTCCCACTGTAAAGTTCCCCACTAGGGTAGCCAATTGCTCACAAACAGCCATTGATAATATCTTTATAGAAAAGTCCAATGAACACAATTATATTACAAAACCAATAGTCAATGGCCTCTCAGACCATGACGTGCAGTTCCTTCTGTTAAATGTTAATACTGAACATGATATAAAATCTGTTAAATCTGAGCTCAAGAGGGTAATCAATAAGCCAAAAATTGATTATTTTAGGACACTCCTCAGAGACATTCATTGGAATGATGTTTACAGTGCTCGTGGCATGAATGAAAAATATAACACTTTTGCTAATAAAAAGCTTAACTTATTTGAACACTGTATTCCCCCAAAACTATCCAAGGTTAGAGCAAAGTTTACAAAGAAGCCATAGATTACTCAAGGAATAGTGGTATCTTGTAAAACAAAAAGAAAACTGTATCTGTCAATCCGAAAGAGTTCTCATGTTGATGATATAGCACATTACCAGAAATACTGCCAAATATTAAAGACTGTAATACAGACGTCAAAGCAAATATATTACAAGAAAAAGAAAGTCACATCAGATGACAAAATAAAGACAATATGGGATATAGTGAAGGTGGAGATTGGTAGAATCAGACATGAAGAGGGGCAAATAGCATTAAGAGTAAATATACGACGGCTATCCACAAAGTACATCACGTTTTTGTTTGTGTCCGTTAGCGTCGTGGCTAGCGCAGCCATCTTGGTGTCATGGCATTCCGCCGCTCAGTCGGCATCCTGCCGTGCTAGTGAGAGGTTCGTGCTGTACTCCGTTGAGTTACTGTGACAGTTTGAAATGTCAGCAGTAATTGAAAATGCCGCGAAGTGTGAAATGCGTGCTGTAATAAGGTTTCTGACTGCAAAAAACTGTACACTGATAGAAATCTATCGGCAGCTTTGTGAAGTGTATGGGGACAACATAATCACTGAAGGTGGAGTGCGTCAATGGGTCATAAAATTTAGAAATGGCCGAACTAACGTTCATGAAGAAGAGCGAAGTGGAAGACCCAGCATAGTGACTGGCGAAGCTGTTGAAAAAGTCAAAGCCGCGGTCCGTGAAAACCGTTATTTCACAATAACGGAACTCTCTATGAGTTTTCCACAAATTTCACGAAGTTTGTTGCTCGAAATCATTACCGAAAAGCTTGATTACCACAAGTTTTGTGCAAGATGGATACCAAAAATCTTGACAGAGATTAACAAAAATCAGCGAATGGCTGCAGCGTTAACTTTTTTGGACGCTTACGAGAAAGATGGCGACTCATTACTCGATCGCATCGTTACTGGTAACGAAACATGGGTTAAGCATGTGAACTGCGAGACAAAATTACAGTCAATGCAGTGGGGGCACACAAATTCCCCCCAAAAACCCAAGAAATGCATGCAGACAATATCGGCAAGGAAGGTGATGGTGACTGTCTTTTGGGACAGAAAAGGTGTAATTTTTGTGGATTTCCTGGAAAGGGACACTACAATAAACTCTCAAAGGTATTGACAAATTCTGCACAACCTCAGAAGAGCAGTACAAAACAAGTGCAGGGGAAAGTTGGGTTCAAAGATCTTGCTGATTCACGACAACACCCGGGCCCACACGGCAAATGCCATTCGTGAAGTTCTCGAATCTTTTAAGTGGGAGTTGTTTCCTCATCCGCCGTACAGTCCCCACCTGGCACCGAGTGACTTCCAATTATTCCCAGCAATGAAGAAGTGGTTGGCTATGCAGCGTTTTGATGATGACGCACAGCTTCAAGAAGAGGTAACCACGTGGTTGAAGGCGCAGGCAGCCGAATTTTACGACGAAGGAATTTCCAAGCTCGTCCATCGCTACAATAAGTGCCTTAATTTAAATGTAGAAAAGTAGTATTTAAGTGATTCATCTGTATATAATAAAAAAAAATTTCCAATACTTTGTTTATTTTTAATTCCAAAACATAATGTACTTTGTGGATAGCCCTCGTACATTGGTGACAGATGTATATAGTGTTGCAGAACTTTTTAACAAACATTTTATAACTGTTACTGAAAAGATAGGGGTTGTCAAGTTTTGTAGATGCTGCCATGGAATACCTCAGACCAGACATTTCAAGTAACTTCCATAATATAATAATATACCCCAGAAGAAGTAATGTCCATCATAAAATCTTTAAAATCAAAAACATCTAGTAGGTATGATGAAATAGCAACAAAGTTAATTAAAGAATGTGATTCTGAGTTAAGTAACATACTAAGCTATCTGTGTAACCAGTCGTTTATCAGTGGAATATTTCCTGAATGCTTGAAATATGCTGAAGTTAAGCCACTGTTTAAGAAGGGAGATAAAGAAATAGCATCAAATTTCCGTCCAATTTCACTTTAGCCAGCATTCTCAAAAGATTTAGAAAAGGTAATGTACAATTGGCTTTATAACCATCTTATCACAAATAATATACTGTCAAAGTCACAGTTTGGATTTCAAAAGGGTTCTGATAATGAGAAGGCTACTTACACTTACAGTGAAAATGTACTTAATTCAATAGACAAAAAATTGCAGACAGCTGGTATATTTTGTGATCTGTCAAAGGCATTTGATTGTGTAAATCACAATATCCTTTTAAGTAAATTAGAATATTATAATGTAACAAGAAATGCTGCAAAATGGTTCAAATCTTATATCTCTGGCAGGAAACAAAGGGTGTTGGCAGGAAAGAGACATGTATTAAGCTATCAGGCATCATCCAACTGGGAACTAATTACATGTGGGGTCCCACAAGGTTCCATCTTAGGGTCCTTACTTTTTCTCGTGTATATCAATGACATTTCATCAGTAACATTACCAGATGTCAAGTTCGTTTTGTTTGCCGATGATACAAACATTGCAATAAATAGCAAATCAAGTGTAGTCTTAGAAAGATCATCTAATAAAATATTTGTGGACATTAACCACTGGTTCCTGGCCAATTCTTTGTCACTAAACTTTGAAAAAACAAACTTCATGCAGTTCAGAATTTGTAAGAGGTGTCCCACGTGTATATGCCTAACATATGATGACAAGCAGATACAAGAAGTGGACACTGTTAAATTCTTGGGATTACAGCTTGATAATAAATTCAATTGGGAGGAGCACACCAAAGAACTGCTGAAGCGTCTTAACAAATCTCTATTTGCAATGTGAATTGTGTCAGACATAGGGGATATAAAAATGAAAAAGCTGGCATACTATGCTTACTTTCATTCCATAATGTCATAGGGGATTATTTTTGGGGGTAATTCATCAAAACAAGCTAAAGTTCCCTGGCACAAAAATGTGCAATAAGAGTTATATGTGGTGTGAACTGAAGAACATCCTGCAGAAGCCTGTTTAGGGAACTAGGGATACTAACTGCTGCTTTCCAATATATTTATTTCTTAATGAAATTTGTCATTAAAAATATATAACTTTTTCAAACCAACAGCTCAGTTCTTGGAATCAATATTAGTAATAAGAATAATCTTCACAAGGATTTAAAGTCACTTGCTCTTGTACAAAAAGGTGTGCATTATTCAGGAACACACATTTTCAGTAACTTTCCAGCAGCCATAAAACGCTTAACAACCAATGAAATTCAGTTTAAGAGAAGCCTAAAAGATTTATTGGTGGCCAACTCCTTCTACTCCACTGATGAATTTCTCAGTAGAACCAACTGATTTGTGTGTATTTGTTTGTTTTTTAATATATATATATATATATATATATATATATATATGTTACAATAGAGGGAAACATTCCACGTAGGAAAAATATATCTAAAAACAAAGATGATGTGACTTACCAAATGAAAGTGCGGGCAGGTCGACAGACACACAAACAAACGCAAACATACACACAAAATTCAAGCTTTCGCAACAAACTGTTGCCTCATCAGGAAAGAGGGAAGGAGAGGGAAAGACGAAAGGATGTGGGTTTTAAGGGAGAGGGTAAGGAGTCATTCCAATCCCGGGAGCGGAAAGACTTACCTTAGGGGGAAAAAAGGACGGGTATACACTCGCGCACACACACACATATCCATCCACACATATACAGACACAAGCACACATATTTAAAGACCTGGCTAGGGTGAAGGCATGTTTGCGGAGGGAATGTAAATAAAACTTAATGGGGTCGTTGTGGTGGTGTTGTGAGGGTGACATGGTATTAGAAGGTGGAAAGTGTAACATAAGGTTGAAATGAAAATGAAAGATAAAAATAGTATGGGGAGAGATAAGGGTGAACTAGAAAGTAACTGGAGATCTGGTACGAAAAAAGGCGAAAAAGTGTTGGTTAAGTTGATCCTGTGGTGAACTTGGGTTGGTAGACAGCGATGTGCATGAAGGTTAGGTGGTTGTGTTGCCGCTAAAACACGTTAAAGGACGGAGAAATTCGGGAAAATTTCGAAAAAACGTGTAAATGTATTAAAAGGAGTGGTGTTGTGGTGAAAGACTACGAAAATGGGGCTAACAATTGTCTGGCGAAGAAATAATGATGTTAAAACCTGTGGGGAGCGGCTAAAAATGATCAGTGATGTGAAAAAACGGAAGTGGAAATAAAGTGAAAGTTATTAGAACTAGCCGAAACGGTTGTTTAATACGTGAAAGCAGCTGTTATTGAACTAGAAACGGTAGCGGTAGCGTTGAAAGCGGAAAATAAAAATTTTTTTGGTTATGGTTTGGAAGTGGGTTACGTATTATTGAGTATATATAGGTGGGATAAAATTGTATTACGGTAAAAAGGGGAAGGTGAATACAAAGTGAGACTACTGGTAAAAACAGAAAGAGAAAATAAAGAGAAAATAAGACGACAGGAAAGATTTCGAAATGCAACAGCGACAATAACAAACGTAATTGTTAGGTTCAAATTAATGATATGGTTACAATAGAGGGAAACATTCCACGTAGGAAAAATATATCTAAAAACAAAGATAATGTGACTTACCAAATGAAAGTGCTGGCAGGTCGACAGACACACAAACAAACACAAACATACACACAAAATTCAAGCTTTCGCAACAAACTGTTGCCTCATCAGGAAAGAGGGAAGGAGAGGGAAAGACGAAAGGATGTGGGTTTTAAGGGAGAGGGTAAGGAGTCATTCCAATCCCGGGAGCGGAAAGACTTACCTTAGGGGGAAAAAAGGACGGGTGTACACTCACACACACACACCCACACACACACACATATCCATCCACACATATACAGACACAAGCAGACTCGTGTCTTTAATGTGGATGGATATGTGTGTGTGTGTGTGTGTGTGTGTGTGTGTGTGTGTGTGTGAGTGTGTACCTGTCCTTTTTTCCCCCTAAGGTAAGTCTTTCCACTCCCGGGATTGGAATGACTCCTTACCCTCTCCCTTAAAACCCACTTCCTTTCGTCTTTCCCTCTCCTTCCCTCTTTCCTGATGAGGCAACAGTTTGTTGCGAAAGCTTGAATTTTGTGTGTATGTTTGTGTGTCTGTCGACCTGCCAGCACTTTCATTTGGTAAGTCACATCATCTTTGTTTTTAGATATATTTTTCCTATGTGGAATGTTTCCCTCTATATATATATATATATATATATATATATATATATATATATATATATATATATATATATATATATATATACATAGATGAGGTGACTTACCGAACGAAAGCGCTGGCAGGTCGATAGACACACAAACAAACACAAATATACACACAAAATTCAAGCTTTCGCAACAAACTGTTGCCTCATCAGGAAAGAGGGAAGGAGAGGGGAAGACGAAAGGAAGTGGGTTTTAAGGGAGAGGGTAAGGAGTCATTCCAATGCCGGGAGCAGAAAGACTTACCTTAGGGGGAAAAAAGGACGGGTATACACTCGCGCACACACACACATATCCATCCACACATATACAGACACAAGCACACATATTTAAAGACCTGGCTAGGGTGAAGGCATGTTTGCGGAGGGAATGTAAATAAAACTTAATGGGGTCGTTGTGG
The DNA here is from genome assembly GCF_023864345.2 of Schistocerca serialis cubense. Classification (NCBI taxonomy): domain Eukaryota; kingdom Metazoa; phylum Arthropoda; class Insecta; order Orthoptera; family Acrididae; genus Schistocerca; species Schistocerca serialis. Next base: position 1,234,427,848 of record NC_064638.1, read on the forward strand.
TGGTGTTGTGAGGGTGACATGGTATTAGAAGGTGGAAAGTGTAACATAAGGTTGAAATGAAAATGAAAGATAAAAATAGTATGGGGAGAGATAAGGGTGAACTAGAAAGTAACTGGAGATCTGGTACGAAAAAAGGCGAAAAAGTGTTGGTTAAGTTGATCCTGTGGTGAACTTGGGTTGGTAGACAGCGATGTGCATGAAGGTTAGGTGGTTGTGTTGCCGCTAAAACACGTTAAAGGACGGAGAAATTCGGGAAAATTTCGAAAAAACGTGTAAATGTATTAAAAGGAGTGGTGTTGTGGTGAAAGACTACGAAAATGGGGCTAACAATTGTCTGGCGAAGAAATAATGATGTTAAAACCTGTGGGGAGCGGCTAAAAATGATCAGTGATGTGAAAAAACGGAAGTGGAAATAAAGTGAAAGTTATTAGAACTAGCCGAAACGGTTGTTTAATACGTGAAAGCAGCTGTTATTGAACTAGAAACGGTAGCGGTAGCGTTGAAAGCGGAAAATAAAAATTTTTTTGGTTATGGTTTGGAAGTGGGTTACGTATTATTGAGTATATATAGGTGGGATAAAATTGTATTACGGTAAAAAGGGGAAGGTGAATACAAAGTGAGACTACTGGTAAAAACAGAAAGAGAAAATAAAGAGAAAATAAGACGACAGGAAAGATTTCGAAATGCAACAGCGACAATAACAAACGTAATTGTTAGGTTCAAATTAATGATATGGTTACAATAGAGGGAAACATTCCACGTAGGAAAAATATATCTAAAAACAAAGATAATGTGACTTACCAAATGAAAGTGCTGGCAGGTCGACAGACACACAAACAAACACAAACATACACACAAAATTCAAGCTTTCGCAACAAACTGTTGCCTCATCAGGAAAGAGGGAAGGAGAGGGAAAGACGAAAGGATGTGGGTTTTAAGGGAGAGGGTAAGGAGTCATTCCAATCCCGGGAGCGGAAAGACTTACCTTAGGGGGAAAAAAGGACGGGTGTACACTCACACACACACACACCCACACACACACACATATCCATCCACACATATACAGACACAAGCAGACTCGTGTCTTTAATGTGGATGGATATGTGTGTGTGTGTGTGTGTGTGTGTGTGTGTGTGTGTGTGTGAGTGTGTACCTGTCCTTTTTTCCCCCTAAGGTAAGTCTTTCCACTCCCGGGATTGGAATGACTCCTTACCCTCTCCCTTAAAACCCACTTCCGTTCGTCTTTCCCTCTCCTTCCCTCTTTCCTGATGAGGCAACAGTTTGTTGCGAAAGCTTGAATTTTGTGTGTATGTTTGTGTGTCTGTCGACCTGCCAGCACTTTCATTTGGTAAGTCACATCATCTTTGTTTTTAGATATATTTTTCCTATGTGGAATGTTTCCCTCTATATATATATATATATATATATATATATATATATATATATATATATATATATATATATATGAGGTGACTTACCGAACGAAAGCGCTGGCAGGTCGATAGACACACAAACAAACACAAATATACACACAAAATTCAAGCTTTCGCAACAAACTGTTGCCTCATCAGGAAAGAGGGAAGGAGAGGGGAAGACGAAAGGAAGTGGGTTTTAAGGGAGAGGGTAAGGAGTCATTCCAATGCCGGGAGCAGAAAGACTTACCTTAGGGGGAAAAAAGGACAGGTATACACTCGCACACACGCACATATCCATCCACACATACAGACACAAACAGACGTATGTCTCAGACCTAACCTCTCTTAAAACATAATTTCTTTCTGTCCTTCCTATCAAAAAAAAGTGCTGCTCTGACACATGTAATCACTGGTAGTTTGTTAATTTTATGTTCCGTGGATCATTTGCGAGACATGGAAGGAGTAATTTTACATTCATTTCACAAATTATTTTGTAAATATGCCTACATGCTGATCATTAACAAAATATACATATGTGAGCTAGTGATTCCTATCTGCCATATTTTACTGTATATTACAATAACAGCAGTTCTTCCACTACACCTGACAATGCCTCCTCTCCTTAACTTTTCTGTTGTTTGGCTCAGTCATTGTACCTTTCTCTAGCCTGTTGAGGTGAATTCCACGTCTAGTACTATCCCACCTACTTAAAGAATCCACAGGAACCATGCCAATAAGTGACTATCACAAACCAACCACAAGATCAAACAGTGGTTTATATCAGCAAAGGACTATAGGGACAGACTCTCAATGTTGAGAGTATACCGAATACTACGTACATGTTGAAAAGTCTGAGTTCGAATGATCAGATGATCCATCAATCTTAGGACTATCAAAGATAAACAGAATTAGAATTACAGTTTTGGACAGGTGGAGAAACCATTGGGGCAGAGGACATTCTGTGTGAGATTGACCACATGATAAAATTTCCCAACACGGAGGTTTTCACTGTGAAGTACAGCCACCACACCCATTTGTCCAGGGAACCCTTAAAAATTTACAAACAGGAGAATACTTTTAGCAAGAAAGAAGAAAGCCTCAAGGTATTGTATCATGGAGTCCAGTGGTGCAGCAAATGACTAATGTCAAGTAACAAGGTAACATTACTGCTAATGAGCAGGATAAGGCCCTCGGGCATTGACATGACAGATACAAATAATCTCTGGCCCTGGGCACGACTCTAGTCTGCCACCAGCAACGGAAGGTGAATCTTCAACATTGTCACACAATCTTACTGGTAAAATTTCAGAAAAATCTTTAAACAAACTCTGGCTAATAGCTCTAAGACAACAGCCAACAGGTAAAAGTCAAAAAGTGACCAACGAAAGCCTCAACTATTTTGTAGTTCTCCATTTGTTCACGAAAAAGCATTTTCACGTTTCAGAAGCATGGCATGTTTCCCCATTCTATAATAGAGGAAGAAACTTATATTATCTTCTTTAAGTAATGCCATTGAGGAGATATTACAATGATTGTTTCACATAGTTTACTTGGCTCCAATATTATTCTTGTTCTGTGTCATAATCTACCATTTTATTTTAATTATTTGATTGGATAGATAAAAAAAGATCTATTCACCAAGTAGTGACAGAACACACATATAAAAGCCGATTGTAACTGGCAAGTTTTCAGAGCCAGTGGCTCCTTCTTCAGGCAGAAGGGTTGAAGGGGAAGGAAGAGGGGTGAAGGAACAGGACTGGAGAGATCTAGGAAGAGGGGAAGATTTTGGGAAAGTCACATAGAATCGCGGGTCACGGGAGACTTAGCTTACAGGATGCGAAGGAAAGACTGATTGTTACGGACTGCCACCAGAGCTTGACCTCTTCAGACCTTTTCCTTCACCTCTCTTCCTTCTCTTTCAACCTTCTGCCTGAAGAAGGAGCCAGTGGCTCCTAAAGCTTGCCAGTTACAACTGTCTTTTATGTGTGTGTTCTGCCACTGCTATCCAATTAAAGAATTTTATCAATAATTGATTGTTTTCATTGTTATTTTATTTGAATTGATAGACTGAAATTGTTTCTTCTTCCCAACAACATTACAGGAGAATTCTTGCATAGAAATGAGTACCAGTTATAAGTCAGCGTGCAAATGCAAGTACTGCACCCTCTCACACACATACTTTTGTTCAATCAACATGTTGTGACTAAGAGCATATGGAACAAGTAAATAACTAAATTATACTAGAAACACACAAAATGCTACAAATGAAAGACATATTACTTGTGATTATATATTTGCATATTAGTATGCATGGCAAATTTTCCAGTAGATAATGCTTTGGAAAATATTTGTTTATAAATTTCTTTGCTGCAGTCATCTAAAAACCAGTATGCTTCAGTTATTTTATTTGCATGTGCTTCACCAAATCATCGAGGTCTCCATCGAACATGCGGGCTCTAGAAGAATTAGAACCGCAGTTGTGAATTTACAGAAGATATCCTGCAGGTTTTTATAATTATCTTAGGTCAGTAACTTCATAATACTGAATATTGCTTAAAATCAAAATGCAGAACATTATATCTTTCAGAATGTCAGGGTGAAAAATCTGTTACAGCAATACACGTGTAGGTTGATGCAACTTACTGTAACTGGTTTTTAATGTACAGTTATTTGCGTACTTCAGTTGTTACAGATCCGGTGTGAGATCAAAGCTATCTAAGATTTACATACATTATTTGTAAAATTACACACTGATAGAATTGGTGGCATTTTGACAATGAGGGGAAATGGAAAGAAAAAGAAGGAAGAGTTATTTATGTCCCATGAATATCAATGTCATTAGAGGTGGTACACAAGTTCAGATTGGGTCAAGGATGGGGAAGAAAATCAGCTGTGCCTTTACAAAGGCACCATTTGTCTGGAGCATATTTGGGAAATCATCGTAAACTTAAATCAGGAGGGCTGGAAATGACAAGAGGAATATTACTTAATTTATTATCTTCCAAATATAACTACAAACAAGACAGGCATAAGATTTTGCATATAATAAAATAACTGACATGTCAAACAGAATTTACAGAATCTCACTTCAAAAATGACATTTACTCACTGCAAAAATATTCAAAGTACACTGTTCTAAAAGAGAATTACATAAATAAGTTTGGGAATTTTTTACTCATAAAACACGGCCTTTTGCTAGCAAGGTCAGGTCTTTTAATCTTCCCCTCTGATTAATTTCACTGTATATGTCTCCTGATGCACAACACGACGACACACAGCAAAAATCACATGGTAGAATTCACAGCCTGAAAAAATTTTTTTGATTGTATGCAGACTTACTTATTTGCATTTTTCTTAGATTACTCGCACAACGTACCTAACAACTGCAAAGCATACATTGTAAAGTATTACTGTCTGTTTCATATGCAGTGAAGATATAATTTTGGATATACAACTCCCTTTCCTTGTTCCTTTAGAACCTGTACATCAGCTCTTCAATTTATTTCACTTGGTCTATCTTCTCCTCTGGATATCTCATTTCTAGATGTTGACCTTAATCTCTCTGTGGCTGTATAATTCACTCCAGTTCTCCAACACAGTATTGCTATATGCAGGTGTGTTGTTTGTAATAAAAGTAATTCTTGTTCTAACATGCTGAAAGCATTGAAGGTCTTCACTTAGGGGCACTAGCCTCCACACCTGTTTCATAAAACAGACCACGTGCTCCACGTTCTCCTTTCTTCTTAATGCTCTACCAAAATCTATCAACCAATCAAAAAAGTGAACCTCCCTCATTACACAATATCAACCTCTTTTGACACTACTAAACTACATTTCCAACCAAGAATTCAGATACAACTAAACGACATTTCTGACCAAGAATTCAACTGCCTTCCATCACATGCTGAATGTAGAAATATTCCACTCAAAAAATGGTGTATTGCTGTCTGTCCAATGAATGAAATATTTTGGTCTACATCTACATATATGCTCGCCAAATCAGTGTAGTGTGGTTGTAACATGGTCCTTTGTATTATTATTCTCTAGCTTTTCCCTTTTGCAAATGTATTGTGAGGAAAAATACCTGTCAGTTGTCCTAATTTTTATCATTCTGTTCTCCATTCCTAAGCAAGATACTTGATGTTAGCAGTAAAATTTATGCTTTTCTTAAATTTAACCAACAAAACTGCAGTAAAACAACTTTGCTTTTGTTCTACTAACTTACATATACCTGTACTGAGAGTATCTGATACACTTTTGTATTGCCTATCCTTAAGTCACCCTTCCTTTCATCCCCTTCAAGTTGGCCCATACAGCTCCCTACCATCTACAGCTCCCTCTATTACCACAGAAGTTATTGCATGATGTCTTAACAGATGTCCTACCATTGTGTCTCTTCTTCTTGTCAAGTGTTTTTCATATATTCCTTTCCTTGACGACTCGTCGGAGAACCTCCTCATTGAAGACCTTATCAATCTATCTAATTTTCAGCATCTCAAATGCTTCGATTCACTCCTGTTCCAGTTTTCCCACAGTCCAGGTTTCACTATCATACAATGCTGTGCTCCAAACATGCTTCCTCAGAAATTTCTTACTCAAACTAAGACCTACGTTTTATATAAGTAGACTTCTCATGACCAAGAGTGGCTTTTTTTGCCAGGTGCTAGTCTGCTTTTTATGTCCTCCTTGCTCTCTCCCAACTTTACCTACTCCGTGATCACCAATTCTGATGTTAAGTTTCTGTTCTCATTCCTGCTACTTCTCATTACTTTCGTCTTTCTTTGATTTATTTTCTATTCATATTCTGTATCCATTAGGCTGTTCATTCCATTAAATACATCCTGCAATTCTTCTTCACTTACACTGATGATAGCAAAGTCACAGCGAATCTTATCACTGATATCCTTTAATCCTGAATTTTAATTCCACTCTTGAAACTTTCTTTAATTTCCATCATTGATTCTTCAATGTTGAGATTAAACAGTAGGGGTAAAAGACTACATTCCTGTTTTACACCCTTTTTAATCCAAGCATTTCGATCTTGGTCTTCCACTCTTACTGTTCCCTCTTGGCTCTTGTACATATTAAATACTACCAGTCTTTCCCTATAGTTTACACCATTTTTCTCAGCCATTCAAACATTTTGCACCATTTTACACTGTCAAATGCTTTTTCCAGGCTGACAATTCTTATGAATGTTCCTTGATTTTTCTTTAGTATTTCTTCCATTATCAACCACATCAGAACTGCCTCTTTTCTGCCTTTACCTTTCCTAAAGCCAAACTGATTGTCATCTAACACATCAGCAATTTTCTTTTCCATTCTTCCATATATTATTCTTGTCTGTAACTTGGATGTATGAGCTGTTAAGCTGGGTGTGCAATAATTCTTGCACTTGTCAGCACTGCAGTCTTCGTAATTGTGTGGTCGACGTTTTTCTGACAGTCAGATGGTATATTGCCAGACTCATACATTCTACACACAAATTTGAATAGCCACTTTGTTGCCGCTTCCCCCAATGATTTTAGAAATTCTGATGGAATGTTAACTATCCCTTCTGCCTCATTTGATCTTAAATCTTCCAAATGTCTTTTAAATTCTAATTCTAATACTGGATCCCTTATCCCTTCAACATCAACTCCTGCTTCTTCTTATATGACATCATCAGACAAGTCTTGCCTCTGATAGACGACTTCAATGTACTGTTTCCACTGATCTGTTCCCTCCTCTGCATTTGACAGTGGAATTCCCATTCCACTCTTAATGTTATCACCCTTGCTTTTAATTTCATCAAAGGTTGTTTTGAGTTTCTATTTGCTGAGTCCATTCTTTCGACAATCATTTCATTCTCAGTTTCTTCACATATTTCTTGCAGCCATGTCGCCTTAGCTTCCCTACACTTCTGATTTGTTTAATTCCTAACTGACTTGTATTTCTGTGTCTCTGAATTTCCCTGAATATTTTTGTACTTTCTTCTTTCATTGAACAGCTGAAGTATTTCTCTATTACCCATGGTTCCTTTACAGTTACCTTCTTTGTATCTCCATTTTTCTTTCTAACTTCTGTGATTGCCCTTTTTTGGAGTTTGTCCTTCCTGTCTGACTGAACTGCCTATTGAGCTATTCCTTATTGCAGTAACTATGGCTTTCGAGAACCTCAAGCTTGTCTCTTCATTCCTTAGTACTTCCGTACCCGTTTCTTTGTGCAATGATACTTTCTGACTAGTTCTTGAACTTCAGCCCACTCTGATCACTACTAAATTGTGATCTGAATCTATATCTGGTCTTGGGTATAACTTGCAGTCCAGTATCTGAAATCTTCCACTATCTCCCAATCTTTCCCAAGGATTCTTGAACTTTATTGCAGGACTCAATTAGTCTTTCTCCTCTCTCATATCTAGTAACTGTTTCTTCTACTCCTTCCCCTACAACTGCATTCCAATTCCCCCACAACTATTAGATTTTCATCTCTCTTTACATGCTGAATTACCCGTTCAATATTCTCATACACTTTCTGTATCTTGTCACCTTCAGCTTGTGATGTCAGCACTTATACCTGAACCATAGTTGTCATTGTTGGTTTGCTGTGGATGCTGATGAGAACAACCATGGCACTGAACTATTCACAGCAACTCATTCTCTGCCCCACTTTCCTATTCATAATGAATTCTAATCCCATTAGATCATTTTCTGCTGACGTTGATACTGTCCTATAGTTGTCCAACCAGAAATCCTTGTCTTCTTTCCATTTCACTTCATTGACTCCCACTATATCTAGACTGAATGTTAACATTTACCTTTTCGCATTTTCTAGCTTTCCTACCAATTTCAAACTTTTGACATTCCACACCCCGACTTGTACAATGTTATCCTTTTGTTGGTTATTCAATCTTTTTCTCATGGTCACCTCCCTCTTGGCAGTTCCCTCCCGGAGATCTGAACAGGGGACTAGTCTGCAATCTTTTGTCAAAGGACAGATCATCATGACACTTTTTAAATTACAGGTTACGTGTCCTGTGGATACACATTATGTGTCTTTAATGCAGTGATTTTCATTGCCACTGGTCACAGCTGATTCCTCTGCCTTTAGAGGCAGCTTCTCACACCAATGGCAAGAATGTGTCCTGAATCTCTGTCTGCTCCTCCACCTTCTTTGACAAGGCCACTGGGTGAATAAGGATGATTTCTTATGTCAGAAGTCTTCAGTCGCCACTGCTGACGATTTTTATTCAAAATTTAAGCAGTGGCAGGGTTCGAACCTGCGAGTGAGTATGTTTTGATTACAAATCAAAGACACTACCCCCTCCCTGATCATGGGTGCATGAGATTTATGTACCTTCAAAATATGCTTCTGTTCCTCAATCTGTCCAGCCTACTTTCTATCCTCCACTTATGTCCATTCTTTTCTACTACTCTCTTGGCAGTATCCTGTTCAGTCTCCTTCAATTCCATTCTCTTCTTATGATTCCCTCCCCACCCCACCCCCCCACTGCTTCACAAATATATTAATGTTTTCTTAGTTTCATTTTATCCTGCTTCCCCACCATATACTGCTTAGTGCAACATGCCAACATCATGTCCGCACTTCTGGGAGAAGTCTCTTTCCCCTATTCAAAACCTCTTCACCTGCAGTCCTTCTGTTTCCATACATCTCATCTTTTCCATGTTCACCTCCTCTCTACATCAGTGTGTGTGTGTGTGTGTGTGTGTGTGTGTGTGTGTGTGTGTGTATGCATGCAAGGGGGAGAATATACAGAGCACGCACATGCCTGTGAATCGCATAGTGCCACATAGATTTAACACACTGATTGAAAAGATAATGAAAAAAATTGCATCCCATATTGACTGATAGTGACATTAAGAATTGTAATGAAGCCATAAGCACCAACCTACGATACCTTAGACAAATAACCCTACCATCTAGTTGCACATTGTACTGACATTCCACCTTGCCTGTTTGAAACAAATTACACAACCAGGAAGTTTCTAGAGGGGATCAATGCAAGTTAAGATGCATGGATGCCAAAGGACATTGAGAGCCTGTAACCAGTGTAAGAAAGTTAGTATTATTACAGATAACATCTTGAAGTATGATAACATTAGAAAGTTTACTTCAGATTTCAAAGGGAGATATATCCACAGCCTGAAGGTCTAGCAGTGGATAGATGCCTCTCAGGCGCACATATCTGTTAATGATATTGAAAATCAGTTTTTTGTACTTTACAAACAGAGAGTAAAGTTGTTCACTATGAGCACTATGTCAATGATTCCCCTTTCTATTTAATGGTTACCTTGAAGTGAATACCATGTTTGTGCTATTCAATAATATGCAACCATCATCATAAGGTTCTCCTATGGAAATATACAAGCAGAGTATCAAGCCATAGCAAACAGAGATTACAGACACAGTTTAGCATGAAATGAAAACCTTAACAATGGATACAGTCATGCCACCTGGCACAGCAGTCTCTTGTTTGTTGGCTAGATTCATTAAGAAACCAATGCCCAAAGAAGAAGCTGATAAAGCACTCAACAAATTTTACAAATTAAGCTGTAAAATTTCATCCTTATGTAAGCTAAATTTTAGTACCAAAAACAACATACATACAGATGCAGCATGGTGTGACTATGTGATGACTATTTAGTGTGTCTAGCATGACTGGAACTTTTCAGGTGGAGATCAGAATACTGATGCTGGGAGGAAGTGTACGATGCAGCTTATCACCATATTCCAGATTCTGAGAGAGGTTGAATCATTGGCAAGAGGGGCAGGGGAGTGCCATACAGACAGTTTGCTGTAGTGCAATGAAAGCAGGGCAAGCAGTGATGTGATGAACCCAGGACAACAATGTGGAAGGAAGAACAGGCATGGGTCTTACCAGAAGGGCAACATCACAAGAAGATTGAAGGAATGTTCAACTGGCTGTGACAAATAAACAGATGACAAGAGCCCAAAATCCAGATTGAGATCACTGGTAGAGTGTCACCTCAAAGCATCGGGGACAGATTACTAGAAGGTGGGTAGAGATCTCAAACTGCCACACATTATTTACTGTTAACACAGACAGTAGAGACTTGCATGATGTGGAGCTATAGTTAACTGCAGCACTGAGTGACATTCTGTGGTGTTCAGTAATGTGTCTCATTTCAATTTTTGGTGGCCAGGTTGACAAAACATTCAAAGATGACATGCTGATAGCAGACAGGAAGCAGTGATTCTCAAGACCAATATATCTCCAACTTCTGGAATCATGGGAAAAGGAGTTACTAGATGAAATAATTTGTAATATTAAATAGAAAACATTTCCTAATGTTCAGCAAAATTTTGCAGAACATTACTAAGTATTTCCTATTTAATATTGTTATCATGTTCTGCCAAGTACCCATGGAAAATTCAGTTTGTTGAAGGGAGGCTGAATGTCTGCCAGTGTGTAGCTAGAGTGGCCCTATTGTCATACCCTTCCTGACTAGGTTATCAAATGACATATTTGCAGGACAGTTCAAGACTCCACACTGCAGTTAGCACCACAAATGTCTTGAAGGCTGGATGGGTCCTAGACAGGCTCACCCCAGCCCACTGATTTATCACCCCTAGAGTATGTCTTGAGATACAGTATGAAGACATATACATACTTTCATACTAGCATCCAGCCAGTAAACTTCACAAACTGACACAGCCTGTGTTTCACATATCATGAGAAATCCATCAAGTTAACATTTGGATGCTGTTTACTTTCACATCACAGCAAATACAAGACTGTTGTATGTACTCATAGGGAGGTGGGGGTCATATCTCAAATTGATGTTGTTGATGGATACCAGTTCTGAATTAAATGAAAGTATAACCATTTAATACCATTTATGTATCAACAGCTCCACAAATTCTGATAAATATGACTAGCACTTCATGGTTTAACACTTGCAATTTCAGTTGGTGAATTAATGAATTGGAATTGAGTTCAGTTCAACTTGTTCCTGTTTTTTGTCAATGACTAGCTTGTTGTTGTTGTTGTTGTTGTTATGGTCTTTATTTCAAAGACATCTTTGATGCAGTTATCTGTACTCGTTCACCCTGTGCAAGTCTCTTTATCACTGCATAAGTATTGCAAACACATCTATGTGAATGTACTTACTGTAGTCAAAACTTCATCTACAATTTTTACCCCCTCACAATTACCTGCATTACCATTGCCTCAAGATGTGTCCCATCAACCAGTCTCTTCTTGTAGTCAAGGTGTGCAATAAATTACTTTCGCCCCCAATATGATTCAGTGACTCCTCATTCGCTATTCGATCTATCAATCTAATATTCAGAATTCTTTTGTAGCACGACATTTTTTCTTCTGTTCACTTCTTGTCTGTATCTCTTATCTTCCATGCTACACTTCTGTAGTAGGCTACATTCATGGCAAATAATTTTAGAAAAAACTTAGTAAAAAATTTGTATTTTATGTTAAAAAATTCTCTTTTTCAGAAATGCTTTCTTGCTATTGCAGTTTGCATTTTATATCCTGTTTACTTTGACTCTCGGCAATTATTTTGCTGCCCAAACACCAAAACTCATCTACTACTTTTAGTGACTCATTAATCACATTTCCTCAGTTGTTTTACTTTTGTTTATCTTCATCTTGTAATCTCTTTCACACTATCGCCCATCTCATTCAGCCGCCAAGTCCTTTTCCATGGTTGACAAATTATGTTATCAACAAACTTCAAAGTTTTTATGTTTTTCTCCTCAACTTTATTGCCATTTCAAAACTTTTCCTTTGTTTCCTTTACTGCTTGCTCAGTACAGAGATTTAATAACTTTGCGAGGACAAGTGACAACCCCGCCTCACTCCCTTCTCCAACGACTGTCCTCCTTCCATGTCTTTTGACTTACATAGCTGCAGTCTGGTATCTGTACGTGTTCTAAACAACATTTCATTCCCTGTAATTTATGTCTGTTTCCTTTAGAATTTCAAAAAGTGTATTCCAGCTAATATTATCGAAGCTATAAATGTAAGTTGGCCTTTCTTCAAACTATTTTCTAAGATAAGTTGTAGGGTCAGTACTTATTTGCAAGTTCCTACTTTTCCCAAGAGCCAAACTGTTCTTCCCTGCTGTCAGCTTCTACCAGTCTTTCCATTTTTCCTCGCCTATTCTGTGAATTTTCATCAATGCTTAATGTGCATTTTGTCTTGAAACTTCCTGGCAGATTAAAACTGTGTGCCGTACCGAGACTCGAACTCGAGATCTTTGCCTTTCGCAGGCAAATGCTCTACCACGGAGCTACCCAAACACGGCTCACAACCTGTCTTCACAGCTTCACTTCTGCCATTACCTATCTCCTACCTTTCAAACTTCACAGAAGCTCTCCTGCGAAACTTGCAGAACTAGCACTCCTGGAAAAAAGGATATTGCTGAGACATGGTTTTGCCACAGCCTGGGAGATGTTTCCAGAAGCTTTGCAGGAGAGCTTCTGTGAAGTTTGGAAGATAGGAGATGATGTTCTGCTGGAAGTAAAGCTGTGGGGCAGGTCAAGAGTAGTGCTTGGGTAGCTCAGTGGTAGAGCACTTGCCCGCAAAAGGCAAAGATCTCGAGTTCAAGTCTCGGTCCGGCACACAGTTTTAATCTGCCAGGAAGTTTCATATCACACAGACAGCACTACTAACTAGTGCATTCTGAGGGAAACCTCAATTATAATTTATAAAATGTAATGCTATCAAGTGAATTTTTTCTCTTTGGTAAGCAGAGGTTGTAAGGTGCCAGTTTTGACCCCAACATGTCATTGAGTTACCTCATAACAACTATGTGTCTGTGGCAGTGCACTGTTGGTTGTATCATCATGTGTGCTTGGAAAGATTCAGTAAATAAATGGTTGGCCAATGATTAGCTCACTGAGATAGCAACACATCACATCCAGTAGTTTGGAGCTATGTTCTGTCCCTGACTTCACCTCACTACATCAAGTTGCTTCTCCAAATTTGTGATCCTGGGAATAAACCACCTGGAGTTTTCTCATGTGCTTTCTACATGATGTGTTATTCTGTCAGGTAAGTTTAAGAGACAGTTCCCACTGACACGATACTATATATGATACGACATACTGCAATAAAGGTCACAGGTTCTGATGCTTACCTGTATGACACACACGTTCCCACTGGAGCGATTCGACAAAAACAAGACAGCATCAATCACTTTCTGCATCAGCTGCAATCATAATCTCTTCTGAAGTGGGTATTACTGTGCCTTATCATTATTTAAAACTCAGAAAACTGAAAAAAGGATGTGCTGGGTGCATCCACACAATGCCATAAATAACATAGTTCCGCTGTGGTTCCTTGTAAGCTCTCTCAATTCATCTACCAAATGATTCCAGACGTTTTCACTTTCTGGAGCAACTCGTATCAGCTACTGTAATAAATTAGGCAAAAAATTTTCAACTTGCTATTTCCCCTGCTGAGGAGATCCTAATGACAATAAGATAAGTTGGTTAAACTGTTCGAGTGACGTTAAAAATGCCACCATGAAAAAGTTTATTTTTAGAATGACTATCTAGTATGGTACTTCGTTTGGTGGACACGTATATACAAAAGTGGTTACAAGTCAATGAAGCTAGGACAGCATTTCCACAAATGTTCAGTTTCGCACGGTGGAATATGATTCAGCTTGAGATGTGTTCAAATAAAACAATGCTAGATTTGAATTGAGATCAGTAACCACCAATGTTTTAGCAGTGGATGGTGAACTCTGCTTAGGAGTGGACAATGTGTTTGAAGAAATAGAGAAGCAGCTGACAATAATGAGGAACATCACAATGTATCCTTCCCAGCTGACAATGATGAGAAAAATCACACTGTATCCTTCCCAGCCTTGTCCAGCTGCTCATTCAGAAGTAACAAGAATTCAACTTTCAGATCTCTTTCACACTTGTCACAAAGTCTCCTGGAATTAGGAAGCATAGAATGAAAAAAATGTGCACTCAGCACCATCAGCTGGTTGGTTACAGGCTGCAGCTCCCAAGACCTATCCCCTCAGTTTTACTGAGGAAAGGTACGATCGCTAACACTGTCTGATCAACATGTGAAGCTTTGTGGACTCTGCAATTACCATTTATGCCTTTCCCAGATCAAAATATGTGGAAAGTTATTGTAGATCTATACGCTAAGTAGTGTAATCTATAAAATTATATTGACAGAAAACACACGTACAGTAGACCCTCATTATTTCAAAATTGGATAAACCGAGAACTCAGGTAATTCATAGTAGCTATCTGGTCCCTGCCAAATTACTTCAAAAAATCTACTGCTTGAAGTGAATTAAGGGCAGTTCATACTACAAACTTAAATATGATCCCTACATTACATATTCAATACCTTATTCTTCATCCAAACCAAATATATATAAAAAAACAAAGATGAGGTGACTTACCGAACAAAAGCGCTGGCAGGTCGATAGACACACAAACAAACACAAACACACACACAAAATTCAAGCTTTCGCAACAAACTGTTGCCTCATCAGGAAAGAGGGAAGGAGAGGGGAAGACGAAAGGAAGTGGGTTTTAAGGGAGAGGGTAAGGAGTCATTCCAATCCCGGGAGCGGAAAGACTTACCTTAGGGGGAAAAAAGGACAGGTATACACTCGCACACACGCACATATCCATCCACACATACAGACACAAGCAGACATGTCTGCTTGTGTCTGTATGTGTGGATGGATATGTGCGTGTGTGCGAGTGTATACCTGTCCTTTTTTCCCCCTAAGGTAAGTCTTTCCGCTCCCGGGATTGGAATGACTCCTTACCCTCTCCCTTAAAACCCACTTCCTTTCGTCTTCCCCTCTCCTTCCCTCTTTCCTGATGAGGCAACAGTTTGTTGCGAAAGCTTGAATTTTGTGTGTGTGTTTGTGTTTGTCTGTGTGTCTATCGACCTGCCAGCGCTTTTGTTCGGTAAGTCACCTCATCTTTGTTTTTATATATAATTTTTCCCACGTGGAATGTTTCCTTCCATTATATATATATATATATATATATATATATATATATATATATATATCTAAAAACAAAGATGATGTGACTTACCAAATGAAAGTGCTGGCAGGTCGACAGACACACAAACAAACACAAACATACACACAAAATTCAAGCTTTCGCAACAGGTTGCGAAAGCTTGAATTTTGTGTGTATGTTTGTGTTTGTTTGTGTGTCTGTCGACCTGCCAGCACTTTCATTTGGTAAGTCACATCATCTTTGTTTTTAGATATATATTTCCTACGTGGAATGTTTCCCTCTATTATAACTATATATATATATATATATATATATATATATATATATATATATATATATATATATATATATATATATATATATATATATAGAGGGAAACATTCCACGTGGGAAAAATACATCTAAAAAGAAAGATGATGAAACTTACCAAACAAAAGCACTGGCAGGTCGATAGACACACAAACAAACACAAACATACACACAAAATTCTAGCTTTCGCAACCAATGGTTGCCTCGTCAGGAAAGAGGGAAGGAGAAGGAAAGACAAAAGGATATGGGTTTTAAGGGAGAGGGTAAGGAGTCATTCCAATCCCGGGAGCGGAAAGACTTACCTTAGGGGGAAAAAAGGACAGGTATACACTCGCACACACACACATATCCATCCACACATACACAGACACAAGCAGACATTTGTAAAGGCCTTTACAAATGTCTGCTTGTGTCTGTGTATGTGTGGATGGATATGTGTGTGTGTGCGAGTGTATACCTGTCCTTTTTTCCCCCTAAGGTAAGTCTTTCCGCTCCCGGGATTGGAATGACTCCTTACCCTCTCCCTTAAAACCCATATCCTTTTGTCTTTCCTTCTCCTTCCCTCTTTCCTGACGAGGCAACCATTGGTTGCGAAAGCTAGAATTTTGTGTGTATGTTTGTGTTTGTTTGTGTGTCTATCGACCTGCCAGCGCTTTTGTTTGGTAAGTTTCATCATCTTTCTTTTTAGATGTGTGTATATATATATATATATATATATATATATATATATATATATTTTTTTTTTTTTTTTTTTTTTTTTCCAGGCAACTGTCAACAGCATTGATGTACTTGGAGAAACACATGATGCACAAAGCGCTGTATTACAAAACATATATTCACTATTGGTTTCAATCACGGACCATTCTCACAATGGAAAAATATCTATTGTAACAGCTTCACATGGTGTACATGCTACTTAACCAGTAAGGTATACACCATTGATGACTTGAAAATATAAGACAAATGATACTTAATGCCCTAATACTGGCTTAAACAAGCATAAAACAACGTCAATAACATTAAACCTGTAAGATCAGTAAGTGGACAGCACCATTTGGTTTAAACCTGTATTAGGGTGCTAAGTATCAATTTTCTTACATTTTCAAGTCAGCAATGGCATAATCCTTCCTGGTTAAATAGTATGTATGTCATGTGAAGTTGTTACAATAGACATTTTTCCACATTCATATGATTTATATATACATTGTTATGAGAATATAAGCATATTTATAGTGTAACTGAACTTACTGATGAAGCCCATTGTATAAGAAAATACTGAACGGCTAATAAAGATTCTTATTCTGCGAATATGGTCCATGATTGAAACCGGAAGTGAATAAATGTTTTGTAATACAGCACTGTGTGTATCACGCATTTCTCCAAGTAAACCAGTAAATATATACATATGTAGTGCTGTGCACTATAGTATTTTCCATTATGCATTTCACATAATTTTTCTCAGTAATATATTGTATTGTAGCTTCACAACAATGGCCTGATCACTTGCTTGCAGCTCACGTGTTACTTCCACAGCATAAGACACGAGGGCTGGGGAAGAGAGGCGCTGGTCAGCAGACTGCATGCGGCGCACGACACACAAGTATTACCGGAGCTCTCCATCTCTGTTTGTTTGTGAATAGTGAATGTGTTTTATTTCTTTCACTCCATCATGCGCAGTTTGCTGCCAAAACAGAAATGGGCTCAAAAGCAGCAAATTCTAGATATGGTCAACAATGAAGATAATACTAAAAAACAGGCTGCAGAAAACAGAAAATAGAGGCAAGTCTTCAAGCTGTTCATTTAGCAGCAATAGCAAGTGCATCAAGACAGTCAAAGACAAAGAAGTGGAGGATTCACTGTTTGAATGGTTCCAACACATTCACTCACAGTAGATTCCTTTGTCTGGCCCCACACTTCAAGAAAAGGCTCTTGAAAATGCTCAGAACATGAGTATTTGTAGGTTTGTGTGTTCTGAAGGCTGTCTATAGCGTTTCCAGAAGAGGTATAAAATAGGTGCTGTCAGTGTCTGTGGTGAAGTGCATAGAGTAAATATAAGTGAGGAAGAGGCCAATGGGTGGTGCAGGAAGTTCAGTCCAAGCTCTCTTATTTGTATCATCCAAGAGATATGTTTGGTATGGATGAAGCCAGCATATTCTATAACTTGATGCCTAAGAAGAGCAAATGCATGGTTGTCCTAGAATATCATAAAGATATGACCTTATAAATGACTCATTTGTAACTAAATAAATTATTAAGGCCAACAAACAGTTTCAGGAGATTGGCAAAATTTATCAAAACACTCACTTTTTTACCTGTTGACTACCTGGAGAGAGACAGTTTAACAAGGCACGGACTGCACCTGAATGGATAGGGTAAGAGACTTCTCAGCAATAAAACTCTGGAAATGTTGAATCACAGCTGGCACAAGAAGAAATAATATGAACCATGCCAACCACAAACAAGAGAACAGCACCCATCACCAACTGCAGAAGCAAACCCACCACCATCAGCTAATACAGCAGAACCATCACCAGTTGCTACAAAACCAGTATCAACTGATACAAAACTATTATCATCAAAAGCAGCAGCAACAACAGAAAAAAAACATCCACAACCTCAACCACCAATTGCGATGACAGCCATCACCAGTGGCAGCAAAATTAGAATTATCTTCAGAAACACAAGCAACTAGGGAAGGACCAACACCGACAACAGGAAATGCAAAATCAACAACAGCAGAAGTAACATGAGCCACTTGTACCCTTGGCAAGAGAAGAATTCCACCATCATGCCATCTGAAGGATTTTATAGTAGAAATTGGTATGAAGAAGATGCTGAGGTAAGGAATCTATGAGAAGTTGTACACAGACAGATAAAAAACAGTGACAAAAGCTACATAAAGCATTGGAATATAAATGGATTGAAGGCAGGTAGAACCAATATTGAAGAACAGCAAATCAACCTCAATGAAAGCAAAAATATTGAAATTGTCTGCTTAAATGAGCCTTAGTTAACTACTGACTCTATAAAATTTTTAAATAAACTGGAATATTTCAATGCAGCAAGCTGCTTTTGCAGAAGAGAGAGATACAATGAAGGGTCATGCATACTTCTCAACACATGCTTAACATACAATATAAAGACAGATCTGACTGCTTAAATGAGGAGTGCTCTTTTGAAAGCTGTTGTGTTGAATTAAGAGAGATGAACACAATAGTTATACCAACTTACACAAAATTCAGGAAATGCAACAACTGAAGCCTTCTTGTCCAAACTCCAGTGTCTTCTCGATAAACTTAAGAAAGAAAGGAAGAAATATATTATCACCACACCTGATTTCAATGTAAACATGGTAAGTCATGACTATAGGTCAAACCAGTTTATTGTTTTAATTCAGAAATCTGGTTTTAAACTAAATTTTTGTGAATTCACTAGAGAATATGCTCAGTCAGCTATTTCTACATTACTGTCCATTAAAATTGCTACACCAGGAAGAAATGCAGATGATAAACGGGTACTCATTGGACAAATATATTATACTAGAACTCACAAGCGATAACATTTTCATGCAATTTGGGTGCATAGATCCTGAGAAATCAGTACCCAGAACAACTACCTCTGGCCGTAATAACGGCCTTGGTACGCCTGGGCATTGAGTCAAACAGAGCTCGGATGGATGGCGTGTACAGGTACAGGTGCCCATACAGCTTCAACACGATACCACACTTCATCAAGAGTAACAAGTGGTGTATTGTGATGAGCCAGTTGCTCGGCCACCATTGACCACACGTTTTCAATTGGCGAGAGATCTGGAGAATGTGCTGGCCAGGGCAGCAGTCCAACATTTTCTGTATCCAGAAAGGCCCGTATAGGACCTGCAACATGTGGTTGTGCATGTAGGGTTTCGCGAATCGAATGAAGGGTAGAGCCACTGGTCGTAACACATCTGAAATGTAACATCCACCGTTCAAACTGCCGTCAATGTGAACAAGAGGTGACCAAGACGTGTAACCAATGGCACCCCATACCATCACGCCAGGTGATACGCCAGTATGGCGATGATGAATACACACATCCAATGTGTGTTCACCGTGATGTCACCAAATGCGGATGTGACCATCATGATGCTGTAAACAGAACCTGGATTCATCCAAAAAAATGGCGTGTTGCCATTCGTGCACCCAGGTTCATCATTGAGTACACCATCCCAGGCGCTCCTGTCTGTGATGCAGCGTCATGGTCTCCGAGCAGATACTCCATGCTGCTGCAAACGTTGTCGAACTGTTTGTGCAGATGGTTGTTGTCTTGCAAATGTCCCCATCTGTTGACTCAGGGATCGAGACATGGCTGCACGATCCGTTACAGCCATGTGCAAAAGATGCCTGTCATCTTGGAGGCCGTTGGGATCCAGCACGGCGTTCCGTATTACCCTCCTGAACCCGCCGATTCCATATTCTGCTAACAGTCATTGGACCTCAACCAACACAAGCAGCAATGTCATGATACGATAAACCGCAATCACCATAGGCTACAATCCGACCTTTACCAAAGTCGGAAATGTGATGGTATGCATTTCTCCTCCTTACACGAGGCATCACAACAACATTTCACCAGGCAACACCGGTCAACTGCTGTTTGTGTATGAGAAATGGGTTGGAAATTTTCCTCATGTCAGCACGCTGTATGTGTCGCCACCAACACCACCCTTGTGAGAATGCTCTGAAAAGCTAATCATTTGCATATCACAGCATCTTCTTCCTGTCGGTTAAATTTCGCACGTCATCTTCGAGGTGTAGAAATTTTATGGCCAGTAGTGTATATACAGTATCTTAACAAATTATATGTTTAACAGAGGAAACAAGTTCTCTTTACAGTTAGGAATTCCCAGCTGTTCTACATTGTTTATTCAACTGTCAGGAATAATGAAATCAAATGTTAAGAAAGGTTTTATGAAAAGAAACTTTTGTAAAAATAACTTGATACTGTCGCGAGACAATACAGATACAGTACAGTAGTCCTTAGTAGTGTGTCAAGTACTGAGAAATTTGAGTTTCTAACACGTTTTCAAGAGGTATTCAATGAATCATTCCAACCAAGCATCTGGCACCAAAAAGGCACAAGTAAACTAAACTGGATTATTCCATGCTTAAAAATATCTAGTGTGAGAAAACGAGAGCTATATAAAAATCCTGACGTTGTTAACTAAGTGAGATGTTACAAAGTTGTATTTAAAAAGTGTTGTCGAAACTACCAAAAGAATGATAAATGGTATGTTCATTTTAGGACATAAGAATAATTCTAAAACAGTACAGTTTGTTATTGAATCTGAACTAGGGACAGAAGCTAACAACAAGAAAATTTCAAAAATTAAACAAAACAACACGATTTTGAACCCTGTTCAAACATCTCTATGGATTAATAAATTTCTCATAAATGTAGCAATATCTAATGATGATGTGATCGCTTATCAAAACAATGTATACCTCTTTGGCCTGGGCTGGGACAGTGACCCCTCTTGTAGCATTTAGTAAAATCTTTTATCACTTCTGAAATCTCAATAACTCCGAGAAATGAACACACAAGAAAACTTCAAAGAAATTACATAAAAATTACTAGGTTACAAAATAACAACAAAGAGTCTCTTTTCTGCCCATCATCTAGGTCCAGAGATATTCTACCATACCACTTGCTCTCCAGTTAACGTCGCCACACAGTGTTCCCTCCTGTAGAGTGGAGCTTCTGGTATACACGGGTACTGTTGTCAAAACATTCTGCCTGCCCACGTATGAAATGGTTCTGGTGCTTTTTCCCACTAGTCCTACTCGGGTGTAGGAGGTTCTGAAGGCATGTGGCATCTGTGGCAGTTGACTCCATCAAAGTTGTTGGTGAAGTAGTAGTCGAGGCTGCTGGTGTAGAGGTTGATGTAGCCAGAGGTGGCCTTACTGCAATTGCTTGCTAACAGAATGGTTGTCAGTACTCTGCCTCTTTTGATGGTGACAGGGATCCAGTTTAACCCTTTCAATGGACACTTTTTTTGGTTTGGCATTTATCAAGAGCATCATTGTGTGCACATCTCTTTCTAAAACTGGATAGGGTCCTGTGTAGGGTGGCTGCGAGGGTGCTCTCTTGCCATCCCAGTGGAGCACCACATGGGTGCAGTGAGCCACGTCTTTATACATAAAGACTGGGTTGCGGATGGCAGGGCACTGTCGAAAGCCAAAAGCTCGAGATGCACTTCCTCATACATAGTGCCAAGGAGCCAGGATACTCTGTATAGTATCCCCGTTGAGTGAAGGAAAAAATTCGAAGGCCATCTTATGGTTTCACCATACACTGTTTCTGCACTTGATGTGCCAAGGTCAGCTTTGAATGTTGTGCACAACTCCAGTAACACTAGCGGTAAAGCAGTCAACCAGGGATACCTCTACCACATTAACGCTGACTTATGTGTCCTGTGCCAGCATTTTACAATGCCGTTCTTGGCTGGATGGCAGCTAGTGGAATGATGATGAATGAATCCACACAGCATGGCCAGCTCATTGAACAGGGCTGAATCAAACTGACGGTCCATGTCTGTCATCACAGCCATTGGATCCCCAAAACTTGATCTCCACATATTCAAGAATGCCCTTGCAACTGTTTATGCTGCAATGTCCATGACAGGAGCAGCCTCAACCCTTCGGGTAGATCTGTCGACAGCCGTGAGTATATATCTGAATCCTTGCACTGGTGCTAGTGGCCCTACAAGGTCTATACGCCTATGTGAAAAACGACCTATCAGCTCCCAAACCGAACCAAATGGTATATGAACATGACATTCTACTCAGGCCATTTGACAAGGTAAGCACGTTTTAACCCAATCTCATCTTACCCCTGGCCACGTGTATCTTTCCATCTCCATGCTAATGGTTGTGTTGGCCTTTGCTGCAAGTGCACTGATTCTAGAGAAACAGTTGGCAACCATATTGTCCACTCCTCTCAGGTAATGAATATCGGTTGTGAATTTAGCCGCAACCTTTAGATGGCAAAACTGTTGAGGAGAAAAAGAGTTGTGTGAGTTGTTAAACACTGAGGAAATGTCTGAGAAAACAGTGAAGGGATGGGCCTCACCTTGCATTAGGAAATGCTTGATTGCTTCATAGACTGCCTGAAGTTCCCAGTCTTTGGGACTCCATTGTCTGTTCCTCAAACTTCAAAGAGAAAAACTCGAATGGTTGCCTTGATTCGTTTATCTTCTGTCTTACTAGTGTTGACGACCACAGCCAGCAGAGCTGACAGTATGGGATGAGCTAGAAGTACTGCTTCTCACAAGGATGATTTAACTTTGTGAAATGCAGCTAACATCTCTGGAGTCCATACAATACTTCGAACTCTCACGAACTGCTGCCTAAAAGCACTACTGTGAGCAGTGCCTGTACCTTAATCACCTGTGATATCTGTAAAAACTGACCACTCCCAAGGACCGGTGCAACTACGCCGCCGTTGTTTTTCACATCTTCAAATGCTACCAGAGACTGATGATATGCCCTCTGAAAATGAATAATACTGAACACCTTGGAGCCTGCCACTGTGGTCGTAAAATTATGCAAGTGTGGTATTGGATAACAATTTGATGCGGTACATGCATTCAAGTCTAAATGATCACAAGGATGCCATGACCCACTTTTCTTACTTAATAGATAGAGAGGGGTGATGCCCATGGACTGTCACAATGTCTGATAACCCCCACTGTGATTAACTTCTCAAATTCCTTCTTTGTAGCAGCATACTTATCAGGGGCTAACCAATGTGCCCTGCAAGCTACCAGTGGCCCTGATGTGGGTTTATGGTGAACGGTATTATGCTGTACCTGAACTCGTGTTGTGGTAGTCATTGACTGTAGCATTTCGCAGAATTCTTGAATGTCCATGTAACACTTTGTTTTCCTGGAAAGTCCATCTCAATTTTTGTAAAAAAAACAAGACTCATCGTTCCCTCTTCATTGCCATATCTAAGAATTTTAAATTCATTTGCTACCGATAGCTATGATTGTATGGAAAAATTATTACCATAGTAGTAGTTCTTGCTGAAAGAATGCTGACATTCGAGCCTTTGTCAACTAAATACATGAGTTTGTTGTATTTGTCTTGGACATAAAGACGGTGTGACATGGAGGTACTGTGAATTCGAAAGTGCTTATTTGTGCACCTCAAGCCAGATACACTGTCAATGCTAGGTCCATGTGATTATGGCTTGACAGAGCACTTTCATTGCATATCAGATTATCTACACATTGTCCACTGGAGCAACCAGCCATGCATAAGTCCATGCCTAAGTCCATGCCTAAGTCCAGTCACTGCACCCAGTCACTGCACCCCTTTGGATAAGGACGTGGTTGATTACATTTGCGTTCCAGCTGCCCAAAGTGTGCAATGTACAACACACTTTCAGCTGTTGGCTATCATCAACTCGTGTTCTACGTCTTCTTTTAGACTGTAACAATGTGATCTACAAGCTAAGCTGCAACCACTGCGCTGCATTATATGTGAGCATGACAACCAACAAGGTGTCTGTCTGCATGAAGGGCCACCGACAAACTGTTGCCAAGAAACAAGTGGACCACACTGTTGCTGAACATGCTGTCAAACATGACACCCTACATTCCAATGACTGCTTCACAGCCTGTGTCATATGGATCCTTCACACCAACACCAGATTTTCTGGATTGTGCAGGTGGGAACTCTCCCTGCAATACTCTTATGTTCCTGTAACCCTCTTGGTCTCAACCTTTGTTAGTCACTGTCCTCAGCTATCCAGCCCCTTCCCTGCTCCCATTATACCACTACACAGCTGTCATTCCACCATCACACTCAGTCTTTTTACTTCTCTCCTTTTCCACTACTTCTCCCTGCCTCCTCCCCACCTTTCCCCTGCTTCCGTCTAACCTGCCGCACTTCACTGTCTGCCATGCCCACCATACTATTCCCCCCCCCCCCTCCCGCCACAGCTTCCTCCTTAGCCCAATCCCGTTGCCACTCCCATCATGATGCACTGGTGCTGCTGCCTGTAGTCTGGTTTCAGTTGCCTGAGACAGCAGGCGCACATGTGTACGTGTACGTGTACGTGTGTGTGTGTGTGTGTGTGTGTGTGTACGTCTATTGTGGACGAGCGACTCAGCATCTCCGCTATATGGTGAGTACCAACTTTCCATTTCATAATATTGTTCTATGAAACAGTGTGTTGTGTGTCAGTGGAAGTGTTTGGAACTGCACGGATTTGCCACTGGAGAACATCGAAGTTGTGTTGTAGCGAACCCACCTATTTCTCTAGTGGGAATTGGTGATCTTTATCCTCAATGTCTGCGTCTCTACTCCCTGAAATGCTGTCCAATTTGTGACTGGGAGAGCCACAGACTGATAAAATTGGTCTGCGACTAGAAGCTGCAAGTCGAGAGAAGAGGAGGTGCCAGAAATCACTGCCCTCTTGACTGAGAAAGGGAACCCATCCAAACTTGCCTGAGTGCAGAATCAGAAACCTCAGTTGCAGAAACCAGTGATCATATGTGTTACTAAAAGACTGAAGGACAGGTATTTGTGTGTGTGTGTGTGCGCGCGAGTGTATACCTATCCTTTTTTCCCCCTAAGGTAAGTCTTTCCACTCCCGGGATTGGAATGACTCCTTACCCTCTCCCTTAAAACCCACTTCCTTTCGTCTTCCCCCCTCCTTCCCTCTTTCCTGATGAGGCAACAGTTTGTTGCGAAAGCTTGAATTTTGT
This sequence comes from Schistocerca serialis cubense, assembly GCF_023864345.2. Classification (NCBI taxonomy): domain Eukaryota; kingdom Metazoa; phylum Arthropoda; class Insecta; order Orthoptera; family Acrididae; genus Schistocerca; species Schistocerca serialis. The sequence goes on from NC_064638.1 coordinate 1,234,453,318, forward strand.
GTGTATGTTTGTGTTTGTTTGTGTGTCTATCGACCTGCCAGCGCTTTCGTTCGGTAAGTCATAGAAGGAAACATTCCACGTGGGAAAAATATATCTAAAAACACAGATGATGTGACTTACCGAACGAAAGTGCTGGCAGGTCGATAGACACACAAACAAACACAAACATACACATGAAACTCAAGCTTTCGCAACAAACTGTTGCCTCATCAGGAAAGAGGGAAGGAGAGGGAAAGACGAAAGGATGTGGGTTTTAAGGGAGAGGGTAAGGAGTCATTCCAATCCTGGGAGCGGGAAGACTTACCTTAGGGGAAAAGAAGGGGTATACACTCACTCACACACACACACACATATCCATCCGCACATACACAGACACAACCAGAGCCACTTCCTCATCCCCTCAAACCCAGAAACTCCCACAGAAGAACCACAAAAGTGCCCCACTTGTGACAGGATACTTTCCGGGACTGGATCAGACTCTGAATGTGGCTCTCCAGCAGGAATACGACTTCCTCAAATCCTGCCCTGAAATGAGATCCATCCTTCATGAAATCCTCCCCACTCCACCAAGAGTATCTTTCCGCCGTCCACCTAACCTTCGTAACCTCTTAGTTCATCCCTATGAAATCCCCAAACCTTCTTCCCTACCCTCTGGCTCCTACCCTTGTAACCGCCCCCGGTGCAAAACCTGTCCCATGCACCCTCCCACCACCAACTACTCCAGTCCTGTAACCCGGAAGGTGTACACGATCAAAGGCAGAGCCACGTGTGAAAGCACCCACGTGATTTACCAACTGACCTGCCTACACTGTGATGCATTCTATGTGGGAATGACCAGCAACAAACTGTCCATTCGCATGAATGGACACAGGCAGACAGTGTTTGTTGGTAATGAGGATCACCCTGTGGCTAAACATGCCTTGGTGCACGGCCAGCACATCTTGGCACAGTGTTACACCGTCCGGGTTATCTGGATACTTCCCACTAACACCAACCTATCTGAACTCTGGAGATGGGAACTTGCTCTTCAATATATCCTCTCTTCAAGTTACCCACCAGGCCTCAATCTCTGCTAATTTCAAGTTGCCGCCACTCATACCTCACCTGTCATTCAACAACATCTTTGCCTCTGCACTTCTGCCTCGACTGACATCTCTGCCCAAACTCTTTGCCTTTTAATATGTCTACTTGTGTCTGTATATGTGTGGATGGATATGTGTGTGTGTTCGAGTGTATACCTGTCCTTTTTTTCCCCTAAGGTAAGTCCTTCTGCTTCCGGGATTGGAATGACTCCTTACCCTCTCCTTTAAAACCCACATCCTTTCGTCTTTCCCTCTCCTTCCCTCTTTCCTGACGAAGCAACCTTTGGTTGCGAAAGCTAGAATTATGTGTGTATGTATGTGTCTGTTTGTGTTTCTATCGACCTGCCAGCGCTTTCGTATGGTAAGTCACATCATCTTTGTTATATATATAAACTTACCAAACAAAAGTGCTGGTATGTTGATATAGAGAATAACAAACACAAACACACACACAAATTTCAAGCTTTCACGACCCACGGTTGCTTCATCAGGAAATACGGAAGGAGAGGGAAAGACGAAAGGATGTGGGTTTTAAGGGAGAGGGTAAGGAGTCATTCCAGTCCCGAGAGCAGAATGACTCCTTACCCTCTCCCTTAAAACCCACATCCTTTCGTCTTTCCCTCTCCTTCCGTATTTCCTGATGAAGCAACCGTGGGTTGCGAAAGCTTGAAATTTGTGTGTGTGTTTGTTATTGTCTCTATCAACATACCAACGCTTTCGTTTGGTAAGTTACAGCATCTTTATACTGTGAAGCAGTAGTCAAAATGCCTGATGCCTTAAACAGACCATGGTGAGCACCACATATTATTCTTCCAGCAAAGAAGACTTCATTTCTTAAACATGAGTTACCCCAAATCATCATTCCATATGACTTTACTGAATGAAAATACAAAATATATTTCAACTTACTGATTTATCCCTACCAAAAATTTGCTTTGATTCAAAATGGAAATTTAGCTGAACTAAGTTGCGTTTTTCCAGTTTCAATTCTCATCAATGTGGATGCCTGCAATTTTTGGAGTTTCCATCCTAATTATTGTTTATTTACTGTGTGTTACACTTACCACTCAAGTCGATCCCCTAGATGGGCAGAACTAAACACGCAATGTCATTTTTAAATTGAGAGTGAGACCATTTGCAGAAAACCACTCAATATTACTTTTAAGGACATAATTTATTACTTCTTCAGTAGCTATACGTGTCTTTGTACTGATCACTACAGCAGTGCAACTGTAATTCTATTCCTTCTATGTTAGATGGAAGATCAAATAATATACGGGACTGCAGCTGGGTGATGTTGTTGACAACTGCCAATACTTCAACAAGTGACCACCCTTTCCTCTTCAAGGAATAGCTGTTGAAAATGACAGGCTGGTCATCCGTCAAAATACTGGCAGTTCTTGATGAAATTACCCAGTTGTAATTCCATACATTATTTAAACACTATATATGTCATGAGAAACTCAGGTCTCAGATGGTAGATCATTGGCATATATGAGAAAAAATAATCAAGCTAAAATCGAGGTTTGTGGAATGCCGTAATGATTTCTCCCCAGTCAGGAGAATTTCTCCTGCTTACATTGGTTGGCATACTGTCCATTCCATATGAAAGAAAAACATATATACTATAAGAAGAACTTTAAATTTAATAGTCTACCCAGAATAGTGCAAACTAGCCACATCAAATCCATTTAATACACATAACACACTCACCTAATAATCAACATCCTGTTTCATACATCCCAGTAATTTCTAAAATAAATTTGTGCTCATTAATTTGAATATAATAACCTAGCATGTTCTGTGCAGTCTGGGTTCAGATTTAGCCTCTGGATGGCGAAAGCAGTTAAGAGCATTGTAAAAAAGGAAACCCTTTCATTGCCATTACTCCTATAGAGTGCAGCTGTGTGCAATATAATCAGCTGGAGCTTGAAGTAGGGTCTCATGTTGCCAATGTGTTAATCTCAGTTCTTTTCTTATTTTTGAGAATGGGAGTTAGTTTGTGGAGCTACATCTGTAGCTACCATTATTATAAAACACAAAAAATTCTAAGACAAATGTGGTTAAAATATTGAATCTCTGAAACTCACAAGGGACACACTTAATCAAAACTGCATCTCCTAATCTTTCACACATCAGCACATCATGCACAGAAAATGTACCTATCAACCAATTCGCCACATGTGGGAATGAAGCAACTTATTGCTTCTATATGGCACTCCATACTCACAAAGGAACTTACCAAATGGCCCTCTCCTATTTTCTTCATACATAAGGGCTTTTCAGGTCAGTATTCAGACACAAATCTTCTAAAGCAGAATGACACAATTCTCAAAAATAAATAAATAAAATAAAAAAATTACAAAAAATTGATATTTCCACGCACTGTGAAGTACAAAGAACTGCAATCATGGGATCATTGTTTGAATGTCACTAGTAGGGTACTTTCTTTTGAAGTCAATATTTGCAAACAAATGGATATATTAATTAACAAATACTGAACATAATTATTTAAATGAAAATATATTATTTTTCATTTTAATTAATGGTCACAAGGAAATAAATTAAAATTTGACAGATATATGTGTAACGCCTTTTCATTAAATATAATTTTTTTAATTTACATCACTGATATTTTTCAATCCCTGGAAATAAAAAAGTATTCAATTTTCTATATGATGTTTCACAATTTTCCAAAAAATTTTAATTTATCATAAATACTTGCATTTTCATGTGAATACTAATTAAAAATAAAAAGATATTATTTCTATTAAAATTATGATTCAATGCTTGTTAAACAACGTTAACCTTTCTCACAACACAGAATTTAAATAAAAGACTGTAGAATGCTATTAGAGATATGCAAAATACCAACTTCACAATTACAATCCAATTGTGCTACAATGTAAGCTACAGCTGGATTCGTTACAACACTGCATAATGTTTTGTATGTAACAGTGCTCGGAAATCTATCTTCAAAAGGAAATTTTTTATTGTTTTAGAGATATGATTCTTACTTTTTTTAGGAAACTGATGTCTGGAAACGGTCTCCAAATCCTGTAAGAATGAAGCAAGTAAGAGATGGTCACCTGAATGTTTTACCAATGGGAACCTGATCTCCAGTCTCTGCTGTTTCCTATTAATGACATGAAGACATACTGTGTCTTCTAGCTACCACTTTCTCATATCTTGGTTAAAACAACAGTCTAGATCACAATGATATTTATTAATTATGACCGGATTCAACTTTAAGTTAAAATCATGTTCAGAATGTGAGCCCTCCAAGGGTAAGAATAGCAGAGGTACAGAGAGTACTAAAACACATAAAATTACAAGAAAATACACAAATATCCCTATAGCTGGTGTTGCCGGCTCCTTAGCTGATCTCTTGGTAACACAATTGTAACTGTGAGTGACGACCATAGAGCCATGCATAAAACAGTGTGAAATTCCCACACTAAGCACAGATTACATCAACACCAGCCAATGGAAATGTTTCACAAAAAGTGAAATGTGGATGTTATATGAAATTTTCAAACTATGTTCTCCCCTGCTGCTACACTCACCTGACGTCCAGAAGTTCTCTGCTCATCTCACTGGAAACTAATTTACTTTCTACTAATTATTAATTGGTGTAGTGGAATTGTTTGTAATGTAATTTGTATAGTTTGTATTTGTGTTGTTTGTTTGTAGTGTAATTTATATTGTTTAATCTGCCAACATGTGTGACAAATGTGCATGTTGTCGTAGATTAGTGAGCACGGGAGTGAAAAGTCAGGATTGTGCGTTGGTGTTTCACTGTGGTGATTATAGTGGGGAAGCTGTTATAGTGCCAAATGAGGTTCACCAATGGAGTTGTAGTTTATGCAGCCGTGACAAGAAAATCGTAGAACAGGGAAAACAGATTTGTGCCCTTCAGGCTGTGTACTTCGAATTAGACAGGTTGAAGGGGGAAAGAGAGAATGGGAGCTGGGAACAGGTAATAAGTCGTAGTCAGAAGGTGAAAACCCCAGAAATCACTCTTCAGATTCTAGTGAGCAATCATTTTGATTTGTTACCTGAATTAGAAGAGCCTCAAACAGTTTTTGAGCAAAGTAGGGTGCAGCGGACTCATAGTAACAATTGTAATTCTAGGTCGGGAGTAAAGTCAAGCAGAAAGAAAAGTCCTGCTGTTAGGTAGCAGTCATGGGAGAGGTGAAGGCCAGTTGCTACAGGATAGGCTAGGAGTCAAGTATCACGTCACAAGCATTGCGCAACCTAGTGCTAAGCTTAGCCAGGTTACAGAAAACCTAGGGGCCTTGTGCAAAGATTTTGATGGTGAGGACCATGTTCTTGTAGTAGGAGGAGCAGGAAAGAGTCTGGCTAGCAATTCGGAAAATAGTATTAGGTGTGATCTGGATGTAATAGGAGCAGCAACAGCTCACATTCATGTGGGGTTTGTGGATGTTTTGCAGCATCATGACTGGCCCTGGGTTAATACGGCTGCCAACTCAACCCTGTTAACAGAGAGCTGGGGAGGTGGGGGTGGGGGGGTGCGGGGGTGTTACTGTTGGCAGAAACTAAATATCACATCTGTGCTGTGCCTGTTGATGCAATTGGGAGGTGGGATTACACTACTCATGACCTGTACCTGAATAGGAGGGGGAAGGATAGATTAGTTGATCTTCTTGCAGAAAATGTAAGGGGGGCCACATGCACACAAGCCAAAATCCCTGTGATTACTGGAGTCGGAGGGACACATTTTTTAGGTTAGAGTCAGGCTGCAGACAGAGAGTACTGAAAGAGATTAAAACAGAACAGCGACATGCTGTCTGTAGCAGTATCCAAAGAAATAAAATTTGTGTGTTTCATCAGAAAATTAGAAGATTGAAAAATAAGATAGATGAGCTTCTCGTATGCCTAGAAAATGCGATAAATTCTGAAGGTATAGATGTTTTGTGTCTCTCAGAACACCATGTAGCCACAGGGATGGAGAAGTTAAAATTAAGGGATTACAGATTAGCATCTTACTCATGTAGAGTCAACACAGAAAAAGGAGGAGTTGCTACTAATATAAAAACTGGACACAAAGTCAAAAATATTGAAAGAAATAGTTTTTGTGTAGATCAGATCCTTGAAGCATGTGCTTGTGAGTTGCTACCGCAATTTACATCTATAGTAACTGTAACAATCTACAGATTTCCTCAAGGTAACTTTCAGCTAGTCATGAAAAATCTAGAGGCATTATTGAGCTACCTGTCAGACAAAAAGAAACAGTTAGTGGTTTGTGATGATTTTAATGTAGATTTCTTAGAAGATACGAATAGGAAAAATGAGCTACAATCTTTGTTTGGTTGTTTCAATCTAGTGTCTGTTGTAAATTTTCCAACTCATGTGCAGCAGGATAGTAGGTGACTTATTGATAAAATTTTCATAGACAGTGCTCAGGCAGAAACAATTAGTGTGTACCCAGTTGTTAATAGGCTATCTGATCATGAAACACAGTTGATGGAAATAACACATATAGCACCTTACAGGCTTCAGGCAGGTTCATACAAGGCAGGGAGGCTTATTGATGTGAACAGGGTACAGAGTTTTAAGAGCAGCCTAGAAGAGGTAGAATGGGATGAAGTATACATAGAAAATGATGCTCATGCCAAATTCAATTTATTCCACCATAAATTAGTCTCAGTATTTTAGAGTTACATTCCTGAAACGTTGTCCAAAAAAGCCACTACAAAGTCAAGTAAGCCATGGATTACTAAGGGAATTAAGATATCGTGTAAGAGGAAGAGGGAAATATATGGACAGGCCAGAATAAGTCGGATCCAACATTACTTGCTTACTACAAAAGATGCTGTAATATTTTAAGGAAAGTCATTAAGAAGTCGAGAAGCTTATGTGTTCTGACAGAAATTAATAAAGCAGTTAATAAGATTAAAACTACATGGTATATTGTCAAACGGGAGACGGGGCAACCTGACAGTTCACACCATACCATAACAATAACAATGAGGCTAAATGGCGATGTTGTGAGTGATAATTCACGAGTTGCAAGTATTTTTAACAATCACTTTCTGAATGTAGCAGCAAAAATAGGGTTAAAGGGTTCAGTTGAAGAAGCATAAAAATATGTTAAAAATGTAATTCCCCAGGACTTTATGAATAGCATCAAAGTCCCCCATTGAAATTAAGAGAATTATAAATATACTGAAAAACAAGAGCTCATGTGGTGTTGATGGAGTCTCTAACATAATTTTGAAGCATTGTTCTAATTTAATAAGTGGAGTCCTTAGTGATAAACACTCCTGGAAATGGAAAAAAGAACACATTGACACCGGTGTGTCAGACCCACCATACTTGCTCCGGACACTGCGAGAGGGCTGTACAAGCAACGATCACACGCACGGCACAGCGGACACACCAGGAACCGCGGAGTTGGCCGTCAAATGGCGCTAGCTGCCAGCATTTGTGCACCGCCGCCGTCAGTGTCAGCCAGTTTGCCGTGGCATACGGAACTCCATCGCAGTCTTTAACACTGGTAGCATGCCGCGACAGCGTGGACGTGAACCGTATGTGCAGTTGACGGACTTTGAGCGAGGGCGTATAGTGGGCATGCGGGAGGCCGGGTGGACGTACCGCCGAATTGCTCAACACGTGGGACGTGAGGTCTCCACAGTACATCGATGTTGTCGCCAGTGGTCGGCGGAAGGTGCACGTGCCCGTCGACCTGGGACCGGACCGCAGCGACGCACGGATGCACGCCAAGACCGTAGGATCCTACGCAGTGCCGTAGGGGACCGCACCGCCACTTCCCAGCAAATTAGGGACACTGTTGCTCCTGGGGTATCGGCGAGGACCATTCGCAACCGTCTCCATGAAGCTGGGCTACGGTCCCGCACACCGTTAGGCCGTCTTCCGCTCACGCCCCAACATCGTGCAGCCCGCCTCCAGTGGTGTCGCGACAGGCGTGAATGGAGGGACGAATGGAGACGTGTCGTCTTCAGTGATGAGAGTCGCTTCTGCCTTGGTGCCAATGATGGTCGTATGCGTGTTTGGCGCCGTGCAGGTGAGCGCCACAATCAGGACTGCATACGACCGAGGCACACAGGGCCAACACCCGGCATCATGGTGTGGGGAGCGATCTCGTACACTGGCCGTACACCACTGGTGATCGTCGAGGGGACACTGAATAGTGCACGGTACATCCAAACCGTCATCGAAGCCATCGTTCTACCATTCCTAGACCGGCAAGGAAACTTGCTGTTCCAACAGGACAATGCACATCCGCATGTATCCCGTGCCACCCAACGTGCTCCAGAAAGTGTAAGTCAACTACCCTGGCCAGCAAGATCTCCGGATCTGTCCCCCATTGAGCATGTTTGGGACTGGATGAAGCGTCGTATCATGCGGTCTGCACGTCCAGCACGAACGCTGGTCCAACTGAGGGGCCAGGTGGAAATGGCATGGCAATCCGTTCCACAGGACTACATCCAGCATCTCTACGATCGTCTCCATGGGAGAATAGCAGCCTGCATTGCTGCGAAAGGTGGATATACACTGTACTAGTGCCGACATTGTGCATGCTCTGTTGCCTGTGTCTATGTGCCTGTGGTTCTGTCAGTGTGATCATGTGATGTATCTGACCCCAGGAATGTGTCAATAAAGTTTCCCCTTCCTGGGACAATGAATTCACGGTGTTCTTATTTCAATTTCCAGGAGTGTATGTAATGCTTCACTGGCACATGGAATTTTTCCAGACAAATTGAAATACACAATTGTCAAACCTCTTCATAAGAAAGGGGACAAGAGTGACTTAAATAATTATAGACCAATCTCATTGCTGACTTCATTTTCTAAAATATTTGAAAAAGTTATGTATTCAGGAGTAGTTTCACATTTAAGTGAAAATAATTTACTCAGCGTGTCACAGTTCGGATTCCGGAAGGGTTGCTCGACTGAGAATGTTATCTACATATTTACCCATCAAATAGTACAAGCCCTAAATAACAAATTATCGCCAGTTGGTTTCTTTGTGATCTCTCTAAGGCATCTGACTGTGTGGATCATGTCACACTCTTAGGAAAACTCCGGTTTTATGGAATTGACGGCTATACGCACAGCTGGTTTGAATCATACTTAACGAATAGAAAGCAAAAAGTTGTGCTGAATAACACAAATAATGTTGGGAGTGTGGTAAATTCTAGTGAATGGGGAGTTATCACAGAGGGAGTCCCACAGGGTTCAATTTTGGGCCCTCTGCTGTTCCTTATTCATGTGAATGAGCTCTCACTTAACGTTCAGCAACCAGAACTAGTACCTTTTGCAGATGACACGAGTGTTATAATAAATTCCATTCCAGAAAAAGCAGCTGAAGATAGTGTTAGGATGTCTTTCAAAGAATTATTAAGTGATTCTCAGGAAATGGACTCTCCCTTGTTTTGGTGAAAAAAACTCACTATATCCAGTCTGTACACCGAATAGAGTCATACCAACAATTGATGTAGCATATGTACAGGGTCCCCCCCCATGAACCATGGACCTTGCCATTGGTGGGGAGGCTTGCGTGCCTCAGCGATACAGATAGCCGTACCGTAGGTGCAACCACAACGGAGGGGTATCTGCTGAGAGGCCAGACAAACGTGTGGTTCCTGAAGAGGGGCAGCAGCCTTTTCAGTAGTTGCAAGGGCAACAGTCTGGATGATTGACTGATCTGGCCTTGTAACAATAACCAAAACAGCCTTGCTGTGCTGGTACTGCGAACGGCTGAAAGCAAGGGGAAACTACAGCCGTAATTTTTCCCGAGGGCATGCAGCTTTACTGTATGATTACATGATGATGGCGTCCTCTTGGGTAAAATATTCCGGAGGTAAAATAGTCCCCCATTCGGATCTCCGGGCGGGGACTACTCAAGAGGATGTCGTTATCAGGAGAAACAAAACTGGCGTTCTACGGATCGGAGCGTGGAATGTCAGATCCCTTAATCGGGCAGGTAGGTTAGAAAATTTAAAAAGGGAAATGGATAGGTTGAAGTTAGATATAGTGGGAATTAGTGGAGTTCGGTGGCAGGAGAAACAAGACTTCTGGTCAGGTGACTACAGGGTTATAAACACAAAATCAAATAGGGGTAATGCAGGAGTAGGTTTAATAATGAATAGGAAAATAGGAATGCGGGTAAGCTACTACAAACAGCATAGTGAACGCATTATTGTGGCCAAGATAGATACGAAGCCCACGCCTACTACAGTAGTACAAGTTTATATGCCAACTAGCTCTGCAGAATACGAAGAAATTGAAGAAATGTATGATGAAATAAAAGAAATTATTCAGATTGTGAAGGGAGACGAAAATTTAATAGTCATGGGTGACTGGAATTCGAGTGTAGGAAAAGGGAGAGAAGGAAACATAGTAGGTGAATATGGATTGGGGGACAGAAATGAAAGAGGAAGCCGCCTGGTCGAATTTTGCACAGAGTACAACATAATCATAACTAACACTTGGTTTAAGAATCATGAAAGAAGGTTGTATACATGGAAGAACCCTGGAGATACTAAAAGGTATCAGATAGATTATATAATGGTAAGACAGAGATTTAGGAACCAGGTTTTAAATTGTAAGACATTTCCAGGGGCAGATGTGGACTCTGACCACAATCTATTGGTTATGACCTGTAGATTAAAACTGAAGAAACTGCAAAAAGGTGGGAATTTAAGGAGATGGGACCTGGATAAACTAAAAGAACCAGAGGTGGTACAGAGATTCAGGGAGAGCATAAGGGAGCAATTGACAGGAATGGGGGAAATAAATACAGTAGAAGAAGAATGGGTAGCTTTGAGGGATGAAGTAGTGAAGGCAGCAGACGATCAAGTAGGTAAAAAGACGAGAGCTAGTAGAAATCCTTGGGAAACAGAAGAAATATTGAATTTAATTGATGAAAGGAGAAAATATAAAAATGCAGTAAGTGAAACAGGCAAAAAGGAATACAAACGTCTCAAAAATGAGATCGACAGGAAGTGCAAAATGGCTAAGCAGGGATGGCTAGAGGACAAATGTAAGGATGTAGAGGCCTATCTCACTAGGGGTAAGATAGATACCGCCTACAGGAAAATTAAAGAGACCTTCGGAGATAAGAGAACGACTTGTATGAATATCAAGAGCTCGGATGGAAACCCAGTTCTAAGCAAAGAAGGGAAAGCAGAAAGGTGGAAGGAGTATATAGAGGGTCTATACAAGGGCGATGTACTTGAGGACAATATTATGGAAATGGAAGAGGATGTAGATAAAGATGAAATGGGAGATATGATACTGCGTGAAGAGTTTGACAGAGCACTGAAAGACCTGAGTCGAAACAAGGCCCCCGGAGTAGACAATATTCCATTGGAACTACTGACGGCCGTGGGAGAGCCAGTCCTGACAAAACTCTACCATCTGGTGAGCAAGATGTATGAAACAGGCGAAATACCCTCAGACTTCAAGAAGAATATGATAATTCCAATCCCAAAGAAAGCAGGTGTTGACAGATGTGAAAATTACCGAACTGTCAGCTTAATAAGTCACAGCTGCAAAATACTAACACGAATTCTTTACAGACGAATGGAAAAACTAGTAGAAGCCAACCTCGGGGAAGATCAGTTTGGATTCCGTAGAAACACTGGAACACGTGAGGCAATACTGACCTAACGACTTATCTTAGAAGAAAGATTAAGGAAAGGCAAACCTACGTTTCCAGCATTTGTAGACTTAGAGAAAGCTTTTGACAATGTTGACTGGAATACTCTCTTTCAAATTATAAAGGTGGCAGGGGTAAAATACAGGGAGCGAAAGGCTATTTACAATTTGTACAGAAACCAGATGGCAGTTATAAGACTCGAGGGACATGAAAGGGAAGCAGTGGTTGGGAATAGAGTAAGACAGGGTTGTAGCCTCTCCCCGATGTTGTTCAATCTGTATATTGAGCAAGCAGTAAAGGAAACAAAAGAAAAATTCGGAGTAGGTATTAAAATTCATGGAGAAGAAATAAAAACTTTGAGGTTCGCCGATGACATTGTAATTCTGTCGGAGACAGCAAAGGACGTGGAAGAGCAGTTGAATGGAACGGACAGTGTCTTGAAAGGAGGATATAAGATGAACATCAACAAAAGCAAAACAAGGATAATGGAATGTAGTCTAATTAAGTCGGGTGATGCTGAGGGAATTAGATTAGGAAATGAGGCACTTAAAGTAGTAAAGGAGTTTTGCTATTTGGGGAGCAAAATAACTGATGATGGTCGAAGTAGAGAGGATATAAAATGTAGGCTGGCAATGGCAAGGAAAGCGTTTCTGAAGAAGAGAAATTTGTTAACATCCAGTATTGATTTAAGTGTCAGGAAGTCATTTCTGAAAGTATTTGTATGGAGTGTAGCCATGTATGGAAGTGAAACATGGACGATAAATAGTTTGGACAAGAAGAGAATAGAAGCTTTCGAAATGTGGTGCTACAGAAGAATGCTGGAGATTAGATGGGTAGATCACATAACTAATGAGGAAGTATTGAATAGGATTGGGGAGAAGAGAAGTTTGTGGCACAACTTGACCAGAAGAAGGGATCGGTTGGTAGGACATGTTCTGAGGCATCAAGGGATCACCAATTTAGTATTGGAGGGCAGCGTGGAGGGTAAAAATCGTAGAGGGAGACCAAGAGATGAATACACTAAGCAGATTCAGAAGGATGTGGGTTGCAGTAGGTACTGGGAGATGAAAAGGCTTGCACAGGATAGAGTAGCACGGAGGGCTGCATCAAACCAGTCTCAGGACTGAAGACCACAACAACAACAACATGTACAGGGTTCAGTTAACAGGGTAGATTTCTCAGTTAACAGGGTAGATTTATCCTAATTTTTGGGTGTTCACATTGGTGACAACTTGAACTGGAAGAAGCATATTACTGAGCTTCTCAAACAACTAAGTTCAGCTTCTTTCGCTCTTCGTATAATCGCTAGTCTTGGTAATAAATAGATCAGCCTCCTAATGTATTTGCACATTTCCATTCAATAATATCTTATGGAATAGTTTTCTGGGGTAACTCACCACTTAGGCATAAAGTATTGATTGCACAAAAGAGAGGAGTGCGAATAATTAGTGGTGTTCACCCAAGGACATTATGTAGGCACCTATTCAAGGAATTAGATATTTTAACTGCACCATCAGAGTACATATATTCGCTAGTGAAATTCGTTATAAATAATCCATCTCAATTCGCAAAGTACAGTGATGTTCATACGTACTACACTAGAGGGAAAAATGACCTTTCCTATCCGTTATTGAAGCTGTCAGTTGCTCAAAAAGGAGTACATTATTCAGCAACAAAAATCTTTGATCATTTGCCCATCAACATCAAGTGTCTGGCAGGTACCAGATCAAGTTTTAAATCTAGCTTAAAATCATTTCTTTTGGACAACTCCTTCTATTCCATGGAAGAGTTTCTGTTTCAGAACTGGTAAAAAAAAGAAAAAAAATTGTACCTCTAAATGTAGTTGCATGTGTACAACTACAAATTTCAGTAATATTAATATTAGCATTATTCACGTGTGTAAATAGATCTTGTGATCTGACTTGTTCCACATCATATCGATAAAATAATCACGAAAATAATCTACGGAACATGACATAACTAAACTAAACTAGGCCAGGTACGAATATGTAAGCAGTTCAACCACTACACATCATCAGACAAATAGACTTTTTTGTTAAAAACAGCTGAAATTACAGAATGAGTGAGGAAGGACTGTCACCTAATGACACTGATATAAATGACACAAACATTGTTCTTATCAATAGTTTGCCAATAAACAAATGAACTAGAGAGAAGTAATTATATCTATAATTATACAGGGTGTTTCAAAAATGACCGGTATATTTGAAACGGCAATAAAAACTAAACGAGCAGCGATAGAAATACACCGTTTGTTGCAATATGCTTGGGACAACAGTACATTTTCAGGCAGACAAACTTTCGAAATTACAGTAGTTACAATTTTCAACAACAGATGGCGCTGCGGTCTGGGAAACTCTATAGTACGATATTTTCCACATATCCACCATGCGTAGCAATAATATGGCGTAGTCTCTGAATGAAATTACCCGAAACCTTTGACACCGTGTCTGGCGGAATGGCTTCACATGCAGATGAGATGTACTGCTTCAGCTGTTCCATTGTTTCTGGATTCTGGCGGTACACCTGGTCTTTCAAGTGTCCCCACAGAAAGAAGTCACAGGGGTTCATGTCTGGCGAATAGGGAGGCCAATCCACGCCGCCTCCTGTATGTTTCGGATAGCCCAAAGCAATCACACGATCATCGAAATATTCATTCAGGAAATTAAAGACGTCGGCCGTGCGATGTGGCCGGGCACCATCTTGCATAAACCACGAGGTGTTCGCAGTGTCGTCTAAGGCAGTTTGTACCGCCACAAATTCACGAAGAATGTCCAGATAGCGTGATGCAGTAATCGTTTCGGATCTGAAAAATGGGCCAATGATTCCTTTGGAAGAAATGGCGGCCCAGACCAGTACTTTTTGAGGATGCAGGGACGATGGGACTGCAACATGGGGCTTTTCGGTTCCCCATATGCGCCAGTTCTGTTTATTGACGAAGCCGTCCAGGTAAAAATAAGCTTCGTCAGTAAACCAAATGCTGCCCACATGCATATCGCCGTCATCAATCCTGTGCACTATATCGTTAGCGAATGTCTCTCGTGCAGCAATGGTAGCGGCGCTGAGGGGTTGCCGCGTTTGAATTTTGTATGGATAGAGGTGTAAACTCTGGCGCATGAGACGATACGTGGACGTTGGCGTCAATTGGACCGCAGCTGCAACACGGCGAACGGAAACCCGAGGCCGCTGTTGGATCACCTGCTGCACTAGCTGCGCGTTGCCCTCTGTGGTTGCCGTACGCGGTCGCCCTACCTTTCCAGCATGTTCATCCGTCACGTTCCCAGTCCGTTGAAATTTTTCAAACAGATCCTTTATTGTATCGCTTTTCGGTCCTTTGGTTACATTAAACCTCCATTGAAAACTTCGTCTTGTTGCAACAACACTGTGTTCTAGGTGGTGGAATTCCAACACCAGAAAAATCCTCTGTTCTAAGGAATAAACCATGTCGTCTACAGCACACTTGCACGTTGCGAACAGCACACGCTTACAGCAGAAAGACGACGTACAGAATGGCGCACCCACAGACTGCGTTGTCTTCTGTATCTTTCACATCACTTGCAGCGCCATCTGTTGTTGAAAATTGTAACTACTGTAATTTCGAAAGTTTGTCCGCCTGAAAATGTACTGTTGTCCCAAGCATATTGCAACAAACGGTGTATTTCTATCGCTGCTCGTTTAGTTTTTATTGCCGTTTCAAATATACCGGTCTTTTTGAAACACCCTGTATGTACATGCAGATATCATGTGAAAATATAATTTAGGAATAAATACGTTAAAAGATACACCCATTAAAATGTATAAATGTCATCATCTATTTGTTAGGCAGTGCTCTCTAGTGCGTATTTGAAAAACCGGTCCTATCATGGAGATCTACACTGTTATTTTAATCAAATTATAGCACAAGATTGCTGTTCTCCTATGGACATTGCTGTCTATGTTTATGGACTTTCTTATGTCACTATCTCACATTTCTAACCAAATCTTCTCACTTGCTTTTCCCTTGTCAGCCGGCTGGAGTAGCCGTGCGGTTATAGGCGCTACAGTCAGGAACCGAGCGACCGCTACAGTCGCAGGTCCAAATCCTGCCTCGGGCATGGATTTGTGTGATGTCCTTAGGTTAGTTAGGTTTAATTAGTTCTAAGTTCTAGGCGACTGATGACCTCAGAAGTTAAGTTGCGTAGTGTTCAGAGCCATTTGAGCCATTTTTTTTTTCCATTGTCACCTCCTCAATCATTACATTTTTTGCTTTTCACTACAGAGAAATCTGCAGTTTGCTTCTCATATAGTTTTGCTTCTATTTTGCATTTCGTCTCTTGTTGTCAAACATTCTCTCTTTTATGGTTATATTTCTAGTGTTTCCTTCTCTTAATTCAGATTTTTTTTCTGTCTTCTCAGTCCCTCCATAGTGCTCAGATTTTTCAATCTTGTAGGTTGTCAGAATCTTCTTATTTTACTCCTTATCTTGTTCAGCAGTTTCCCAAGTGAATGACTCCAGTCAAACCAATAAGGTACTTGTTCTTTAAATTTTTAATATTCAATAACACTTTCAATTACCTTATATATCTTAAAGGAATACTCAGTTTTCATTGAAGGATGATCACAACTACACGAGAACCTATACAGAAATCATAAATTTAGTCACTGTGAAGCAATGGAATGAACAATCATTCCACTTTATGGGCGCATGATTAGTATTATAGTAACACAACTACTGTAACAAACTTGTGTTGAATGGATATGGAAATGTCAATCTTGTGTTGTTAATTGCAATCCACAACCTGTTTATAAATGGTCTTGAAGATTTAATATGTCATCTAAAATTAAGAAACAAAGAACTAGTGATTTGCTGGTGATTTTGATACAGACGTCCTGAAAAACACTGTCAGTGAACAGTTACTGAAATCAATTACATTGTATTCAATTTAATTTCTACTGTAAATTTCCCAACTACAGTATACAAACGTTCTAAGACTGCCATTGATAATATCTTCATAGACAATTATAGGCAACTAAGCCACATTACAAAACCAGTAGTACGTGGGCTATCTGATCATGACATGCAACATCTAACATTAAATTTTGAAAACTGTCAGGGTAAAACATCTATCAGAACTGGGTACAGAAGGCCAACAAAACAGTAAAAAACTGAGAAATTTAGGAGATTGCTCAAATAAATTAATTGGATGGATGTTTACAGCATCCGAGACACAAATGGAAAATACAAAACATTCATTAATAAAGTTAGCACCTTATGTGAAAATTGTTTTCCCCTGAAGGTAACTCAAATTAAGCAGAAGTCTAAAAAGAAACCATGGATAACACAAGGTATAAAGATATCATGTGAGACAAAAAGGAAACTCTGTCCGATATGTATGAACACTTTTGATACTAGCATTATAGCTCATTACAAAAATTACTGCAAAATATTGAAGGAGGTTATCCAGAAATCTAAACACCTGCATTATTAGAAGAAGATAAATACATTCAGTAATAAAATAAAAACAATATGGGATGTATTTAAGTCAGAGACAGGTAGACCAGAAACGAGGAGGAACAAATAGCTCTAAAAATAAATGAAACCCTGGTAACAAACACATGTTGTGGTGCAAGCCATATAAACAAGTATTTTGTCTCTGTTACTGATAGCATGGGGTTGTCAGGTTCAGTAAATAATGCAATGGAATATCTGAGCCCAGTGCACACAAGCAATCTCAGTAAAATGGAATTGACACTTACTTCACCTAAAGAAATAGAATCCATTATAAAGCTCTTGAAATCAAAGCATTCTAGTGGTTATGATAACATATCAACAAAGTTAATAAAAGAGTGTTCATGTGAGCTTAGTCATATCTTAAGTTATTTGTGTAATCAATCACTTATCACAGGGACAGTCCCAGACTGGCTTAAATATGCTGAAGTTATACCTCTCCACAAGAAAGGGAACAAAGAAATGCCATCAAATTACCAACTGATCTCACTTTTGCCAGCTTTTTCAAAACTCTTTGAAAAGGTTATGTTCAAGCGTCTACTTAAACACCTTAGTGAAAATAACATACTGTCAATATTTCAGTTTGGGTTTCTTAAGGGTTCTGATATTGAGAAGGCTATTTACACTTACAGTGAAAATGTCCTTAATTCATTAGAAAACAAATTGGAGGCAACTGGCATATGTTGTGACCTGTCAAAGGTTTTTGACTGTGTGAATCACAGCATTCTTTTAAGTAAATTAAAATATTATGCCATCGCTAGCAGTGCTGCAAAGTGGTTTCAGTCATACCTTACTAATAGAAAACAAATGGTGTCTTTACGTAAGCAGTAGGCAATCAGACGTCATCTGACTGGGAAGAAATTACATGTGATGTTCCCCAAGGTTCCATATTAGGTCCACTACTTTTTCTTGTGTTTATTAATGACCTGTCATCTGTTACATTACCAGATGCCAAGTTTTTCTTATTTGCAGATGATACAAACATTGCAATAAATAGTAAATCAAATATAAATTTAGAAAGGGCAGCTAATGAAATTTTTAATGTCATTTATAAGTGGTCCATAGCCAATTCACTGTCATTAAACTTTGAAAAGACCCACTGTATGCAGTTCAGAACTTCCAAGAGATTTCATTCATTAATTAAGACTTCGGGGCTGAATTGCCGTGGTCCATATATAAAACCGCTTCTCCTTCCTGACGTTTCGTTGCCTACTGCGGGCAACATCTTCTGAGGTGAGTCGGCACTGGCTGCTAGGCGCTGGAGGTCCTGCTTATATAGAGCGCTTAGATGGCGCCACCACTCATCACATGCTTTCGACTTTAAAACTCTCTCTGGCTAGTGCCATCTCTCTCGATTACAAGTAATTGATTGTCACTTCATTTGTACAAAGTCGACCGCCAGTTGCCGACTCACCTCAGAAGATGTTGCCCGCAGTAGGCAATTAAATGTCAGGAAGGAGAAGAAGTTTTATATATGGACCATGGCAATTCGGCCCGGAAGTTTTAATTAATGAAGACGCCAGCCATGAAAGCTTACATGTTACGAATCCAAGAGATTTCCTTCTAGTGTGTGTATAAAATATGATGACATGGAAATAGGAGAAGTTGAGAGTGTAAAATTCTTGGGATTACAACTTGATAATAAATTCAGTTGGGAGCGACATACTAACAAACTGCTAAAGTGCCTAAACAAGTCTGTCTTTGCAATGCAAATGATGTCAGATATAGGAGATATAAATATTAAAAAAAAGTGATATTTTGCTTATTTTCACTCCATTATGTCATATGGTATCATACTTTGAGGTAACTCCACATACGGAGAAAAAAAGTTTAGAGTGCAGAAGCGTATAATGAGAGTAATGTGTAGTGTAAATCCAAGAACACATGTCGAAACCTGATCAAAGAATTGGGCATACTAACCACAGCTTCTCAGTATATTTATTCCTTAATGAAGTTTGTTGTAAATAATACATCTCTTTTTCCAACTAACTGCTTAGTACACAGTAGCAATACTAGGAATAAGAACAATATACATAAAGATTTAAAATCATTTACTCTTGCCTAGAAAGGAGTCCAGTATTCAGCAATGCGTATTTTCAATAAGTTACCAGCAACCATTAAGAGTTTAGTTTCAAACAAGGCACAATTTAAACATAATTTAAAAGAATTTTTGGTAGCCAACTCCTCCTGTTCCATCCATGAATGTCTCAACAAGTGCAGTAGACCATTTACATCTTTGTAAAGTGTTTATCTGATGTGTTCCACATCCAGAGGATTCCCTCTTTTGGGGTCTATGGAATGAATAATTAATCTAATCTAATCGAAGGTAATAGTTGGTGCTTGTATTGTAAAGTGAATACACAGCCTCCACATCATCTGTTATGCAAAGAGTTAGAAAGTGCCTGTAAAACTGGGTTGCTTTTATAGAAAATGTATTTATGTTAAACTGCAGACTGGTGTGTTGAGTATCTGAACTTAGTGTTGATATTTTTCTTGCAGACTTACACACAACATATTATGTCCTTGGTTCTATTCCTCAATTGAAGGATTAATGGATGTAAGGGGTAGAAACACGATTCTATGTTTTATGACTTACTTGGTCTGCTGTAATGGGGCAACAAAAACCATGTTCATATCACAATAAAGATTAATGTCAAGTTCAGAGATAAAAGAAGGCTTAATTCAAAATAGTCTGGTCAAATTCAGGTTGACATGGTGAGGCAGAGAGTAGAATGTAAGTAGGGAGAAAATCAAACATGCACTTATGACTGTTGAGTACACACATCACAAGCAAAAATGATACGAGATAAGAACATGTTAAGGAAATGTTTGCATGGGATGTAAACAATAATAACTTTTTACAATGTACAACAGTGGTGTAGAGGAAGTCGAGATGAACAGTTTTATACAGGACACTTGTGGTCTATCAAGTAGGGAAAGTAATGTACCTCAAACTGACCTACAAAAAACACTACACTATATGCGTGCCCCACGAGATTTTCATATTCTCTTGCTCCCTATGCACTATTAGTCCTAGAGAAAAAAGATTTAACAGGACACTTGTTGTAGAAAATTAAATGTAGGTTAATTTTGTACTAGGACACATGGTATTCGAGTGACACAAGAAAAACATATAAACATCTCCCCCCCCCCCCCCCCATACACACACACACACACACACACACACACACACACACACACACACACACACACACACTGCCCCAACACAAATGCACACCCCTTCCATTCCCATCATCAGGATTTTTGGTATATTGTCCATGGCACTCCATCCTATGTCTGAACAATAATTTGTGACTACATGAATTAGTTCTCATAATCGACCTGTTTTGGTCTTAATCAATGAGGCTATTACACCACCAGTTGAGCCAGCTATTTCGTTCACATTACTAATTTAAACACGCCCATGAGGACGATGGAAGAAAAATAACTTTTGTAAATATTATGCAAAAACTAATTACTGCCAATCTGATTAAAATTTAACCCTTACAAGAACATTACTTTCAAGGTCAGAATTTACACAAATGTCAATTTTACAATTTGTGATTAAACCAGTGGTGTAATAAGCCCAGTCAATGAACATCAAAAAAGGTCCAATATGAGAAATTTATGTACTTGCAAATTTTTCTACAGTGGCAGGACTGAGTGCCTTGAACAATTTACTATAAATCCTGACCCCCTCCCTGTGTGTGTGTGTGTGTGTGTGTGTGTGTGTGTGTGTGTGGTGCGGATGAACATATCCCATTATGAAATTAAACTATATTAAATTTGCTACACAAAAATGGTTCTATTCAATTTTTTCTCTTAGGACTAGTAGTTTGCGTACAGAGAGCTAGGGAATATTGAAAATCTAGTGTGCTGCACATGTGCTGTAGCTTCGGTGATTATTGTAGGCCAGTTGAGGTACTTTCCACACTTGATAGACCATGTGCCTCCTGTACAAAATTGTTCATATCGACTTCCTACACACCACTGTGGTTCACTGTAAAGATTACTGGCTACACATTGTTTAAATAAGAGGACTAATCATGACGAAACAACCAGTAAAATTTCTGACAGCTCAAAATCAATATCTATGTTAGCTTTGCTGAGGTACTATCAGCTTTGGTAATTTATATATAGAAACTCTATTTTCATCTCTCACTGATAAAATGTAACTAAATCTCTTTTATAAATAACTGAGTTTTCTTACTTTTTGTAGCCCATTCGAAGAGCATTTCTCAGAGCTATGTAACTTCTTGCTCCAGTAGTACAGATGAAAACAACTGGATCATCTGGTTGTGGTTTATCAAAACCATATTTCTGCTTAAACATTTGATCTGGGACCTTCATAGCAGTAGTAAATTCACTCACTGAAATAAATACATTTTCATGAATTAGAGCTGAATAAGGTCAAAGTATACTTCATTTTAATTTTCAGTACAAATTTTTGGAATACACCATATATTTTGGGAACTTAAAACTTACTTCTACATCAAACTTCTAGGTCTTAATGAGTAAAGGAAGGCTTTAAAGTATAATAAGTAGAACTACACGTATCTATTGTTGTTTGCTGAAGTTACGATTAGAAATTTACAATCCTGGTTAACTGAATAGTGGAAAAAGATTCTTCGGAATGTGAACTTTTAAATACAACAAAATCTCTATTGAATTATACTGTCTAGTTTGCAAAAACAGAGGATGCTACTTCAGTAACAATGTTATAACTAACAATGATATTTATCCTGAAACTAAATGGGCACAAGATTTGCTAACATATTTTTGCCATTAGATGTATAGACACTTCACTTATTTATATATACTTTTGCTTTACGTTATCAGGAAGCTAGCAATCAGGTATATGTTTACACCTGAACAATGTTAACAAAGTTCTACATTACTAGTATTTGTAATTAGCAAGGTTTTTAAGCAAGATAGACCATCAGAGAGAGGGCATCGCTAGTTCCTGCTACTACTAAGGCGAGTACACTGTTCGCTTTTTACATATTTTTACGAGCCTCAAACAGGAGCAACTTATTTTCAGTTATCTCTGTAGTTACTAATTTATTTTTGTAATTTATTGCGTGTTCGACTGCTTCCTAGGCACAACCTTTTATTTCAATAACAGTGTACTGTACAGTACCGTTGCTGCTATTAACCATTGTATCGACTCTCGTATCGTGCAGGCTTTTGTTTGTTTGGCTAGAACAGCTCAGTGTCAGTTAGACCATCAGAGAGAGCGCACCGCTAGTTCCTGCTACTAATACGGCGAGTACACCGTCCGCTTGTTACATATTTTTACGAGCTTCAAACAGGAGGAGTGCAGTAATGGATAGGAACTGTGATTGTTGTGTACAGATGCGAGCTGAGCTGGCGACCCTTCACTCACAGATTCAGGCTGCGTTGGCTTGCATCACACAGCTTGAGGCTGCTGCCAAGGGGCCTCACTGTGGGGGATCGGACGTGGGGATGCGAGGGATGTCAAGCACGTCCCATGTGTCCTCCGATCAGTCCACTGCTGTGACCAGCCCAGGTACTGCCTGCACTGAGGTTGACCCCTCACCCGTGGTCGAGTGGGAGATCATTCCAAAGTCTGGCAGGCAGCGAAAAACTTCCCATGGGGCCGATCGTAGGGCCTCCCCGGTTCGTTTCAATAACAGGTTTTGGGCATTATCTGTGGCTGACGATGTCTCTGAGCTGGATGCAGTCGTCCACTCTGTTCCAGAGGAAGCTTCTTGGCCCGCAAGGTCTGGGCATTCACAGAGTGAGAGTTTGCTGGTAGTTGGGAGCTCCAACGTTAGGTGCATAAGGGGGCCCCTTAGGAATATGGCTGCCAAGGAGGGGAAGGAAACCAGTGTGCACTCTGTGTGCATTCTGGGGGGGGGTCATTCTGGATGTGGAAAGGGTGCTTCCGGATGCCATGAAGAGTACAGGGTGCAGCCAGCTGCAGGTGGTGGCTCATGTCAGTACCAATGATGTGTGTCGCTTTGGATCGGAGCAGATTCTGTCCGGTTTCGGGCAGCTGGTGGGAATGGTAAAGACTGCCAGTCTTGCTTCCGAGATTAAGGCAGAGCTCACCATCTGCAGCATTGTCGACAGAACCGACTGTGGTCCTTTGGTGCAGAGCCGAGTGGAGGGTCTGAATCAGAGGCTTAGGCGGTTCTGTGACCGTGTAGGCTGCAGATTCCTTGACTTGCGCCATCGGGTGGTGGGTTTCCGGGTTCCACTTAATAGGTCAGGAGTCCACTACACACAGGACGCAGCTACACGTGTAGTGGGGGCTGTGTGGAAGGGACTGGGCGGTTTTTTAGGTTAGAGGGTCTCAGAGGACCACAGAAGGGTCGTCTGTCAGAAAGTGGGCAGGTAAAACACAGTAAGGTAGTTGTAGAAATGATTGGTATTGTAGTTGTAAATTGTCGTAGCTGTGTTGGGAAAGAACCAGAGCTCCAAGCCCTAATAGAAAGAACTGAAGCTCAAATAGTTGTAGGTACAGAGAGCTGGCTAAAGCCGGAAATAAGTTCAGCCAAAATTTTTTCAAACAATCTAACAGTGTTCAGAAAGGATAGATTAAATATAGTTGGTCGAGGAGTATTTATTGCTGTCAGAGGTAGCGAAATTGAAGTAGATAGTTCATGTGAAATAGTATGGGTAGAGGTTATACCTGACAATCGGACTAAACTATTAATTGGATCGTTTTACTCAGAAGACATAGTTGCTGAACAGTTCAAAGAAAACTTGAGTCTCATTTAAAATAATTACCCCGCTCATACAATTATAGTCGGTGGTGTTTTCAATCTACCCTTGATAGCTGGAAAAATTACACATTTAAAGCCAGCAGCAGGCATAAAACATCATCTGAAATTGTACTGAATGCTTTCTCAGAAAATTATTTTGAACAATTAGTTCATGAGCCCACTCGAAGCGTAAATGGTTGCGAAAGCATACTTGACCTTTTAGCAACAAATAATCCTGGACAAATAGTGAGTGTTGTGACGAATACAGGGATCAGCGACTGCAAGGCAGTTGCTGCTAGGCTGAATACCGTAACACCTACAACCATCAAAAAGAAACGCAAAGTATATCTATTTAAAAAAGCTGATAAAAATGCTCTTAACGCCTTTTTAAGAGACAGCCTTCACTCCTTCCGATCTGATCATGTAAGTGTGGAAAAGTTGTGGAATGTTTCCAAAGAGATAGTATCAACAGCAATTGAGAGATATATATACCACATAAACTAATAAGTGATGGTACTGATCCCCCATGGTACACAACACGGGTCAGATCGTTGTTGCAGAAGCAACAAAAAAAGCATGCCAAATTTAAAAGAACCCAAAATCCCCAAGATTGGCAAAGTTTTACAGAAGTTCGATATATGGCGCGTACTTTAATGCGAGATGCTTTTAATAATTTCCACAATGAAATTCTGTCTCGAAATCTGGCAGAAAACCCAGAGAGATTCATACATAAAGCACACCAGTGGCAAGACACAATCAATACCTTCACTGCGCGATAACAACAGTGAAGTCACTGATGACAGTGCCACTAAAGCAGAGTTATTAAACACTGTTTTCCGAAACACCTTCACCAAAGATGACGAAGTAAATATTCCTGAATTCCAATCAAGAAGAACTGCCAAGATGAGAAACATGGAAGTAGATATCCTCGGTATAACAAAGCAGCTTAAATCACTTAATAAAGGCAAGGCCTCTGGTCCAGACTGTATATCAGTCAGGTTCCTTTCAGAGTATGCTGATAAAATAGCACCATATTTAGCAATTATATACAACCACTCGCTCACAGAAAGATACGTACCTAAAGACTGGAAAATTGCTCAAGTCACACCGATACCTAAAAAGGGAAGTAGGAGTAATCCGCTGAATTACAGGCCTATATCACTAACATCAATGTGCAGTAGGGTTTTAGAACGTATATTGTATTCGAACATTATGAAGTACCTCGAAGAAAACAATTTATTGACATATAGTCAGCATGGATTCAGAAGATATCGTTCTTGTGAAACACAACTAGCTCTTTATGCTCATGAATTAACAACTGCTATCGACAGGGCATGTCAAATTGATTCCATATTTTTAGATTTACAGTAGGCTTTCGACACCTTTCACAAACATGTGTCTTCTAATCAAACTATGTGCCTACGGAGTACTGCCTCAGTTGTGCGACTGGATTCATGATTTCCTGTCAGAAAGGTCACAGTTCGTAGTAATAAACGGAAAGTCGGCGAATAAAACAGAAGTAATATCTGGCAATCCCCAAGGAAGTGTTAAAGGCCCTCTCTTGTTCCTGATCTATATTAACGACATAGGAGACTTTTGTTTGCAGATGATGCTGTCCTTTACCGTTTTGTAAAGTCATCAAATGATCAAAACTACTTGCAAAATTATTTAGATAAGATATCTGTCTGGTGCGAAAAGTGGCAATTGACCCTGAATAAAGAAAAGTGTGAAGTTATTCTCATGAGTACAAAACGAAACAGCTAAATTTCGATTACGCGATAAGTTACACAAATCTGAGGGCTGTAAATTCAACTTAATACTTAGGTATTACAATTACAAATAACCTTAACTGGAACGATCACATAGATAATATTGTGGGTAGAGCAAACCAAAGACTGCGATTCATTTCAGGACACTTAGAAGGTGCAACAGATCTACCAAAGAGACTGCTTACACTACGCTTGTCCGACCTATTCTTGAGTACTGCTGTGCGGTGTGGAATCCACATCAGGTGGGACTGACGGATGACATGGAGAAGTACAAAGAAGAGCAGCTCGTTACGTAATATCGTGAAATAGGGGAGATAGTGTCACAGACATATTATGTGAATTGGAGTGGCAATCATTAAAACAAAGACTTTTTCGTTGCGACGGGATCTTCTCATGAAATTTCAATCAGCCAGTTTTCTACTCCAATTGTGAAAACATTCTGTTGGCACCCACCTACATAGGGAGAAATGATCATCACGATAAAATAAGAGAAATCAGGGCTCGCACGGAAACATTTAAGTGCTCGTTTTTTCCGCGTGCTGTTCAAGAGTGGAATGGTAGAGACAGCATGAAGGTGGTTCATTGAACCCTCTGCCAGGCACTTTATTGTGAATATCAGAGTAATCATGTAGATGTAGGTAAATTAATTACAGTTATGAGTTCTGATTAACCACAAGAATGTAATGGATAATAGTGTTAGTTGGCCAAACCCTCAGTTAATATGCAAGATTTTTAGCACTGTGGACATGTCATAAAAATTATACTATTGAAGATATTTCAAAAAGAAAAAAAAATGGGGGGGAGGGGGGGGCATGACAGGGGGAAAGAATCCTCCCGCTTTGTTACAATTGGCTTAGGCAGGCAGCATACCATTAATACTGTATTTGAACATTACAGTAGTGTTTCTCATACCCACTTGCAATAACTTACATTTAAAGCTAGTTTCCCATTCATGACACCAAATAGAAATTCTATCCATGCCGTCCTTTGTGTCCCTACAGTCACTCAGTGGCAACACCTTCACATACTCAACAGCTGCCCAGATTGCTGTCCATCCTATCTGATAGACCTTATATATATTTGACAAACAGAAGCAGCTCTATAATCACACGACCTGAGGTACTTTCTGATGAACTCTTGGTATCTAAGACGACATACTGGTTTCTATATTTCAGAAAGTCTTTAAGCAAAGAATGTGACTGAGGAACTATTTCATATGCTTGGACCTTTAGTGAAGTAAAGTGTTGAGTGCTTTCAAGAAGTCCAGGAATGTAGAGTCCACATGTTGGTGTGACGATGGTGGTGGTTAGTGTTTAACGTCCCGTCGACAACGAGGTCATTAGAGACGGAGAGCAAGCTCGGGTTAAGGAAGGATTGGGAAGGAAATCGGCCGTGCCCTTTCAAAGAAACCATCCCGGCGTTTGCCTGAAACGATTTACAGAAATCACGGAAAACCTAAATCAGGATGGCTGGAGACGGGATTGAACTGTCGTCCTCCCGAATGCGAGTCCAGCATGTTGGTGTGCATTCACGGTTTGCAAACTACATGTGTGCAAAGGGCACCCATATTTTGCACAAGTGACGCTTTCTAAATCCTCTCCGATTTATGGAGAGAAGAATTTCTCCCTCCAGGAAACTCACTGTATTAAAGTTCAGAATATGCTGCAGGATCCTGTGACAGATAAATGCTAGCTTATTGTAGTCAGGGCTGAATGCAGCAAACTGTCGCGTATCAGTCTGTATTCTATTGTAAATCTGGTTGGATTTTGAGTACAGTATAGTCAGCATCAGTGCCAAAATTAATAAGAAAACATAGGAATCTGACACTTGAATTGGTTATGTCAAGAGGCACTTGCTCAGACCAAAGATTTCATGTGAAAACAAACATACCGTTTAGTAGTGAGCCATATAGACACAGAATGCAAGTACATACACATGTTGCTGAAATGACCTTAAAGTTTCCATATCTCAGTTCATGCTGTGGGGGCTGTTTACAAGCTTACTTAGCCAGCCACAGTGCGCATTAAAGATACTAAAAGGTGTCCACTCTACTAGTTACCTTTTGGTTACAAATTACAGTTATATCAGTTCCACATAAAAATAAAATATTTAACTAAAAGTTCTAATATGGCTACATCTGTAATAAAATATATTTTGCTATGCAGCTGTTTGCTGTGTCCGTCCCTGATTACTATCATTTCACTGTTGCTGAGTACAACGATTCATAATGGAATCCAAATCCACTCTTTTGCCCATGTTATTTAGGAAAGTCTGAGATGTGAATATAAGAGCTCCACCATTCTTAAGGAATTGAAGCAGCTTTCAACAGTTCAGTCGGAGACTGAAGATGACAAGCAGCTGTCTTTTAAATGAAGTATGCATTTTTTACCACATCATCTAGTGTTATGTTTGAGAAAGTCACACACACTTTTGTTTGATAAGTTTTCTGTAAGTTTCTAAACTGATTAAAGTGAGAGTCAGGATGGTTCCTTTAAAAAGGACATGGCTGATTCCCCATCCCCCAATACTTGACCTATCCAAGCTTGAATACTGTCTGTTATGACCTTCTTAGCGATGGGTCACTGAATTGTATGCAACTTTTCTTTATTCATTAATACAGAGGACTCATTTAGTTGTTTATCATTAGTAATAATACTAATATGATTGGAGTGAGCAGTCATCTGCTCTCTTTCAAATTCTAAAGGTGGCAGGGGTAAAATACAGGGAGTGAAGGGCTATTTACAATTTGTACAGAAACCAGATGGCAGTTATAAGACTCGAGGGACATGAAAGGGAAGCAGTGGTTGGGAAGGGAGTGGGACAGGGTTGTAGCCTCTCCCCGATGTTATTCAATCTGTATATTGAGCAAGCAGTAAAGGAAACAAAAGAAAAATTCTGAGTAGGTATTAAAATACATGGAGAAGAAATAAAAACGTTGAGGTTCGCCGATGACATTGTAATTCTATCAGAGACAGCGTCTTGAAAGGAGGATATAAGATGAACATCAACAAAAGCAAAATGAGGATAATGGAATGTAGTCGAATTAAGTCGGGTGATGCTGAGGGAATTAGATTAGGAAAAGAGACACTTAAACTAGCAAAGGAGTTTTGCTATTTGGGGAGCAAAATAACTGATGATGGTCGAAGCAGAGAGGATATAAAATGTAGACTGGCAATGGCAAGAAAAGCGTTTCTGAAGAAGAGAAATTTGTCAACATCGAGTATAGATTTAAGTGTGAGGAAGTCGTTTCTGAAAGTATTTGTATGGAGTGTAGCCATGTATGGAAGTGAAACATGGACAATAAACAGTTTGGACAAGAAGAGAATAGAAGCTTTCGAAATGTGGTGCTACAGAAGAATGCTGAAGATTAGATGGAAAGATCAAATAACTAATGAGGAGGTATTGAATAGAACTGGGGAGAAGTGGAATTTGTGGCACAACTTGACAAGAAGAAGGGACCGGTTGGTAGGACATGTTCTGAGGCATCAAGGGATCACAAATTTAGCATTGGAGGGCAGTGTGGAGGGTAAAAATCATAGAGGGAGACCGAAAGATGAATACACTAAGCAGATTCAGAAGGACGTAGGTTGCAGTAAGTACTGGGAGATGAAGGAACTTGCACAGGATAGAGTAGCATGGAGAGCTGCAGCAAACCAGTCTCAGGACTGAAGACCACAACAACAACAACAACAACAACAGTCATCTCTAGTTAGTTAGTCACTTTGTTATGATACCACACTAAGTTGCAGACAAGCACAACTGAGAGACACTTACACATAAGCTTTCAGCCACAGCCTTTGTTGGAAAAAGAGAGACACACACCATCCATTCAAACAAGCAAGCACACCTCATGCACAGATAACCGCAAACTACAGTAGCTCAGGCGAGGAAGCAGCTATCACATGGGATGGTAGCAGTAATCTGGAGGGGAAAGGGATGGGTTAGCAGCGTATGGGTGGGAGAAGTGAGAAGTGCTGTCTAGTAGAATGTGCAGGGACTAGAATGCCGATAGGCACAGCATCAGGAGGTCGTGGGGTTAGGAGGTGGGGAAAAATGGAGAAGAGCAGGGAAAGATGGGTGGGTGCATTTGCAGAGTGCCAATTATCTGACTACTCCAGCGACAAACTCTGCCAGAGTGATCCCATCCCAGATGTGCAACACAGGCCCTTTCCAGAACCTCTCGCCTGACTCCATTTCCCTCCTCATCTCTATGACACCCTGCACATCAACCTTCTACATGATCCCCAAAATCCATAAACCTAACAATCCTGGATGCCCCATGGTGGCTGGTTAATGTGCCCCCACTGAGGTAATATCAGCCCTCATTGAGTAACACCTCCAACCAATTGCTCATAATCTAGCCTCCCACCTCAAAAACACCAACCACTTCTCTCACAAACTCTCCACCAACCACACCCCTTTACCTCCTGGATCCCTACTCGTCACTGTTGATGCCACTTCCCTATACACCAACATCCTTAATGCCCATGGTCTTACTGCTATTGACTATTACCTGTCCCAACGTCCTCCACACTGCAAACCCATCACCTCATGCATCACAACTTTATCCTAGCCACAACTATTTCAGCTCTGAATGGAAGTACACAAATAAATCCATGGCACTCTCCTATGTCCAACCAGTTTTTGGGCAATCTAGAGGAGTCCTTCCTAGCCTCCCAAAACGCCAACCCATAGCCTGGTTCAGGTTCACTGATGATATCTTCATGATCTGGATTCAGGACCAAGACACCCTATCTTCATTCCTTCACAACCTCAACACCTTCTCTCCCATCTATTTCATCTGGTCCTCATCAACCCAGTGTACCACCTTCCTAGATGTGGATCTCCTCCTCTCTGATGGCTCCATCTACACCTCTGTCCACATAAAACCCACCAACCAGCAATGGTACCTGCATTTTGACAGCTGTCATCCCTTTCACACCAAAAATCCCTCCCATAAAGCCTGGCTAAGCGAGGATGGCATATGTGCAGTATGCCCAGTACGCCACGGGTCTCACCAAGGCCTTCACAGAAGGCACTATCCCCACACCTAGCCCACAGACAGATCCCCTCACACCCCCAATCCTCCCTCCACCACAAGAACCAGCCACAAAGGAAAGTCCTTTTCATCACCCAGTACGACCCTGGACTGGAACAACCAAACCACATCCTTCGCAAGAGCTTTGATTACCTATCATCATTGAGGGACATCCTGCCTGAGACCCTTTCCACCATTCCTAAAGTGGTGTTCTGTCGCCCACCCAACATCCACAACAGGCCAGTCCACCCTATGCCACTCCCAATCCCAACCTCTCACCACAAGGATCATATCCCTGTAGAAGATCCGGGTGCAAGACCTGCCCAATCCACTCACCCAGCACTTCCCATTCCAGTCCTGTCACAGGTTTATCCTACCCCATCAAGGGCCAGGCCATCTGTGAAAGTAGCCATGTAATACACCAGGTGTGCTGCGATCATTGTGCAGTTTTTTTACATTGGTATGACTACCAGCCAGCTGTCCAACAGGCTGAACGGCCACTGCCAAACTGTGACCAAGAGCAAAGTAGAGCACCCTGTGGCACAACATGCAGCTGAACATAACAACATTGATTTCAATGGCTGCTTTGCTACCCAAACCACCTGGATGCTCCCCTCCACCACCAACTTTTCTGAACTGTGTAGTTACCCTTACAACACATACTCCACTCTCATAATTATCCCAGACTCAAGCTGCCATAACATACTGTCCCCTGTCCACCCAACTGTTTCAACCCCCTGTCCCATCACCTCCTCCCAATTCCCATCTCCTACACTCTTTGTTTTTCACCTTCTGCCAACGGACCCGTTCATCTTTTCCAGGTCCTCTCCTTTTTTGCTCCGTTTTTACCACCTGCTTGCCCCACAGCCTTGTGATGCTGCGACTGATGACTTTGTAGTTCCTGCTGACTCCACCAGATGCTATCTCTTCCTCTTCCCCTTCCCCGACCCCTCCAGATTGCTGCTACTATCCCATGTGATAGTTGCATTCTTGCCCAAGCTGCCAGAATTGGCAGTCATGTGTGCATGAGGTGTGCTTGCTTGTGTGAATGAATGGCATGTCTCTCTCGTTTTCTGACGAAGACTGTGGCTGAAAGATTACATGTAAGTGTCTTTTAATTGTGCCTGTCAGCAACTTAGCACATTATCTTTACAGAAAGTAGCAATCTATATTTTACTACATTGCTGATATTCCTATCTGGAGCTCTACTGTTTGATTTAGATAGTTAGTTATTTAGTTTCTTGCTCTGTGGATTATTTGTATAAATGTAACGAGTTATTTTATATTCACACCACAAATTAATTCATAAATATAGATGCATCCTGAACATTTATAAGGTTGTTATTATTATTATTATTATTATTATTACTACTGATACTACTGCTGCTACTACTACTACTACTACTACTACTACTACTAAATATATAGCTGTGAGTTACTAATTACTACCGACCACATTTTACATACAACATTAATAGAAATTGCTCTAGGAAAGAGCAGTTGTCAAGGAGAAAGTTTTTCAGTTTGTTTTCAAATTTTATTTGATGTATGTCAGGCAGTAAATGGTTAAAAAATTTTGTTGCAGCATTGTGCACCCATTTTTGTGCTAAAAGACAACCTTAATGAAGAGTGATGAACGTCATTTCTTCTTTTGGTATTGAAATTACATGTATCATTGTTTCTTTTGAACTGCAGTGGATTATTTAGAACAAACAATATACAGTGAAGTAGTAGTTGAAATACCCAACTCCTTAGATGGAGTCTACAAGACAATTGTGGGCAAGCACGTTTATAGTAATGAAGGCAGACTTTCTTAAACCTCTCATTGCCAAGCTTTATGACACCCTTATTTTACTAGGTGGGATACTTTGACTACCTCAATGCAGTTTTATGATTTGTATAACACTTGTTTTTAGATTTTTTTATTTTCAACAAATAGCAGTATTTAGTAGTGAAATATAGTTTTTCATTTTATTATTAGTCCTAAACTGAACACAGTAGCAAAATACAATAAATTTTACATTATTCACAAGAGAAATTCAATACTGGATACCTGTAAAACTAAAAATGTAGACTTTTGGCTGCCAGTGCAGTAAACTAGTACTTGGCCTCAAAATAACACACAACATTTTTGAACTGGTCATTCAGGTACACTTTTGTACAACATGCTCTTCACATTTACAGTTTCTTCTCTGTGTACATTACAAATGGGTTCTTGTCACATTATGCAACAGAAACTTGTTTTCCAATCTTTGTTCCCCTTGCATCACAGTGGTGTTGCTAACTTGCAACACTGGGGTTGGATCACTATTGTTGGAATTTCAATACCAGATGCTTTTCAGTGCATCTTGTACATCCTTATGAAGACTCTTGATATTTCTTGCTCTTTTCTCCATATTGCCTTTTCCAAGTCTAAATACCAGCTCAATCATGAAGAGTTTCCGTTGGCTCCAATTATTCTCTTCTGCTCAGAAACTCTTTCTGTGTATGGATATATGCATTCAGTGTTGCAGTATCTACTATCTTCATGAAATTCTTAGTGGCCACTACCTCATTCCTCTAAATAGATGTAAACTCTTGTCTTTTATTCTCCATTATCTATAGCACATTCAGTGTTGTTGTAATGGAGTACGATTTCAGGTGTTGTACTCAATCTCTTCATCACTCACATGCCTCTACTTAGTTAGTTTTTTACATTCCATGGATAATTTTGCACGATGAATCATAATGATGTGGAACAAGTCATTGTTAAGAACATTCTTCACCCACTGTGATATGGTCACGAATATAAACAGTGATCCAATATGGTCAAAAGTTTTTTTTTATTCCAGTCTTTGATCACAATATACATTCCTTTGATGATGACCGGTTTCAGTCAGGAATGGTTCAAATGGCTCTGAGTACTATGGGACTCAACTGCTGAGGTCATTAGTCCCCTAGAACTTAGAACTAGTTAAACCTAACTAATCTAAGGACATCACAAACATTCATGCCCGAGGCAGGATTCGAACCTGCGACCGTAGCGGTCTTGCGGTTCCAGACTGCAGCGCCTTTAACCGCACGGCCACTTCGGCCGGCCTCAGTCAGGAATGACCATCTTCAGATCTACAATATAAAAAATGTATACACCTAGTGGACAGTCTGTCTTTCAAAACAATACAGCATTTCATATCATGATGTACACTCGTAAAAACTGGGAAATGTACAGATAAAATAAGGTAAATCGTACCTGTTCTACGCCATGTCCTAATGTCATAAAGCAGCAATGGCACCATCAAAACATACAAATACACTCAGCAAAGCATCGTCACGTAGAGCTAAAATATGGTGTAAAACAGGTTACATTATCCACACAGTCATTTTGCAACTGGCATGACTGTACAAAACCGACTGAAGTGCAGAAGCTACCAGAAATCTGTTTGCCTACATGCTTCATAGATGTCACTACTGAGGGCTTAGACGCATTCTTCATTTATGTAAGAACCATAATATGATAAAAACAAATTAGGTACAATACATGTAGCAGAATTTTAAATTTTGATAACTATTATAGAAAACAAGTGTGATAAAATAAAAAGACGAACACAGTTAACTATATAAAATTATTAAAAGGAAATATATAAAGATAATAGATCTGACTCATTTATGGTGAAATTATGATCAAAAATAAAATATATGTAAATGAAGAATACATCTAAGCCCACAGTAGTGATATCTATGAAGCATGTAGGCAAACAGATTTCTGGTAGCTTCTGCAATTCAGTAGGTTTTGTACAATAATACAAAATGACTGTGTGGACGATGTCGGCTATTTTCTACTACATTTTAGTGCTACGTGACAATAATTTGCCGAGTTATTTATACCCTTTTATGATGCCTTACGGCTTTATCACATTAGGACATGGTGTAGAACAGGTATGCTTTACCTTATTTTACCTGCACATTTCCCAGTTTGTATGAGAGTATATCGTGATATGAAATGCTATATCAGACTATGTAGACTTTCCCAGCATATTAGTATATCAAATTCTTGTCGGGTTTCCAGCCGGATCAAACTGTCATCTGAGCACAATATTTCAGTTGTCCATCTGGCCGCCATCATCAGATGAGAAAAGCTATGCTGCTCTAGCCAATAACTGATTCCACTTGCAAATGACTGCACCTTTATAAGCATTGGAAGTACAATGGCGCATGCGCTAAATACAGTGTGCACACACTCCATCATTCCTGCTGCCCCCTGGCACAAAAAGAGTTGCAGTGCCTCTGGTGGTGAAAACTGTTGAAAACGATATATGGTTACAAATGATTATTCATAGCTGGCCGAATCAGATGCCGTTGTTTCTTCATGTCTGATAAAACAGGTTTCCACATTTTACTTAGCGGGTATCCATTTATCATGATTAATGATATTATCTGCAAGTCTGATTCCAACAGACTCTTTTAAAATACAATCCCAGTACCGCGAAGCATTTGCAACTACTTGTGTCCCATTGTATAGCATCCTGTATCCCTCTGTAAGGCAATGCTCAGCCACCGCAGATTTATCTGGTTGTAATAATTGTGTATGGTGATGATGTTCAATACACCTGTCATTGACGGTACGAATAGTTTGGCCAACGTAAATTTTCTCGCACTCACACGGTATTTTGTTAACATCGGACTTCCTCAAATCTAAATTATCTTTGACAGAGCCAAGAAGTGCTCGAATCTTAGCTGGCGGACGAAAAACGCATCTGATCTCGTATTTCTTCAAAAGTCTACCTATCTTGGCGGACACATTCCCAGCATACGGAAGAAAAGCCACAGACCCAAAGGTGTCTTCAGAAGGTTCAGGTAGAGGTCCAAACTCAAAAGCACATCGAATTTGTTGATCCGTATAGCAGTTATTATTGAACATATCCTTAAGATGTTGCAACTCCTGTGGTAAATTTTGAGCATCCGAGACAACATATGCTCATTAAACCAAGGCCCAAAGGACTCCTGTACGCTGAACAGGTGGATGGCAACTGGAAGCATGTAAATACCTGTCGGTATGAGTCGGTTTCCTATAACCACTGTGTCCAAGAGTTCAGTCTTCTTTTCTATAAACTAGTACATCCAAAGAAGGTAACTTTCCCTCCTTTTCAATTTCCATTGTGAATTTGATGTTCGGATGAGGACAATTAAAATGGTCCAATAACCAGTGCAAAGAGTCTATTCCATGTGGCAAAACAAGAAATATGTCGTCTACAAATCTCAGAAAACACGAAGGCTTCAAAATAGATGTTTTCAGGGCCATATCCTCAAAGTCCTCCATAAAAAGATTAGCGATTATGGGGAGTTGTCCCCCCCCCCCCCCCCCCCCCTCTTCAAATGTTGTATCCAGAACATCTGTAAATCTGTAATTATCAAGGAAGGGGGGGGCACAACAGATGAGACATCCATCATGTTGGTACCATACGGATTACCTTATCTCCATGTGAAATGTCTTACAACAGTAGCAGTGTATCTTTCAGTAATTATAGATAATTGTAGCAGTTTAGAGTCCAATGAATAAAACAGAGACAAATAATGCAGTTCCTGAAAACACTGACAGAACAAGTTCATCATTCAACCACTTCTCTCAGCCAAGGTAAATATCTAACTGGTCTGTAGTGCGGTGACCCTATGTTAAAACATCTTCCACGCTGGTTAGATCTAATTCACAATTATCTTGTGCTGCACCACAGATTGACTTCATTGATGGTGCTTTTTTGATACCTACAGAATACACTGTACTTTGCTTGGTCTTTCTGGCATCCCTCAGGTGAGACATCGTGCACCATGGTCATTGGGGCACATCACAAAGATGTTGGCATGCCAATATGCCTAATGGCCAGGAATTGACTTTGAGACTGAACATTTAATTGCTGCTTGTTCTAAGTGTGCAGGTCACCAGGCTGCCCCGTGGTCACTTTACCCACCGTGGCTGGAATTTCCACAGCCATCGGAACGAGTCCACCTCAATTTTGCTGATCCCTTTCTGGATGTTTACTAACTGATGGTCATAGATGCCTATTCTCAGTTTCTGTGTATTGTAAACTGCTGCTCGACAGTGATGGAATCGACGGTATGGGCCCCCAACCAGATCTCCTTCATCGAAGGCCTCTCCCGCACCCTGGTGATGGACAACAGCCCTCAGTTTATCTCACAGATTTCTCCAGATTTTTGTGTGCAATATGGTATCCACCATGTCATGGTGCTCCCGTTCCACCAAAAATCGAAGGGGAAGTGGAACGCCTTTGCTGGACTTTCTAGATGCGAATGAAGAAATGCCTTTCAAGATTGTTGGGTGCAACATGGTATTCATCAGGTCAGGGTGCCCCATAACACCCTCAGGCGACCGAGGTGGAATGCCTCTTCTGGGCTTTCATGACACAAATGAAGAAGTACATAGGGGATGACCTGGCTGAAGATGCATTCACCCAATTTCTCATTTCCTATAGGCCGTTACTGTTGAGTGAGAAGAGTGGCAGAACTGCTCCACAGGCTCCTTCTGTACATGCTCCTCAACTCCTGCAGCCTGCCTCGTGCCTTCCTCGGGTGCCTCTGTCACTGCCACACATGCAGGGACCCCAATCATTCATGGTATACACGTTCGGGGAATCTTCATCCTGAATACAGGTAACAGTATCGTGGACCACCATCAGAATTGACTCCGCACATGGGTAGGGGACCGGTCTCTGCCGCCCATGTCCACATCTTCCAGGCCCTCCTCTCTCCCAAAGTCCAGGTTTTGTCATTCTCCAATGTCCTTGGAGTTCCTCTCCCTGTTTTTGCCTCCACCTTCCCTACAGTAGGTGAAATCTTGCCTACTTCACCCTCCTGCAATGTTTTTTTCCAGCCTACCAAACGAGCAGTAGTGGCTGCGTGCAGATGGGGTTCAACAGCAACTGGTGGTACTGGATGTTCAGCAGACACTGCACCAGTTGGGTCCTGCTCCAGTGTTAGTGCCCCCAGCTATTACCATCTTACCTGCAGGTGTTTGCCTGCAACGGACCCATCACTGCTAGGGTCATTTCCAGCCCTGTACTCTGGTGCCAGCCAACAGGGAACTTTTGGCTTCTCCACAGCTGCCCATCAACAGTTCCCCAGCAGACAGGACATTGCTTTCCTGGGTGCTGGATGCCACACCACACTGCGGGAAGGGAGAATGAAGGTGCACCATCTCACATTCACCTTACCAAGTGGAACCCTATGTTACTGCCGGCCGAAGTGGCCGTGCGGTTAAAGGCGCTGCAGTCTGGAACCGCAAGACCGCTACGGTCGCAGGTTCGAATCCTGCCTCGGGCATGGATGTTTGTGATGTCCTTAGGTTAGTTAGGTTTAACTAGTTCTAAGTTCTAGGGGACTAATGACCTCAGCAGTTGAGTCCCATAGTGCTCAGAGCCATTTGAACCATTTGAACCTATGTTACTACATCTACTGTCCCTGAACCATGAGGCTGGGGACATAACAAGATGTGTGGTGTCAGCTTGTCTTGTTATGGTTAAACTTGCCTGTGCTGGCACCTGGTGGCACAGATCTGGCCGTCAGGCAGCAGCATGATCAAACAGCAATGGCTGCAAGGTTGGCACACATAGCCCACAGACAGGGGCATCTCCTGAGGCAGACTAACAACCTACTTGTTATACGCCCAGAGTAGAGAGGTCTTTCCTCATTCTGTTATCATTCATTTGTGTGCTTACTTGTCTCTGCTCTTGTGATGTTTGTTGCTTGTTTGGACTTGGCCTGGCTATGTACACAGACTGTGTATAGAACATCTGATTGGTCTTCTCATTAATGTGATTTGGTTATTCCATGTGAACTTACTGTATGTTTACAAAAAGCAGTGTATATTGAGAAGATTCATTTGCCTATAGTTTGTAAATGTTGTTTCATCCAGAAACAATACATTGCATAGAAAAACTGCATGCCATGAAGCTGTTGATGGAGTGAAATCTGGAAAGGAAGCAATGCACTGGAATGTAGTATTCACAGAACACCGATTTGGCTGATCCCACAAGCATACTGAAGTTGCCTCATAGAAACACAATGACCATTTATTAGCACTGCCAAATTGTTAGCTGCATTTCTCTCAAGCTGTTGCTGTTCTTTTTCGTTAATATTCTTCATTCTTCACACTTTCTGTTGCTTGACTTTTTAATAAAGTTTGCAAAGACAGCTTCTGTGGGCTTGCAAGATCATGATATCTTTCAGGGTACAACAACACTAATTTCTCAAACAGTTTGGGAAAAAAATCACAAGCAATTTGCTTGATTGCCACAACAGGAGATCACAGAGCAATTTCCACACATTACGTCATCAAAGTCCTCTTTCAACGCCCTTTCTAATCTTAAACAAAAATATATATTTCCATTTTTTTAAAAAAACTGTTAGTGTCTTAAATCAGCAAGGCGCATATGGATTTCAAGTGCACAGTTAAACTCACAAACTGTGCCTAAATTATGGGTTCACTTTTACTTGGTACAGAAAGGGAAATGTCTGTAGGACCTCTTATTGTGATGGCAGGACACTGGATTGTGGTGCTATTATCTTGTCCCACGCTTGTTATGTATCCGAAGTTCTCTTCCAAAGCTCTTTCTGAAGCCGAGGAAAAAAAGTACACACACACACACACACACACACACACACATACACACACACACACACACACAACCTGGATTGGGATCATAATTTGGCAGCTTTTAAAGATTGTGTGTTTTCTTCAGAAAATCTGACAGTATCTGCTATAGCTTAAGAAAAACCACATCCTGATATATTTACATGTTCTGGATATATTTGGGATGCACTATAAGTTCTCCATCTTGTATATTACTTCAAGTGCACAGCTGCTCATGTGGTTCAACATACTAATTACTTACCTGGGATATTAAGACTCTGAGGTATTCTAACAGTTAGTTTCACTTCCTCTCGGCCTCTTACATCTATTAACAGAACTTCCTTCTTTTTGATGAGATCCATTAACTCCTCAGTGTTTAATCTCCTATCATCAGGTACATCAGTGGCCATATTACGAGTGAAAACATTGGGAACAGTTTTCTTCAATGCCTGATCTGGAAACACCTTGTTGTGTTAGCACAATTTCTATTATTGCTTTAACTATAAATCTTTCCATATACAAGGGCTATCAGAAAAAAACCTCAATTTTCTTACAGGATGGGAATTGGTGGGAGAACGGAACAATCATCACATTAAGTCACATAGTAGGTCAGCGTACTTCAAGTTGTAATGGCGAGAGAGCCATTTTAGTTCTTGGTTGCATACGGTAGCCATTAAAATAAGTGTTGCAATTGAAGAACCTGCCAAATGAGAAATCTGTTCTGTAATATTGTTTATAGCGGCGGAAAATTTACCACGAAATTTGTGGCACATATTTACCGATTATGATGAATGGTGGTATTGTGTGTCAATGGTGGGAGTGTTCAAGAGTAGAATGACAAATGTTTTTTATTAATGACAGAAGAGAAGGGCCAGCAAGAGGCTGACACAGAAAATCAACATTTTTTCCCCCATATTTCAACTGTCCGACAAATTTCTGCAGACTTCTTGAGCCTTTGGACGATATCATTACTAAACAATTAGGGTAATACCAATTCTGTGCTTGTTAGAGTCAAAAATTCATTTCTCAGAACCACAAAACTAACAGATTAAACTTTTCTTGTAGATTTCCTTTTGCGTTATGATGGTAAAAGAGTAAGTTCACTGAACAGAATCACAACCATAGTTGCCTTCAGTGAAGCACAGACAAAACAACAGTCAATGGAATTGGGCCATACCATCTCTGAGACACTAAAGCATGTGATCTGTCAGCCACAGTATACAGATACCATTTTATGGGTGCTAAATGAATCTTATTTGCAAACTGTACAGAACATGGAAGAACCATCAATTCTCAGGCCTACTGTGACATATTAAGATAACAGAGAAGACATTCAAAGCATTGTGGTCTGTTGACTAACAACATTGTTCTTTTTGCAGGATAATGCGTGGCTACACTGTCTAGCAAACGCAAGAATTTTGTGTCTGTTCAAATGAGAAATTTTTGTACTTTCACTCTTCAGCTCAAACATGCCTCCAAGTGATCACCAATTATTCGTGCAAATGAGAAAATGGCTTGACTCCTTGTTCTTTGACTCTGATGAAGAACTTGAAGATGCTGTCATAGCTAGCTGCAATCTTTGGAAGCAAAATTTTATGGAGAGGGAATTAGTCAGCTCTTTAAGATATATGATAACGTATGAATCAGAATGATGATAATGTAGAGAAGTAATGTAAAAGTGTAGTTTTAAGGTTGTGCAAATAAATCTGCCTAACTATTCCTCTATTTTATTTAGAGCCTAATGGAGGTTACTTTCTGGATAGCCCTAGTACATTGTACGCTTACTGTGTAACATAGTGAAACTGAAAGTTGTAGATAAAAGTTAACAGCGATAGCAAAAATCTGCAGCACTACAGTAAAATTACAAAGGTCTTTAATACTGCCACTGGGTCTAAACAGACCTAAAATTGACTGCAACTGTCTGCCATTTTACATAGTTGATAAACGTATCTAACCTTATTAGTAGTAGTTGCTTGTGGTGATTTACATTGCTGACCATTACATCTACAACACAAGTAAGAACAGCAAATAGTGAAATTTTATTTATTATATCAAGTACATTAGAAAAAATAGAAGATTAAATCTGTAGGTGATTTTGGGATGTATTGGGTGTGACATTTAGTGCAGAAACAATGGCTTGGCAAGTGGTAGCAGGCCAGTTCCTCAGCTACTCATAGCTGGCCCCCCCCCCCCCCCCCCAGTGGGTGAGAATCTGGAGAATATGATGGTCAGGACAACAGTCAAACACCCTCTGTATCAACATAGGCCAGGAAACAGGGGCAACATGCAGACTCGTCACAAAGACCTCAAAGATAGGGCACAACTACCAACCTCATCACATCACAAATTATTGGCTACGCAAACTACTTAAGGTGCTGGGCCTGTCTACCAATGACATATGCACTCTGGCAATATTCGCTCTCCACTGAGCCTTCACACGAGGACATGTCTATCGCGATGCTGTATGCAGAAAAGAAACGTGATACTGCTGCTTGTGCAGTGTTACCACTGTCAGTGTGCCTCGCTCTGTTGCCACATACATTAAGGCTCAATAAATGCAATCACATGATGTCACTGACAACTGTCAATATTTGGACATTTACACACTCCATCATTTTACAGGTACAAATGCATCGAGAGAATACAGTGGAAGGAAATTTAAACCCTCAGTATGCTGGGCATAGGCAGAAAGACAAAAAAACACACACACACACACACACACACACACACACACACACACACACACACCACATCACATCACAGAAAAACTAGCACCACCACACTACCAATGACAAAAGACATCTGAAGTCATCAACAATGAATATTAGTTAGCAGTGGGTGAATAAGCAGCAGTAACTGTTACTTGACCTGGAAGAGAGCAGAATTCCAACCAGAATTTAAGTAAAAACTTTCATCTTTATTATAAGGTGACTTGCTAAATTAGTCTCAAGTGCTTCCTTAATAACACTATCCCAACATCTAGAAGTGCAAGGCCTTTTTTTGGGGGGGGGGGAGGGGGGGGGGGAACACAACAATGAGCATTTCTTGTCCTTAAGGTAGTGCTAACATCTTATGCAGTTCTAGGATTGCATAACAAGAATACCAAAAGCAAGTGGTTGTGATATGGGTGCAGTTCCTAGTGCAAATTCAGAAATATGCTTCCAGATAACTCTCCAAGTCCAAGACGTACAAATCTACAACCAATAAACAGTATCTTGCAATTGTTTTGGCCATTATCAAGTTCTGGCCTCATTTATTTGGCAATTCAGACATCTTTGTGATGGATCATCAGTCTCTATGCTGGCTTACTAGCCTGAATGAACAATCAGTATGTCTGGGAATAAGTGCACTAAGACTTCAGCAATGCATCATCACACTGCTGTACAAAAACGGACACAAACACAAGGCTGCTGACTTCCTTTCAAGGAATTCTGTGCTGCTGAACAGACAGAAGACCTAGCATTGCTGAAAACCACAGAAGCTTTGGATAATGAGGAACTGACCAAAGGAGAATTCCAATTAATAAATGAAACACTGTCAAAGAATTATGACCTGGTGGTGCAGAAATGGTACTTCACCATTCAAGCTCATATGTGGCCAGTGATCCTGCAGTATTTCTACGACACTCCAACATATGGTCACCTGGGATTCATGAAGATTCTAGACATAATCAGACACAGGTATCACAGGCCAGGTTTCTACCGATCTACTGGACACTATGTGAGCCATTGTAAGCAAATGCCAGCAACAGAAACACATGTGGCAATTACCTCCAGCACATCTGGTACCAATTCCACCTGCAGCAGCACCATTCCATGAAACTGAAATCCACTTGGGGATGTTCCCAAAGTTGACAAATGGGAATCAATGGATAATAATAGTATGCACCAACTACCTCATTCATATGCAGTCATCAATGCTGTGATAATGGCCGAAGCTCCAGAAATTGCAAGGTTCCTTGTGGAAGATACCATTTTGAAGCGAGGAGCACTACCAGTGATGATCGCTGATTGTAGAAAAGTGAAGACCAGTATCAGAAGTAAATTCACTTTGCAACATCACCCTTAGTTTGATAACTGCCTAGCACACACTGACGAAACTCTAATAAAAACTAAGCCCAACAGCAACAAGGAAGCCATAACATGGTTTCAAAGACAAAAGTTAGACAACTGCATGTATGACCAAGGGCCCCTGCTAAGAGATTTTGT
The DNA here is from genome assembly GCF_023864345.2 of Schistocerca serialis cubense. Classification (NCBI taxonomy): domain Eukaryota; kingdom Metazoa; phylum Arthropoda; class Insecta; order Orthoptera; family Acrididae; genus Schistocerca; species Schistocerca serialis. Next base: position 1,234,496,923 of record NC_064638.1, read on the forward strand.
TTCCATGTTATTTAGTGTTAAATGTTTTAAATATAAAATTATCTTCAAAAATTAATAACTCACTAATGCCTTAAATAATTCATACAATTTCTTCGGATAGGTCTCACTGAGTACTATCAAACTGTTACAGTAGATATTTGGTGGATATTACATATTTTAAATGACAGACTGGAATGTATATTTCGCACAAGAAAAAGTGAATTTTCTCACAAATAAAAGATAAAATAGTGAAAGTAGTGGCTGCATTAAAAATAGATATAATTAGGGATGTTTGACCGTAATTACTTGAAACTTTAATTTTACTGACAACATGATGCAAAGTAGCATCCACATGGACCAAAAAACACTGACAAAAAACACTATTTGAGAACAATCCATTAAACCTAAAGAAAAAACATGTTCAGTGTTTGAAAAGCTGATGAAAACTGTTAATTTGTGCTTCTTTTATGCTGCATGTTTCCTTGCATTCCTTGTTAGAACACAGGTAGTGTTGTCGAAGGTCAAATTTTCACACATTTTGGATTCTGGGCTTTTACTGTCATTTGGCTCTTCCAGGGAAGCTTTACTCCACTCACTTCTGCAACAACAGCAGGCTCATACATCATGTTGAAAAGGTTGTTGGGTACATTGATCTGGGTTCAGTCACCGCTTGTTAACATGCCTCCATAGTTGTTTGGGTTAGATGCCATTGCTACTTTTGGTTATCCTATTGCAGATGCAGTGTATCCAATGTTGGACCAACTGTCTTATCCTTATGTTCTGAGTTTTCAGATCTGTTTGCCCCAGGGTTAGGTTGTGCAAACAATTTCACAGCACACATCACTGTCAAACGCTATGCCTGCCCTCAATTTCTTCGGATGTAGCCAATGCCAGCAGTTTTACACAACCACGTTAAGGTGGAGCTGGACCACTTAAAATCACTGCGAGTGATTAGAGCAATTTCCACAAGTTTAGGGAGACTTCCAAGGTCACTGCTGAGTCCCCTGCCTCAACTGGAGGAGTTGCTCCCAAAGTTGGTTGGGGGTCAATTCTTTTCAAAAATGGACTTAGGTGAAGCCTGTTTTCAGATCCCACTGGATGGGGCACCAAAACAGTTGCTTGTTGTTAATATGCCTTTCGGTCTCTATCACTATCAACAGCTGATTTTGGGGTCACTAGCGCACCTGCTATCTTTCAAAGTTTTTTAGAACAGGTTATGATGGTTGTCCCTCATTGTATTAACTACACTGAAGAGCCAAAGAAACTGGTACACCTGCCTAATGTTGTGTGGGACCCCGTGAGCACACTGAAGTGCCGCAACACGACATGGCATGGACTTGACTGATGTCTGAAGTAGTGCTGGAGGGACTGGAGGGAGCTGACACTATGAATCCTGCAGGGCTGTCCACAGATCAGTAAGAGTATGAGGGGATGGAGATCTCTCCTGAACAGCATGTTGCAAGGCATCACAGATATGCTCAATAATGTTCATGTCTGGGGAGTTAGGTGGCTAACAGAAGTGTTTAAATTCAGAAGAGTGTTCCTGGAGATACTCTGTAGCAGTTCTGGTTGTGTGGGGTGTAGCATTATCCATGTCAATCGGAATGCACAATGGATGCAGGTGATCAGACAGGATGTTTGCATATGTGTCACCAGAGTCGTATCTAGATGTATCAGGGCCAAAATGCAGGGTCCATAGATTCATGCTGTTGTCTACATACCCGTACACATCCATCCGCTTGATACAATTTGAAACGAGACTCATCCAACCAGGCAGCATGTTTCCAGCCATCAACAGTCCAATGTCGGTGTTGACGGGCCCAGGTGAAGTGTAAAGCTTTGTATTGTGCAGTCATCAAGAATACACGAGTGGGCCCTCAGCTGCGAAAGCCCATGTCGATGATGTTTCATTGAATGGTTCGCATGCTGACATTTGTTGATAGCCCAGCATTGAAATCTGCAGCAATTTGCAGAAGGGTTGCACTTCTGTCAAGTTGAATGATTCTCTTCAGTCGTCATTGGTTCGGTTCTTGCAGGATTCTTTTCCGGCCACAGCAATGTTGGAGATTTGATGTTTTACCAGATTCCTGATATTCATGGCACACTCGTGAAATGGCAGTATGGGAAAACCCCAATTCATTGCTACCTTGGATGTGCTGTGTCCCATTGCTCATGCACCGACTATAACACTACATTCAACCACACTTAAATTTTGATAACCTGCCCCTATAACAGCATTAATCGATCTAATAACTGCACCAGACACCTGTTGTCTTATATCGGTGTTGCCAATCGCAGCACCATATTCTGCCTGTTTACATCTCTCTGTATTTGAGTATGCATGCCTATACCAGTTTCTTTGGCGATTCAGTGATGCTACCTCAGAAGATTTCCTATGTAACCTCTGTTCTTTGTTCAGTGTTCTAAAGACCATTGACCTCAACTATAATCTTGGTAAGTTTAACTTTTTCAAGCCTTGAATTGTTTGTTTGAGTCATGAAATGTCCCGACAGGCGAGGTGCCCCATGGAACAACATTTCGCCATCATTAATGCTTTGCTCCATCTGTCTAATCTACAAGAAGCTCAGGCATTCCTTGGCAATGTGGCGTACTATCACACATTTAATTACCGAGTGGGTACTGTCGCCCACACCTTGCACCTGTTGCTTTGGAAAAGTGCTCCTTTTGTTTGGTCTTTAGCCTGTGAGCGTGCTCTTGTGCGCCATAAGGATAGTCATCAATTTGTGCCATGTTTTACAGTATTTGAACCCTGCAAGCCTTTGGTTTGGTCACACAGATGTTCCAGTATGGGGTGGGGGCAGTCTTGCACCATTTCCATTCGGATGGCTCCAAACAGCCTATTGGTATTGCATTGAAAATACTCAACTCAGATCAGCAACATTATTCTCTGGTCGAAAAAGAAGATCCTGTTATTCTCTACGCCTTCAAAATATTTCAAGTGTTCTTACATTGTGTAAAATTTCATGTAACTACCAGGTCAATCCATACCAAGTGCTCCAAGAAAAAAATAATTGGTTGCTTGATCATCTCAGAAAAATTTTATTTTTGCTGGGTGAATTCCCCAATGTTTAGTAGTCACAAAAATATTTTTTTAAAAAAATTATTGTTTATTATTTTGAAATGGTGGCCATATTTGATCCAGGCCGCATGCGTTTTTTCATACTTGCAAGCATCTACATTTTTACAATTATTCAGTAGTGGATTGTCCTAAGCCTTTCAAATAAAACACACTCCAGGCTACAAATTAACATCTTTATCACTTAGCTGAATGTATTCTTTAATACATTTTTAACAGTTCCATGTTATCAGCCACAAATTTAAAAACTCAATTTTTGAACAGTAGTTTTTCCAAAGAAAGATTAATTTCTCAGCTTTAATATTTTTTCTGCTATTACACTGTTTAGCATAGTTACTTTTTGTAGAGTATCAATGGTGAGCAACTTACAATTAAAAAATACACTATTTTTAAAAAGTGGACTTTTTTAATTTTTCCGTTTTGTGGCCTGCAATATCTTTGTTGGGGGACCATATAAAAATCTGAAAATTTCACAGTTAATAGACCTTTATGATATCAAACTTCAGTATAAATTTAAACTTACAGATTGAATTGGAAGTTATAGAAAAAAATTACAAACAAGAGTCAAAAATACATTTTTTAACATCCGCTATATCTAGTTATAGTATATAATTGAATCATATCAATGATTACTTACTTTTTTATTGAAAATAAGCCTACTAATTACATTATATTGTTCTCTTGTTATTTGTTTTTAGTATATCACTCATTGAACATTTGAGAAATTTGTTTATTCAGTTTGGGTGTTAGATTATAAGTTCGCCCAGTCACAGTTGTAAATTCCATGGGAGACAGCTTCCATAGTACATTTTTAAGTGGCATCCAAACTTGATCCTTCTCAATTTTTTTAAAAAGATGTCCTTGGTTCTGCCGGGTGATAAAACACAACATGTACATCTTGAAACTTCCTGTCAGATTAAAACTGTGTGCCGGACCGAGACTCGAACTCGGGATCTTTGCCTTTCACGGGCAAGCGCTCTACCAACTGAGTTTCCCCAGCACAATTCATGAAAGGCAAAGGTTCCAAGATTGAGTCTTGGTCCGGCACACAGTTTTAATCTGCCAGGAAGTCTCATATCAGTGAAAATCTCATTCTGGAAACATCTCCCACACTGTGGCAAAACCATGTCTCAGCAATATCCTTTTTTTCCAGGAATTCTAGTTCTGCAAGTTTTGCAGGAGAGCTTCTGTGAAGTTTGGAAGGTAGGAGATGAGGTTCTGGCAGAAGTAAAGCTGTGGAGACAGGTTGTGAGTCATGCTTGGGTAGCTCAGTGGTAGAGCAAAAGGCAAAGGTCTCGAGTTCGAGTCTCGGTCCGGCACACAGTTTTAATCTGCCAGGAAGTTTCATAACACACAGACAGCACTACTAACTAGTGTATTCTGAGGGAAACCTCAATTATAATTTATAAAATGTAATGCTTTCAAGTGAATTTTTTCCCATTGGCATGCAGAGGTTGTAAGGTGTCAGTTTTGACCCCAACATGTCACTGAGTTACCTCACAACAACTGTGTGTCTGTGGCAGTGCACTGTTGGTTGTATCATCATGTGTGCTTGGAAAGATTCAGTAAATTAATGGTTGGCCAATGATTAGCTCACTGAGATAGCAACACATCACATCCAGTAGTTTGGAGCTATGTTCTGTCCCAGGCTTCACCTCACTACATCAAGTTGCTTCTCCAAATTTGTGATCCTGGGAATAAACCACCTGAAGTTTTCTCATGTGCTTTCTACATGATGTGTTATTCTGCCAGGTAGGTTTAATACACACTTCCCACTGACACGATACTATATATGATACGACATACTGCAATAAAGGTCACAGGTTCTGATGCTTACCTGTATGACACACGCGTTCCCACTGGAGCAATTTCACAAAAACAAGACAGCATGAATCACTTTCTGCATCAGCTGCAATCATAATCTCTTCTGAAGTGGGTGTTATTGTGCCTTATCATTATTTAAAACTCAGAAAACTGAAAAAAATAGAAAGTACTAGGTGCATTCCACAAAGTGCCATAAATAACATAGGCTCATTTGCCTGGACAATCTTCACATTTTCCCTTGATCATACAATTGTAACTGTCAATATTGCATACCATAACTTCCAAAAGGTCTTTATAGTCAACTCTAAGATTGGCCCCATCTATAATCAACTTAATGTTCTGATGATACAAACAAACACAAACATTATGGGTGCCAGATGCCCCTGCAACAATACACCATCTTGGTCTCAACTCGCAAAACTTTGATCTTCCAATTTTGATGTCAGGATTTTCTTTTTTAAATTCAGTGAATAGTTCATTTAAATTACACAATATTAACCTTTTTTGTTTTTGAATCTTAGAACCATTTTCTTTCACAGAAAGACAGTCCTTTTTGCCAGGCATCAAACGGCTGTTAATGTCATCGTCATAATACTTAATAACTTTATTGATTGTGTTTTCATCTACGAAATTAGATGCACTTTTCTTTGTAATGCTGGTAAAATTCCATGTTCTTTCACTAACTGCCTCGTTAACTTAACAAGACGTTCTGACACATTAAATTCATTACTAACATTTGCTCGACTCCAAGAATTAGGCAGTAAAATGATAATCTTAATTTTATCCTCTTTGTTTGAAGTACTGCATTTAGTTTTTATTTTTCTATCAAGTTGTCATATTCGGTTGGTGAAGTTTTAGAACTTCCATCTACAAATTGTATTTTGACATGAAGCTTCCAAATTATTTTTGACTGTAGCTGCCACTTTCTCAATTTTCATATTCAAGGCACTTGGTCTTTTATCTTGACTACCTACGATTTCACAAGCTGTATCTACTTTTTTTAATGGTTGCTGATAAGTCACAAAATTCTGTATCTGAGGTTTCACTATCCTTTCTCTTGTGAATTACAAATATCTTAGAATAACATGTTAAACACAATGATTTTCCTGGTATGAGATTGACAAAAGGACTTTTATTTTTAGAATAATGATCAAATGTTATTCTCACAGACTTTTTGTTATAGGTTTCTTATGTTTCTCAAAAGGGCCATGCAAGACTGACCAAAAAGGTGATGAAATTTTTTTTAAGTATTTCATTTCATGGTACTTGCTTACTGATTTGACCTCTGGGCCGACTCGTAAGTAAAACAACACTTTTTCTTCTTCACTGTAATCTTCGATTAAAGTAATATCTTTAGGACACACCCTATACACACTTTTATGACATCCTTCATTAATAATGGAAATGGAAATGTCGTGCGGCTAGGGCCTCCCGTCGGGTAGACCGTTCGCCTGGTGCAGGTCTTTCGATTTGACGCCACTTCGGCGACCTGCGCGTCGATGGGGATGAAATGATGATGATTAGGACAACACAACACCCAGTCCCTGAGCGGAGAAAATTTCCGACCCAGCCGGGAATCGAACCCGGGCCCTTAGGATTGACAGTCTGTCACGCTGACCACTCAGCTACCGGGGCTACCAACAGAACACTGAGCAACATTTTTCAACTGCACACTTCAAGAACTTATAGCTAAATAAGTGAGAGTAGACAGTTGTTGGTGTAAGGGAGAAGACAACAATCAAACTTGTATAGGCTAGCAGATCCAATTATTCGCCAGCTGAAACAATTACCACAGCATTGTTTCGACAAATAATCATTAGCTAGTGTAATGTGGTGTGTTACTTTATGCAACAATTCATATACTTTATTTGATTAGCCTCCCAGATATCGCAGATGTTAAAAAATGTATTTTTGATTCATCTTTGTAATCTTTTTTCCATAACTTCCAATTCGATCTCAAAGTTGAAATTTATACTGAAGTTTGATACCATAAAGGTCTATTAACTACGAAATTTTCAGATTTTTATATGGTCCCCCAACAAAGATACTGCAGGCCACTACAGGCTTATAAATACAAAATCAAAATAGGGGTAATGCAGGAGTACGTTTAATAATAAATAAATAAAATAGGAGTGCGGGTAAGCTACTTCACACAGCATAGTGAACGCATTATCGTGGTCAAGACAGACACGAAGCCCATGCCTACTACAGTAGTACAAGTTTATATGCCAACTAGCTCTGCAGATGATGAAGAAATTGATGAAATGTATGATGAGATAAAAGAAATTGTTCAGGTAGTGAAGGGAGACGAATATTTAATAGTCATGGGTGACTGGAATTCGAGAGTAGGAAAAGGGAGAAAAGGAAACATAGTGGGTGAATATGGATTGGGGGAGAGAAATGAAAGAGGAAGCCATCTGGTAGAATTTTACACAGAGCATAACTTAATCACAGCTAGCACTTGGTTCAAGAATCATAAAAGAAGGTTGTATACATGGAAGAAGCCTGGAGATACTAGAAGGTATCAGATAGATTATATAATGGTAAGACAGAGATTTAGGAACCAGGCTTTAAATTGTAAGACATTTCCAGGGGCAGATGTGGACTGTAGATAAAAACTGAAGAAACTGCAAAAAGGTGGGAATTTAAGGAGATGGGACCTGGATAAACTGACTGAACCAGAGGTTGCACAGAGTTACAGGGAAAGCATAAGGGAACAATTGACAGGAATGGGGGAAAGAAATACAGCAGAAGAAGAATGGGTAGCTTTGAGGGATGAAGTAGTGAAGGCAGCAGATGAACAAGTAAGTAAAAAGAGGAGGGCTAGTAGAAATCCTTGGGTAACAAAAGAAATATTGAAATTAATTGATGAAAGGAAAAATATAAAAATGCAGTAAATGAAGCAGGCAAAAAGGAATACAAACATCTCAAAAATGAGATCGACAGGAAGAGCAAAATGGCTAAGCAGGTATGGCTAGAGGACAAATGTAAGGATGTAGAGGCTTATCTCACTAGGGGTAAGATAGATACAGCCTACAGGAAAATTAAAGAGACCTTTGGAGAGAAGAGAACCACTTGTATGAATATCAAGAGCTCAGATGGAAACCCAGTTCTAAGCAAAGAAGGGAAGGCAGAAATGTGGAAGGAGTATATAGAGGGTTTATACAAGGGCGATGTACTTGAGGACAACATTATGGAAATGGAAGAGGATGTAGATGAAGATGAAATGGGAGATAAGATACTGCGTGAAGAGTTTGACAGAGCACTGAAAGACCTGAGTCGAAACAAGGCCCCGGGAGTAGACAACATTCCATTGGAACTACTGACGGCCTCGGGAGAGCCAGTCCTGACAAAACTCTACCATCTGGTGAGTAAGATGTATGAGAAAGGTGAAATACCCTCAGACTTCAAGAAGTATATAATAATTCCAATCCCAAAGAAAGCAGGTGTTTACAGATGTGAAAATTACCGAACTATCAGTTTAATAAGTCACAGCTGCAAAATACTAATGCGAATTCCTTACAGACGAATCAAAAAACTGGTAGAAGCCAACCTCGGGGAAGATCAGTTTGGATTCCGCAGAACTGTTGGAACACGTGAGACAATACTGACCCTACGACCTATCTTAGAAAATAGATTAAGGAAAGGCAAACCTACATTTCTAGCATTTATAGACTTACAGAAAGCTTTTGACAATGTTGACTGGAATACTCTCTTCCAAATTCTAAGGGTGGCAGGGGTAAAATACAGGGAGTGAAAGGCTATTTACGATCTGTGCAGAAACCAGATGGCAGTTGTAAGAGTCGAGGGACATGAAAGGGAAGCAGTGGTTGCGAAGGGAGTGGGACAGGGTTGTAGCCTGTCCCGATGTTATTCAATCTGTATATTGAGCAAGCAGTAAAGTAAACAAAAGAAAAATTCTGAGTAGGTATTAAAATACATGGAGAAGAAATAAAAATGTTGAGGTTCGCCGATGACATTGTAATTCTATCAGAGACAGCAAAGGACTTGGAAGAGCAGTTGAACGGAATGGACAGTGTCTTGAAAGGGGCATATAAGATGAACATCAACAAAAGCAAAACAAGGATAATGGAATGTAGTTGAATTAAGTCGGGTGATGCTGAGGGAATTAGATTAGGAAATGAGACACTTACAGTAATAAAGGAGTTTTGCTATTTGGGGAGAAAAATAACTGATGATGGTTGAAGTAGAGAGGATATAAAATGTAGACTGACAATGGCAAGGAAAGCATTTCTGAAGAAGAGAAATTTGTTAACATCGAGTATAGATTTAAGTGTCAGGAAGTCGTTTCTGAAAGTATTTGTATGGAGTGTAGCCATGTATGGAAGTGAAACGTGGACGATAAATAGTTTGGACAGGAAGAGAATAGAAGCTTTCGAAATGTGGTGCTACAGACGAATGCTCGAATGCTGAAGATTAGATGGGTAGATCACATAACTAATGAGGAGGTATTGAATAGAATTGGGGAGAAGAGGAGTTTGTGGCACAACTTGACAAGAAGAAGGGACCGGTTGGTAGGACATGTTCTGAGGCATCAAGGGATCACCAATTTAGCATTGGAGGGCAGTGTGGAGGGTAAAAATCGTAGAGGGAGACCAAGAGATGAATACACTAAGCAGATTCAGAAGGATGTAGGTTGCAGTAGGTACTGGGAGATGAAGAAGCTTGCACAAGATAGAGTAGCATGGACAGCTGCATCAAACCAGTCTCAGGACTGAAGACAACAACAACAACAACAACAACAACAACAACAACAACTTTGTAATCTTTCTTCCATAACTTCCAATTCAATCTCAAAGTTGAAATTTATACTGAAGTTTGATACCATAAAGGTCTATTAACTGTGAAATTTTCAGATTTTTACATGGTCCCTCAACAAAGATATTGCAGGCCACAAAATGGAAAAATAAAAAAAGTCCATTTTTTTAAAATAGTGTATTTTTTAAGTGTTAACTGCTCACCACTGATACTCTATAAAAAGTAACTATACTATACAGTGTAAGAGCAGAAAAAATATTAAAGCTGAGAAATTAATCTTTCTTTGGAAAACTACTGTTCAAAAATTAAGTTTTTTAAAATTTGTGGCTGATAACTTTTAACTATTAAAAATATATCAAAGAATACATTCAGCCAAGTGATAATGATGTTAATTTGTAGCCCAGAGTGTGTTGAACTAAATGTGTTTTATCTGAAAGGCTTAGGACAATCCACTACTGAATAATTGTAAAAAATGTAGATGCTTTCAAATACAAAAAAACGCATGTCGCCTGGAACAAATATGGCCACCACTTCAAAATAATAAACAATAAATTATTTAAAAAAATATTTTTGTGACTACTAAACATTGGGGAATTCACCCAGCAAACATAAATTTTTTCTGAGAAGGTCAAGCAACCAGTGGTGGACCACTAGGTATGGATTGACCCTACCAGCCATAAGCCCTTGGTTTCCCTGTTTAGCTGATCAGCATCCTTATCAGACAAACGTGCTCATCATCTTTAGCGCTGGGCTTTGTTCTTGTCTTGGTACAGTTATGAGACCCATTTTAGCTCCCACTCCCTCTTCAATAAGCGAACATGTATGCTCTGTCTCGACTTCCCACCTCCCCTGACCCCTCATTTAACCCAGAGGAATGACTATGGTTTCAAGAAGCGGTGAACAGTTTCCCCATCACCTATTTCCGAAATGCCATACTGCCTCTGCTGTGGTGGCAGATCTGGTACTCAGGCAGAAAAATAAAAGGGTGGTCCAACTGTCCACAGGGCTGCATAGCGACCCCGCTTCACAATTCTTATGCATTGCATCATCACCTCCCCCTCTTGGATGGCACTATTCTCCTGTCGACAGAAGGATTTACACCATGTAACAAGGTTCCAGCTGCTCTGCTGTGGGAGGTCCTCCACTTGTTACAACAGGGTTACTGGGGTATCTCTCACATAAAACTGTTGGCACCCCACCATGTGTTTTAGCCAGGAACTGATCAGGAGGTGAAATACATTGTCACAGCCTGCCAACAGTATTCAGGTCAGCAGGTGGAGCCATGCACTTTTCGCTGGAGCCTGCCCCTACACAGCCTTGGGAAGAGTCCACATTGATTTCACTGGTCCTTTTCAGACACTTTCTGGTTATTGGCAATTGATTCTTTTTCTCATTTACCTTCTGTTGTTTGTTGTCTCTCTGCAACAGCAGGCACGACTGTCAATGTCCTGTTGAGGATATTCTCCACAGAGGGCTTGCCTTGTACCCTGGTTTTGGACAATTGTCCACAGTTTCAAAAATGGCTCCAAGGGCTATGGGACTTAACTTCCGAGGTCATCAGACCCCTAGAACTTAGAACTACTTAAACCTACCTAACCTATGGACATCATACATATCCATGCTCGAGGCAGGATTTGAACCTGCGACCATAGCAGTCGCGCAGTTCCGCACTGAAGTGCCTAGAACCTCTCGGCCACACCGCCCGGCGTCCTCAGTTTGTGGCACAATCTTTCAATGACTTTCGTGCACACAATTACATTCACCGTGCCACAGCCCCTCCATCCATCCACAACAGAACAGCAAGACAGAATGGCCTGTCCATATATTTAATAGGCAGATGTGTAAGTATGTAGATTTCCTGGCTGAAGAGGCTCTCACATTTCTTTTAAGCTGTTAGAATGACACCAATGGCGCCAACTGCTCTAATATATTTTCTCTCTTTTCCGGCTGTGTGTATTTCCTCGTATTCATAGTTAGAACATGTTTCTTTGACAGTCTGTAAGAACAGGGCATTAATTTCACAATTTTCTACTGTCACTAAAGGGATTGCTTGGTAATGGCATATTGTGTGCATATTTTGCCTCTACAGGTGCACTTAGATTTGAGCCTGTGTCAGTTCCTTGTGTCTGTGCTGACACGGACATTCTCTGTGTTGGTTTTTTCATCACGTCTATGAAAGAAGTCAAGAAGCTTGTATGGAATACATAGTCACACTTCAATTTACTGTATTTTTATCTTACGAATACACAAGGCACTCCCTACTCCACTCCTTTTCGTCATTACAGTTAACATGAGTCTGAGGTCAAGAAGGAAGTTCCTGTTTTGTGAGCATTTTGACCACACTGACTGCATGTAACTTGGTCTTTAATTTAAGTATATGGTATGGTCAAAACAATGGCATTTGGAACAAAGGGGTCCTGAATATATGGCTGTATCTTAAGATGAATGAAGGCAGTAGTGATAAATTCTGGGAGGCCTGTGGTGATGAATGGCAACACAAATATCAGTTTTCTCTAAGACACATTTACTTTTCTGGGTATAACAAGGATGCCTCCGATGCTTAAGTTTGTTAGCATCCATACACACTACGTTTCTGTAGCTAACCAAGTCTTTCATGCACAACTCTGCCATGCTTGGAAACATTTAAAAAATATTCCAAACGTAAGAATTATGAGATGGTGATATCATGAGAAGACCTCCGTATTCAAGATTTTTGTTTGTAGAATGCCAACATATCTTAAATGGCATATGATGAATTTTATATTTAAATGAGATTGGTGTTCAAACTAAGTTGAAAAACGCCCAAGAAAATAATGAGCAAAATGAGACTCGACCCAGTCACCCAGCGATTACCAACTTTGAGCACTACTGACTTTTTTTCCATCTTTATGAATTTTACACTTCATAGATATGCTCACACAACATGCACCTTCATTTAAAAAACTGGGTTGGCTGGGAATTGATCCATGGCCCTCGCATGTCAAGTGAGCATCCTACTGCATCTCCACATTGTCTCTTGAGAAACTGATCTTACATTAGGGTATTAAAGATGCTCGGGAAAGTTCAATGTCAATTTTCTCAAGAATTTTTGAGAGATGCACAAATATGCTTTGTCTGATTTATACTTGAGTTCTGAACTTCACATTCCATAAATAAAAAAATTTTACTGCCATGTGGTCTACTTCATAGATTTGTGCCTGTGTCAATTGCTTGTGTTTGTGCTGATACAGACACACTCTGTATCAATTTTTCATCACTGTTCTGAAAGTAGTTAAGAAGCTGTTGTGACTCGCCGATCTTTTAAAGTGCCGCTGCACAGTTACGCACTTCCTCTACATGCGGCGCTGTCTGCCAGCCATGCAGCAGCAGCGCCACCTAAGCGGCCAGCCAGCCAGCGGCCGCTAGGCTCGGACTGAGTTATGATTTGACTGTTAAAGTGTACACACGTCTTACTCTGTTTACATGATCTGTGCCTTTCATGTATTGCGTCTTCCTTGAAATATATTTGTTCAACTTGAAGTTATAACAGAAGCTTGAATGGAATACATCATCACACTTATATTCACAATATTCTGATTGTATAAATACACATGCTCTCGCTATTCCACACAAGATATTCACCATTTCAGTTAAAATTTAATTTGAATTTGAGGTCGAGAATGACACATCTGATCTGTGAGCATTTTGACCATATTTACCGCCTGTAACTTTGTCCTTAGTAAAAATGTATGCTATGACTGCAACACTGCTTTTTGGAACAATGTTAAGTGGTTCACAATGTAGGGGTAAGATTAATGAAGGCAGCAATTATAAATTCTGGGAGGGCTGCGGTGTTGAATAGCAACATCAATATCACTCTTCTGTAACACACCATTTACTTTTCTCCTCCAATGAACCTCCTTTACAATTCAAGCCTAAAAACAAATTCTTATTACAGATTTATTATCTGTTAACATTTCTCTTTTGTTTGCATGTTCTAACAGGACTACACAAATCAACAGTGTTATTCTGAAGAGGACTAGTACATACATTTCAACGAGTAGCAATCCAAGTAGTTAAGCCCGGAGGGCTCCTGTCTTCGACACACATAATGCTACACTGTCTTGCTCAATATTACTTCTAAAGCATCAAAGACTTTACCACAGCAGAAGAATGACAGTGATGACTGTTTTACCAACAAAGGGCACAATGATTTGATAATATTCAATTTCAGAAACTACATAGGGCAGGGAAGACCAGCTATTAAACCATCTAGCCCTTGAAAGCACTTATGGGCACTTTCAGGTACCACCAGAACATGCTCTTCCCTGTCAAAAACAATGTTTGTGCCAATGAATCAACTTGTTCACCTTAAATGGTTTCAAAAACTTTAATTGTTTCTCTTTCTTTCAGTGTAACCACAGGAAACACAACAAACCATGCTGTGACCATCAAAACCATAAAACAATCTTTACCTGTTTCACAGTTGGAAGCAGACAGTCTGGATGGTATGCTACTACTCATGTTTTCAAAATGTAAAAACATCCTACACTAGACAAAAGTATAGAAGTAGACCAGTTGGATAATATGACAAGTTTCTGAATTCTCTTAAAAGGATTTATTTATATAAGGTCTTACACAGTATGAGCTTTACTGTGAATGTTTTGTTAATATTATCCCTTCCACATTGCTTACATTGACATTGTGTTCTCTAGATGCATAACAATCTCAGTACTCACTTTTATAGTGTGTCGTATTATAAGAGATAACAATCTTACTACTTTCATATCTCTATCACTTAGTTTAGTTTTTCTCTACAAGTTTTTTCATGAACACTTTCTCCACTGTTATACTGTAGCTCCAAGTAACATCACTTATTGGTAAATTTGCAACTGCTTGGAAGCATCAACTAACAGTGCACACACTGTATGTTAGTACGACTACAGACGTACTGTTAGCTCAGAACACTTTCTGTAATTTTATAGTAAACGGGGAAGAAAACTGCTGAGGCATCACCTATGAAAGCCAAAAATAAGTTCTGGAAATGATGTGTCTGTCTGATTTTGTCCAGTCCACGTATGTCACTGCCGTAAGTAACTACAGGTCTGTTTAAGCACACTGTTCAAGACATTTTGTTATTTTCCTTAGTTTACTGAGTTTTTTGAGCATACTAATGAAAAAAGTTTAAAACATAAATTTTGATTTAGTAGCACTTACCAGAAGGAGTACATATTCCAAATATGAAGGAGTGACAGGAACATGAGGAGGCCATGGGAGAATTGTGAAGGAGATGGTGTAGGGTACAGAATAGATGTGCCTCTTTCACTGGAGCTGTAGTTATACAATCAACTGTGGAACTGACAGGAGTAGACCACAGGGATGAAAAGCCTGCAATAATTGTACACTTGTTATGGCCTAAGACAGGAGTATGTTGATTTAAAAGAAATGCTGAGTTATAGTTACGAACTGCTGTACCTGACACAAAGAAACTGTTCTTTCTTACTAATGAAGCGTAAATACGTTACTATACCTGATACAAAAGATCCACTGTTGGCGAAGCAATGTGTGTTAAAAGTTAAATGCAGACTTAAGAATTTCCTACTTAACACGTGATAGCTGATTGACAGGAACATGCAAAAGCTGACAAAGCTTGTTTGTGGAAACTGCAACTTTTATTTGAAACAGGACAGAGTTGGAGGAAAGAGCAAGAGAGAATGTCATACAAGGAGAAAAGGAGGAGGAATTAGGGTTTAACATTGTCTTTGATCAGGTTTTTAGAGAGGAAGCGCCAGACCTAATTAAAGAAGACGGGGAAAGGATAACATTCTTGTGAAAGAAATTATGCTGACATTTTCCTTAACAAACTTAGGGAAACACAGAAAATCCAAAACTAAATGGTTGAATGATAATTAGAAACCCATTGCTACAAAATGACCACCCAGTGTTTTAACCACTATGTCAGTCATCTCACTTAGCAAGTCACATTGATGGAGACATGACAGCAGGGGTGGGAGTGATATCAATAAGATAACAGTAAAGGTGACTTTTGAAAGAATCAAAGTTACAACTGTCCTGGGGAACAGTTGATGAATGGGAGGGAAAGGATGCAGAGATCAGGAATAATGGCATCCACAAAACAAAACCAAAGGGGGGAAAAGCAACCATTAATCCAGACCTGAATGATACATGGCACACAGAAACACACAACAGCACAGAGACGTAACAAGTTTTCAAGATACAACTCTATTTCTAGTGTAAGTACACACTATCACACACACAACTGTAAAGACAACTTAAAGTATTCACCTTTGGTTGCAGTGGCACCAACTCAAATCAGTATGAGCATTTCAACAGATGCAGTTGAGGGCAATAACTTCCTTCCAGCTCTTTGGAAGAGGAAGCAAAATAAAATCAGTTGCATACTCTTGCCAAGAATAGCCCACCACAATCATCTAGTGAAGGTGGTCTCTAAGCTTGTATACTAATGGTGTGCATATTACTGACAACATGACACTGTAGTGGCGAAATATATTAGGCAGATGATCATCTTTCACTGTTATGACCTAACTGACAGTGGTACGTTAAACTATCATTATCATTAGCAGCAGCAGCAGCAGCAGCACCACCACCACCACCACCACCACCACAACTGTCGCACTACTTTTAATTGTACACTGACAGTGATGTAAAGCACCAGGATCACGTCGTCCAACTGTTATCTAATTTGCATCTGGATGACTTGTGTAAACGAAAGAATTACTGACAATACTAGATTGCAACAGAACAAATTGCCTGTGTCTTTCTGTCTGTCAAATAAGGTTTTTTGTGCAATGTTGAGGTCATCTGCTGCCTAAAATAACTCCTGCCTTTTATGTCTGCTATCACAATATTTAGAATGTGCTGCTTACAAATGCGGGTCCATTCATGCTGTCTGTAAGTGTTAATGTGTCATTTACCATGTCTAACACCAAATTCTCACTTGTACAAGAAGGTTATTTGGCTCTATTTTATGTGCCTCCACCAACCATTGTTAATTGGTATATTCGCCATTGTCATACTTGCATACAGACTACCTGCATGAAGATGATTGTTGAAGGTGGTTGCTCATATATGCAAGACTTGCCACAGTTAATATGCATCCTGTTTTTACTCCAAAGAGCTGGGTCAGATTGTGAAATACCAACATACAGCCTGGGTGGCACACAACAGCTGAGTGTGCAGTGTCACATCTATCACAGGTGTGTTTCAGAGTATGTGTGGTTGTGTGTGGAAGAGCATGCACTTAAACAAGAGAGAGAGCACTATCAGTGATGTGTGTCTATGCACCACACAATAACTGACAACAGATGAAAGGCTGTCTTTCCACGTTTTTATTGTTCTTCCTGGAGTTACTATTATTTTCACACTTAAGATAAAGTTGGAGGGTGACAGAGGAAAACTACTGAGCACTGAGTGGAAGAACAGTCAAAGAAAAAAATCATAGAGGGAAAAGAACAGCATTACAAATAGTATGCAAATCAGTGAAAAGCAAAAATATTAACACACAACATTTTGAAGGAAGAAAAGTAAGAAATTTGAGGATGGTGAATGAGAAGGGAATACCCGAAAGCACAGTCCTCAAGAAAATCGCAACACTGGGGGATCAGCCTCGTTTGCAGTTCATGCCTTGTTCCGTTCCTATCATCTACTAGGCCTCCATCTATGTAATTTTCTTAGTTGCATTAATATTTTCAAAACTTGATTGTTAATGGACTTTCATTCTTGGTTTGCCTTTTGTACTTCCCTGCTGTACTTACTTTGATATAGGGTTCTCAGGTGTTTTCCCTATACATAAAGTCCTGCCCCACTCAATCTTCTTTCTCTAAGTTCCTGGTTGTAGAAACTCCTGATTCAAAAATCTAGAAAATCTGTCAACTTCTGTATGTGCCTGTAAATTGGCAGCCACTTGGTTTTTATTTATCACAACTATTCTTTTCTTTGTAGAAACTGAAATAAAATTTCTCTTTATGTTTACAACAGTAAAATAGTATTTGTAGTATTTGGTGAAAATTACAACTAATGAAAAATGAATTCTACATAATTTCATTCAGAAATTTGCATTCAAAGAGTCTAAATTACCATTCAGTTGGTTCATCATTAGAAGTGGCAGTTATCAAGGAGCTGACTGATAACTGCCATTTCTAATAATGAACCAAGTGAAAGGTATTTTAGACTCACTGAATGCAAATTTCTGAATGAAATTATGTAGAATTCAGTTTTCATTAGTTATCAGTTATCAAGGAGGTGGCTCATGGGTGGGTTCCTGTAGTCATGTCCTAGTTCATGAACCACGGGCAGCGTATGAGTGGCCAAGTAAGTGGTCCCGACAGTCGGGATACCAGTTACTTTGGAATAAGGCTGGGCATCTCGGACATATTCTGAGTCGTGGTCACCTTTGTGCTCATACGGCAAAGACTACCAAATCCACCGGTTAGTCCCTCAGCCGTTAGGGGTAAAACCCAATGGGACTTGGGGCAAGTAAGGCTAGCAACCTGCTTCCCTGGTACTTTAAATATGATGCTGGCAACAATCAGAGCAAAATGCCTCGGACCTTTGGAGGTGACGGAGTCCCACCTCTAACTGACAAACCAGGGACTCCTCAGATACGACTTGGCTAACAAATGGTAATGAGATGGGGAGCTATTAATACCAATGGGGGCTACTCTGGGAAGAAGGTAGAGCTGGCAGAGGCTGCAAGTAAGATGGGGCTGGACGTTTTAGCTGTTAGTGACATTCGGGTAAGGGGTGAGAAAGAAGAGGAAGTGGGAGAATACAAGGTCTACCTGTCAGGAGTCAAAGCAGGAATAGCACAATGGGGTGTAGCGCTTTACATCAGGAAAGAAATGGAACCCAGTGTAGTTGCAATAAGGTATGTAAAGGAACGACTGATGTGGATAGATTTGACAGTGTCTAGCAAGAAAATTAGGATTGTGTCAGTATATTCGCATTGTGAAGGGACAGATTAGGATAAGATGGATAGTTTTTACGAGGCACTCAGTGATGTAGTTGTTAGAGTAAAGGACAAGGACAGTGTTCTCCTCATGGGTGATTTTAATGCCAGGATTGGAAATCAAACAGAAGGGTATGAAAAGGTTATGGGTAAATTTGGAGAGGATATGGAGGCCAACAGGAACGGGAAACAACTCTTGGATTTCTGTGCCAGTATGGGCTTAGTAATCACAAACTCCTTTTTTAAACATAAGAACATTCACCGGTATACTTGGGAAAGCAGGGGAACCAGATCTGTCATTGACTATATAACAACAGATCAGGAATTCAGGAAGGCTGTGAGGGACACACGTGTATTCAGGGGATTCTTTGATGACACTGATCATTATTTAATCTGCAGTGAAATTGGGATCGTGAGGCCGAAAGTACAGGAGGTAAGGTCCATATGTAGGAGGATAAGAGTGGAGAAACTTCAGGATAAGGAAATCAGGCACAAGTACATAACAGCGATCGCAGAAAGGTACCAGTTAGTTGAATGTAGTCAATTACAGTCATTGGAAAAGGAATCGACAAGGTACAGGGACACAGTACTAGAAGTGGCTAAAGAATGTCTTGGAACAGTAGTGTGTAAAAGTAGGATGAAGCAAACAGCTTGGTGGAATGACACAGTCAAGGCAGCCTGTAAAAGGAAAAAGAAGGCGTATCAAAAATGGCTACATAGTAGAACTCAGGTTGACAGAGAAAGTTATGTTGAAGAAAGAAACAAATCCAAACAGATAATTGCAGCATCCAAGAAGAAATCTTGGGAAGACTTTGGAAACAGGTTGGAGACATTGGGTCAATCTGCTGGAAAACCATTCTGGAATGTAATTAGCAATCTTCGAAAGGGAGGTAAGAAGAAAATGACAAGTATTTTGGACAGGTCAGGAAAACTGCTGGTGAATCCTGTGGATGCCTTGGGCAGATGGAGGGAATATTTTGAAGAGTTGTTCAATGTAGGTGAAAATACAATCAGTAATGTTTCAGATTTCGAGGTAGAATGGGTTAGGAATGATGATGGAAATAGCATCATATCTGAGGAAGTGGAGAAAATGGTCAATAGATTGCAGTGCAATAAAGCAGCTGGGGTGGATGAAATTAAGTCGGAACTCATCAAATACAGTGGAATGTCAGGTCTTAAATGGCTACACAGGATAATTGAAATGGCCTGGGAGTCAGGACAGGTTCCATCAGACTGGACAAAAGCAGTAATCACACCAATCTTTAAACATGGAAACAGAAAAGATTGTAACAACTACAGAGGTGTCTCTTTAATCAGTGTTGTGGGTAAAATCTTCTCAGGTATTGTTGAAAGGAAAGTGCGAGTATTAGTTGAGGACCAATTGGATGAAAATCAGTGTGGGTCTAGGCCTCTTAGAGGTTGTCAGGACCAGATCTTTAGCTTACGGCAAATAATGGAGAAGTGTTATGAGTGGAACAGGGAATTGTATCTATGCTTTATAGATCTAGAAAAGGCATATGACCGGGTTCCTAGGAGGAAGTTATTGTCTGTTCTACGAGGTTATGGAATAGGAGGCAAACTTTTGCAAGCAATTAAAGGTCTTTACATAGATAGTCAGGCAGCAGTTAGAGTTGACGGTAAATTGAGTTCATGGTTCAGAGTAGTTTCAGGGATAGACTGGCTGGGTGAGATTAAGATATGTGAACACAAAATAAGCAGTCTTGCATATGCGGATGACTTAGTTGTGATGGCAGATTCGATTGAAAGTTTGCAGAGTAATATTTCAGAGCTAGATCAGAAATGTAAGGACTATGGTATGAAGATTAGCATCTCCAAAACGAAAGTAATGTCAGTGGGAAAGAAATATAAATGGATTGAGTGCCAAATAGGGGGAACAAAGTTAGAACAGGTGGGCGGTTTCAAGTACTTAGGATGCATGTCCTCACAGGGTGGCAACATAGTGAAAGAACTGGAAGCAAGGTGCAGCAAAGCTAATGCAGTGAGCGCTCAGCTACAATCTACTCTCTTCTGCAAGAAGGAAGTCAGTACCAAGACTAAGTTATCTGTGCACCGTTCAATCTTTCGACCAACTTTGTTGTATGGGAGCGAAAGCTGGGTGGATTCAGGTTACCTTATCAACAAGGTTGAGGTTACGGATATGAAAGTAGCTAGGATGATTGCAGGTACTAGTAGATGGGAACAGTGGCAGGAGGGTGTCCACAATGAGGAAATCAAAGAAAAACTGGGAATGAACTCTATAGATGTAGCAGTCAGGGCGAACAGGCTTAGACGGTGGGGTCATGTTACACGCATGGGAGAAGCAAGGTTGCCCAAGAGACTCATGGGTTCGGCAGTAGAGGGTAGGAGGAGTCAGGGCAGACCAAGGAGAAGGTACCTGGATTCGGTTAAGAATGATTTTGAAGTAATAGGTTTAACATCAGAAGAGGCACCAATGTTAGCACTGAATAGGGGATCATGGAGGAATTTTATATGGGGGGCTATGCTCCAGACTGAACGCTGAAAGGCATAATCGGTCTTAAATGATGATGATGATGAGTTATCAAGGAGGGAAATTCTCAGTGATAACTCACAGCAAGTGATTTTTGAGACTGTATATTTCTAATAGCATACTATCGCCAATGACACTAGATTGCAAAAGGACAAAATGCCTGTAACATCTACTACCACAATATTTAGAATGTGTTGCAAACAAATGTGGGTCTGTTTCATGCTGTCTTTAAGTCTTAATGCGGCATTTACTATGTCTGACATCAAAGGTGTCAGGTTTCTCTGCCTCTCTTAAGCTGACATACGCTTCTCCTGCTTTATCATGGCAATTGGCAATACTGGGCCATGTGCTCCAAATGGAAATTTAGTTTCTGTTACTGACACCTGTCATGAAACATTTAGGAACAGAGAACACTATTGTTCTCATTTGAATAACAAGTAGTATATTTCAATACACGAATACTAACTAGCAAAAGAAGTAAGTTCAAAAGCTCAATTTTCTGTTGACAATGAAGCCATTAGACATGGAAGACAAACGCGGAATGGACAAGCTGGGGAAGGAAATTGCCATGTCTTTTTTGATGGGAAAATCCTAACATTCATCTTCACTGAGAAAAAAACACACTGAAGAACTAAATCTGAATGGCTGGGTAGAATGCCAAGCTGATAAAGAACTCTGCACAGGATAACTGTACTGAAAACTCTCTTCACACGCACTGTTTAATATAATAATAACAATAACAATAATAAAGATACCAAATTATGTAAGTCATTTCACTTTCTTGCAATGTCTTTTGTGTTCACTGGATTCTCTACAGAATACTGGTACCTCTATAGAAACTAATCGTGTGAGCTGCAAGGGACAGGAGAGGGGTTTAGTGAGATGCTGAGTGTGGTAGGTGCTGTCTGTACATACTGCAAGGATCAGTACCGCACACCATGATTTATGTATACCACAGAATTATTGCACTTTTCATTGCAGAACTTAAGACTATTCAGTTAGAAGGATTACTCGTAAGTAATACACTGCTGCTAGTGACATACAAGCAAAGGGCATTTAACAGTGATGTTTCACCCCCATGTTAATAATGTTATAAAATGGATGTACTGCAGTTTGTACCCCACTTAGTACTCTCCATTTATTTACCAATCATAATTATGCCTGCTAATCTATGGTAAAAACTTGTCATATGAGTTACAGAACTGTCAAAGCCAAATGAATGCAGTACTTTCAATGGATGTAAAATAGCCAAGCTGTAGGTAAAAAATACAGACATTTGAATGAAGAAAATTCAAGGATGGCTGTATATTTGGTAGTGGCATTGCGTGATGGAATCAAGATTTACCAGCAAATTGAATGTTCAAACAAATTTCGGGCTTGCAGCTGGTCGGCATTCGATCCAACAATATTTCAACTGGGTACCTTTCAGTCATTCTCATGTAAGCCATCAAAGACTGATGAAGATGTCCTCCATTGAGCAATGTAAAGCGTGCTATAAGTATCTGCCCATCCATCAAAATCAAGATGACCCTTGGACTATATTACCCAGTGGCAGTGTCCTCACTGGTGGAACTGCAGAACTCAAACTGTCTTCTGTATTACCACTTGCCATTGCCATCAGTGTAGTTTTTGATTACAGCAAATCATGGAGATGACTCCGCGCACTGTCCAACTGGTAGCCACTATCATAGTTCATCAGATTTTCCACCAGGAGTATTTTTACAGAGTCTTTAATAATGGAAGCCCAAAAAGATGTTGCTGTGGTCAGAAAATTGTTTTATTATATTCCACTGAATTTCGTACAATGTTCAGCAACAGTGGATGTTCTTGGTTGCAAAAGGCAAGTGAAGTACGGATTTTCAGTACACTGTTCTATCATGGTGTGTGTGATCTGACCTTTGTAAGCAGGGTATTTTGTAAATTCTGGCCTCCAACAACAACTAATTGGCCCTCACTGATCCCAGCATGTGCAGAATACATATAGCAAGCTACATATTATGGAATGGAGGACGTCTTCCATCAGTTTTCAATGGCCAACTTGAGGATAAATGGCAGATTCACAATTGAAATATTGTGGGATGTACTGAATAATGAATGGCTGCAGGCCTGAAATTTGTTTGTATGTTCAATGTGATACTCTTCTCCAACAAACTGCTATGCATCGCATGATGGGCTGCTTTTAACATCTTCAAAATCCTGGCTTCATGGAAGATTAACAAAAGACAAAATTCAATCATAGGCATGTATTCTACTGACCATAGTGACAAATCTAGAGATTTGTGCCTATACAGAAGTATATGGGTACTCATTCTTCCTGCCCACTATATGTACAAGAACTGGGAAGTGGATGTGATGGTGGTGGTTGTTGTTGTTGTTGTTGTTGTTGTTGTTGTTGTTGTGGTCTTCAGTCCTGAGACTGGTATGATGCAGCTCTCCATGCTACCCTATCCTGTGCAAGCTTCTTCATCTCCCAGTACTTACTGCAAACTACATCCTTCTGAATCTGCTTAGTGTATTCATCTCTTGGTCTCCCTCTACGATTTTTACCCTCCACGCTGCCCTCCAATTCTAAATTTGTGATCCCTTGATGCCTCCGAACATGTCCTACAAACCGGTCCCTTCTTTTTGTCAAGTTGTGTCACAAACACCTCTTCTCCCCAATTCTACTCAATTCATCATTAGTTATGTGATATACCCATCTAATCTTCAGCATTCTTCTGTAGCACCACATTTCGAAAGATTCTATTCTCTTCTTGTCCAAACTATTTATCGTCCATGTTTCACTTCCATACATGGCTACACTCCATACAAATACTTTCAGAAACGACTTCCTCACACTTAAATCTATACTCGATGTTAACAAATTTCTCTTCTTCAGAAACGCTTTCCTTGCCATTGCCAGTCTACATTTTATATCCTCTCTACTTCGACCATCATCAGTTATTTTGCTCCCCAAATAGCAAAACTCCTTTACTACTTTAAGTGTCTCATTTCCTAATCTAATTCCCTCAGCATCACCTGACTTAATTCGACTACATTCCATTATCCTCGTTTTGCTTTTGTTGATGTTCATCTTGTACCCTCCTTTCAAGACACTGTCCATTCTGTTTACCTGCTCTTCAAGTCCTTTGCTGTCTCAGACAGAATTACAATGTTATCAGCGAACCTCAAAGTTCTTATTTCTTCTCCATGGATTTTAATACGTACTCCATTTTTTTCTTTTGTTTCCTTTGCTACTTGCTCAATATACAGATTGAATAACATCAGGGGGAGGCTACAACCCTGTCTCACTCCCTTCCCAACCACTGCTTCCCTTGCATGCCCCTCGACTCTTATAACTGCCATCTGGTTTCTGTACAAATTGTAAATAGCCTTTCGCTCCCTGTATTTTACCCCTGCTATCTTTAGAATTTGAAAGAGAGTATTCCAGTCAACATTGTCAAAAGCTTTCTCTAAGTCTACAAATGCTAGAAATGTAGGTTTGCCTTTCCTTAATCTTTCTTCTAAGATAAGTCGTAAGGTCAGTGTTGCCTCACGTGTTCCAATATTTCTATGGAATCCAAACTGATCCTCCCCGAGGTTGGCTTCTACCAGTTTTTCGATTCGCCTGTAAAGAATTCGCGTTAGTATTTTGCAGCTGTGACTTATCAAACTGATAGTCCGGTAATTTTCACATCTGTCAACACTTGCTTTCTTTGGGATTGGAATTATTATATTCTTCTTGAAGTATGAGCGTATTTCGCCTGTCTCATACATCTTGATCACCAGATGGTGGAGTTTTGTCAGGACTGGCTCTCCCAAGGCCGTCAGTAGTTCTAATGGAATGTTGTCTACTCCTGGGGCCTTGTTTCGACTCAGGTCTTTCAGTGCTCTGTCAAACTCTTCACACAGTATCGTATCTCCCATTTCATCTTCATCTACATCCTCTTCCATTTCCATAATATTGTCCTCAAGTACATCAAGATTCACAATTGTACATCAAGATGTGATGGTATCCCGAACTAATTACGTGGTACCTCTGGCATTTACACTTCTGGCAGCCTATCCATTCAGTCTTACTGAAAGTTCTGGCCTTTACGAATTTGTTAATATATCTCATTGCACAGCTGGGGATTGTCTTTTATTGTTGAGACACTACACAGGATTTCTTTTTTAAAGAATACATTGAAGCACATAGCTACAAAGAGTAACTACCTTCATTTTTCAGTCGAAGTACAAGCAACTCATGTTGCCAACTTATTAGTGTAACAAAGCACAGATATCAACCATGGTTTTACATTTAACAGCTGAATGTTGTTTTGTTTACTACAGTCTTTTTAAATATCAACACACTCCATTAAAAATATGTTATTATCTTACAAAGCATTTGTAACTACAGTTACTGAAAATATGTCTATTAAACATACAACAGATTTTAATTTCAATTTAAACATGAACTTTTCTTTCAATCTTTCAAAAGCAATACTTTGGAGAGGTTAACTGTTCTTGAATTCGACAGTATTCTATACTGAATCAGCAAGGATTCAATTCATCACTGATTATATAAGCTACTTCACATCAATGTGGTTACTTCTTCCTGACACTGACCTGATTTTATCATTGCTATTTCACTGAGGTTACTCGCAGAATGTGTCATTCTCATGTTTGTATTCAGCAATTCTTTTGTGAAAGTCTCCCCAAACTTCATATATTGAGCTGCATAAATGCGTTCTGCTTCAGTAGTCGACAGAACAACCACACACTGCCTCTTGCAACGCCAAATGTTTGGAAAGATACTGTACAGAAATATGCATCCTGTAGTACTTCTTCTATCTTCCTTATCGCCAGTGAAATCTGTGTCGCGGTAAGCCACACTTCTTGTTTTTCTGATAAGTAGAATGTTCCACTTCTTGTCACTGAATTAGATGTCTTAAAGTTATCTTCAGATTTAGGGTGTCAAAGTGATTTGTATCACTGACTGATCTCTAATATTGTCCATCTTAAGGACTGGGGGTAGCTGTTGTTAAAGTAATCATTATAAACATGTTGGCAAACAACCTCTTATATTAGGAACACAAACAACACCAAAACATTGCGGGATCAACCTCCTATCATCTGGTGGTCTAAGTTAATTCTCGAGTGCATTTGAAGTGTATTTTATGTAGGACTAGTGAACCCGGCAATGTTTTGCAATTGTTAAATTTGTGTGGGAATTGAACGTATGTCTTAATCTCCATCTTTCCCCTCTCTCTGTCCATCTCTTCCTCCCCCATCTCTATGTTCATTTTCTCCTTCTCTCTGTCTATCTCCTCATCCCAGCACATTGTGTCATGTTGTTTAAAATTATAATGGTAAAGAATACACACAGGACAAACAATTTGTCAAATTGTTTAAATGCCTTGATATTATAAATAAACTGACTGTGAGAAAGAAATCTAAACTGCGTATCTTCACAGCAAGGCACAGAATTTGCATTTTCACAGTCAATCTTAACAGAAAACCTGTATATTGTTGTTTAAAAAAGTATACAGCCTATGTCCATCTGAATGTGTAAAAGAGTAACATGCAAAAATCTGAAGTAAATATATCAACAACTTCTTGAGATTTTGCTAACATTATTTGCTATTATTTGTTATATATACTCATACATTACATATATTTAAAATACATAGTCTCTGATTATCCAAATTTTATTACTGTATCACGTGAAAATTTGAAGTAACTTGCTGAAGAAATTTTCAAGATTTTTGCCTACAACATTTACCCTTTATATATTACATGTCTGATTATATATGATACAAGAGCTATGCCGAAAGTTTTTAGCAGAATGTGTGAAAAAAAAAAATTATTTGCAAAAAAAAGTTTACAACTTTTTGAAATACTCTCCATTAACATGTATACATTTTCCATTCTCTGAAACCACTTAGAAAATGTGTCAGTCCAAGCTTCTTTTGGAATGTCACTTAGCGCACTCTCGTACGCTGCAATGGCCTCTTCATCTGATGAAAACCGCTGCCCTCGATTTTTTTCCTTAGTCTTAGGGAACAGAACAAAGTCACAGGAGGCCAGGTCAGGTGAAGGTGGAATGGGGTAACACTCGCACTTTTTCCTTCTCCAGAAAGTCCATCGTTCTGGCAGCCCTGTGCGCAGTTGCATTGTCGTGATGCAGCAGAATGTGCCCATGATTGGACTTTGGATGCTGTGACTTCCATGTGGCGATGACTTTTGGAAGATAATCGTTCACGTACCATTCAGCATTGACTGTACGACGTGTGTCCAAGGTCACAGAGGTGATATGCCCGATGTTTGTGAAAAAAGTTGTCACCATCTTTTTTCCAGAGCTCCGACTTCGAACTTTTGTGGGTGGTTCCTCCCCTGGAAAGCACCGCAGAGAAGACTGTCTCTTCGTTTCAAGGTCGTAATGGCAGACCCACTTTTCATTACCTGTGGCGAAACTGTAGTGTCTTGGGACTTCCCTCCATTGAATTTTTCGAGCATGAAACGACACCAGTCCACTCTCGCCTCATTTTGGCTTTCTGTCAGGGAATGTGGCACCCAATGGGCACATCTCTTAGTAAGGCCTAAGTGACTATGAACGATGGTCTGTGCTGCTGTTGATCCAATATTTAGGGTCCCTTCAATGTTGCAAAATGTAAGATGTGGATCTTCTTTGATCATTTTCCTCACAGCATCAATGTTTTCAGGAGTCACAACTGTTGCTGGCTGACCGGGACGAGGTTCATCTGCAATTAACTGCCGACCCCTCGAAAACTCGTGAAACCAATTTCCAACTGAGGCCCTAGAAGGGGAAGCTTCACCAAAAACATGCAGCAAAGAAGAATGGTATTCTTCGGCACTTAAACCCTTTTTATAACCGTAAAAAATCATGGCGTGAAAGTCGCGGCGCGACAGCTCCACCCTGCGCTGTCTCTGACTCAGCACTGCCTGTGCTTTCTTACCACGCTGTGGGGGATCATCACTAGCCAGGGGCTGCGCATGCACGTCCCAAGGTCAAAAAATATTGCTCTTTCGAATGAAAACAACCCCATTGTCCTCCGCCTTACAGTTTACGGGCTGCTAAAAACTTTCGGCATAGCCCTCGTATATACCTAAAAAATATGTAGCCAATGTCCATCTGAAACTTTGAGTATAATGTAAAAATATGAAGAAATTAAGTAAATAATTTATGGAAGTTATACATGGTGTTTCACAATTCATGTTGTGCATTTTTAGCCTTGGACTTAGTAAATTAAGTTTTACATAGAGCCCACGTCTGGAGATGTCATCCAACAATGCTAGAGTGTGTCAAAATTATAGGTGACAGTGCCTGTACATGTACATATACACAGGATGATTCCATGATGATGTTACAAACTTTCTAGGATGATGGAGAAGGATAAATGTATCAGTTTGAGGCAAGGGTATATACAGGGTGAATTAGTGATGATGTTACAAACTTTCTATGGTGATGGAAAAGGATAAACGTATGAATTTGAGGTAAAGAACCTTATACCAGAAACGAACAAGTCAAAAGTTTGAAGTGAAGACTGTTTTGATACCTCTAACAGTGTAAAATATGTACCGGTGCTGTTGTTGCTAAGATTATGGAGTAGGCAGCTTTCAAAGGTGGTACTACAGGGGGGGACAATGAAAAAAATTACAGTAAACATGGGCTCTAAAATGCATACCTGAGAAGCTATGACCACATATTCATCTTCGCTACTGTGAGACACATCTCCTCTAATGAACAAATGCTCATAGCTGTTGAAGTATGCATTTTAGAGCTCATGTTAACTGGACTTTTATTCTTGTTTTGGTCCATACCACTAACTCTCAAAGTTGCCTACCCTACAATTTTAGCAACAACAGTACCAGTACTTGTATTCAACTGTCAGATGTATCAAAATGGTTTTCGCTTAGAACTTTTGACTCAGTCGCTTCCGTTACAGGGGCCCTTATCTCAAATAGATACATTTATCCTTTTCCATCATCCTAGAAAGCATCTTCAAGAAATCACACTGTATATACATTCATTTATAGGTGCAGCACCTATAATTTTGGCACTCTGTAGCATTGTCAGATGACATTTCTGGACATGGGTTCCTATGTAAAACTTGATCTAGTAAGTCCTACCTACAACCTCTAGAAATGTGTAACATGAATTGTGAATACTCTATATATTAGTACAGATCTTATAAATAGATTTATGCACCATGTATATTGAAAGATATGTACCTTACACCCGTCCAAACATTTTTTAGAGTATCACGTAAAAACTGAAGTAAATCAGTCACGAAAATTTCGAGACATATATACCAGGTGACACAAAAAAACGTTTGCAAACTAACATGGGACATCGGTATACAACAAGATAAGTAATCACATAGGAACAAGGGGTCACAAATACCACAAGAGGGCACTACGGTCATGAGAGGCCTTTGCTATACAAACACAGGCAGAGCGCAAGGAGACTGTCACCATTCACGTCGTGGAAGTGTTGGAAATAACATGGCTAGCTACATGCACCACGAAAAGGGTGAGATGCATTTGATTTATGCCACAGCCAGCTGCAATGGACAAGAAATCTTGCAACTGTATTGTGTGAACTATCCCGATAGAAAGGTGCCGTGTCACACATTATTCACCACCCTCCATTGCTGACTGCAAAACTGGTCTGATCCACGTGCACAAGCTGGTCACCAATAAACAACCACAGACAGTTCCAGCAGAAGAAAATGTTCTCAAAAGGTGCAGCATACGCCATCAGCAAGTACAAGGTGCATCCCATGCTACTGATGTCCCCCCAATCCTCCATCTGATGTACTCTACCAGAATGAAGGACTGCATCTGTTTCATTTCCACCAAGTCCAGGCATTGCAACCAGGGAACTACAACAGGTGCATGTGATCTGCATGGTGTTTTCTGCAGGAATCCACTGCAGATCAAAACTTCACAGTGAGTGTCCTCTTCACCAATGAGGCTGCATTCTCATTTGAGAGTATGATGAACCATCAAAACCTGCGTACAAGGGCAGATGTGAATCCCCATGCTACACATACACATGTCTCACAATGCAAATTTACACTTAACGTAGGGGCTGGCATCGTTGGAGACTTTTTTGGGCTGCACATTCTCCCAGACTGACTTGACGGCCACATGTATCTCGTTCTGCCAGATATGTTGATTGATGATCCCATGCCTATTAGTCGCAACAATTGATTTCAGCACGGTGGAGCCTCTGCGCATTTCAGCAGACAAGTGAGGGCACATTTGCAGGCAACCTTTCCTGGTTGCTGCAATGGCCACAGTGGGCTGTCACATGCTGCCATAATCACCCAATTTGTCCCCAATCAATTTTTTTTCTGCGAGGGTATCTGAAGGGCCTTGTGAATGAAACACCTGTCACATCACCAGAGGACCTAGTGCACAGGATTTTTGCAGCAGCAGGTTGTCTTTGAGATACACCAGTACCTTAAAGAGGTTGCAGGTTTCAATGCAGCATCAAAATTTCTTGATAAATATAGACGCCTTCTTTTGTTCTTTTGATTTGAAGTCAAAGATACACTGGTGGTTCTTCATCAATCGTAATGTCAAAATTTTTGTTCAGTTGTTGCAGGAGTTTTCCATTTCACTGGTTTTTTCTCCAAACAGAAGCCCTTTATCAATATGAACAGCAAAGTATAGTTTCTTTTCAGTATCTAATTTGTAAACACATTGCTATTCACTGTAAAGATGACAAACTGAGCTACCGCTAGGCACAACGAAAAGACTGTTACACATTTACCTTTCAGTCAAAGCCTTCTTCAGAAACGGAAACGCAAACATACTTTCAGTCATAGAAGAACGCACACCTCATACACACATCTGCCATCTACGTCAGATCAGACTGGAATGTAACTGTCACACTGAACAGAAGCAGCAAACTGGAGTGGATGGAGAAGGGTAAGAGATAGCAGGGTACAGGCGGGAGGAAGAGAAAAATGCTGTCTGGTGGAGTGTGCAGGGACTAGAAGCAGCCATGACAAGACTGTCACCTGGTGCAGTGTCAGGAGGCTGTGGGGAAGGGTGATGGGAATAGGGTGGGGTGAAACAGGGAGTGGGAAAGGAGAGGAGCAGGGAAGGGGAAAGATGGGTGGGTGTGTTGGCAAAGAAAAGCACACAAAGAGGGTGAGAGGATGGGTGTAGGGAGAGGTGACAGGACACAGAGGACAGAAACTGTTGGGTGGAGGGTGTGTGGATGGTAGATTACCTTACTTTGAGGCCTTTTGAGAGTGGAGAATATGTTGCAAGTGTAACTCCCATCTTTGCAGTTCAGAAAAGCTGATGGTGGAGGGGGGATTCAGATGGCCCGGGGTTGTGAAGTGGCTACTGAATTCAAGTACGTTATATTCAGCTGCATGTTGTGCCACAGGGCCACACTTCATTCTTTGGCACAGTTTGGTGGTAGCTGCTCACCCTGGTGGATAGCTAGTTAGCAGTCATACCGGTATAAAAAGCTATGCAATGATTGCAGCACACCTGGTATATGACATGGTTGCACTCAACAGTGGTTCAGCCTCTGATGGGGTAGGATAAGCCTATGACAAGGCTGGAATAGAAAGTGTTGGGAGGGTGGACTGAGCAGGTCTTGTACCGGGGTCTTCCACAGGGATACGATCCCTGTGGCAAGAGGTTGGGATTGGAAGTGGCATAGGAATGGACTAGGATGATGTGAATATTGGGTGGGTGATGGAAGATCACTTTAGGAGGGGTAGCAAGGATCTTTGGTAGGATGTCCCTCATTTTAGGGCATGATGATAGGTAATCAAAGCCCAGACAAACAATGTGGTTCAGTTGTCCTGGTCTGAGATGATACTGCGTGACAAAGAGGGTACTCCTTTGTAGATGGTTCTTGGGGGCGGTGGGAATATTTGGGGTTGTGTGGAGAAACGGCATAGGAGATCTGTTTGTGGACTAGGCCTGGGGGATACTGCCTGTCTGTGAAGGCCAAGGTGAGACTCTCTGCACAATGGATAAGACTGTTCTTGTCACTGCAAAAGCACTGTCCCCTGGTGGCCAGGCTGTATGGGAGGGACGTTATGCTGTGGAAGGGATGACAGCCGTCGAAATGCATGTAATGTTGGTGGTTGGCAGCTTTAATGTGGACGGAGGTGTGGATGAAGCCATCAGAGGATGAGGTCAACATCCAGGAAGGTGGCATGCTGGATCAAGGAGGACCAGGTGATGCGGATGGGGAAGAAGGTGCTGAGGTTGTAAAGGAATGAGGATAGAGTGTCTGGGCCCTGAGTACAGATCATGGGTTTCCTGAGCCAGAGTAGGGGGTTTGGTGTTTTTGGAGGCTACAAAGCACTCATGTAGTAGGCCCATAAACAGTTTGGTATTGGAGGATGTCATACAGGTGCCCATGGCTGTGCCACAAATTGCTTTGTATATCTTCACTTGCAAGAAAAAGTAGTTGTGAGTTAGGATAAAGTTTGTAAGTTGTATGAGGAGTGAGGTAGTTGGTTTGAAGTCTGAGGGCTGTGGGAAAGGAAGTGTTCAATAGGAACAAGATTATGGACATGAGGGATAATGATGTATAGGAAAATGGTGTTAACAATGATGGGTAGGAGTGGTTGGTATCTAGATTATGGGCAATAAGTCGGATAGTTGGTCAATAAGGGCCTAAATTCTTTAAGTGGGGGCACAATAACCAGCTACAATGGATGAGCCCAGGACTGTTGGGTTTTATGGATTTTGAGGAGCATGTAGACAGTTGGTGTGCGGGGTGTCATTGGGCTGAGGAGGGAAATTAATTCAGGGGAGAGGTTCTGGGAAGGGCCTAAGGCTTTAAGCAGGGATTGGAGGTTATATTGCACTTATGTGATGGGATCACTCTGGCCAAGTTTATAGGTGGAGTGGTTAGATAATATGCGGGGACTTTCCACCAAGTAGTCATTGTAATTCATAACAACAGTGGTGGAACCTTTTCTGTGGGTAGGATTATTATGTTAGGATTTGTTTTGAGATTGTGTTTGGCTGTCATGTCCTCTGCTGAAAGGTTTGTGTTCTTAGGAAGCAGCCTGGGGAAGAATGGTGAGGCCAAGTTGCAGGTAATCAAGGAGTGGTTAAGTGGGAAAGGATGGGGGAGGAGACAGGTTCACAGTTGGATGGTGGTGTGAACTGGTAGAGGCAGGGGTTCAATGTTGGAATTTGTTGGCTCTGGTTGCAGGGGTTGCTGACAAAGAACTGCTTCCACTGCAGGGATCAGGAGGAGGAGAGAAGGTCTCTGACAAGTCCAATATGGTTAAATTCAGGTGTAGGGCTAACGGTGGGATCTTTGGGTAGAACTAAAACTTCTAAGAGGCTGAGAGTTTTGGTGGAAACGTTAACAACAGAGTTCTGGGAATGCTTCAGCTCTTGATTTGATGGAGTGGTGGTACACAGTTTGGGGGGGATGTGGCAAGTTCAGAAGGTCAGCTATGCAGGGACTGGGTACTATGAGGTGCTGATGGGGAGAAAAACTGTGGGTAGGATAGGGTTGTCCCAAGGCAGCAGTAGGATGTCAGCAGGTTTGATAGCTTATGGAGGTGGTGTCTAGAATGGTCCTCCAGGTGTTGGAGATAAGGGATTCAATTTCAAAGGTTTGATGTATGTAGCAGGGATTACACATTAGCAATTTGTTGCAGAGGTAGCAGTGGTGATTCTGGGATGCCTGTGCCATGGAGATGTGTCTCTGCAGTACCAAGTTTGTGAGTGCCACTGAATGGCAGAATCTTAAGTGGTAAAGATCATGTGAAAGGAGATTTTGATCCAGAGAAAAGATTTTTTATGGTTAGGCCATGCCATTGGGGGGGGGGGGGGGGGGAAGAGTCCATGGTTTAAGGCAGCATTTAAGAAACAGGATGTGGGACTGTGTTTTAGCCAGGGAAAGGGATACTTTCCTGAACTGTTGCAGAAAGATGGAGCAGGGATCCACTGTGGCAGGGATGGCGTTCGGGAAATGGGAATGACATGGAAATGGGCAAATGAATGAGTCGGATGAATGTGAGAACAGCTAGGTAACAGTAAAGATGAATAAAAATATGTAAAAACATACACAAAAACATTCACACATACATAAAAGCACAAATACACAAAAATATGCAAACTATGCAAAAATGCCTGAAACTGCATAAGAGTATACACAAATATATTAAAAACATAGTTGCACTGCGATGAGTAAAGAGAGGTGGAAGGGGATTGGTTAGGTCAGGAACACAAGATTGTGTGGCACAGGTAGACGTGGAAAATAAAACAGGAAAATATACAAGGATGAGGGCAGAAATGGGATCAAGAGGTGGGAAGAATTTGGGGCAGCATCAGATGCTGCATCAACAGTCTGCATAGTATATACAAAGACAGTAACTTGTTCTCGAAAGAACAGTTACTGTTGATGACCGTGCAGCATTTCCCTGGAATAAATGATGACTAACTGAAAACCTCAGCTGCTGACAGGTGTTGTTGATATACCTCGATGTGGACAGCTGAAAATGTGTGCCCCGACCGGGACTCGAACCCGGGATCTCCTGCTTACATGGCAGACGCTCTATCCGTCTGAGCCACCGAGGACACAGATGAATAGCGTGACTGCAGGGACTTATCCCTTGCACGCTTCCCGTGAGACTCACATTCCCAACTGTCCACAATTCTACAAATGTATTGTACCTTACAGACATTTGCCCACCTACTCATTACTCGCGCACGTTTTGGCGATTCCCGTAAGAGTTTGGGCAACCTGTGTGCATTCGCACAGACGAAGGTCAATGGCTGGGTAGCCTTTAACTATATACACGAAGACAGTAACTCGTTCTTGAAAGAACAGTTACTGTTGATGACCGTGCAGCTTTTCCCTGGAATAAATGATGACTAACTGAAAACCCCAGCTGCCAACAGGTGTTGTTGATATACCTCGATGTGGACAGCTGAAAATGTGTGCCCTGTCCGGGACTCGAACCCGGGATCTCCTGCTTACATGGCAGACGCTCTATCCATCTGAGCCACCGAGGACACAGTTGAATAGCGCGACTGCAGGGACTTATCCCTTGCACGCTTCCCGTGAGACTCACATTCCCAACTGTGGCTCAGATGGATAGAGCGTCTGCCGTGTACACAGGAGATCCTGGGTTCGAGTCTCGGTCGGAGCACACATTTTCAGCTGTCCACATCGAGATATATCAACACCACCTGTCGGCAGCTGAGGTTTTCAGTTGGTCATCATTTAGTCTGCATAGTCATGTAGCTGAGAGTTGTGCATGGATGAGAAGTGCTCGGAAGTCACAGCTTGTGTGGTTTGGAAGGCAATGAATAAACATAGGAGAGAAGAGAAAGAAGAGACACTTAGAAGAGTAATGTTTTAGAAAATAGTGACGAAATAAAAAATCACAGGGTGATAGATTGCAAGAAAAGCCACTAGGCAAAATCACACAATGGAAACTCCAGATAGGAATATCAACAACATACGGAAAAAGATAGATGCTACATCTACATTTACATTCACACTCTGCAATCTATTCTACAGTGCATGGTGGAAGGTACCCCGCACTACTAGTCATTTCCTTTCCAGTTCCACTCGCAAATAGAACAAGGGAAAGACAACTGTCTTGGTACCTCCATATGAGCCCTAATTTCTCATATCTTATCTTCGTGATCCTTACATGCAATGTATGTTGGAGGCAACAGAACCATTATTCAATCAGCTTCAAATGATGGTTCTCTAAATTTTATCAATAGTGTTTCTCAAACATTGCCTTTCCTAAAGGGTTTCCCATTTGAGTCCCTGAAGCATCCCCGTAACACTTGCGACCTGGTACAAATCTCTAACACTCTACCAGTTGTACAGTGGGGGCCGTTACTGAATGGATTTATTAGTTTGAAAATTTGATTTTTATTTTTCACTTCCCCTTCAGTCATGATACACGACTTTATGAGTTAGCGATTCTGGAATCCTATTATGCGCCATGTTCGTGCTCAGAACTGGTATGTTTAGAAGAGAGTGAAGCACCCGAGTTATTTAAAATACCCAACAGAGAAGAGTTGAATGCACCCCTGAAGTTGAGAAGAAGTGTGCTACCCTCTCGCTGTAGAGCGGAAACGAGATAGATTTTGTGGTAGGATAGAAGTAATTAAGTTTTACCCAAGTATAGGTAGTTAGCACCCCATGTGCGTGGTGCACATTTAAGAGTTCACCCAGATGAAAACTGGTTTTGCTGTTGTTCACCCTACTTCTCACGAAGTAGGGTGTATTGAAATCTGAAGATGTTACAAGCGAGCATGAAAATCGACATTGCTACCATTTGGGTACAGTGCCCCGCCATGTGTTTAGGGAGTGAGAGACACCCGTTTGTTTATTCAAACAAATGCACCCATGATATAACATGATTGAAGCACCCGCTGAAATCAGCACTAGATTGTTGATGATTAGCACCCATGACGTGACGTCATCTCCCAAGCGCAGTAATGCTTTATCTTGTTAGAAATATAGTTACCAAGAGATTTCCACCCTAATGAAAAGAAGTTTTATGGTACAATGTTGCAGTAGTTCGTACCCCCCCTCACCCTGTTAACTTCAGGGATTTTGGGAAATTTGTAGTAGTGAACCCCCACGAGACATAATTGCCCTATGTCTTCCTCACCCACGCATTGCACTGCGTTACTACCATTGCTCTCAGTCGCTTGTCCATTCATTCAAACCTCGACCATTACTTTGTCCCTTCCTCCACCAGGGCCGTGTGTATTACACTTTGTGGTTAGCACCTGCAGAGTGCCCAACTGATCGGTTTATTCTTTAAGTTTTTGCTTTCGTAAACCGATCGCCTACCTATCTCTTTCACCTATGCGTCATTGCCTCCCCCCACAGGGAGGAGGAAGGATACCTTTTATATTCCAGTATGGCTACTACAGTCAGAAATTCTCTGTTGTTGTCACATTCAGCCTGTGGCTGGGCTCCTCCAGCAGCATTCGTACTGCACCCTGCCTGCCCTAAGGCTATCCACCCTTTCCAATCCCTTGTATGGAAACCTGGCAGTACCATCTAGTTACCGACTTGCTCAGTGATTATACAACTGTAGCAACATGGCTCCCCTCCTACTTTTCCCTTGTATGAGGGTTAAGCAGAACTGCTTCCCTCTACTTTTCCCTGGCATAGGAGTTAAGCAGAGCTGTTTCTAAACCAACAACGCTAGTAACCCAGGATATTTGACATGGTCCTCCCACACTGACACTTCCTACTGTCGCGGCAACAAGATGCCCCACCTCCAAACCACCTAGCACATGGTTTGTGACTGATTTTACTGTATGGCTCACAAGCCGCCCAAGAAGTCCACCACTCATCTTTGTATAATATGAGTAATTACCTGCACCCATGAGCAAATATGCTACACGATGGTTACGTCACAACTGACTCACACCTGTGCCCCATCTACCCTGGTATTAAGATCTCCCCCCCCCCCCCCCCCCCCCCACCCCCCCCCCCCAAGGCGCTACGTAGTCAATTCACTGCCGGTTAACTAAGACCAGAGCTGTTTTGACCCACGGTAAACTCAGTTTAGTAGCGGCCAAATTTCATTGACTCGGTTCCTTACTCTCCTGTTAGGCTAGCAGTAGGTGACCGATTCTGCTGTGGAAGTCCCTGTGGACAGTACGCCCTACTGCCATATCAGTTGCTGCAGTTATTTTTTTTTTTTTTTTTTTTTTTTTGCCCTCCCCTTTTTCTCTTACCCTCCTGCCGGGTCTGAGTCTCTATTCTGTTTTTCTTCTTTCTTCTGTCAGGGAAGGGTAGCTTAGCTATGCCTTCCGGCAGGACCACAAGAGCTAATCTAACACTGTATATTAGACATGCTTTTCCAGCCATTTTATACAGGTATCACTCCTCCCTTGATTTCAGTGGCCCATTAGCTACTTTCTGAGGCATTACCACTGGGGAAAACCTGTGTCTTGGCTAGTCACTCGAGCAAGTGTCCTATCACCCAGTAGACATGTGTGTCTACCCTCACATCTCTGTACCCTGTGGCTAGTGGATTTATCACCGCTGAATCATTCTTATTCTGAAACCCGTTACCTGAACTTGTTCCTGATTATACCCAATTCTTTATTCTTCAATGCGAACACCCTTCCGATTCGCAGCAGATGGGTCGCTCGGCATGATTGGCCAATATGTCTGGCTAGCCCGGCATTGTGCATCACGGATGGCTGTCCATGAATATACTCGGGAAAAACCCTGCATTAAGCGCAACATGATTTTTCCCATTAGTCAAATTCCTTTTCTTCCTAAGCTCCAACATCCATTACTAAAGCTTCCGATTCAGCAAATCACTTATGAAACCACTACATACCCGAATTCCACCTATGTATCGACTGCAGGCATTGATTAATGCAACCCCTCATTTTTGCACTCATGCTGATCAGGATGACGAGTAAGCCTCTTTTCAGCACGACCATAGCTGCCTCATTCCCTCACTGCCCTGTTGCTACTAACTGATACCCCTGCAGTTCTCTGGAATCTTTCCCGACAATTTATTCTTTTCCTGTCCATGCCTTCTGTTTTTCATAAGTGGTAGTTCCTTGATTGGTTAACTCAATGCACGAAGCTATGAAAGAGAATTGATCTGTTCTACCCCTGTAAGTTGATAAGAGAGGATAGGTGACTTCCGGCAGTTATCCCCCAGAGGGGAGCGAAATTTTGTTGATATCAGGATATGTAATACATAGTTTTATTGAGGTTATTTCTGAACAGGCAAGAGTTTCTGTGTGTGTTGTGCTAAGTGATGATAAACAGCCTGTTTTATGCTACCACCCCAGAGGTCAGAGCAGAACCGTTAGCCATGATTCATTTTACCATGCAGCGAGTTTCCAGTTGATACAAAGTTTTGGAGTCGTTTAAATTGCATGTTATGTTACCAGTGAACACTTACTATAAGCAGAGCATGTTGCAAACACGTGGACTGGCACAGCTGTCGCCTTGTGATAAGCCAGTCACGTCCCCGAATGCTATCACTTCTCTCCCTATTCTACGTCTTGTCTGCCGTAATTAATTCTAATTTTCATAAGATTTATAAATCATTTATTGTATAAGGTTTGAGTGACATAGTGCACACGAGTCTGTTAACCACTGACTTTTCACCTGCCACTACAACCTCAGGTAATTACTTACTACTTTTTCATCCACTGCAATACTTCCCTTTCGTAACATAACTCCCAGCTGGAGCTAACAATATTAGTCTGTTGCTATAGGCAACAGTATTTTATACACCGTACCCCACCCAGTAACAGCCACTGTCGTACACTTTCGAGCGACCTAGCCCTACCATGTGCTACTCAATTGTAGCGGTTTACTATTTAACACCTCTCACTGCAACATCATTACCCCACCGAGGAAGTGTTTGCACATTTATCTTAAGCTCATAATGTGTGACTTCCACCTCTCCTGTCATATTTTCCAGAGCAACAGATGGTACTACCGTCACCTGACAATTGGTCATCTCTCTCCAATCACTCACATTCCCAGCTGGTCCAGTTTTTAACTGACCTGGGAAACAAAGAGTTAGGGCAGATTATGCTAGATCGTGCCACAGCGCGTGTCACAGATTGGCACCACCACCGGTATCTCAGTCGTATAGTTATTTCTAGTTCTGTGTGTACCCCTTTACTAATTATCTTTATTGGTTTATTGCTATGGGTAGCATTTAGAAAAGGACTTCTTGCATGACTTCGGTCATCCCCTCCTGCTATCCCTGAACAGCAACCTCCTGGGGAATACCATGCTTAAGTTGTGAAATGGCAGCAAGTGTGTTCCTTGCTGCCCCCATATTCTAGTAGTCCGGTAGGACATTGTAGTGAGTAGAAAGGAATAGCAAATAAGTAAAATACACCCAAAAGAAAAGGCATGGCCCTCCTTTAGGTGTAAGCAACAAATGATGCGTGTGAAGTGATTCACAACTGTCAGCCCTCTGCCCCCCCTTGTGATCTGTGCATCAGGTGTTCCGGAACTTCCCGCTTATATGCTCCAGTGGAAGTTGCAGTGTGTGACAATGCGCCACTGCCTGCCACAGCCAGCGACCTCCACTGCTGCCAGCACCAACAGCTGATCGTTGCTCCTTGCACCGCCACTCGTCGCATCTCACACCACCGCCACACCATCTGCCGTCGATCAAATTCTGTCACGCAAGTCTTCATCACCCAATGCAAACATTGTCACACTTTCTTAAACCAATGCATTAAAAAAAAAGGTGTATTGTCAAAATTATGTAAGGCTATCCTTAGCAGGAGCCCCATAGTAACTGTATTTCCTGCCCCCCCCCCCCCCCCCCCCCCGGCGCTTCACTCCTGCAACGGGGAGAAGCGTGTACAGTGGGGGCCGTAAATGAATGGATTTATTATTATAAAAATTTGATTTTTATTTTTCACTTGATGTTTGTCAGTGCCTTCTGCCTGGCAGCTAGTTGTAGTAGGTCAGTCACGTTGCAAGAAACTGGACAGAACCACTTTTAAACTCGTGTGTTGAGCCATCAGCAGTTACACTCACATGTTGCTGATGAGGTAACGCTATTGAACTGTGCGTCTATGATTTGGCCGACCAATAGGAAGGCTTGGAGGCATTCAAGTGGGGGTGGAACCACTGCCAGCCACTGGGAACTGACACGCCGTCTGGTCTCTTCTGCTGGCAGCTTCCAACCTGACCAGACACTTTCCTCTCCTGCTCTCTTGGGCAGCAGCCCATTCAGTTTTGACGGCTTCTCTAGGCCTGCCTTTCCTTTTTACGGCATTAAACATTCATGCAGTTAAAATATATTTGATTTTTCACCTCAACAGGTGCCTACTGGTTTCCCCTGCTGGCCAATCCTGACACGTTAACAAAGTACTTGAACAGGTCCTATATGCAGTCTCCTTTAGGTCCCTACACTCTATAAAGATGACACATTGAGTAGCACAGGCACAATGAAATGACTGTTACACAATTAGTTTTTGGTCAAAGTCTTCTTCATGAAAGGAAACGCACACACATTCATTAACGCAAGCAAGCACATCTCATGCACACATGACTGTCAGTTCCAGCAGCTCGGACCAAAATGCAACTGTCACATTAAACTGAGGCAGCAAACTGAGGGAGTGGGAAAAGGGATGGTAGGGCATGGGTGGGGAAAGAGAAGAAAGGTGTCTAGCAGAACCTGCAAGGACCAGAAGGAGGCATGATAAGACTGCCACTAGTAGTTGCAGCATTGGGAGGCTGTGGGGCAGGGAGGTGGGGAGGGGAGGGGAGCAGAAAAGGAGAGGAGCAGGGGAGGTGTAGTAACACTGTTCACGTTTACATCGCGCCGCACTTAGCGTAGACCGGGACTGTGTCCTAGGCATGCCCGATCTTGACTGACTGGGCACAGCCCGTGCTGCCAGAGTTGTTGTTGTTGTTGTTGTTGTTGTTGTCATGCCGGCAGAGGTCGCGTCCGAATTCTCGCGTGCCCTCTGGTGGACGGGACTCTACTTGCGGCAACTACCGTCCGTGACGCGCCGTGCCAATGTGCGCCTCCCGCGATCTTTCTGGTGGCTACTACACTCCCCCTCCTTCAGGGGGTGAAGCCACTGTGATCCACTGCATCGGAAGGTGGAGCGACAGGCAGGAGCGATGACCTCCAAATCCATTGGATGGCCAGAGTCGAGGGGATCTGCCAACCCTCGAGCTGGAACCTTCGAATATGGCTGGAAGTGACCCACACGAAGAGGCCCCCGTCGTCCCACAACCGGAGCCCGGGACAGAACGGGCAACAAGCTGTTGAACTCCGGTTCCTGTTCCACCCCGGGAGGGGCAAGACCCAGTGGCGGGGACGAAGGGGAAGGGACGACCACAGGTGAACCAACCTCCTGAGAAACCGGGCCTGCTAGGGGGGCCGGCTCTCGCTGGGGCATCTCAAACGATGGCGATGCCGGTGCTGGAGCTACTGGAGGCTGCCAAGGCTGAGAACCATCGCTGTGCGGCAGAGGCACAGCGGGGAGAGGAGGCAACGTCCCCTGCGAAACCAACACAGGTGCCGGCAATGGGGAAGACACCCCGGCAATGGGGAAGCCGGTGTCCAAGAGGGCGGAGGGTGGGTGCCCGAACGTGGACGTAGCTGATTTTGGTGACGACGTACCACCCGGTCCCCCGCCTGCAAGGTATAGAGCCGGCGGCCATTTCGGCACAGGACCACCGCTGGTAGCCAACGTGGATTGCGACCAAACCCACGGGCCCAGGCCGACATACCCAGTGGAAAACCAGGTACTCCGTTTTGTGAAGACTGGCAAGGACCAGGCCGGAGGAGGTGCAGCAGAGTCCTAGGTTGACGCCCATGGAGGAGCTCTGCGGGGCTGCGGTCTCCCATTGGTGTGGTCCGGTATGCCGTCAAGAAAAACGTCAATGCTTCCTCCGCAGGAAATTCGTGCACATACTTTTTCATCTGCGTCTTAAATGTGCGCACCATGCGCTCGGCTTCCCCATTCGATTGTGGATGGAAGGGGGGAGAGCAAACGTGCCGAATACCAAAGCGCCTACAAAAATCCTGGAAGGTCTGTGAAATAAACTGCGGTCCATTGTCCGAGACCAGGGTGATTGGCAGACCTTCCACAGAAAAGATTTTTGCTAGTGCCTGGATTGCAACTTCGGAAGTGGTTGAGGAGCAGCGAACCACATATGGGAATCGGGAATAAGCATAAATGACAATGAGCCAAAAACCGTTGAGAAACGGGCCCGCAAAATCGATGTGAACACGTTCCCATGCTTGGGTTGCCGGTGGCCATGAAGAGAATGCCGCCCTGGGAGATGCTTGTTGGCTCGCACTCTGTGAACAGGCGGCCACCAAGTGCTCAATTTCTCTGTCAATACCGGGCCAGTACACATGTCTGCGAGCCAAGGTTTTAGTACGGGAAACACACCAGTGCCCCGCATGTAATAACGTGAGGACCTCCCATCGTAAACTTGCAGGAACAACCACGCGAGGAGCTGTATCATCGGTAGCCAGAAGGAGAACGCCTTCCAAGACCGAGAGGCGGTCCCGTAGAAGAAAATAACTACAAAGAGGGTCCGAGGCCCGGCCCGGAGGGCGGGATGACCACCCCTGCTGAATGAGGCGAACTACTTGCCGGAGAACCGG
This sequence comes from Schistocerca serialis cubense, assembly GCF_023864345.2. Lineage (NCBI taxonomy): Eukaryota > Metazoa > Arthropoda > Insecta > Orthoptera > Acrididae > Schistocerca > Schistocerca serialis. The sequence continues at coordinate 1,234,540,194 of NC_064638.1, forward strand.
GTCAGCTGCCGTTTCCCTGGCGACTCGAGAACTAGTGATCGGGAAGCCATCAACCGCTTGGCGGGACGCCACATCCAAATGAAAACACATAATCTCCTCTCGATCGAACGTAGGATCCGGGCCCACCGGAAGACGGGAAAGAGCGTCGGCGTTGGCATGCTGTCCTGTAGGGCGAAAATGAATGTCATAATGGTACTTAGAGAGGAACAAGGCCCAGCGCTGTAGTCTGTGGGCCGCCCTATCCGGAATCTGAGAGGCGGGGCCAAATAACGATATTAACGGCTTATGGTCAGTGATTAACTGAAACTTCGTGCCATACAAGAAAGGGTGAAACTTGGTAACAGCGTAGACAATGGCCAAAGCCTCTTTTTCCACCTGGGAGTAATGGGCCTGCGCGGGACTAAGCGTTTTAGACGCAAACGCCAGTGGTTGCTCGGAACCATCTGCGTTGCGATGGGCCAGGACCACCCTCACCCCATACTGCGAAGCGTCTGTAGCCAGGACCAACGGCTTACGGGGATCAAAAGTAGCCAAACAAGGGACGGATGTGAGGAGGCCCTTCAACGAGAAGAACGCTCGCTCGCATGCAGGCGACCAATCAAAAGGAACACCCTTGCGCAGAAGGCAGTACAGGGGGTGGGCTATAGTGGAAGCCCTGGGAATGAACCGGTGGTAATAGGCTATCTTGCCTAAAAAAGCTTGTAACTCTTTCAGCGAAGCGGGCCGAGGAAGGTTGGCGATACCTTGGACCAAACTTCCTAGTGGCTGGATACCGTGCCGAGAGATGGTGTAGCCCACATACTCAATGGATGATTGAAAGAAGGTTGACTTATGCAGGTTGCAACGCAAGCCCACAGACCTGAATTTGAGAAAGAGGGTACGAAGGTTGTGCAAGTGTTCCTTCGTGCTGCGGCCTGTGACAATTATGTCATCCAGGTAATTAATACAATGAGGAATTGTCGACGTGACATGCTCAAGATAACGCTGGAATATCGCCGGGGCACTGGATATTCCAAAGGCCAACTGCTGGTATTGGTAAAGGCCAAACGGGGTGTTGACGACCGCCAACCGTTTGGAGTCCTCATCAAGTGGTATCTGATGATAAGCCTCCGACAGATCGATTTTCGAAAAATATTGGCCTCCCGCCACGGAGGAGAACAATTCATCAGCACGAGGCAAAGGATAGGTGTCCACCACCAATTGGGAATTAATGGTGGCCTTGAAATCGCCACAAAGACGTAATTTTCCCGAGGGCTTCCTTACAATAACGAGGGGCGAAGCCCACTCACTGGAAGAAATGGGAAGAACGACCCCTAGGGCTGTCAGCCGGTCTAGCTCTTCCTTTACCTGAGGGCGGAGAGCCAAGGGTACCTGCCTCGCGCGTAGAAAATGCGGGCGAGCCGACGCCTTCAACGTTAAGTGAGCTTCAAAATCTGAAACACGTCCTAGGCCCTCCTCAAAAATATCTGGAAAGTTGGAGATCAAAGATTCCAATGATTGATAGGGAACGTCTTCGGAGACCAACTGTATGGTGTCAGTGATAGAAAAACCGAAAGCTTGAAAGGCATCCAGGCCAAGAAGGTTAGCTGAGCTCGCATCACTGACAACAATAAAAGTAATAGGCCGAGTGACTGATTTGTAAGTCACGTCGGCAGTGAATTGACCCAGTAGGGGAATGAACTGTTTACCATAACCGCGTAGACGCCGGTACACTGGCACCAACGGGGGCGATCCAAGGTCGGAATAAGTTTGTGCATTCAACAACGAAACTGGGCTATCGACTTGCAGTTGTAACCGGCGCGACCGAACCGACACCTCGATAAAGAGTTTGCGTGCCGATGCGTCGGGAGCCTGGCCCGATGAAACTTCCTGAATGTCAACGTCTATGTCCTCTGTACCTGCTTCCTTCGATTCTTTTGAGGCTGAGCGGCAAACTTTAGCAATGTGACCTTTTCTATTACATTTGCGACAAACGGCCCAACGCTGGGGGGCACTCTGACCGATCATGATGGATATAGCACGACGCACAGGACGGCAACAGGGGACGGCGGCCGGAATTCTGTTTACGCGCCGTGCGGGAGCGGCCGTAACGGCCGGATTGAACCGCTCGCACGTTGTCCACCCCCGACACACTGAACGCGGCCGCGCCGCCCTGAACCTCCGCGACGTCGCACCACGCTTCCAGCTGTTGACCTGCTGCGTGGGAGACTTCATACGATTGAGCAATGGACAGGACTTCCTCGAGGGAAGGGTTTTCTAACTGCAGGGTCCGTTGCCGGACCTCCCTATCAGGGGCCGAACGAACAATGACGTCGCGTACCATAACGTGGGCATACGACTCTCGCGACTGCTCCGTGACAAAATGACACTTGCGACTAAGACCGTGCAGAGTAGCGGCCCACGCCCGGTAAGACTGATGGGGCTGTTTCTTGCATTGATAGAACTCGACCCTAGCCGCCACAACATGCGTGCGGCGGCAATAATATGAAGACAGCAATGAACACAATGCGTCAAAAGACAAGGACGAGGGTTCCTGCAACAGCGCTAGCTGCCGCAAAACTTGATACAGCGAGGCAGACATCCAAAACAAGAAGAGAGCACGATATACCTCCGCATCGGAAACATGAAACGCCTGGAAATTCTGCCGAAGGCGATGTTCATATGCGTCCCAATCCTCCGCCGTCTCGTCATACGGGGGAAAGGGAGGAGGGAATGGCGCCGGAGCAGACGGTGTGGAGAGCAACGCCGGAAGCACTTGTTTCATGGTGGCCATGAGTTCCGTCTGCTGCGCAACCTTAACTCACACCAAATCCTCCATGCCGTGGAGAAGCTGCAAAACCGGAACAACGACGCAACACGCGAAAGAACGACCCTACTCGTCGCCAATTGTGTAGTAACACTGTTCACGTTTACGTCGCACTGCACTTAGCGTAGCCCGGGACTGTGTCCTAGGCATGCCCGATCTTGACTGACTGGGCACAGCCCGTGCTGCCGGAGTTGTTGTTGTTGTTGTTGTTGTTGTTGTCATGCCGGCAGAGGTCGCGTCCGAATTCTCGCGTGCCCTCTGGTGGACGGGACTCTACTTGCGGCAACTACCGTCCGTGACACGCCGTGCCAATGTGCGCCTCCCGCGATCTTTCTGGTGGCTACTACAGGAGGGGAAAGATGGGCGGGTGCCTTGGCAGAGGGCAGCATACAAAGAGGGTGAGGGGAGGTGAATAGGAAGAAGGTGATAGGTCAGAGTAGGTGGAGAATGTTGGATGGATAATTTCAGGAGCAGAGAATGTCTTTCCAGGATAACTTGCATCTGCGCAGTTCAGAAAAGCTGGTGGTGGAGGGGAGGATCCAGATGGCCTGGGTCATGAAGAAGCCACTGAAATTAGGCATGATATGCTCAGCTGCATGTTTTGCCACAGAGCGCTCTACTTTGCTCTCGGCCACAGTTTGGTGATAGCTGTTCATTCTGGTGGATAGCTGGTTAGTAATCACACCAATACAAAAAGCTGTGCAACAATTGCAGTACAGCTGATATATGACATGGCCGCTTGTACAGGTGGTCCAGCCTTTGATGGGGTGGGATAGCCCTGTGACAGGACTGAAACAGGAAGTGCTGGATGAGTGGATTCATCAGGTCTTGCACCTGGGTCTTCCACAGGGATATGATCCCTGTGGCAAAGAGGTTGGGACTGGGAGTGGCATATGCATGGACTAAGCTGTTGCAGATGTTGGATAGGCAACAGAAAACTACTTTGGAAGGGGTGGGATGGATCATAGGTAGGACGTCTCTCATTTCATTGTATAATTGATAGGTAATCGAAGCCCTGACGAAGGACGTGGTTCATTTCTTCCAGTCCAGAATAGAACTATGTGATGAAGGATGCACTTCTTTGAAAAACATTCTTGGTGTGGGAGGGAGGGAGGGGGGAGGATTTGGGGTTGTGGGTGGGGAAATGGCACTGGAGATCTGTTTGCTGACAGTGTCTGCGTGTGAAGGCTGGAAGTTCTTGTCACTGCAGATATGCTGTCCCTGGGTGGCAAGGCTGTATAGGAGGGATTTTTTGATGTGACAGGGGTGACAGTTGTCAATATGGAGGTACTGTTGTAGGTTGGAGGGTTTAATGTGGACAGAGTGTTTTGCATCTTTTCTGTTATCAAGCTCCCCTCACAACTATCCAACACCTTCATTTGCACATTTCCATGCCATCCCCATATCCACAATGCCATCCCTGCCACAAAGGATCACTGCTCCACCAATTCTACTTCTTAAATGCTGCCTGGACCATGCAATCTCCCCCCCCCCCCCCCTCCCCCTCCAAGGCCTAACCATAAAAACTCCTTTCTCTGGATCCCACTCCTCCTTTCAGAATGAGCTTTACCTTTCAGATTGTGCCAGTCCCCGGTTCTCACAAACCTGGTACTGGTACCACAAAAACACATGTCCATGGCACAGGCATCCAAGAACCTTCACTCCTTATGCAAGATACTGCTACATACATGTATCGATGATGATGAAGTCCCATACTCCATAACAGGGTGTAGAGGACGATGCGGGAGACCCGCACAGCCGTACTAGGCAAGGTCCTAGTGGAGGTGGCTTGCCATTGCCTTCCTCTGACACATACACGTATCAGACATACATGTGTCACATCTGTGAAATTGAATTCTTGGCCTCCAACACCTGGAGAAGCATTCCAGGCACCACCTACATATGTAAGTTATCAAACCTGCTGACATCCAACTGCCACCATGGGGCATCATTATCCAACTCCTACCCACAGTGTTACTCGTTGACAACCCCTCATAGCACCAAGTCCCTGCCTAGATGATTTTTTTCAACTTGCCACTTTCTCAAAACTCTCTACCAACAAACCACCAAATCCAAAGCTGAAGCATTCCTGAAACACTGTTCTTAACTTTTCCTTCAAAGCCCTCAGTCCCACAGAAGTTTCAGTCCTATCCAAAGACCTCACCTTTTGACCAACACCCAAATTTAATCATGTTGACTTGTCAAAGACCACCTCTCCTTCTTCTGACTCCTGCAGTGAAAACAATTCTTTGCCACCAATCCGTGCAACCAAAGCCAACCAAACCCCAACACTGAACCCAGCCTCTCTCAGTTCATTCCACCAACCAACCGTGAGCCTCCACCCCCCCCTCACCCTTTACCTAACCAACCCCTGGTCGCTTTCCAAGAATTTCTGAACTTCAACTTGGTCTCACCACCCTACCTCAGGTTGCTTCCTAAGCTTCAGCAGAAGCAGCTTCTGCTTCAGCAGAAGAAGTGACAGCCATACACAACCTCATAACAAATCCTGATCTATTCATCCTTTCTTCAGACAAAGGTTTCACCACTGTCATTATGAACTGCAGTTGACTACGTGGTGGATGGCCTCTGTATATTATCTGACTACTACACCTATAAATTCTACCAGAGTGATCCCATCCCAGAAGTACTACGTAACCTCCAATCCCTGCTTAAAGCCTTAGGGCCTTTCCAGAAACTTTCCCTCAATCCATTTCCCTCCTCACCCCTATGACTTCCTGCGCACCCACATTCTACATGCTCCCCAAAATCCACAAACCCAATAGTTCTGGGACCCCCTTTTCAGCTGTTTATTGTCCCTCCACTGCAAGAATTTTGGACCTCATTGACCCAACACCTCCAACAATTCGCTCTTAACCTAGCCTCCACATCAACAATACCGATCACTTCCTTCATCGACTCTCCACCATCCTCAGCCCTTTACCTTCTGGATCCCTACCCATCACTCTTGACTCCAATTTCCTATACATCAACATCCCTCATGCCCATGGTCCTGCCACTATTGAACACTAACTTTCTCACAGTGCTTTAGTCTTCAAATCCACTACTTCATTCCTTATACATCTTAGTAACTTCTCCTAACTCACAAGTACTTTTCCTTTGAAATGAAGGAATACAAACTAATCCGAGGCACAGCCACAAGGCACCCTCCTATGCCTACTTGTTTATTGTCTAACTACTGGAGGCCTAACTTGCCTCCCAAACCCCTTACCTGATGTAGGTTCACCGATGATATCTCCATGATCTGGACTCAGGACTAATACACTCTATTCTTATTGCTTCACAACCTCAACAGCTCCTCTCTCATTTGCTTCCCCTGGTCCTCCTCACCCAGTGTGCCACCTTCATGGATGTTGACCTCCTCCCCTCTGATGGCACCATTCACACCTCTGTAGATATTGAACTCACCAACTAGCTACAGTACCTGCATTTCGACAGCTGTCATCCTTTCCACATCAAAAAATCCTTCCCACACAGCTTGGCCACCCGGGGACAGTGTATCTGCACTGACAAGAACTCCCCTGCCCAGTATGCTGATGGTCTCACTAGGGTGTTCACAGACAGGCACTATCCCACAGACCTAGTCCACAAACATATCTCGTGTGCCATTTTTCCCACACACCCCAATCCTCCCACCACCCCCAAGAACAATCTACAAAGGAGTGCCCCCTTTGTCACACAATACCATCCCAGACTGAAACAACTGAACCACAACCTTTGTCTGGGCTTTGATTACCTGTAATCACGCTCTGAAATGAGGGACAGCCTACACAAGACACTCTCCACCCCCTGCTAAAGTGGTGTTCCATCACCTATCCAACCTTGACAACAGCCTAGTCCATCCATAGCTCATTCCCTATCAAAACGTCTTGCCACAGAGATCGTATTCCTATGGAAGACCCCAGTACAACACCTGCTCCACCCGCCCAGCACTGCCTGTTCCAGCACTCCAGATCTCACAACTAAGGTATTGCTTAAGCACTGATATCTATAGTTCTCAAAGTACAGTATTTTGCAAATTCACCTGTTTGTTCCCACTGAATTTTTATTTTTCAATTTTTTCATGTTTCTTGATATCACCGGTAATGTATCGCTAAGGTCCTTTTTCAAGAACATCACATTTATTTCCAAGTCCCATATCAGAAAACTTGCAACATCTTTTAATTTTGGCACACTGTTTAATGCTATACCTTCTGCTAACGACGCCACATTTCGACACACTATGCACAATTCTTTTTACAAGAAAATCACAATCTTTATACATTCACAAATTTTCACTTTTTTTTCCACCCAGATTTTCTGGACCCATAACCTGTCAAGATAACTCTATATCAAATTTGAGGATTGTCTTTTATTGCTTGAGACACAGGATTTCTTTTTTAAAGAATACACTGTTGAGCAAAATCTATAAAGACAACTGCCTATATTTTTTATTCAAACAACAGCCAACTCATATTGTCAATGTATTACAGAAACAATGCACTGATACCAATTGTGACCTTACATTAACAGGCAAATATTGTTTCTGATTACTACAATCTTTTTTAAATCTCACCAGTTAGTTATTATCAAGGTGTGACATCTGCCACAATGGATGTTTTTCTTAGCTTTCTGTCTCCAATTGAATCTCTACATATTTTTATAAGATCCTACAAAGTAATTTTCCAATTTTTTGCTTTCTAAATTCTCTCTGTGATTAATCCCTTGGAATCCTTGCTCCTCCTACTGAAACAAACTCCATTTCTATCACACATAAGACAAACTCCATTGTGTTTCTGCTATGTGTCTCAATCTCCTATCACTTTGTAACTAGATAGCTCTTTCTCTGTCTGTAGGTCTCCATCTGTATTGTGTCATAAGAAAGCAGCAAGCAGAAGTAATTTATCTGTTTATTTTTATTTAAATTCTGTGGTTATGGACCTTATTACATATAGAACAATATGGTACATAAAGCTACAATAAAGATTGGTTACATGTACAACAAGCACTAATTTACAAGCAATTTCAACTACTCAAACAAAATTAACAAAAGCACTAATTTACATACATTTTGAACAACTCAAATAACTTTAACAAGAGTGAAAGAGAATACTAGCAGATAAATACTTGCACACATTTCCATAACAGAGTGTATCACCAACAACTGCAAATTGAATAAATTAATAGCACATAGTGTAATAATAATAATAATAATAACAATTATTATTATTATTACAATATTATGAAAAGGATAGTTGCTACTCACCATATAGCAGAGATGTTGAATCAGTCTGGCCTTGGCAGCCAGAGACTGTGATCATGAGTGTGTGAATTTCAATTGCACTGTGTGTGTGTGTGTGTGTGTCTGTGTGTGTGTTATGTCTAATTCTGATGAAGGCCTGTTTGGCTAAAAGCTTTGTGCGATAGTCCTTTTGTTGTGCCTATCTGCGACTCACTATCTCTGTTGTGTGGTAACAAGTATATTTTTCATAATGTTCTCATGTTCCATCCTAGATTTTCCAATGTATTTATTATTATTATTATTATTATTGTTGTTGTTGTTGTTGTTGTTGTTGTGAGGATAAGCTACTGCAAACAGCATAGTGAACGCATTATTGTGGCCAAGATAGATACGAAGCCCACGCCTACTACAGTAGTACAAGTTTATATGCCAACTAACTTTGCAGATGACAAAGAAATTGAAGACATGTATGATGAAATAAAAGAAATTATTCAGATAGTGAAGGGAGACGAAAATTTTAAAGTCATGGGTGACTGGAATTCGGTAGGGTGAAGTGGAGTAAGCGTAACCACGTTTTGGCATAGTTCAACTTTGACACCAAATTGCCAAATTGTTATTGAAGATATGATTTTGAAATTTCTCATGCTTAAAGTTTAACTTATTGATTTTAAACAATCTACATTTCGTTTTTGGAAAAAGAAATTATATGGTCAATTAATTGTTTTCAAAATTTTGTTTGTGAGGTTACATTTGCCTCATGGTTCAGGGAAAGTGTAACCCCGCATTGTTGTACCCATACAGAGCACTGTAAAAGAGACTTGGGGTAAGTGACCTGATTACCCAATTTTTACTGAATTTGAGGATTTTTGAATTATTAAAATATCTTAAATTTTACTCAAGATATGAACATTTTTGCACACGCCTCTTTGTATATTATGAAATACACAGAAAATGTTAGCTAAACTAAAAAATAAGTGTTAGCCTAAACCATAAAACACTGAAACAGAATGCTTCATAGATGATTGATTTTTGTTTTAGGCCAGTAATTTATTAGTTTAAATTCTACCAAAGTAATATTTTTTCTTTGGTAGGTAATTTAACAAAAATAATGGGACCTGGATAAACTGACTAAACCAGAGGTTGTACAGAGTTTCAGGGAGAGCATAAGGGAACAACTGACAGGAATGGGAGAAAGAAACACAGTAGAAGAAGAATGGGTAGCTTTGAGGGATGAAGTAGTGAAGGCAGCATAGGAACAAGTAGGTAAAACGAGGAGGGCCAGTAGAAATCCTTGGGTAACAAAAGAAATACTGAATTTAATTGATGAAAGGAGAAAATATAAAAATGCAGTAAATGAAACAGGCAAAAAGGAATACAAACGTCTCAAAAATGAGATCGACAGGAAGTGCAAAATGGCTAAGCAGAGATGGCTAGAGGACACATGTAAGGATGTAGAGGCTTATCTCACTAGGGTAAGATAGATACTGCTTACAGGAAAATTAAAAAGACCTTTGGAGAAAGAGAACCACTTGTATGAATATCAAAAGCTCAGATGGAAACCCAGTTCTACGCAAAGAAGGGAAAGCAGAAAGGTGGAAGGAGCATATAGAGGGTCTATACAAAGGCGATGTACTTGAGGACAATATTATGGAAATGGAAGAGGGTGTACATGAAGATGAAATGGGAGATACGATACTGCGTGAAGAGTTTGACAGAGCACTGAAAGACCTGAGTCGAAACAAGGCCCCGGGAGTAGACAACATTCCATTAGAACTACTGACGGCCTTGGGAGAGCCAGTCCTGACAAAACAGTACCATCTGGAGAGCAAGATGTATGAGACACGCAAAATACCCTCAGACTTCAAGAAGAATATAATAATTCCAATCCTAAAGAAAGCAGGTGTTGACAGATGTGAAAATTACCGAATTATCAGTTTAATAAGCCACGGCTGCAAAATACTGACACGAATTCTTTACAGACGAGTGGAAAAACTGGTAGAAGCCGACCTCGGGGAAGATCAGTTTGGATTCTGTAGATATGTTGGAACACGTAAGGCAATACTGACCCTACAGCTTATCTTAGAAGCTAGATTAAGAAAAGGCAAACGTACGTTTCTAGCACTTGTAGACTTAGAGAAAGCTTTTGACAATGTTGACTGGAATACTCTCTTTCAAATTCTAAAGATGGCAGGGGTAAAATACAGGGAGCGAAATGCTATTTACAATTTGTACAGAAACCAGATGGCAGTTATAAGAGTCGAGGGACATGCAAGGGAAGCAGTGGTTTGGAAGGGAGTGAGACAGAGTTGTAGCCTCTTGCCGATGTTATTCAATCTGTATATTGAGCAAGCAGTAAAGGAAACAAACAAAAAAATTTGGAGTAGGTATTAAAATCCATGGAGAAGAAATAAAAACTTTGAGGTTCGCCGATGACATTGTAATTCTGTCAGAGACAGCAAAGGAATTGGAAGAGCAGTTGAACGGAATTGACAGTGTCTTGAAACATCAACAAAAGCAAAACAAGGATAATGGAATGTATTCGAATGAAGTAGGGTGATGCTGAGGGAATTAGATTAGGAAATGAGACACTTAAAATAGTAAAGGAGTTTTGCTATTTGGGGAGCAAAATAACTGATGATGGTCGAAGTAGGGAGAATATAAAATGTAGACTGGCAATGGCAAGGAAAGCGTTTCTGAAGAAGAGGAATTTGTTAACATCAAGTATAGATTTACATGACAGGAAGTCATTTCTGAAAGTATTTGTATGGAGTGTAGCCGTGTATGGAAGTGAAACATGGACGATAAATAGTTTGGACAAGAAGAGAATAGAAGCTTTCGAAATGTGGTGCTATAGAAGAATGCTGAAGATTAGATGGGTAGATCACATAACTAATGAAGAGGTATTGAATAGGATTGGGGAGAAGAGAAGTTTGTGGCACAACTTGACTAGAAGAAGGGATCGGTTGGTAGGACATGTTCTGAGGCATCAAGGGATCACCAATTTAGTACTGGAGGGCAGCGTGGAGGGTAAAAATCGTACAGGGAGCCCAAGAGATGAATACACTAAGCAGATTCAGAAGGATGTAGGTTGCAGTAGGTACCGGGAGATGAAGAAGCTTGCACAGGATAGAATAGCATGGAGAACTGCATCAAACCAGCCTCAGGACTGAAGACCCCAACAACATTATTAATACTACTATTATGCTTCCCATCAACAATGGACCGCCTCCATCTACACAATGCAAAACAATGAAAACAAGCTTCTGCCAAAATTTTAGTCTCAAAATTATGTCAACACAATTCCAGAAACCCACACAGAACCTAAAGACATAGATATCCTACAATAAAGCACTTGGAGAATTCAAGATTGACCATAATGCTATCACCAAACGGAAAACCAAAGAAGTCCTGAGTGTAAAAAGCAGGAAAGGATTTTTCGAGTCAGACCACCACTTACTCCAAATCAAAGTAAAATTTCAGCCCACCAGAAAACAGATAGGAGTAACCCACAGTTTCTGTGCTGGTCCCAAATACCTAGGTCTCAACCAGAAGAAAATCCATAGGGTGAACCTCACAAACTGGTCTGAACTTATGGAGAAAATGAAGCAAACAATAAAATTAGGTTACTCCCGAGAAGGAAAAAACATATCAGTAGATGATGGAACATCACAAGGGATTAAACTGTCAAATATAGGATTAAAGCATGGAATAATTTCCATAGTCATAAAACACAGAAAAAAGTGGCAAGAATTTGTAGAGGTAGACATAAATGTCTCTTAATAAAAAGTTAAATGAAATACAAGATTTTACCAAGAACAACACCTGCAGGGACTGATGACCTTAGCTGTTTAGTCCCCCTTAAACATCCCAACAACCACCACCAACACCTGCAGTTTTTACAAGACCTTCAGAGAGAATTTTGCTGGCTACCAACCTCATAGCCTATACTTCCAATGACCTGATGTACCCCTGGAGGAGGAGGAGGAGATTAGTGTTTAACACCCAACTGACAACGTGGTCATTATAGATGAACAAGTGTACTTTGGCGTGCCGAGCTGGAGCGTTCTCGTGATGGAGGAACTGAGCATCCATTCTTCACGTCAGTCACAGATTTTTTTTTTTAATTGATCGGGATTTTCTGACAGTGATGTTATTCACATGTTAAGGTTGTATCTTAGAAAACTTTATTAACGTCTCCTGGCACCAAGTCACACATTGTGTCATCTGTTCGTCCATCAGTCTATGCGGCACCCAGAGACGACAAAGGTTCTTTACTTGCCAATGATGATGCAGAATCAAACGAATTGCTGGTGCATTTATCCCTAAGGTACCCGCTATCTGCTTATAGGTCATTCACCTGTCTTTGTCTACCGTTTTCCTCACACAACCAACATTTTCTTCTGTAACTGATGATAGTGACCTTCCCATCTGCTCAGCATCCTCCAGAGTGAAAATTCCTCTTTGAAATTCCCTGTACCACCTGAATATAGTTGTATGACATGGACACAATATCACCAAGTGCAAGAGTCTTTTCTTCTAAGCACTGTTCTATGCTTAAACCAAGCGCAAACTTGTACCACAAAACCGCCTGAATCTCACTTCATGACCACAATACCGTAGCAAGCACTTCAAACTACCACTGCTAGTGAACGACATCACCCACAGACTTGGCAGAGCGGCTACAGTGCAAGTATGAGGCATTCCCAGAACACAGCAACAACCAGCCTCTTGCGACTTATTGTTGCATCATATTGGAAAACTTTCCTAATGCCCTTTGTATATCGTGAGCACCTCGAACAGTGGACTTTGGCAGTCCCATTATACTACAGATGCTAATTACTTTTTCAACAGTTTCTATGTGACAAAGTTTCTATTTTGGTCTCTACTGTGACAGACTTTCGGGTTCTCTTTCTATCAGTTTCCATATTCCATTTCAAATGTTTGGGTGGCATGTTTTCCTAAAAAAAATGAATCACTACATTTCTAAGAATTAATGAATTAATTGCATATATAACAAAAATACAGTCTTTGTAATTCATTTGTACCAAACATGCTCGCAATTCAGCAATTACTTCAAACAAACAAAACAAGAACTAATACATCAGTCTATTGAGTCACTGGAAAACAACCAAGTGATAGCATGGCAAATACAGTAACGACAAAGACAAAATATAGCAGAGCCACCTAAAGAGAGAAGCTGAAACTAAACAGAGTGTCACTATTGGATGTAAAAGGTAACAATGTGACCCATAAATCAAAAAGTACCATAATTTGAAAAGGTAGAGCAATCGTATAGCAAAGTATAGGTGTACTGTTCAGGTATGAAGAAAAACAAAAGCAGTAGAAATACAACTAAAAAATATAAATATTTATAAGAATTTCAAGAAATAAATCATGGAGTGTCACAGGTAGTACACCGGGACCTTGTTATTACTTATAATACATAAATGATTTATTTCTTAACATTGGAAGTGAAATGAGTCTTATTGCAGATGACACAAAAAGCACACCTCTTGACAAAAATTTAAAGGATGTGATACAAAAAACTAAAAGGATATCCGAGAATCTATTGGTCAATGGCTTCAACCAATAGGCTACTTCTTAATAATGAGAAAACTAAAACAATAATGTTCACGAACAACAACAACAAAGAATAGAGGAATCCTCACACTCGAACAATAAAATTCTTTGGACTCACTGTACATAAATTTTACTGTGGAAAGGCCACATTGCTACCACAACCAGCAAACTAAGCTCCACCATATTTGTCCCGCGAGACAATAAGCCACTCACAGCAGATGATGTTACACAACTGGTATATTTCTCATATTCTAATGCTATCATGGCTATGGAACAGGAATATGGGGTCAGTTAGTTAGTCTCACGTTCTATGGATCATTTTTACAATAAATCCTAATGATGTGTAGCAAGTCATTTACATTCACACCACAAATTATTTTGTAAATACACCTACATGCTGAACATTTGTAATGTCTTTTTTTCTTTTGTTTAATAATATACAGGTGTGAGTTAGTAATTTCTACCCACCACCCTTTACACATTACAATAACAGAAATTCTTCTATGGAATAGGAGGAGTTGTCAAGGAGAAACTTTATGAGCTTGTTTACAAATTTTATTGTGCTATCTGTTAGATATTTTATGAAAGGCACTCAAATGAAAACCAAGCACTCGCCACAGTGGGACCAGGGAATGGTTCCATTTAAAAGTTATCACCACACCCATTGAGACATATATCCCACTGGGCAATGAGGCACTCAATTCTTGCTTTGCAGAATGCTGAAGGATCCACAGTCACATGACTCTTGCATTTCCCCATCTGACTGAAACCAACGTCACCGAAGATTTTTTACAAAATTTCACTGTTTTGCATTTTTTTTATTATTCAAATAGGTCCCTTAGGTAATTTCATTGAAGAGTCTGATTGCGTGAAAGCAATCCGGGTTAAGAGGTCATTTGAGAAACTATTTTCACGCAGTCAATCTGTACGTCTCCTGAACACAATCGAGAACCGACGCATCGTCGATAATTCATTAATTTTTCTCTCTTTCCAAGTCGTAAAAAAAAAAAAAAAAAAAAAAAAAAAAAAAAAAAAAAAAAAAAAAAAAAAAAAAAAAAAAAAAAGGAGAACTGCCATGAGTACGCAATCTAGTGTAAAAATGTTGCATTCTTTATCTTGTCGGCAAACATCGCCATAAATTATCATCATCAATGTTATATTTGGTTAAATACGAAAAGCAAAAAACCTTTTAACGCTAGATCGTGCAACATGATGATTCCGTCCAACAACATACAATCCTGGGCATTTTGACTTTTATGGCATGTTACAGAGGGTCCCAGCTGTAGAAAAAGAAGGTTGTCATAACATTATCAGAACTTGTGTGCATGTGTTTAGATTTCTTTGATGGGATTCTTCCACTGTTGGTTTTGCCATCTGCCCTCTGGCTGTTGAACAGAATCATCTTGCTGCACGATAACTCTTGCCCCCACACTGATAATCGGACAAAGACTATGCTTTGGTGATTTGGTTGGCAAACACTGCAACATCCTCTGTACAGCCCAGATTGTTCACAGTGTGATTTTCGGCGACCTGAAGAAAACGTGTGGGATCGTGAGTTTCATTTGGACAAGACAGTGCAAGAGTGGGTGCGGTTGTGGATCCATCAGCGGCTAACAGTGTTCGGTGTCTCCCAGTGAGATAAATGGATTAACGTGTGTGTTAATTATGTTTACTGGAACCATTCCGTGGTCCTGTTGTGACGGGTGTTCTGTTTTCCCTTGACTGGCCCTTATACAAGGCATGTTCAGAAAGCAAGTGGCCATAATGGGCTGTGCATTTTGAGAGTTGACAACAATGAATGGTGGTGGGGGAGTGGGAGGGGGGGGGGCCTGACTACAGCAAGTGTCGTAGGTATACAGTAGTACATAAACTCACACTGTAGTGTCCAGTTGCGTGAAAGATATCGGTAAGAAATCCCACCAAGTGCAAGTCATGTGCTGTGATCTGCTTCCTACATGCTGCTACCAAAATTTTTTCGCAAATCAAAATGGTTTACAGTGAAGGAATTGTGAACAGAATGAGTGTGTTTAAGTGGTGTAGGGAGTTTGGAGGAACCAAAACAATTGTTCATTGTAACAGAGGAGTGAAAGACCTTCAATTTTTTAATGAAAATTTGGTGCAAAAAATGAAGACCATCCATTGGCAGTGGATGAAATTTCTGTGATGTTTCCACAGCTCTCCTGAGCTCTTTTATACAAGACACTCACAAAAACCCCAGGGTACCAGAAACTGTGCACAAGATGGAGCCCAAAACAGTTGACAGAGCAGCGCAAGACAAACTGGGTCAATAGCACCCATAAGTTTCTTGAGCTACTTGAACTGTAAGGTCATGATTTTCTGAGCTCTATTGTGACTGGAGATGAAATGTGGGTGGCTCATTACAAGCCTGAGACAAAAGGACAGTCATCACAGTGGCTTCACACCAGTTCACCATCAGCCAAAAAATTCACACTTTGGTCAAATTTCTGTCTCATGGGAGACCACCAATGCAAAATGATATTGTGTGGCCCTAAAAAACTCATGAGGAGCATTCAAAACAAAAGGAGGGGAATTCTGACAAGAGGAGTGCGCTTGTTGCTCAACACCTCCTATCCTCATGCAGCCTTAGCTACCAAGGCACTCTTTGACTCATTTGGTTGGGATGTTTTGAACCACTCCCTGTATTCCTCTGACTTTTCAACTGCGGATTATCATCTTTTCACCCCAGGCACACATGAGAGGAATTAAATTTTCAGCTGATGAGCAGGTGCAGAAAGAGGTTCTGAAGTGGGAGAAGGAGCTGGTGGGAGAGTTCAAGAATGGCATAAAGAAGCTTGTCCCATAGCTCACCACATGCACTGAACAGGATGGTGATTATGTGGAAAAATAGTCAACAAGTGTATCAACAATACCTTGAAATTTTATTCAAATACACTTCTTGTCTAAAAATATATATAAATATCTAGTACAATTACTTTCTGAACATGCCTTGTATATTACTGGGTAAGTGCATTGTGCACATCCTTTTTGTACTAAAGGCAACCTTAATATGGAGTAATAGAGTCATTTTTTCATCTCGTAATAATCTACACCTTGTACATTGAAAAAGCAGCAAAGGAAACCAAAGAAAAATTTGGAGCTGCAATTAAAGTTGAGGGAGAAGAAATAAAAACTTTGAGGTTTGCTAATGACATTGTAATTCTGAACACTCAGGTATGGATGGCAAAAGACTTGGAAGAGCAGCTGAACAGAATGGGCAGTGTCTCGAAGGGAGGATACAAGATGAACAACTACAAAAGCAAAACAAGGATAACTTAATGGAGTAAAATTAAAACAGGTGATCCTGAGTTAGATTAGGAAATGAGACACAAAAAGTTGTAGAAAAGTTTTGCTATTTGAGCAGCAAAATAACTGATGATGGCCAGAGTAGAGAGGACATAAACTGTACATTCGCAATGGCAAGAAAAGCATTTCTGAAAAAGAAAAATTTGTTAACACTGAATATAGATATAAATGTTAGGAATTCTATACTGAAGGTATTCGTCCTGAACGTAGCCATACACGGTAATGGAACATGAAAAACAAAGAATTTAGACAAGAAGATAATAGAGGCTTTTCAAGTGTGCTACACAGAATGCCAAAGATTAGATGGGTAGATCACATGACTAGCCACCGGCCTTACCACAGTGGTAACACCAGTTCCCATCAGATCACCGAAGTTAAGCGCTGTCGGACTGGGCTAGCACTTGGATGGGGGACCATCTGGTCTGCCGAGCACTGTTGGTAAGCGGGGTGCACTCAGCCCTTGTGAGGCAAACTGAGGAGCTACTTGATTGAGAAATAGTGGCTCCGGTCTCGTAAACTGACATATCGCCAGGAGAGTGGTGTGCTCACCACATGCCCCTCCATATCCGCATCCAGTGACGCCTGTGGTCTGAGGATGACACGGCGGCCGGTCGGTACCATTGGGCCTGTTAAGACGGAGTTTAGTTTTTAGGTCACATAACTAATGAGGAGGCACTGAATAGAATAGGGAAGACAGGAAATATGTGGCACAACTTGACTAAAAGAAGGGATCAGTTGACAGGACACATTCTGAGACATCAAGGGATCGCCCGTTTAGTACTGGAGAGAAGTATGGGAGATAAAAATCATAGAGGGGGACCAAGAGATGAATATAATAAGCAGATTCAGAAGGATGTAGGTTGCAGTAGTTATTTAGGGATGAAGGGGCTTGCAGAGGATAGAGTATCACGGAGAGCTGCATAAAACTGGTCTTCAGACTGAAGTCGACAACAACAACAACAACATTGTAATAAAGTACATCATTGTTCCTTTAGAATTACAATGGATTACTTACAACAAACTTCATGAGGGAATAAATATACTGTGAAGCAGTAGGCAAAATGTCCACCTCCTTAAACACATGACTAGAAGATGACTGTGGGTGAGCAGCACATATTATTGTTACAGTATGTTTTTGAGCACTGAAGGCTTTCCATCTGAAAAATGAGTTATCCCATGACATTATTGAACAAACATATATCAACTTCCAAGACTTGCAATGATTCTAAGTGAAAATTTGGCTGAACTACGTTGTTTTAGGAGTTATGAATTGTGCTTTTTTCCAGTTTAAGTTCTCTTCAATATGGACCCCCAAAATTTTTGAAGTTTCTGCCTTATTTGTTACTTCCTCACCATGTGTTACAGTTATCGCTAGTACAATAACTCTTCATGTGCACAACACTAGTGTCCCACAAATAGAACTAAATCTGCTTGTTACATATTAGATGGAAGATCATTCAGATATATGAGGAACAATGACCAACATAAGTAGCGCCTTGGCAAACCTCATATGTGATTTCCCCCCAGTCATAGGAATCTCCCCTGATTACATTGGTTGAGTTACTGTGAACAACTTGCTGCATTCTTCTAGTTAGAAATGAGTTAGCCATTAGTTGGCTATACCATCAATTCCCTAAAATCTCAGTTTATCTATCAACCAGTACTGTTTTGTTATTTAATGCTTGTAAAATTTGGTGAGTGAACATGTACATGGCATTCCAACAAGAGCAATTCTTCTGAAATCGAAACTGTGATTTACTATGGATACTACTGTCTCTCATGTGAATATTGTTCTAGAAACCATCACCTTCCTAAAAATGTTGGAAAACAACGTCAATAACAAAACAGGTCAGTAGTTATTGGCATTTTCCCTATCACCTTTCTTACAGGGGGGTTTAGCAATGGCATATTTCAATCTCTCTGGAAAAAGGCCTTGCATTTGTGATGCATTACATACTTCAGATAAGACAGGGCTTATTATATGGGAACAAATTTTTAGCACTTGGTCACAAACACCATCAAACCCAGACACGCTTTTATTTTTGAGAGAACATATAATTTTCTTAATTTAAGAGGGAAAAGCTGATGATACAATCATATGATTGAATTGTACAAAA
This sequence comes from Schistocerca serialis cubense, assembly GCF_023864345.2. NCBI lineage: Eukaryota > Metazoa > Arthropoda > Insecta > Orthoptera > Acrididae > Schistocerca > Schistocerca serialis. The sequence goes on from NC_064638.1 coordinate 1,234,559,260, forward strand.
GTTGCTTTTCAAGATACTGCTGTGATTTTCCTCTTGAACTAATCCAGCCTATACGTTCTACTATATTAAATAAATAATTATTACATGCATTTTCTACATCTGACATCATTTAAAGCCCTTCCATTTCATTCCACAGTGATATTACCCATTCTTTGGCTTGTCGTTCTGTCTCTCGTTTCATTAAATTCCATGCAGCCTTAAGTCCGTTGTCAGAATCACTGATTTCCGACATGGCGTACATGTTCCTTCATTTTTTAATAAAATTTTGAGTAGTTTTTGTACTGTGCAACTACTACAGGATCTCTACTTATTCTTGCCAACAGACACATTTCTCTTTTCCCTACCCAAGATACTTTAACCTCTCTAATGGTTTTTCAAAAAAATGGCTCTGAGCACTATGGGACTCAACTGCTGTGGTCATCAGTCCCCTAGAACTTAGAACTACTTAAACCTAACTAACCTAAGGACAACACACACACCCATGCCCGAGGCAGGATTCGAACCTGCGACCGCAGCAGCAGCGCGGCTCCGAACTGGAGCGCCTAGAACCGCACGGCCACTGCGGCCGGCTAATGGTTTTTCATGTGGCTGGTTAAGGTCCTTTCTGATTAGCTTATGCAGAAAGATTTTTTCAAATAATTGCATGAATTTATCATGGAATAACTTAAAATTTATGCCAGCACTTTGTTCAGTCGAGCGATGCAAATAAAGCCTTCAAACAGCAAAGAGTAACTATCAGAACAATGGCCAATGTAAGAATAACAGCTAGCTCAGCTGGTATTCAAAAAACTGAATATTCTAACTTTCTACAATATGAATATATATAAAATATTACTGCTTGGATGGGAAAATAGAAACAAGTCCAATATATATGAAGACATACATAGCCACATTACCAGCACCATTTCATATTTCAAATACCAGTTCGAAAGAGATATTTAAGCAAACAACAAAACTGCTGCTTGTAGAATATTCTTTCCATTCAGTCCATGAATATACACTAAATGCAAAAAACTGGAAATAGGGACACAGCTTATTAGAAGTAAAAAGTGTACAGGGTGTTTCTGGACCTCACCGACAAATTTTGAGGTATGGTAGATCACACAAAGATGATAATTTTTTGTTAAGGAACTCATACAATTTGCTCCACACAGTTATGGATATGGTCATGATATGCACCATTACTTACAAGGGAACCTCCCCATCGCCCCCCCCCCACAGATTTAGTTATAAGTTGGCACAGTGAATAGGCCTCGAAAAACTGAACACAGATCAATCGAGAAAATAGGAAGAAGTAGTGTGGAACTATGAAAAAATAAGCAAAATATACAAACTGAGTAGTCCATGTGCAAGATAGGCAACATCAAGGACAGTGTGAGCCGAGGAGTGCCGTGGTCCCGTGGTTAGCGTGAGCAGCTGCGGAACGAGAGGTCCTTGGTTCAAGTCTTCCCTTGAGTGAAAATTTTACTTTATTTATTTTCACAAAGTTATGATCTGTCCGTTCGTTCATTGACGTCTCTGTTCACTGTAATAAGTTTAGTGTCTGTGCTTTGGGACCGCACCGCAAAAGCGTCTACTAATCGCACTGTCGCATGCTTTTGCGGTGCGGTCGCAAAGCACAGACACTAAATTTATTACAGTGAACAGAGACGTCAATGAACGAACGGACAGATCATAACTTTGCGAAAATAAATAAAGTAAAATTTTCACTCGAGGGAAGACTTGAACCAAGGACCTCTCGTTCCGCAGCTGCTCACGCTAACCACGGGACCACGGCACTCCTCGGCTCACACTGTCCTTGATGTTGCCTATCTTGCACATGGACCACTCAGTTTGTATATTTTGCTTATTTCTTCATAGTTCCACACAACTTCTTCCTGTTTTCTCGATTGATCTGTGTTCAGTTTTTCAAGGCCTATCCACTGTGCCAACTTATAACTAAATCTGAGGGGGGGGGGGGGGTGATGGGGAGGTTCCTTTGTTAGCAACCTCGTGTGCAGCTCCTACTGGGCTTGTTATTTGGCGGAATCATACCAATCCTGTCAATCAGCTAGTGTTGTTGTAATACTGTATCTTCACTGTTGTACATCTTACTAGTAACACATTGAGGTTTTCTTGTTGTTACAGGTTTTCTTGTTGTTAACAGTCGATGAAACGTGGATTTGGTGAGCTCACTAACATGTTTATGTGTTATGCTAAGGCGGGGGGAAATTCTTCACAGCTAAGGAAATTGATTCCCTAATGGAAGGCATCCACATCACAGTACATTTTCTGCAGTTCTGAATGCTTACAAGAAACAAAGAGTTCATCATGAGCATGTTCGGGACGGTAGGCAAGACGTGAGAACACCAGATTTCCAGATGAAGTGATCAATAGGTTTCGCAACAAACTTTCAAACAGCATGCTTGCTATAGCCTGTGCAGTGGGAAAAGGTCATGTACCTATTTGGAGAGTACTGCAGGTGTATAACCTACATACATAATATCTTCAAAGGCTGTTGGTTTTAGGATCAGGTGATCACTTACACTGTATGCCTATTATGCAGTGCTTCATATACCAAAGAGTAAATGATGCTGCCTTCCATCCAAGTTTTATTTACAGATGAGACCTTCTTTACTTGTGTCAGGTATTCTAAAAGAGCAAACAACCACATCTGGGAGAATGAGAACCTGCATGCAGTCGCTGTTAGATCCCACCAATGAAAGTTCTCCATAAACAAGTGGCTGGAAATTGTGGATATCATCTTCTGTGGGCATGTAATACTGCCACCAAGCTTAAATGGAGCAACTTACTGATAGTTACTGCAGCACAAACTTTTGGAACTGCTGGACAACCTACTGCTTGCTGTGCACAGAGGCTTCTAGTTCCAGTATGATGCAGCCCCAGCACACTTCAGTGTTGATGTGTGAGCATAGCTAACTGTTGATTCTGGGTAACATTGGATATGACAAGGAGGATCTGTTCCGTTGCCAGCACGTCCGTCTGACTTCCTTGATTATTTTCGTTGGGGACATGTCAAGAGTATGGTTTATGTTACTTCAACTGCCATGACAGATGAGCTAATAGCCTGACTCACTGATGCATTCCAACAAATCTGACAGAATTTTAACATACCCTCTAGAGTTGAACAGGCATTGATAAGAAGGTGTGCAGCAAGTATCATGGCATAGGATGGACTGTTTGAACCATACATTCAAATTACTGTCAGAACTTGCCAAATAATAATAAATGGCAATTTCTGTGCAATTTACACTATTCATTATTATAATCTTAAGGATACATTTTAAGACTATATGTTCCTTACAGTACATTCAAAATGTGTAATTGTGTGTTGTGGTATAGTATTTAAAAATTATTTACTTATAATAATTATTGTACATACTTAAAATTTTGTAAAACAAACAATGAAAATATGTATTTGGATCTGATCCACATATGCACATCCAAACCTGTTAAATATATAAAATAAAATTTTTAAATAATCTTGAGGGTTAGTACACAGAGTGAGACTGTCATCAGATTTACAGTATGGTCAGAACAAGCTCTGTCTTTATCAAATAAGGAAGTCATTATATCTTTCCTTTGAGCATTGTACTGAGCATTTAAAAAAGTGCAAAGAACACATGGAGGCAACAAATGCCTATTTAGTTGATTGGTTAATGTTCCACAGACCTTTGGCATCATTCCCCCCCCCCCCCCAAATGATACGGAATGAGTCAGTTTACAGCCTATTGGATATATGTTTTGTTTGTGAGTATGGTTACATGCTGGCCATTTCCACATTACAAGTAATACTATAGCATAATTTTAATAAGAACGAACATAGGCCTACTCGTTTTAATGGGCTACCAGGTCTTTCTTAAGGAGTTACAAGGAGTTATCTTGAGGAAATGATTTTAAGCCAGATATCAAATTTTCCTTGCTATGTGTCAGACATTTTACTTTAAAGAGTAAATGATCAAAGAGTTTTGTGCCTGTGTACCGAACTCTTTTCATCAGTCAGTGACAGCTTAAGTAATGAGTAATAATGTTTCTTCTAATGTTTTAGCTGTAAACATCGCTATTCTTCCAAACTGCAGTGGATTAACTATAATAAATTTCATAAGCGGATACACATATTGCGGAGGAGCAACTAAAATGCCAAAATCATTGAAAATTACAACGTAAGATATTAATGAGGGGAAATATGAAGATTCTGATTTCTTTGGTTGCAAAACAACAGTTACACGAAATGCAACAGCTGCTGAACTTCATTGTTAGAACGGCTCTATAATATGTTTCTCTCAGATGAAATTTTCATCAGTATTTACACCCATGAACCATTACCATGCCACGATGGGGAGGCTTGTGTGCCTAAATGATAACAGACAGCTGTACTGTAGGTACAGTAACTATGGATGGGCTACACTAACATATGATTCCTTTATAAATTTCTGCATTAATACTAAATCATATTACTACATAAGTTATTTAACTGTGATTTCTTATATTGACAGAAAAGTTAAACTACAACATTAATAAAATAAATTCTTGTGATAGTAGATAAATATTATTAAAAACAAAGATGATGTGACTTACCAAACAAGCAGCTGCTTGTGTCTGTGTATGTGCGGATGTGTGTGTGTGTGTGTGTGTGTGTGTGTGTGTGTGTGTGCGCGCGAGAGTGTATACCCGTCCCTTTTTCCCCCTAAGGTAAGTCTTTCCGCTCCCGGGATTGGAATGACTCCTTACCCTCTCCCTTAAAACCCACATCCTTTCGTCTTTCCCTCTCCTTCCCTCATTCCTGACGAAGCAACCGTTGGTTGCGAAAGCTTGAATTTTGTGTGTATGTTTGTGTCTGTTTGTGTGTCTATCGACTTGCCAGCACTTTCGTTTGGTAAGTCACATCATCTTTGTTTTTAGATATATTTTTCCCACGTGGAATGTTTCCCTCTATTATATAAATAAATATTATGGTGCTTCATAATTTTTGTAAGTCTAACTACATAATATCTCGTATATTAATTAAATATTCATACCATAATTAAATATAGTTGGCTTTTAATTTTTTTATTATTTTGTTATGTTAAAACCATCCTCCTAAACAGTGGCAGTAGCTGTTTCTGCAGTTGCAAGGGCAACAGTCTGAATGATTGACTGGCCTGGTTGTGCTATATGGGTACTATACACTGCTGAAAGCATGGGGAAACCACAGCAATTATATTTCCTGGAAATGTGCAGCTTTATTATACTGTTTATTTTCCTCCCATGGCGCATATGTAATTTCTGCAGAGTTATCTGCTCTGGCTTCCAGGCCAAGTGTCTGTAAACACAGGGCAGTCACCACATTCTTGAAACAAACAAGTCTCTCACTTTACGTCACAGACTCCTGAGACTTCACACACACAACCAAGGTGTCATATGTCACATGCTCCAGTAAGTTCTTCAAAGTTACCACACAAAGTTCAACATTCACGCTGTACACACATAAACAGACATCTCTTGGTGGGTGTCTGGTCATAGTGCATAAGATTTTGATCTTCCAATACGTGAAGTTGTATAGTTGCTCTTATAAATTGCAAAAGTTTCTTTAATACTGTGAGTCATGTAACTCTTCACATTCACAACTTTTTGATCTTCAACTGTTACAGTTATAGTATCTTTTTTGTTGGCACTCTGGTGAGAGCAGTCCAGATAAAATACTGCACTATCTGAACTTGAGCTGCTTCTACAAGATGACCATAATAGGGATCTAGTCTTCCACAGACTCCTTTCACAGATCTCACATTTCTTGATTTGTCTACCATGTACTTTGATACTGATGGAAAGTGGTTCAAAAAAAATTTTTTTTTTTAACTTGCTCCTTTCCATTGCAGGATGCACAATATTCAATAGCTGGATTGATATTTGTGAAAAACATTTTCTTCTGAAGACGGAGTGGTCAGTTTTGCTGTTATGTATTCATCCATAGCTTTAGTAATTTCACTGTGCTTTTTTTATACATAGAGCTATGACTCAATTTAATTCTTCCTCTACTTATGCAAAATCTGCATCATCTGCACCATGGGAGGCTTCAATTTGTTCAGATACTATCATTATTGTTATTTTCTCAAAACATTTAGAACACAAAAAGGCATCACTGGACACATCTTCACTTTGAAACAGAGTCTTCAAATGAGAACACTTATTCCCAACCTGAATAAAGTATGTTTTTTTGTTTGTCTTATGGCTCTGAGCACTATGGGACTTAACTGCTGAGGTCATCAGTCCCCTAGAACTTAGAACTATTTAAACCTAACTAACCTAAGGACATCACACACATCCATGCCCAAGGCAGGATTCAAACCTGCGACCGTAGCGGTCACACGGTTCCGAAATGAAGCGCCTAGAACCGCTCGGGCACTCCGGCCGGCTGTGTGTCTTATACATTACTCTTTTATAGATATCCAAATAGTTAGCATACTTCACTCTCCTGTGCCCCCAGTAAGAAGACATTTCAAACAGTTCTTTTCAGAAAACACACTGAGATTAGATTAGATTAGATTACTGTGTCAACTGGCAAATTCCTCATGAAAACACAGAACTAACTGTATGGCCTCAGATTTCTTAGAAGCCTCTTCAGTAAACAAATTAGCACTGAACAACTACAATACAAAAACCTGCAATGAACAACCACAACAAAGAAACTGACAAGAAACCTCAACAAAGCCTAAGAAATTCTGCAATAATGAAAATGAAAAGAAATAACTGCAACAAAGAAAATGATAAGAAATGGACCTTGCTGTTGTTGGGGAGGCTTGCATGCCTCAGCGATACAGATAGCCATACCGTAGGTGCAACCACAACGGAGGGGTATCTGTTGAAGAGGCCAGACAAACGTATGGTTCCTGAAGAGGGGCAGCAGCTTTTGCAGTAGTTGCAGGGGCAACAGTCTGGATGATTGACTGATTTGGCCTTGCAACACTAACCAAAACGGCCTTGCTGTGCTGGTACTGAGAATGGCTGAAAGCAAGGGGAAACTACAGCCTAACTTTTCCCGAGGGCATGCAGTTTTACTGTATGGTTAAATGATGATGGCGTCCTCTTGGGTAAAATATTCTGGAGGTAAAATAGTCCCCCATTCGGATCTCCGGGCGGGGACTACTCAAGAGATGTCGTTATCAGGAAAAAGAAAACTGGCGTTCTACGGATTGGAGCGTGGAATGTCAGATCCCTTAATCGGGCAGGTAGGTTAGAAAATTTAAAACGGGAAATGGATAGGTTAAAGTTATATATAGTGGGAATTAGTGAAGTTCGGTGGCAGGAGAAACAAGACTTCTGGTCAGGTGACTACAGGGTTATAAACACAAAATCAAATAGGGGTAATGCAGGAGTAGGTTTAATAATGAATAGGAAAATAGGAATGCAGGTAAGCTACCACAAACAGCATAGTGAACGCATTATTGTGGCCAAGACAGATACGAAGCCCATGCCTACCACAGTAGTACAAGTTTATATGCCAACTAGCTCTGCAGATGACGAAGAAATTGAAGACATGTATGATGAAATAAAAGAAATTATTTAGATAGTGAAGGGAGAGGAAAAGTTAATAGTCATGGGTGACTGGAATTCAAGCGTAGGAAAAGGGAGAGAAGGAAACATAGTAGGTGAATATGGATTGGTGGTAAAAAACGAAAGAGGAAGCCGCCTGGTAGAATTTTGCACAGAGCACAACTTAATCATAGCTAACACTTGGTTCAAGAATCATAAAAGAAGGCTGTATACATGGAAGAAGCCTGGAGATACTGACAGGTTTCAGATAGATTATACAATGGTAAGACAGTGATTTAAGAACCAGCGTTTTAAATTGTAAGACATTTCCAGGGGCAGATGTGGACTCTGACCACAATCTATTGGTTATGAGCTGTAGATTAAAACTGAAGAAACTGCAAAAAGGTAGGCATTTAAGGAGATGGGATCTAGACAAACTGATGAAACCAGAGGTTGCACAGAGTTTCAGGGAGAGCATAAGGGAACAATTGTAACAAATGGGGGAAAGAAATACAGTAGAAGAAGAATGGGTAGGTTTGAGGGATGAAGTAGTGAAGGCAGCAGAGGATCAAGTAGGAAAAAAGACGAGGGCTAGTAGAAATCCTTGGGTAACAGAAGAAATATTGAATTTAATTGATGAAAGGAGAAAATATAAAAATGCAGTAATTGAAGTAGGCAAAAAGGAATACAAAAGTCTCAAAAATGAGATCGACAGGAAGTGCAAAATGGCTAAGCAGGGATGGCTAGAGGACAAATGTAAGGATGTAGAGGCTTATCTCACTAGAGGTCAGATAGATACTGCCTACAGGAAAATTAAAGAGACCTTTGGAGAAAAGAGAACCACTTGTATGAACATCAAGAGCTCAGATGGAAACCCAGTTCTAAGCAAAGGGAGATATGATACTGCGTGAATAGTTCAACAGAGCACTGAAAGACCTGAGTCGAAACAAAGCCCCGGGAGTAGACAACATTCCATTAGAACTACTGATGGCCTTAGGAGAGCCAGTCCTGACAAAACTCTACCATCTGGTGAGTAAGATGTATGAGACAGGCAAAATACCCTCAGACTTCAAGAAGAATATAATAATTCCAATCCCAAAGAAAGCAGGTGTTGACACATGTGAAAATTACTGAACTATCAGTTTAATAAGTCACGGCTGCAAAATACTAATGCGAACTCTTTACAGATGAATGGGAAAACTAGTATAAGCCGACCTCGGGGAAGATCAGTTTGGATTCCGTAGAAATATCGGAACACGTGAGGCAATACTGACTCTACGACTTATCTTAGAAGTTAGATTAAGGAAAGGCAAACCTACGTTTCTAGCATTTGTAGACTTAGAGAAAGCTTTTGACACTGTTGACTGGGATACTCTCTTTCAAATTCTGAAGGTGGCAGGGGTAAAACACAGGGAGCGAAAAGCTATTTACAATTTGTACAGAAAACAGATGGCAGTTATAGGAGTCGAGGGGCATGAAAGGGAAGCAGTGGTTGGGAAGGGAGTGAGACAGGGTTGTGGCCTATCCCCAATGTTATTCAATCTGTATATTGAGCAAGCAGTGAAGGAAACAAAAGAAAACTTCGGAGTAGGTATTAAAGTTCATGGAGTAGAAATAAAAACATATAGGTTCGCCGATGACATTGTAATTCTGTCGGAGACAGAAAAGGACTTGGAAGAGCAGTTGAACGGATTGGATAGTGTCTTGAAAGGAGGATATAAGATGAACATCAACAAAAGCAAAACGAGGATAATGGAATGTAGTCGAATTAAGTCAAGTGATGCTGAGGGAATTAGATTACGAAATGAGACACTTAAAGTAGTAGAGGAGTTTTGCTATTTGGGGATCAAAATAACTGATGATGGTCAAAGTAGAGAGGATATAAAATGTAGACTGACAATGGCAAGGAAAGCATTTCTGAAGAAGAGAAATTTGTTAACATCGAGTATAGATTTGAGTGTCAGGAAGTCGTTTCTGAAAGTACTTGTATGGAGTGTAGCCATGTATGGAAGTGAAACCTGGACGATAAATATTTTGGACAAGAAGAGAATAGAAGCTTTCGAAATGTGGTGCTACAGAAGAATGCTGAAGATTAGATGGGTAGATCACATAACTAATGAGGAAGTGTTGAACAGGATTGGGGAGAAGAGAAGTTTGTGGCACAACTTGACTAGAAGAAGGGATCGGTTGGTAGGACATGTTCTGAGGTATCAAGGGATCACCAGTTTAGTATTGGAGGGCAGTGTGGAGGGTAAATATCGTAGAGGGAGACCAAGAGACGAATACACTAAGTAGATTCTGAAGGATGTAGGTTGCAGTAGGTACTGGGAGATGAAGAAGCTTGCACAGGATAGAGTAGCATGGAGAGCTGCATCAAACCAGTCTCAAGACTGAAGACCACAACAACAACAACAACAACAAGAAATAACTGCAACAAAGACAATAGAAATAGGCCTAAACATTGTAACAAAGAAATGAGTAAGAAACAACTTCAGTGAAGACATACATTACACTTGAAAGTTTAGGTTGGTTGGTTGGTTTGGGGAAGGAGACCAGACAGCATGGTCATCGGTCTCATCGGATTAGGGAAGGATGGGGAAGGAAGTCGGCCGTGCCCTTTCAGAGGAACCATCCCGGCATTTGCCTGGAGTGATTTAGGGAAATCACGGAAAACCTAAATCACGATGGGCGGACGCGGGATTGAACCGTCGTCCTTCCGAATGAGAGTCCAGTGTCTAACCACTGCGCCACCTCGCTCGGTCCTTGAAAGTTAAAAAAAAAAAAAAAAAAAAAAAAAAAGATGTTTTAAAATAATACCTGTCCAACTTAAAAGTGGATGTTCTTCTTTACAGAGAATATAGTACTACATGGTACTAACCACAGAAAAAAAAATCATAATTATATGAATTGGCATTTTTGAAAAAAAATTTTTTTTCATAAATTAAAAAAAATGTTCAGAAAGCTATAGTAAAAGAACATTGACCGGTAAGTCCAAATGGAGGATTCTGTTGTAACCACAAAGCAATTATCTTTTAAATAAAAAAACTCTAACAAACTCTAACAAAATATCTAGAACTGTTACAGAGATACAGCATTTTAAAAATTTTTCCAAAATTCACATCTTCCAAATGGTGTTCGCAGTGTCATCTTTGGGGGCCTGTATCTCGGGGCAGGAATTTTTTTGGAGAAAACAAAAAAGTACATGTTACTTACGCTTGAATTTTAACGTATGCTAAATTCAATAACATCCGAGACTATGAAGGTAACCCCCCTGCCTGAAGTGATACACTTTACACCAGGAAGAGTTTGCGGCGATTTATTACTGAGTCATTTTAATGTTGGTATTTATGAGCAATAGATTCATTTTTGGGCTTGGAAATATTAGTGTGGTGTGCTGTTTATGGTTTGAGATTTAATTTTAAGTTCTGTTTTTACTTAGTATGGATATGAAAATGAAGTTCTCGAGTAGGTCTCTGCATGCGACATGGGAGACAATATGTTGACCAAGATCAAATTTCTGCTGTCATTTGGCTTAACTGCTGGGTATGTGAAGTACAATGTTTGTGGAGAAGATACAAGACTGACCAAAGTTATTTCATCTCAGACCAGGTAAACTGTATACGTAGCATTGTTGTCAGGACAATGTACAGCACTCTATACAGAGAGATTCCTAGTTTGAGGTGTATAGGCTGGTGTTTTGAGAGATTGTGTTGATGATATTTTATTTATTTTATTTTTGCTATTACATGTTTAAGTGTCTGCTGACAATGGTTGTTATATGGTTTTTTTTGTTTTTTTTTTTTAATCGGCATGCCTGTAATACTGCAATCGTAAGTCATGGCTTATAATTAAAATATCCACGGGTATGCTGCCGGTCTATAGTGTCCAACGGGCACAATATTTCGGCGATCATACATGTCGCCATCATCAGGTGAACTGACGGACTGAGCTCCTGTGAACGTGCCGGCACGGAGATCCGTACGCTATGGCTGCTCAGAGGGAACTGGGTTCGGTAGTGACGGCGGCGGATTAAATACCCTCCGCCCGCGGCGCGCTCCCTCCGCCGTCCGCGCCACGGTCGCGCGGTGGAACAGATTGCGACAGCGTCTGAGATGACGTCGGTGTGATGGCTCTGTCCGCCGTGGTCGTCACAACTATACGTTTGCTCGATTTACTCTTGATTAACCCGATCGCTGGTTCCCAAGCCTTGCTAAGATTATAGCCACGGTCACGGTTTTTGAGGTCGTCATTGGTGCGAATTTCGATGGCCTCTCTAACAACGCTGTCCCAGTATCTCGACGTCTGTACCAGAATCCTCGTGCGGTCATACTCCATGGCGTGATTTTCCGACAAACAATGTTCAGCGACCGCCGACTTGCTCGGATACATCAGTCGAGTGTGCCTCTGGTGTTCACGGCATAGATCCTCGATGGTACGCATCGTCTGACCAATATACGACTTGCCACATTGACACGGAATCTGGTACACGCCGGCCTTCCTCAAACCGAGGTCATCTTTGGCGCTCCCCACCAGTGCACGAGTTTTATTTGGAGGACAAAACACAGTTCCGACCCGGTGTATTCGTATTTGTACATGGAGAACTTCGAGGAGGAAGCCCTGTCGTCATCCGTATGGAAACCTATTTGCTTTTTCCGTTACGTGGACGATACGTTCGTCATCTGGCCACATGGTATGGATAAACTCCTTGACTTCCTTACACATCTAAACTCCATACACCCCAACATCAAATTCGCTATGGAGACTGAAACGGAGGGTAAATTACCTTTCCTTGACGTCTTGGTCAAGAGAAGCGCTGACGGCACCCCAGGTCATGGGGTGTATCGGAAGACTACGCACACTGATCTGTATTTGCACGCAGACAGCTGCCACCACCCTTCACAGAGGAATGGGGTACTTAAAACTCTAGTACATAGGGCGCGCACTATCTCTGACGCAGAGAGTCTACCCCAGGAATTGGAACATCTGAGAACTGTATTTCGAAAAAATGGGTACTCAGAGTGGCAGATTCAACGTGCTCTCCGCCCAACCACTGCAGCACAACCTGTTGAGATGGATGAAGTCACGAGGGAGGAGGTAGGCACTGCATTTATTCCATACACAGGCGCACTCTCGGGGAAAATCGCCCGCATTCTGAAGAAACACCGGGTCGGAACTGTGTTTTGTCCTCCAAATAAAACTCGTGCACTGGTGGGGAGCGCCAAAGATGACCTCGGTTTGAGGAAGGCCGGCGTGTACCAGATTCCGTGTCAATGTGGCAAGTCGTACATTGGTCAGACGATGCGTACCGTCGAGGATCGATGCCGTGAACACCAGAGGCACACTCGACTGATGTATCCGAGCAAGTCGGCGGTCGCTGAACATTGTTTGTCGGAAAATCACGCCATGGAGTATGACCGCACGAGGATTCTGGTACAGACGTCGAGATACTGGGACAGCGTTGTTAGAGAGGCCATCGAAATTCGCACCAATGACGACCTCATAAACCGTGACTGTGGCTATAATCTTAGCAAGGCTTGGGAACCAGCGATCGGGTTAATCAAGAGTAAATCGAGCAAACATATAGTTGTGACGACCACGGCGGTCTTTGGTCACTTACCAAATAGTATCAAAAGTCTGACAGATAACCAACAAGTATTTAAGAAGAAATTAAAAGAATTTCTGAATGACAACTCCTTCTACTCCATAGAGGAATTTTTAGATATAAATTAAGAAAAAAATAAATAAAATAAAAAAATAAAAAATAAAGAAAAACAAAAAAATGAAGTTGTTATATTAACTTAAGTATGTTGTTAAATTAACCTAATTATGTCATGTATTGGAAAATTCGACTCGTTCCACATCATTACGAAATATCGTATTCATGATCCATGGAACTAGTATTAATCTAATCTAATCTAGAGCCATCACACCGACGTCATCTCAGACGCCGTCGCAATCTGTTCCACCGAGCGACCGTGGCGCGGGGCGCGGACGGCGGAGGGAGCGCGCCGCGGGCGGAGGGTATTTAAATCGGCCGCCGTCGCGACGGAACCCAGTTCCCTCTGAGCAGCCATAGCGTACGGATCTCCGTGCCGGCACGTTCACAGGAGCTCAGTCCGTCAGCTCACCTGATGATGGCGACATGTATGATCGCCGAAATATTGTGCCCGTTGGACACTATACACCGGCAGCATACCCGTGGATATTTTGATTATCAAATACGCCGGGAGAAACTTAAGAATCACATGGCTTATAATTAATTGTGTTCTTACAATGGATGTCAAACACAACAAGCACCAGTTGGCTTTATTCAATGTACTTAATCAGCATCTGATGTAACAAGTAAGTACCCTTATATCATAGATCTTTTAGCTACAGTTGTCACTTTGATTTAAAACAGTTTTCTAATCATTAATGTAATTTTGAGGGTCAATTACATCTTCTGAAGAAAACAATTTTAAAATTGTCTAAACCTAGGTCAATGGTTCAAATAGACCTTTATTTGCGACTCCTTAAAAAAAAAAAAAACTCACCAAGTTTGCTATCCCACAGTTGCTGATGTTGCAGCCATGTTTAAGGTTTTATTTTTATTGTAGTATGTATAGTATGTTTATGGGCATAATTGTGTTTCTTATGCATCAAAATTGGTGTTAATGCAATTTTTAATGAATTTTGGGTTGTGTTGTTAGTTGTTGGTAACTATGCTAGACTGTGATTAGTATGGGGTGATCAAAATGTTTGTATTTCAGGGCATTGCTGTAGCATGGCTCCAGTGGTGGTATATAAGCACTGACAAGTAAGCGATTGTGAAAACACGAACTATGTTGATGTTATTACCAAATGCATCCAAACACGGCCAACATGCTGTTATTCTTTTCCTGGCTCCCAAAGGGCAAACACCAGCAGACATCCTTTGGAAAATGTATATGGGGCAGTAAGTCTGTCAATAACCATTGCAGTGAAATGGTGTGCCCAGTTCTGTGCTGGTCGTGATTCGACACAATATGTCGGTTGATCATGGAGGTCAGCCTCATCCATTACAGATGATACCAGCTCTAGGGTGGGACACTCGAGCACCCAACCTATGAGCCTGATCCCTCCCCATGCAATTATCACACCTTGAGTCCCTTAAAAAAGGCCATGAAAGGTCAATGATTCCTGTTGGAGGAGGAGGGTGTGCAGCAGGCACTTGCGGACTTCTTTATGCAGTAGGACAAGGTTTTTCACCAAATGGGTATCTTCAACCTGGTATGTCGATTGGATGATTGCCGCAAAGATCATAGTGATCTTGCCTGATTCACATACCATTTCTGCGCGGAACAGCCCTTGAATGGAAACTTTTTTTATCATCCCTTACAGGTATTGTGATTCTTGGTGAAGTTAGGCTTTTTGATATCAGTTATATGGGCACGTTTTGGCTTTGTGTTACTACATACTCATAGGTCAAGTGAAGTGTTAGATACAAGTTTTGTCAAGATGTATTTGGTTTTGTATATTTTATTTGAGCTATGTAGGTCAAGTGAGATTTCTCATACCATTCTTTTTCTAGGTCCCCTCAGTGTAGCTTTGTTGACTGCTGAGGATTTTGTTTGCTTGATTTTTGGGTCAGTATTTCTTTTGGTATGTCTTGATCATTAGGATTGTCATATCTTTAGATCCCCCCCCCCCCCCCCCCAGCACCCCTAGTTCCCATAGATGTCCTGTTTGTTTCATATTATTTCTGCATCTAAATATTTTTCATATTATCTGTGTCTGTCTCCATGTGTAATGAATGAAGTCATGGCTGCCCCGTTGTGTAAGCTTGAAATAGTGACATCCACCACCTTGATAACATCACAGGTCAAAACTGACAGGTGATGCCCCAATCTTCGGTTATGCTGGTGAGTATAGGATATCAACAATAACAGGCAGTAAGGGCAATGTAGTAGTAGCTCTAATAATGACTGAGAAAATAGGATTTTGCAAGAGCTATTATCAACTCCATTGAAAACATGCTGTCGAAGACAAGACAGAGACAAGCCAACACTCATCATACAACTAAAAGTTTATACAGCCTAAGTCAAATACCCTGAAGATGACCAAGTGACTAAAAGAAGATACGATGCAATAGAAGAACTTATTTACAGTGTTAAGGAAGGGAAAACTGACTTGCAATGGAGGACCAGAAATCAACAGAAAGAAAAGTAAGTGAAATCAAAGTAGCAGAGAATGGACTGAGAGAAAGGAATGAAAGGGGAAGCTGTCTGGCAGGATTTTGCAGAAAGCACAAGACATTTCTGGCAACAGATGTAGGCTCTGACCGTAATTTGTTGGTTAATAACTGTATATTAAAACTGAGTAAACTGTAGAAAGGTAGGAAATTAGGCAAAAGAGGCCTAAATAAATTGAAAGAACCACTGATTGTGGAGAATTTCAAAGGGAGCATTAGCCAATGATTAAGTGAAACAGAGGAAAGGTATACAATAGAAAAGGAATCAGTAGTTCTGAGAGAGGCACTAGAGAAGGCTGCAGATGATCAAACAGGCCAAAAGACACACTAAGTGGAAATCCCTGAATAACATATGACATATTGAAATTAATGGAAGAAAGGACAAAATATATAAAATGTAGCAAGTGAAACAGGCAAATGGGAAGACATGAAAAGCCGTAGAAAGATGCACTATTATGGGAAAGATAAATGCTGCCTATAGAAAAATTAAAGAAACTTTAGGAGAAAAAAAGTAGAAGCTGTATATCAAAAGCTCAGTGTGACAAAACTACGAATAGCTACTTCAAAAGATGCCACCTAGAGTGGACAACATTCTCTCTGAATTATTGAGATCTGTGGGATTAACTAATTACGACTCAACTATTCCATACGATATGAGAGATATCTGTTGCAGAAGAAATAGCAAACTTCAAAAAATAATTAAAATTTCGAGTTCAAAAGAAAGCAAGTGTGAACAAGTGAGAGTATTATAAAACCTTCCATTTACTAAATACTGACACGAATCACTTACAGAGGAATGGAAAAACTTATAGAAGGCAATCTCATGGTAGATCCGTGAAAGTATTTTTCTTTTTCTGACATGCTTCACGTGCTTCCAAAAACGCTCACTGGATCTACAGAATAAGGTAGAATATATGCAATTTAGCAATTTAACAAGGGAATGAAAAGTGTAATCAACGTTAAAAACATTATGGTACAAT
The DNA here is from genome assembly GCF_023864345.2 of Schistocerca serialis cubense. Classification (NCBI taxonomy): domain Eukaryota; kingdom Metazoa; phylum Arthropoda; class Insecta; order Orthoptera; family Acrididae; genus Schistocerca; species Schistocerca serialis. Next base: position 1,234,575,958 of record NC_064638.1, read on the forward strand.
TGGTGAAGTGGAATGTATGCCACTGGACCATCAATGATCGAAGTAAATGAAATGAAACACACAAATGCTGATGTTTAAAGAACGATGGTGAATTAACACTGGCAAATTATTTTACGTGGTCAAATCTTGAATGAACATCAAAATACGCAAACAAATAGTTATAATTAAATTACATATTGATGGTCATTAATAAAATTACTTCGAAAATTATCTTAAAGTATACAACATAAAGTAACTGAGTGTTATTGTATAGAAGCGCACTGAATAAACAAGCCACCGTAGTTACTATACAGTCAACCTACAACTCGTTGGCTAACGCTTCTGTGCCTTAATGAACTAACCAGCTGTGCCAGGTAGTCCAAAGTTACAAATTACTTTATTTCCAATATTCTAAGTTCTAGATAAAGGCCTGTCAACACGAATAATTCAGTGCAAATACCCTTCCGTCTGGTTATCTGAAAAACTTACTTTCATACTGCTGCTTTCTGTAGGGTTGAATTACACGCGCCGGTAGTAATTTTGTATAAGCAATACGCTCGTGGAGACGTGATGCTGCTCTTAAGACACAGAGGCTCATCATGGCAAGATAAAATAAGTAATTTAAATGTACATAAATGCCATAAGACTACTTCAAATTTCAAAGTCGCAACCAAACAATAACAATACCACAGACTGTCTTATAACAACATTAACTGCGATAGGGCATTGTTGGGATAATATCTTTGGTCTCCATAAATACAGGTGTTTAGTCCTTGCAAACGCTCAATTATCTCTCAAAACGATGCATATCTCCACTAACCACGATCCCTTGTGAGTAGGACTGCAACAAGGAGATAAGAGGTTCGTTAGAGAAGTGGGCAGTGACTGACGCCCACACATACAGCTGAAGTCGCGCATGAACAACGGCTTCTCCCGCCTCTGGCTACTTGTGGTATACCTGTTAGCGTTGTCAGCTGCAAGCAGCAAGATGCTACCCGGAAAATTTTTTCTAGCGCGCCCAGGCTACCATATTCGCGCATGAGAGAAGCAGTCAGAGCTGAAAGCGGGGATAGTCTCCACTTGACACGTGTTTAAGTTTCGCAAAATTGCTGTTTTCACTTCATTTACAGCTCTCGCGTCAAATGAAAGCAACAAGGATTTCTGTGGCTGGGAGCTATCAAGAGAATCAAAATACATTTACAGACTCACGGAAGACTAAAATAGTTATTAGCTTCTGTTTTCTGATTTCATTTCCTCGTTATTGCAAACCAAGCGTTTTACATTAATCGTCTTGAACAAAAATTAAGTTAATTTTTGTTGGTTTACCAAAGAAATCTGGCTTTTATGAATCTTTTCCTCAGAGGCAGTCAGTTTCTTTGAAACAAAGTGTTTTATTCCGCGCTATTGGCTAGTTTCAACTGTTCTATCAATTTCAGTTGTACATTTTCATTTTCTGGCATGTATGGCATTGAAGCATAATAAAGAACCAAATATGAGATAATGCTATACTGGCGTCCCGAAAACAATATGAAGAGCTTGACACAAGTTATATCAATGGAAATCTGGATACACGAATGTGCTCTTTAAGCTGAAGATTTGCGAAATTACTATACTCTTAGAGTATTCTGTAATATCCTGTTTCTTTTATGACGTACTGTAAGATTTCTAAATCCTACACATATACGCACATAGTTAAATGTTCAGTTCAAGATGACTAAGCAGGCAAATCTGGTGAGTAGTAGTGAATATAATACTTTGTTTGAAATATAGAGATAGCTTTAGCAGAATTTTACAAATCTGCGTTCCCTAAAACCACTGTTTTTCGATAACAAATCATGTTCCAACATTACCTCCTCTAGGCTTGACATTATTTCTTAATTTGTGTTGTGTGCGTCTAAAATTAACAGGATGCCATTCTGTAGTCAGTTATCGTGGAGGTAAACAAAAGAAATGAGTTGTCATTACGTCACAAACTTGAAGCCGAAATGAACCATCTTAAGTAGCCTAAACATTAGGTTCACCACATTCATACCTCCATGGTTCACCGTGGTGATACTACTGCACGACGTCACTCTGACATGCCCATGTCCAGCTTTGACGTGTTGGCTACTTTGATTGTGTGGAGAATTAGTTGTTTCATCAAAAATGTCAGCTTGTACTGTTTATGGATGTACTAATCGATCTGATCTTAATAGAAACTTTAAAAGAATCACATGTTATTTATAAGTGGAGCTATTCAAGAAATATTTTCTTCTGTATATATCAATTATGGTTGCACAGTTTAGTTATGTTGTAGTGGTTTTGCTTCCATCATTTGACTTTAGCTTTGCCTTACTTTCCTCAGGGTCCATTCTTTCTCTCCTTGCCTGTTTTTTTCATTGCCTTTCAAATCGCAAACGCTCAGACAACCGAGCCACACTTTCTCAATGGTGTCATCCCCACACAACACACGGCTACGTAACCATGTTGATTGCTGGGCAGCATCTAACGCCCTAAATTCCTCCCGCCGATTATTATTATTCATTATCCACATGTCCAACACTTTTAAAAAAGATTCTGACTAGAACTGCAGGAGATATCGGTCATGTGTGTGTGAGTTTTGTGTGCAGGATTGTAAGAACCTGTATGTGTGCTTCGTTTCGTTTCTGAGGAAGGTTTTGGCTGAAAACGTTTGTGAACACTCTTTTCATCGTGCCTGCCTGCTGCTTGGCATGTGAGTAGCGATCTATCCTTTTCACACTATATTTATTCCCTCGTGATCTTTGTTGTAAATAATTCACTGCACTTCAACAAGAACAATGATGTATAACTACAATATTAGAAGAAAAAAATTACATTCACTACGCCACATTAAGATTGTAGCACAAAAAGCGTTTCACAATGTTTCAGACAAAAGTTTGATCACTTACTCATTGGTGTAAAGTGCCTGGCAGACAGCAAAATAAAATTTGAAACTAAAGAGAAAACTAACTAAACAAACAGTTTTTTGCCTTGTTACACAAATTTTATTACGTATGCTGTTTGAGTTGACGCAGGTGAATAAGAAATAGTGAGTAAAACACATTTAGTGCCAATAACTGTATTTGCACTCCCAGGTAAAATACATCGAACACAACAACCAAGGAACATTTAATTACATATGTAAAACTCAGAGTGTACAATAGCACCAGGGAGGTCTATTATATTCCACATGATGCACTTTCCCGCCGTTTCACACGAAATATATTGTTCACACAATTCCAACAACCCCCCCCCCCCCCCCCTTTGAGCATATATTTTGTGGCATGCCTTCACGAGATAAACCAAATAGTCCCACAGTCTTTTCAAACGTCTCTTCTCCAAGTGTTTGGCAGAAGGTCAGCCAACATGTCTTCTGTACACAGGTATTCCACGACGATGTTTTGCCGCTCTATGTGGTCCCGAATAAAACGGTGCCTTATATGAATATGTTTTGTTCTATCACTAGTGACATCATTTTTAGCTAGGTTAATGGCTCCTTTATTGTCACAGAAGATCGTTATGGGTTCCACTATTAAATTGGGTTCTGTTTCACTTATTAATGTTGTTAGCCACAATGCTTCCTGTGTAGTGTAAGACTACTACATATACTCAGCCTCTACAGTACTCATTACAACAGTTTTTTACTTTTGACAAGACCATGAAATGAGGCCTCCCATTAATTTAAATCAGCAGCCAGTAGTGGAGTGCCTATCTCCCAATTCACTCCCCCAGTCTGCATCCCTGTAGCCTTCTAGTTTTGCATTACCTTCTCTACCATATCTTAATTCGTTGTTTGAAGTTCCTATTAGGTATCGGAATAACCTTTTCACAACTTTCCAGTGCATTTCCTTTGGGTCTCTGCAATATCTGCTGACGTTTGAGACAGATATAACAGACCCCCTACTGCTTCTAAATATGGAACATTCTTACCACATTCCATATCTGTTTCATTTATATTTTACTTCACTCCTACTGCCATTGGGTTAGTTATGGGTTTACAATCACTCATACCAAATTTCTTTGAGATTTTTTCTGTATATGATGATTGATTTATTCTCAATTCTTGCCTCTCTTCATCCTTAGTACTCTGCATACCTAAATAACGTTTAACTTCTCCCAAATCATGCACCTTAAACTTGGTTTGCAGCTGTTTCTTAAAAATTCTCATTTGACTTTCATTTTCAGCCAGGATAAAGAAGTCGTCCACCCATATTGCCATTATTATTATCCATTCTCTTTCACTTTTATAGTATATACTGCGATCTGCCTTAGATTGCTGCATATTCATATTTATTAGAGTGTTATGTAGACATCGATTCCAGCATGTCCACTCTGTTTAAATTCATAAATACTTCTTTGCAAACGCCAAATCTTTTCCCTTTCCGATCTGGTTTTCGTAGCTTCTCTTGGTGGAATAATATATACGAGGGCGAGTCAAGTGAAAACCTTAAATTTGTAATAACAAATCGAAATTTCGCGCCGTTATCCTGTAAGCTGGTAGGCGTGCTACAAACAGCGTGCAGAATGGCCTGTAGGTGGCAGCGTAGTGTAGATGTATACATACCTTCGCAGTATCAGTATAAAGATGGCTGCCCCACTTGCGACTCGCACCAGGGAAGAACAGCGTTCTGTTATTCGGTTTCTGCATTGTGAAGGTGTGAAACCTATTGAAATTCATCGACGAATGAATGTTCAGTACGGTGATACATGTTTGTCACAGCAGCAAGTCTACAAATGGAGTAGAAAGTTCGCAAATGGTGTGACTTCAGTGGAAGATGCTCCTCGTCCAGGTTAGGTTAGGTTGTAATATATTTGCTTTTATGTCCGTATTACAGTCTTTAATATTTTGCAGTATTTCTTGTAATGTGCTATAGCATCAACATCAGGACTCTTTCAGATTGACAGATACAGTTTTCTTTTTGTTTTACAAGATACCCCTATTCCTCACGTAATCTATGGCTTCTTTGTAGACATTGCTCTAACCATGGTTAGTTTTGGTGGGAAACAGTGTTCAAATAAGGTAAGCACTTTATTACCAAAAGTGTGATATTTTTCATTCATACCATGAGCTCTGTAAACATCAGTCCAGTGAATGTCTTAGAGGAGTGTTCTAAAATAATCAATTTTTGGCTCAGATTTAACAGATTTTATATCCTGCTCAGTATTAACATTTAACAGAAGGAAATGCATATCATGGCCTGAGAGCCCATTGACTATTGGTTTTGTAATATAATTGTATTCATTGGACTTTTCTATTAAGATATTATCAATGGCTGTTTGTGAGCAATTAGCTACCCAAGTGGGGAACTTTACAGTGGAAATTAAGTTGAATGATAGTGTTACTAACCCAAATAAGTTCTTATTAGGAGAGTCTTTAAGGAAATCTACTTTGAAATCACCAGCAACGACTATTTCTCTGTTTTTGGTTGTTAAATGCGCCAGTACAGCTTAAAGGTGGAGCAGATTAAAGTTACTTCCAGGTGCTCGATATACACTTAATATTATGAAGGATTTTTTGTGAAATTCTACTTCCATATGCTGTTCTAGGGAAAATTTATGAATGTCTATGTTCTTAACCCCCACCCCCGCATGAACCATGGACCTAGCTGTTGGTGGGGAGGCTTGTGTGCCTCAACGATACAGACAGCTGTACAGTAGGTGCAACCACAACGGAGTAGTATCTGTTGAGAGGCCAAACGTGTGGTTACTGAAGAGGGGCAGCAGCCTTTACAGTAGTTGCAGGGGAAACAGTCTGGATTATTGACTGATCTGGCCTTGTAACACTAACCAAAACGGCCTTGCTGTTGTGGTACTGCGAATGGCTGAAAGCAAGGGGAAACTACAGCCGTAATCTTTCCCAAGGGTATGCAGCTTTACTGTATGGTTAAATAATGATCCTCTTGGGTAAAACATTCTGGAGGTAAAATAGTCCCCCATTCGGATGTCTGGGCGGGTACTACTCAGGAGGATGTCGTTATCAGGAGAAAGAAAACTGCCGTTCTATGGATCAGGCTGGGGAATGTCAGATCCCTTAATCGGACAAGTAGGTTAGAAAATTTAAAAAGGGAAATGGATAGGTTAAATTTAGATATAGTGGGAATTAGTGAAGTTCGGTGTTGGGAGGAACAAGACTTCTGGTCAGGTGAATACAGGGTTATAAATACAAAATCAAATAGGGGCAATGCAGGAGTAGGTTTAATAATGAATAAAAAATACTGGCATGGGTAAGCTACTACAAACAGCATAGTGAACGCCTTATTGTGGCCAAGATAGACACGAAGCCCACACCTAACAAAAGTAGTACAAGTTTATATGCCAACTAGTTGCCCAGTTGACGAGGAGATTGATGAAATGTATGATGAGATAAGAGAAATTAGTCAGATAGTGAAGGCAGACGAAAATTTAATAGTCATGGGTGACTGGAATTCGATAGTAGGAAAAGGAAGAGAAGGAAACGTAGAAGTTGGATAGGCCTATATGGAATGGGGGCAAGAAATGAAAGAGGAAGCCACCTGGTAGAATTTTGCACAGAGCATAACTTAATCATAGCTAACACTTGGTTCATTAATCATGAAAGAAGATTGTATACATAGAAGACACCTAGATATACTGACAGGTTTCATATAGATTATATAATGGTAGGACAGATATTTAGGAACCAGGTTTTAAACTGTAAGACATTCCCAGGGGCAGATGTGGACTCTGACCACAATCAGTTGGTTATGAACTGTAGATTAAAACTGAAGAAACTGCAAAAAGGTGGGAATTTCAGGAGATGCCACCTGGATAAACTGACTAAACCAGAGGTTGTACACAGTTTCAGGGAGAACATAAGGGAATGATTGACAGGAATGGGGGGAAAGAAATACAGTAGAAGAAGAATGGGTATCTTTGAGGGATGAAGTAGTGAAGGCAGCAGAGGATCAAGTAGGTAAAAGACGAGGGCTTGTAGAAATCCTTGGGTAACAGAAGAAATATTGAATATAATTGATGAAAGGAGAAAAAATAAAAATGCAGTAAATGAAGCAGGCAAAAAGGAATACACTCATCTCAAAAATGAGATCGACAGGAAGTGCAAAATGGCTAAGCAGGGATAGCTGGAGGACAAATGTAAGGATGTAGAGGCATATATCACTACAGGTAAGACAGACACTGACTACAGGAAAATAAAAGAGACCTTTGGAGAAAAGAGAACCACTTGTATGAATATCAAGAGCTCAGATGGAAACCCAGTCCTAACCAAAGAAGGGAAAGCAGAAAGGTGGAAGGAGTATATAGAGGGTCTATACAAGGGCGATGTACTTGAGGACAATATTATAGAAATGGAAGAGGATGTAGATGAAGATGAAATGGGAGATACGATACTGCGTGAAGAGTTTGACAGAGCACTGAAAGACCTGAGCCATAACAAGGCCCCAGGTGTAGACAACATTCCATTAGAACTATTGACAGGCTTGGAAGAGCCAGTCCTGACAAAACTCTACCATCTGGTGAGCAAGATGTATGAGACAGGCGAAATACCCTCGGACTTCAAAAAGAATATAATAATTCTAATCCCAAAGAAAGCAGGTGTTGGCAGATGTGAAAATTACCAAACTATCAGTTTAATAAGTCATGGCTGCAAAATAGTAACGCGCAAATTCTTTACAGACGAATGGAAAAACTGGTAGAAGGTGACCTCGGGGAACACCAGTTTGGTTTCCATAAAAATATTGGAACACATGAAACAATACTGACCCTACGACTTATCTTAGAAGATAGATTAAGGAAAGGCAAACCTCGAGGTGGCATGGGTAAAATACAGGGAGTGAAAGGCTATTTACATTTTGTACAGAAACCAGAAGACAGTCAGAGGAGTCGAGGGACATTAAAGGGAAGCAGTGGTTGGGAAGGGAGTGAGACAGGGTTGTAGCCTCTCCCCAATGTTATCAATCTGTATATTGAGCAAGCAGTAAAGGAAATAAAAGAAAAATTAGCAGTAGGAATTAAAATCCATGGAGAAGAAATAAAAGCTTTGAGGTTCCTAATGACATTGTAATTCTGTCAGAGACAGCAAAGGACCTGGAAGAGCAGTTGAACGGAATGGACAGTGTCTTGAAACGAGGATATAAGATGAACATAAACAAAAGCAAAACGATGATAATAGAATGTAGTCGATTTAAATCAAGCAATGCTCAGGGAATTAGATTAGGTAATGAGATGCTTAAAGTAGTAAAGGAGTTTTGCTATTTGGGGAGCAAAATAACTGATGATGGTCGAAGTAGAGGTTATAAAATATAGATTGGCAATGGCAAGGAAAGTGTTTCTGAAGAAAACAAATTTGTTAAATCGAGTATAGATTTACGTGTCAGGAAGTATTTGTATGGAGTGTAGCCATGTATGGAAGTGAAAAATGGACGATAAATAGCTTGGACAAGAAAAGAATAGAAGCCTTCAAAATGTGGTGCTACAGAAGAATGCTGAAGATTAGATGGGTAGATCACATAACTAATGAGGAGGTGTTGCAGAGGATTGGGGAGAAGAGAAGTTTGTGGCAAAACTTTACTAGAAGAAGGGATTGGTTGGTAGGACATGTTCTAAGGCATCAAAAGATCACCAATTTAGTATTGGAGGACAGTGTGGATGGTAAAATCGTAGAGGGAGACCAAGAGATGAATACATTAAGCAGATTCAGAAGGATGTATGTTGCAGTAGGTACTGGGAGACAACAAAGCTTGCACAGGATAGAGTAGCATGGAGAGCTGCATCAAAGCCAGTCTCTGGACTGAAAACCACCACTAGAACAACATGTTCTTAAATTTATGACAGGTCCTGATGAATGTGGCAACTTCTTCTTTCTCCATTTCCACTCTTCAAAAGTGAGATGCTAACCTAAATCCTGTAGCACTCAAATGTTCTGTAGTTGGACACATGTTAAGTAATAAACTGGTATTATTTATCAAAATACCCGGTAATTTCGAGTATTAACACACATTTCACTACCAGCTGTAACTAAGTATCTTTTTAGAATATTCACTAAAGTCATAGAGGGCACAAATTCAAAAAATTGGGTATGATTTAAGCAAAAAACACCACTACACTGCAACCACTCTTTATCTGAGGTTTTAATCACTTCTACAATACAAATTCGAATTAGGCCTCCATGCACAAAATATAAAATTTAATGGCGGATCTTGTTTTCGTGAGGGTGGGAATACTAATATCGTATTTCACTGGTACACAATGTTTGTGCCGCCATAGACTTCATATTCACAGACAATGAATTCCACATTACATGAACGATATATTAAATATGAATGTGAATCATGTCTTTGTGAGGAAAAAGGAAGTGTAGGTAGTGTGGATCGGGTGTGGTAATTACGACAATAATGAATCACTCGCAAATCCGTCACTTACTATCAATACTTTACTCTAAAGCGTATGCAAAACGCGTGTAGCCACAGCGAGTACAACAGAGTACAAAGGACTGATTTGGTGAAGTTACCGTTCAGGGTTGCCAACCATAGAACATTCTTCCTCGTACAAAAACAACTAAGAATCTCGTACTTTGGCTTTCAAACCTCATACATTTATCAAGAATTTAAAATGTTATAAAAGCAAATATAAGTTATATTAAATGGGTGTGAATTTAGCAGTCATTTGGTAATTTAAGAACTCTGAATTAATCAAATAAAATTTTATGGTGTCCATATTTCCGAGACCCAAATTCAACACATATTTCTCGTCTCGGCTGTTTGGGGTGATTGGGGGGGAGGGTATAGGCGGAGAGATGAGATGTACTGGAATACAACTATGATATAATTCTATGATAAAATTTTATTTCACTCTCGAAAGTAACAGGGGTTCGCAAAAGCGCATTATACATTGATGTTAAACGATAATGCACATTAATAATTTCACCATGAGATATAAAAATTAGGTGAGAATTTATTAGTTTATAAAATTACACAGGTACATGATATATTATTATTATTTAGACGATTTTTAAGACAGTTTAGTTAACTGTGTTCTTAGCTGACTGGAATATACTACCACCTCATTGGAGGAAGAAACCTCTTCGTTGCTTTGGCAAATGTTTGGTGAAGTTGAAGCGTTTATCGTTCCTGGTCTGCCATTACAAGTGCAACTTAGGCCACTACAGCGCCACAGATTACTCAACTAGGGCGCTATCTAACCTACATTTACATATAACTATAAAATTTTGTGGTATTTTCTAGCCTTAGTTTATTGTTCCAAATATAATATCAGGTACATCGTCAGTCACTGACATCGTTCTTATTTAGGTTGCCGTATAATTTTTCCCTAGTCATACAGCTGTGTATGTCTTCTGTCGGTTCAAAACTGACGCAATTTCCAGTATGTGTTGGTCCTTTTACGCTCTCTGCAGTAAAAAGTGTCCCATTTACACTTTCCATAGTTAGTGGGTTTCTTATGTCTGTTTTTATCAAATTAAGCTTACTGAAAACTCGCTCGCAGTCAGCATTTGTATAAAGTAGGGACAGTGCAGTTAGAGCAAAAACAGCCAGCTCAGAAAAATCTTGAGTTTTCAGTAAAAGATCCCAAAATTTATATGGCAATCCTTCAGGATACCGAGCTTGGGCATTTGGTAGCCTCCTCCATTGATCGTCTATTATTTGTTTGTTTTTTGGTTTTTTTGCATGATCATCTGTTGCAATTATAAGTGGAACAACTTCAATGACAGGCATTAGTGTTGGGAAATGGCTCCTGAAATTGTGAGAGAGCGCTGATTCTGGTTTGAAAACTTGTTACTTTGACAAGACTGGGTCCTCCACGTTATATCTTTTTTTTATTTATTTTTGTGGCAGCAACTTTGTAGAAATTTTTGCAACATGAGAAGAAATGTTCAATATCTGCAGGATATCTGACCACATCTGAATATTTTAAGATGTTGTACACTTTGACGCCAACATACAGTTCAGTGTTATGGAGTTGACGTCACTGACTTTCAAGGTCTATTTTACCTAGGTCTGGCCTAGTTTGCGTTGTAAATAACGCAATAGGATTTCCTGCTAGAACTGATGTATGTTCTCATGTAGATCGTGAATAACTACTTTCTCGCTTTGTAATTCCAGATAGAATTTATCAAATAAAGGGAGTGACCATTCAAGGAAACAGAAATTAAGTTTGTAGAATGGGTTCCTGAGTTTTTCAGAAATAAATAGTGCCCGATTTCGCACATCGACTTTGGCTTCATGTGCCCGATTTGTCGTGAAATCGATAAAAAATAAACGTAGGATTTCTCACAGCTCTAATATTCTTTCAGCCACTGCGGACAATCAAAGCCATCTTGTCTGAGGTAGCTTAAGAATTTTGTGAGGCTCCACTTCAACAAAGGACTGGAAGTTACGAAAATTAAACTAGCGTTTGTCACTGTGTTTAAAAAAGTTATAAATATCACAGGCTAGTTGGTCTACACTTTCAGGTAACTGTTACATGCTTCGCTGGCACACAAATGGGCTGAGGGACAAACACATTTCACTATTGTGATTCCTTTAAAAGCACGTTGTAATCTAGTTTTCACCTATCATGGCGTTACACCGATCTGAGACAAAGGCTATAACATTTTTGGTGGAACATTATGGTTGGCGAATGAATCGATAAGAGGCTGTGGGAATATCATCAGGATCGGTTCTTTCCTTAAAAACTTTGTGCAACTCCCAAAAGGTGCTACATATTTTTTGAGCTTCTTGATCAAAATAGCGTACCACATCGCAAGCAGTTTTGACTGTTGAAATGTCAGTTGTCTCCTCCATCATGACCGAAAATTTATTTTTCTGTAGTTTTTGGGCTAATTATGCTTTATGACCTTCTCCAAGAACTTTCTTTACCACTGCTGTTACTTTAGTTCTTTTGAGTTGCATGTCCTCAATTAATTTTGAATCCATCACAACTTCTGTTAATAAAGGTGTCAAATGGTCAGCAACCGAAAATGCAATGTTATGTTCTGCAAAAAAAGCAGCAAGTTTAATTTCTGCACGAGCTTTTCCTTTTTTTTTTTTTTTTTGAGCTACACTTTTTTGGAATCCAAGCGATGTTAATATTTGCGTTTTAGCGCTAGAACTGGGTTTGTTATTTATGTTTTGTGGTAGTGGCCTGAGATTTCAAATTAGATATTTCAGCTACCATCGATGTTCCAGGCAAAATGCGTCCTTAGCTTTAGTTGAATCACTAGTGTGTTGCAAAAGCCCATCCTTAAAAGCCGGATCCTTTAACCACTGATGTCTAAAATTTTGTGAGCGCTGCTGCGATTATGTGTTACCTACATTTTTTCTTGTTCAGCCACCTTTTTTGGGAATTTTTCTTGGTGGAGTAAGAGTAAACGAACGGTCACTGTCTTCCTCACAATCACCCATAATTACAGGTATACAGGTAGCACAAACAACTACACAAGAAACATAATATTACACGTATGGAACATGGGAAAGTAGATACTACATATAGTAAGGCGGGCTACTGTCAGTGCCAGAGACACACCTGCGCTCAATTATTAATGCACTGTGGGCTCAGAGCTCCATAACGATCGCTTGATTTTGTTAAAGAGCGTTGCATATATGTTCATGTTCAAATGGGCGGCTACTTCATTATGAAATACCTACTGAAAAAATACCACACCACATATTGTTAGATTGCACACCTTGGCAGCGCTACGATTTCAGTTCGGTAATTGTCGGTAAGCGTTGGAGGAAGGGGCCCTCTATTCTTGGCTGAGTAGTACTTTCGTTTTTGTGATAGTCAGAGACGACAAATACGAAGAACGGAATTTGTTCCTCACGGAGTTCTGGCTAACTAACCACAGAGTAGACTGTTTTTTTCTCTTAAATGATTAGTATACGATTGCAAGTGTTATGTCAATTTTTGTGTGACTGAAGGCCACTGAAACGAACATTAATATCAATGAGAAAAAAATTATTTTATTTCAATTGCACTTTCTTGTGCTCATTGTCATTTACTCTACTGCAAAAAATTCGAAATGAACTCCAGAGATAGGCTTTATCAACTGATTATTTTGTAGGAATTGCTAATAAATAGTTTGATTACTGTAATTATTACAATAAAGCATTTAATTTCTTTAGGAATAGCAAAATCACAGGTATATTGTGTTTATGTCAAAACTTTAGAAATTTAAATTGTAATTAATAAGTACAAAATATCTACCAACAGAAGCGCAAATTGTAGAGAACATCCCTCCATATTTAGGAAATGAACGAGTCTAATGTATTACCATAGTGAATAGATCTAATCTCCTTGAGTATTACAGTTAACAGTTTTTGGATTGCTGAGTAACAACCTGTTGCGCATGTATCATTTCCATGCAAATTAGAAGTATAACTTATAATACACATGGGCATGGGCCACTATTACTTGTAAAGTTTTTCTGTTTTCCTGGGATGAGGGAGAAGTGCGGCAAGGAGGAATGAAAGCAAAAGCCAATGCGTAACAGCAGTATGGCTTTGCAGTATGGCCAACAGGTATGCAGTCCTCGCTTATTGTGGTGTGAACAGCAACGAAAGTAAACACATTTGCTGAAAGAATGTATTTTTGCAAGTTTATATTAAGTTACAGTACTGTTTTATATCAAAGAATATGAAATATAGAAAAAATTAAATCATGATATGACACAGTTATTCGATGAGTGGGAAATGAATTACACTAAAAACTATATAAAAATATATTTTAATGCTCAGAATGGATATAATCATTAACAAGTGATTCGCAGGCACTGCATTCGTCTGGACTCTAGATTTCAGTATCATCATTATTATCATCACTATCATCATCATTAACACTATTGCGTCCACTGCACACTCAATTTCTATTCGTTGTAGTGCCACACATTGCAAATCACATTTGTTGGCAGCAGTACGTAAAACTATAGAACTTTCCGGATTCTGCCAACTAACTACGAGGAAAATTGAGGGAGCTAAGGGAACTAGGAAAACTTTAAAAGGTGCATTAAAATGAAAAAAAACCAGCGAACGTACCCAATGCGTCTACTTTTCATGTAGCACACCCAATGTAACCAAAGGGTAAAGACCCATTTACGCTATAAATTGTCACCCACAATAAAAAATGATGTTATAAAATTTTCTATGTCGGAATCTCGAACCTGACTGTGTCCTCATACCTGGTACAGCACACCACAAATCTCATATTTGTACGGGTAGCCTCGTACGTTTGGCAACCCTGTTACCGTTGTTCTTGTTGCGGTATGGCAGTGATATGATTGGGAGTAGAGCCAATGGTTCTACAGGCCCACAGAGACAACACAAAAAGTTTCACGGTGCTTTCATAGCCCTTTTACTCTCGCTCTTATTATATTTGTATCGATAGTGGATCAAGCTGGAACTCCGAAACCAATGCTTATTTGCTTACTGGTACCGGTTCAGCTTCTCATTCGCTACATTTTCAGCTCGTATGCACAACATTTTTAATGTTCACGTTTGTAAAAACTTTCTTCCATGTTCTTTGACAGCCCACAAACGTGTGCAATGAAGGAAGACGCCAAGGCATGCTATCGTATCTTATGCATGTCAACAAAGTGAAAGACAGTTGAAATGTCAAAGAAACAGAACCGCATAGAGGCCTACCTCCATGCAGAATAGCGTTCTTGTTTTATTAGACCAAAAAACAGAGAGAGAGAGAGAGAGAATTTTTTTATCTTCCAGCTATAAATGAAAATTAGAAAATGGTCTCAAACACTTAAGACACGATAAAATGGATATTTTGCTTTAACATGTATGTAAGTATTTTTTAAGTAAATACACTGTGCAGGATATACGTGTATCTTTCCATCAGTATCCCATTTTCGTCCTTTCCAGGAATATTTCTCACCTGTAACTCTGCCAGTTTTTCAGTTATAACCAACCATAGCACAATTAGAATGTACATCTACTTTGATCGTCTGCTTCATTTTACTTTTGAGTTGCATTTTGAGGTTTTCAAAGTATATAAACCTGTACAATGCTTTGTGCTATAACTATAGTTCGCTAGTTACTTACAGCCAGCCGTACAATCTCTGGTTAGCAGCCTGTTAAGTTCTATTCCCGGAGTAGCGGGAGGAACGCGTTATACGAACACACAACAACGCGTAACCGAAGAATAAACTCGGTAGAACTTAACTGGCGATTCTTAGTCGGTTAGCGAACTTAACCAGGGAATAATTTTTCGACATGCCAGGAATAGTGACAGATGCAGTTGCAGACAGCAGTGACAAGTATTTGTTTGAACTGTTCATGAGAATGTGGAAGGGAAAAAAGTGAGACGATGCTGATTCCGAATTTATATTCAGATTTTGCTTATCAAAGCAAGCTGTACTTCGTCTTCTAATCATTTACGTGAGAACCTGGAACAGATAGCGGACAGGTGAGGCTACCTCTCTGTTTTTCTAAAATAATACTGTTCATTAGTATGCATTAGATTTCAGCACTTCATGAATTCTGTCTTGTTGTTTATGTAAATCAGGCACATTAAAACGACGATTCGTGCCAGAATAGACTTAACCAAATCGAAGATCCATACCAATTGTAGACACTATTTGTATTAACAGCTGTTTCTGTTTTAGACGAAAAGATAGATTTTTCATGCAGCAAAATTTTTTGAGAAAACGGTTGTGTTCCAATTTCTTTCAGACGTTATTTCAATAGCAGAAAATGTTGCTCCACTCTGTTTTCTATTAGGGATGACACTCTTTGTAAACACCACAGCTACGCACGAACATTCGCCTTTTAGTGAAAGTATAAGGATTACAGGCTCATTAATGCCTCAGAGTAACAGCGTTGTCTCCCATCAACCATCATTCACTGAAGCCTGTGAGCTATCTGTGCTTACGCTAAGTTTAACACAGTGTCATTAACGGGAAAGTTAGTATTTAAAAAGATGGTGATGCCTTCTCAGCAACAGAACATAGCTCTTGTTTCTCAGTTATCAGTATTAACCACTTAAGTCAATAATCATAAAATAATAGCTATATACGTAATATAAGCAGAACAGCAATCTTGGTAATGTATCTACATAGTTGTAGCATGAGGAATGAGTGCCTTGAGTTCTATGGTTTTATCTTTAATTGAATATTAAGTTATTTTTAGTGTCCTTCTTTGTTTCACACTGCAGCTAGCTGAAAGTAACTTAAACTGAAATAGCTTATATAGCATTCCTGTGAAGTACCAGCTTTCAGAAATTGAAGGCTTATTATGATGTGTAATGTAACAAAAAGTCTGACAGCATACTAATGTCCAGAGTTCATTCAGCCACATCTAAAGCAGAGAACATAGTTCACTCTTACCTCCCATTGGGAAAACTATTTTCCATCTTTTAGTGAATGCTTCAGAGCAAAAATATTGTGCATCACCCAGCATTATTCCTGCTAACATATAAATTATTTGTGCTTACTCTAACAAAGGTTAACACAGTAAAATTGATAGGAAAGTCAGTCTTTTTAAGAAAGCAATAGGCCATGGCTGTTGTGTTTGTCAGTTATTATAATTGTCCATATACCACATCTATACTTATCATAAAGTAATTATTATCTGTGTGTCATAAGAAAACAGGTACTTGTCATTCAGCTAACAAAGAATCTTTAGTTAGTTACTCTATATAATAGTAACAGTGGAAGAAGTGAGTAGCAATTTATGTTTTTGAATTTTCTTGAGTTGTCAAACAAATTGTTTCATGTCGTTCTTTTTCTTTCTTTCAGGCAACGGCCTTGCCGCAGTGGATACACCGGTTCCTGTGAGATCACCGAAGTTAAGTGCTGTCGGGTGTGGCTGGCACTTGGATGGGTGACCATCCAGGCCGCCATGCGCTGTTGCCATTTTTCGGGGTGCACTCAACCTCGTGATTCCAATTGAGGAGCTACTCGACCGAATAGTAGCGGCTCCAGTCAAAGAAAACCATCGTAAAGACCGGGAGAGTGGTGTGCTGACCACACGCCCCTCCTATCCGCATCCTCAACTGAGGATGACATGGCGGTCGTATGGTCCCTGAAGACAGAGTGGTTTTTTTCTTTCATTCAGAAATGACTCTCTTCCACCAATGAAGCAGCTACTACTGACACTCAAATATTTTGCCTCTGGTTATATTGTCTCTACATTGAAGACTTCACTGGTACTGACAAGGGAACAGTCACCAGGATTATTAAAAGCATGTTTACGACACTGGACAACGTGCAAAGAGACAGTTTTGTTAATTATTACAGTTCTCTGATGCTTTTATTCTGAAACCATTTCTTTAATTTGTATTTTCTGATCCTAATTTTGAACTTTATGCTCTTTTTCTATTTTAACCAATTCAGTTCTTCTCAGGTAGCATCACAATCTGCAACTCTTTCAGTTCTTTCACATTTGAGAACACATATTTTTATTCTGGAAACAAAACTGATAGTTTTAAGCTGAGATGGCTGTAGAAAAGGAAGAACAGATTACATATAGCTACTAAAGATGATAGGAAAAGTCAAAATAATATTTGAAATTGTTACTGTTCCTCAAGCACTTAGAGTGAGATACAGCCTCCAGTTTGGAGATTACTGAGTGAGATGGCACAGCACAATGGACTCACATTTGGGAGGACAACGGTTTAAACCTGCGTCCGGTCATCCTGATTTAAATTTTCCGTTATTTCCCTAAATCGCTTCAGGCAAATACCAAGATGGTTCCTTTGAAAGGACGTGACCAATTTCCTTTCATTTCCTTCCCTAATCTGATGGGACCCATAACCTCACTGTTTGGCCCCTCCCCCAAATCAAACATCCAATCACCACTTTGGATATGTCCCACAGGCATATTTCTAATCTAGAACTACAAAAACAATTTTGGTTGTTTATTGTAAATGTTGGCATCTTATTCTTCATATACAGAGTGATTTTTCCACCATGAACAAACTCTAGGGATTGATCAATGATAGGATACAGAAAAAAAGCGCTAGTGAGCTTATGTCCGGAATTGCTTGGTTTCCATGCTGTAGTCCATTTATTCAGTCATACATTGTTACAGCGACTGAAGTGTAATAGGCGCTGTACCACGCCGCCACAGTTACAGTATGAAACGTTTCCTCCTACAGTACAGTACTGTTCCTCATACATCATGCCCTAGTGGCCACCTCTTCCATTGTCATTGGTAATGTTGTGTCCGATTCACTTCTCTTGCTGACTCACCTTGCAGTGGATGTTATACAGCATTGTACACAATGGCTCCGTATTTCAATCAGAGCTTGCTGACATGGTGTTTACTTATTGAAACGCAAATGGCAACTGGCGTCAGGTAGCAGGTTTGTATCAGGAGGCCTATCCCGATGGACAACAATGACAGCATTCAACGTTTGCAACAGTGTTTCACCGTTTGCCTGAGACAGGGATATTTTAGGAAGCAGGAAATCGTGAAGGACGTACCCGAAATTTTCGGACACCAGATCTGGAGGCAAATGTGATGAACACTGTGGAAGGAATCCGATGTGTCGTACCAGACAGTTGACCCACCAGTATGGGGTAACTAGACGATCATGTGCAACATTATCCATGACAATTGTTACTACACTTGTCACTTACAGCGTGTGCAGGGCTTACTATTGTGCGCCTCACATAGGAAGGCGGCCCAATATTCAGCCGTTCTACATATCCCCCTCCATAAACCGCTGACAGCGAAGAAGATTCATTCTCCTTAGGAGTGGCTAGCCACGAGTTCCGAGAATCTCTCTCCAGCAAGCTGCTCTGTTACCATACTTCTCAACAATGCAATTTAATTCACAGAGCGAGCGTTTTATTCATTCAGTTATCGGTGTTATTTTCTTGTTGCCTTATAGCTGTGAACATCTTTCTTTAAACGTGTTAGTGTGATTTCCAGACAAATATGTCAGGTGACCGCAATAAACGTGAAGTGCTTCACAAACAGGCGAGGGGGATTATTTACCGCGTTTACAACTTCTTCAAACGTGAAGCTGAAAGTGGGGCTCCCATCGTTGATATTTCGAAGACACAAGAACGGAGTGCAGAAGCGTGTGGCGTAGGCAAGAGAACTGTACCGCGAATTACATATGAAAGTGTCACAGCCGTAGAAACGTCAGGAGAAGATCGTTTCATGTTCCCTGGAAAGTGTCGAAAACGCAAGAAACCTGTCACGCAAATGGATGGTTTTGACTGGGATGTTTTCAGGCGCTCTGTTTTTGAAATGTATATGAATGGTGAATATCCGACTTTACAAAAACTTGTTAAAATTTGAAAGACAAAACTGGCTCCAAAGGAAGCGCTTCATCAGTGCAAAGAATTTTGAAAGCCATTGGTTTCAAATATGTTAAAATTAATTATGGTAGAAAGTGTATAATGGAACGAAATGACATAGTTGCAGCATGAGCCATATTCCTGAGAAATATGCATGAAATAAGAGAAGGTAGTTCAACAGTGTATTACCTGGATGAAAAATGTATGACTCAAAATCATTCCAGAAAAAGCTGCTGGAAAATGAGTGATGGTAGTGGCGGTTTCAACATTCCCATAGGAAAAGATTTTCAAAGAATTATTCTGCACGCTGGCTCTTCTGGTTTTGTTCCTGAGAATAAACTTGTTTCTAGATGTAAGAAAAACAGCAGTGACTACCATTCGGAAATAAACGGTGTCACTTTCTAGAAGTGGTTCATGCCATAACTGGCTCCGCAATCCGTCATTGTAATGAACAATGCCAGCTATCACTCAGCTGTGACAGAGAAAACACCAAGTACAAACACCAGGTAAGCGGATATTATGCTCTGACTTAAAAAAAATTGCGTGCAGTATAAGCCAGACCTGTGCAGAACTCCCGCAGCTCGTTAATTTAAACAAGTCATGTGAGAAAATGTACGAACTTGACTTACTTGCACGTGAATGTGATCACACAGTTTTGCGTTTACCACCATACCACTGCCAGTCTAATCTGATCGAATTAATTTAGGCAGAGGTTAAAAGCTATGTGATAGAAAGGAACAAAACATTCAAGATAACAGACACTGAGCAGATTGTGTGCTAGCACACTGAAAAGCATCAGGAAGATGACTTTGGTAGGGAAGCGAAAATGGATAGAAGCCATGAATCCATAATCGTAAATTTGCAGTCAGATGGTTTTGCACATAGATAGCAGTGACGGTGATATTACTACGATGTGGACTCAGAAACAGAGTGGGGTAATAATTGTTCTTGTTTCTACAGACTCATAATTTAAAACAAAGTATTTTTGTGTTTCAGTTGCATATGTAGTGTGTGAAAACGTTCTGGTTTTCAGTGATTGGGAATTTGTGTCCTAAGAAGTATGCAGATCTTAAATTTTTATGAATGACACACCTTTAATTTTCGACGTATTGCCCAAGGTGAATCAGTTAGTTACTTTGTTAGATATGAACTTTAATCTTTTCCCGGCGTTTACGTTGTACTCGCGAGAATGCAACTGGATAAATTTGACAAAAATTACGATATTTTGACAGGTAATAACCTTTCAATTTCAAGACACAGATTGGAAAATGTCGAGATACTGGTCGTTTTCGACGTACTTATAGCACAGAATTCCGTCGATTTATTCGAAGATGATGTATGTTGTTTGGTTGTTCTGTGGATGACAGGTGTGGTCTTTAACTGTACTGTGGAAAGTGTTAGTTTGCACTCATAATGGTGTTTGTAGCGAAAAATATGACAACATACTGACCTTTCACACTATAGTTTTTTGCATTAATCTTTGCTACCAGTAATTCTTTCTTGCACACAGTGATTTATATTTAACTACATTCAAGCACACCCACATAAACGTATTATAAAATTTGTGTTTGAAATTAAGTTTGTTATCCATTAGATTCTTCACTTCAATGATTAAGTTGTGAAGTACTGATGTTGCCAAAATCTTAATCATTTCTAAATTCACTATACTGTATCACTGATTAGTGTAGAGAATTCCTCTTCCTCTTATTGTAATGATGAATGCTTAATGTTGTTCTCGAACTTCAATTGATAATTGAAAATAACTGTGTAATGAGCTGCCTTCAACAAGTTCTAGAGTGAACATTACGTATTATCCTTGTTACAAGTTTCTGTGTGACAAACATTTTCTTCCTTTAGGAAAAGTTATCAAAAGCTATGCTGTCAGAACAAATCAGTGAACGAAAGTAGAAAAATTAAGTTAGTTTTTTGAAATCTACGACTGCATCTCTGCTGTTATCCATAGCAGGAAAAGTTGTGGAGCTTGGACGCTAGGGATTTGTAACCTGTGAATTTCATTTTCTGTTTTTTATCTACAGGCGAGGTGTATTACAGTTTTACTTCTATTTGCACCAAAATGACAAATACTGTAAATAGTCTCGATAGCCTTGTCGCTGGACGATCGTCTTTTTGAAAAAAAAAACTGTACTTGACGCATTCACTAACCTGCATCAGTTGTTCTTGCCTTTTGACATTACATGGATTAAAGCTTTTGAGCACCTGAACCAGTGCATCAACATTTTAATTAAGATTTTTCTCATACAGATGACTGATCGAATCAGTTATAAAATTTATTGTGTTCATCACGATCTGAATGTGTAACAGTATGCACAGTATGCAAATGAATCTGATTCATCTCAGCAAATCTCATCCCCTCCACACTTCACTACTGCTCTGCCTCTATGCGAAGAAGTGCTGTCCTACATGACGTGGGCAATAGAGACAGACTTTCTGCATCAGGAGCACTTTTGTCACTGGTTTCTTCACTAGGCAACCATTATCCTGGGATCTATGTCATCCATCCTATTCACAGGTGATTCCATCTTTACACAGATTGGTATCTTCAACTTTCATAACAGTCTTCTGTGGGATAATATGCAGAACCCCCATGGCATGGTGACAGTGGATCATCAGCATTGGTGCAACTAGAATGTGTGGGCGAGGATAATTGGCGACCATATTTTGGGACCAATCTTTCTTTCACGCCGTCTAACAGGCTGGCGCTATCGGCGTTTCTTGCAGGTGACTTTGCCTCCCCTGCTGGAAGAAGTGCCAATGATGATTCGAAGGGTTATGGTGGCTGCTACATCTTGGTGCTCCAGCCCACTTTGCTGTTAACATCCAGACACATCTCAATTGTGTTTCCCTGGTCATTGGGTCAGACGATCAGTCCAGTTGTCTGGCCTGCTCGTTCACTGTGAGATTTCTAGTTATGGGGCTATCTCAAAAGTGACGTGTATCCACAGCCCATTCCAGATGTTCAGACAAACGATTCATGCTGCCTTTGACACTATTCAGATGCAGCCTGACCGATGTGAAAGTGTGAGACAGATTATGCTACAACGTGTGCATTCTTGCGTTCATGCACATGGAAACCATTCTCAACACATACTCGTACTATAGCTGTGGCTGCAAGGTACGTGTATAAGTACACGGTGGAAGGCCCACAGGATACTTTAAAATTAAGAGTTATTAAAAAATAAAAAATTGAAACACTGAGTTACCAGAGTTAGCAAAGACTTTAATTATGAATGCGCGGTAAGGCACAGACAAACGAAAACATTTTCTCATTCAATTTGTTGTACAGTTTTTTCTTTTAAACGGACATAGTCAGACTTTCTCGTATGTAGAAGGACGATGAGGATGTGCGATTTAAGAGATGAAGTATTGCGATCTCGATGTGATTACGACAAGCGCCGGTGTCCCCAGAGTTCTCCGCCGCCTGCAGCTTCAGAAAAAATGTAAGCAAGTCCGATGCCCAAGAGAATACCAAAAAGCACAGAACATTTTAACAACGATATTCATTTTTTAAATATATATATATATATATATATATATATATATATATATATATATATATATATATATATATATATATATATACACTTCTGGAAATGGAAAAAAGAACACATTGACACCGATGTGTCAGACCCACCATACTTGCTCTGGACACTGCGAGAGGGCTGTACAAGCAATGATCACACGCACGGCACAGCGGACACACCAGGAACCGCGGTGTTGGCCGTCGAATGGCGCTAGCTGCGCAGCATTTGTGCACCGCCGCCGTCAGTGTCAGCCAGTTTGCCGCGGCATACGGAGCTCCATCGCAGTCTTTAACACTGGTAGCATGCTGCAACAGTGTGGACGTGAACCGTATGTGCAGTTGACGGACTTTGAGCGAGGGCGTATAGTGGGCATGCGGGAGGCCGAGTGGACGTACCGCCGAATTGCTCAACACGTGGGGCGTGAGGTCTCCACAGTACATCGATGTTGTTGCCAGTGGTCGGCGGAAGGTGCACGTGCCCGTCGACCTGGGACCGGACCGCAGCGACGCACGGATGCACGCCAAGACCGTAGGATCCTACGCAGTGCCATAGGGGACCGCACCGCCACTTCCCAGCAAATTAGGGACACTGTTGCTCCTGGGGTATCGGCGAGGACCATTCGCAACCGTCTCCATGAAGCTGGGCTACGGTCCCGCACACCGTTAGGCCGTCTTCCGCTCACGCCCCAACATCGTGCAGCCCGCCTCCAGTGGTGTCGCGACAGGCGTGAATGGAGGGACGAATGGAGACGTGTCGTCTTCAGCGATGAGAGTCGCTTCTGCCTTGGTGCCAATGATGGTCCTATGCGTGTTTGGCGCCATGCAGGTGAGCGCCACAATCAGGACTGCATACGACCGAGGCACACAGGGCCAACACCCGGCATCATGGTGTGGGGAGTGATCTCCTACACTGGCCGTACACCACTGGTGATCGTCGAGGGGACACTGAATAGTGCACGGTACATCCAAACCGTCATCGAACCCATCGTTCTACCATTCCTAGACCGGCAAGGGAACTTGCTGTTCCAACAGGACAATGCACGTCTGCATGTATCCCGTGCCACCCAACGTGCTCTAGAAGGTGTAAGTCAACTACCCTGGCCAGCAAGATCTCCGGATCTGTCCCCCATTGAGCATGTTTGGGACTGGATGAAGCGTCGTCTCACGCGGTCTGCACGTCCAGCACGAACGCTGGTCCAACTGAGGCGCCAGGTGGAAATTGCATGACAAGCCGTTCCACAGGACTACATCCAGCATCTCTACGATCGTCTCCATGGGAGAATAGCAGCCTGCATTGCTGCGAAAGGTGGATATACACTGTACTAGTGGCGACGTTGTGCATGCTCTGTTGCCTGTGTCTATGTGCCTGTGGTTCTGTCAGTGTGATCATGTGATGTATCTGACCCCAGGAATGTGTCAATAAAGTTTCCCCTTCCTAGGACAATGAATTCACGGTGTTCTTATTTAAATTTCCAGGAGTGTGTGTATATATATATATATATATATATATATATATATATATATATATATATATATATAGTACAACTGTCGAACCGTGTGCCAGGACTTCTAGGCACCGGTCGTTAGTAGTGTTTTTTAACTATTGTTATAGTAAGAAATTTATGACATTGTTATGAATTATAAAAAACTAATTGCCTGTATTTTCTGTTTGCATGAATCATGACGGGAAGCAAGTAACGCAAAAAGTCAAAATTGAGGAGAAAAATTTTGAAAGGAACAAGAATTAGACGCAGGTTCCATAAAACATTTTCCATAGTAAACTGTTTTATTCGGCGCAGCATAGGTAGGACGGCTACGCAAGTTGCTTGCATGGTTAAGCTTGGTGGCACCTCTTTTGATGTAGATAGAAAGAAACCTTTTCCTCATTATTTCCTTCCTTGGATTTTATTGGCGAAAAATTTACAGAAATTTTTCAGTGTGATACACATTGTTAGTAAAACATGAAGATTTGTGACAGAATAGTTTGAGCATTATAATAGATGTAAAACAGGGTTTGACATTACGTAATTTACATTTATCAAGTGTAATAATGAGTGTATGAAATTTTTAACATTTTTGTGATTTTTGTATTTTTTGCAAACCCATAAAACATGGCTGAAAAACATATGCCCATTGTTGATAGCGATAGTGAAAATGTCATCAGCCAAGATAGCATAGAATTGCGAGATCGAACAATTGAAGTTCAGGCGCCATGCACGCCTACTGCAGAAGGTTTAATTAGATCAGAGATGAGTGTCGCAGGAGTGACAAATGAGAGATATACCGCTTGTGAATGAAACGTCAGAGAGCGATTTAAATACGAATCTTGAGAACACATTACAAACACCACTTGGTCACAACACAAATATTAACTTGGGAAGTACAGCTGGCAGCAACCACCGTAGTACAACTGAAGCACTGCTATGGCATCTACTATCTGACTTCAATGCGAAATTTGATAGTATGAAACATAATATAAATATCAATTTCAGTGATTTCACACAAGATATAAACATGGTAAAACAGCAACAAAACACTGTTACACAAGATCTAAATACAATGAAACGAGAACAAAAACAAGTATTCAAGGATTTGCAAGACACGGTCTCACAGAAATTCGATGGCTTAGCCAATAATTTTCCCACTGAAATCGACATAAAATTGAATGATATGAAAACACAGGTAAAACATGAAGTACTTTCTGAAGTTAACAGTAACATTACGGAGTTAAAAACAGATGGTAGATACTTTTAATGACCATCGCAATCTAGTAGAACAACAGATAAAGAAAATCACAGACGTAAACACACACATTGAAGCAACACAAAACCAGTTTGCTTGGACAGTAAAAAAGGTAACCACAGTCGTTAACAAACTAAATAACGACTATGAAGGCGTACCTCCAGCTGTCGACGAGCTTACTTTAAGGGTAGCAACATTAGAAGTTGACTCAGCATGTGCTAAGACGGAGAAAGAGAAGATTAATGAAAATCTGAGTGATATCATTAGTCAAGCTGAAGCAGGTACGGTAGATAAGGGTAACACCATTGCAGAGAAGTTAGTTACCGATTGTAAGTTATATGCAGATGTAGTAGAAATGGCTATTCAGAAAAAAGAAAATGAAACCGTGAACAAGGTAAACATTAACCTACAAGCCGCGGAAAATAGGATCCGCAATCTTTTAGAAGAAAATATTACCGGATCTCGAATTATGAGTGTAAATAATACACAGGCTACAGTGAGCAAACCACAACTTGGTATCTATTCACAGTCACGCGTCTCACAGCAGGTACCAGTAACAATTGTAGATTGCAAAATGTAAACATACCCACAACTCCAATACCTGCACAATTACCAGCCGGAATTACAGGCAACTACAATAACGACATAAATACGATCGAAAATGCCACGAGTCTATCAACTATTTTTGCAGACAAAGGTTTGCTGAGACATCGACAGTTTTCTACATTTACTACCGAAGGTAAAAGAATGAATCCCGTAGTATTTATTAGTGCTTTTCTTCGTGTATTTCCAAGCAGCTGGACGGAAGCACAGAAAATCAGATTTGTCGTGGAATATTCGGAAGGCGATGTGCTCTTGTGGGCAGCTGAAGTGGCCGAATGTTGCAGCACTTATGCCCAATTTTAACGAGCTTTCCTCGGCAAATACTGGTCTGAGGCAGTGCAAGAGAGACTCAGACGCGATGTGTTCAACCTTGCACAATTCAATGGCAAATATGGTAGTCTACGCGGATACTTTGTAAAATACCTGAACAAGACACGCTACTGGACGAACCCAATATCACAGGTAGACGTGTTAAAAATTTTGGAAGGTCGTTTACCATCGCCCATTAGAGAAAAATTAGTCACAACACTCGAGCACGACACTGAATATTTTCTGTCAGTACTCGATTCTAACGACTTAATATATGAATAAAGACCTGTACCCCATAGAGCAACATAATATCAGGCACAACAACAACATAATTTTGTAACTCAGTCAGTAAAATGTGATTTAAACACTTAGAAATGTTGGTACACACAGCAGCAATGCTACATACCCAGAGGTTATGAGTACGGTAACTGGAACGGAAAAAAACAAACGATTCAAAAGAAATTTCCAAAACAACAGGGGTAATTTCAACGCACGAGCGAATTGCGATTCACTATCACAACGCCCTATGCCGAGTATGAATAGAAACAGTCAGTCGCAGCCGTGGCCGACGCGCTGTAACATTGCCATGCCTCAACACTGTACCGCAGCCGACCTTTGGGCAGCAAAATAACTGCACAGCAGCTTACGACACAAATTGGCGAAGTACACACACAGTGCAATTCACTGAAATTTCTCCAGGTAATGAACTAAGTCACACTTCACCGCCGGAAAACACCAACCGGTCGTAGTTAAGCCCCAGGCTATTGACCTCCCAGGAAGTGGGGGGAAGGCAGAACTACAAACATGTTTCATAAGATTTGACAAATGACGTGACATCAAGGATGATTTGTATCAGCTTGAGTTAGATATAGTACATAAAGTCAAGGAAGAACAAGTACAAGTAATCATTAAGGTGAAGATATTTAACATTGACACACAGTTAATTTTAGATACAGATTCAACTACCATTCTAACGTCAAATGCATTTTTTGTGAACTGAAGAATAAAGAAAATTCCCTACATTTCCTCTACAAAATTGCAAGGTGCAAATTGCTACAGGCAGTAATACCATCAGCTACTTATTCCAGTACAAACTGATCCTTTTACAGCGAAGTGCAACTTTTTGTAATTGACAAACATATTGTTAATTGTCTTATTTGCATGGACTCGTTTAGAATGTACAAAACACAGATTGACTTAGGTAATGGCAAATGCCACTTTTATGTAAAGGATCAGATCTTTACTATTGATTTAGTCAAAACTACTGATGAAAGTAAGAAAAACAAACCAGAGTCAAATGTTGTAGTACAATATTCCTTTCCAGCTGTGTATTTCACAAACAAATTTGATACTGGAAAAGAAGTAAACACTGTGGTTAGTTACGAAATGGTAAAGCAGTAACAAGTGCATCACAGGTACTAAATGAGATGCAATGACAAGAACTTTCTAACTTGTTATTTAAGTAGGCCAGTGTTTTCAGTAAGGAGCCAGGAGTAATCAAAGATTATGAATACAAATTTGAAGTCTATCCACCTGAGACACTTTATGTAATGTCATATCCTATTCCATGGCAAAGGAGAGGCACTAAGAGATGAGACCAATTGTATGATAAAATTGGGAATTATAAAACCTTCATTTTCACCCTATTGTAGTCCAATATTACCAGTAAGCAAACCAGATGGTTCTGTAAGATTAGTTATTGATGCTAGAGGTATTAATAAGATTATAGTACCAGTACACATAAGCCAGACAGCTTGGATGAACAGCTTCTAAAGTTTTATAATACAGAATATTTCAGTCTACTCGATCTCAAAATGTCCTATTGCCAAATAAAGTTCCACGAAGGAAAACGAAAATATACTGCATTTGTTTGTGGGGGCAGAAGTTACGAATTCTGTGTTCTACCTTTTGGACTGAACATTAGTGCAGGAGTTATTATACCTGCATTGGACAAGGTCTTAGGACCAGAATTGCTTAGCAAAGTCACTGTCTATGTAGACGACCTGCTAATAGCCAGATCTATTTGGTTAGAACATATTAGGCTCACTGAACAGCTGCTTCAACGATTTTCAGATTATTCAGTAACAGCCAATTTTAAAAGGTTTGGTTTTGGTAAGGAGCAAGTCAAATTTTTAGGGCATGTTGTGTCAGAACAAGGTATATTACTTGGTCCGAAAAAACTTAATGCCATACACAACTGTCAAACTCCAAGGAATAAAAAATAACTAAAAGCCTTTTTAGGACTGGCTTCATTTTTTCGTAAATTCGTGCCACAGCAACTGATGAACAGTGATGCATTGCTCAATTTAATACGAAAACATAGGCTTTGGTTAAGGGATGATAAGTGGCAAGAGAACTTGAATAGCATTAAGCAGGCACTGGTAATGGAATTACATGCTTGTGAAATATAGTCTCAGTTTACTGTCAGAGAGGTCACAGTTCGTAGTAATTGACGGAAAAGTCATCGAGTAAAACAGAAGTGATTTCTGGCGTTCCCCAAGGTAGTGTTATAGGCCCTTTGCTGCTCCTTATCTATGTAAACAATCTGAGCAGCCATCTTAGGTTGTTTGCAGATGACGCTGTCGTTTATCGAGTAATTAAGTCATCAGAAGATCAAAACAAATTGCTAAACAATTTAGAAAAGATATGTGAATGGTGCGAAAATTGGCAGTTGATCCTAAACAACGAAAAGTGTGAGGTCATCCACATGAGTGCTAAAAGGAATTCGTTAAACTTCGGTTACACGATGAATCAGTCTAATCTAAAAGCCATAAATTCAACTAAATGCCTAGGTATTACAATTACAAACAAAAATTGGAAGGAACACAAAGAAAATGTTATGGGGAAGGCTAGCCAAAGACTGCATTTTATTGGCAGGACACTTAGAAAATTTAACAGTTCTACTAAGGAGACTGCCTACACTACACTTGTCCGTCCTCTTTTAGAATACTGCTGTGCGGTGTGGGATCCTTACCAGATAGGACTGACAGAGTACATCAGAAATGTTCAAAGAAGGGCAGCACGTTTTGTGAGACAGTGTCACAGAAATAATACAGGATTTCGTTGCGACGAAGTCTTCTCACGAAATTCCAATCACCAAATTTTTCCTCAAAATGCGAAAATATTTTGTTGACACCGACCTACATAGGGAGAAATGATCACCACGATAAAAGAAGGGAAATCAGAGCTCGTACAGAGAGATATAAGTGTTCGTTCTTTCCGTGTACTATACAAGATTCTAATAACAGAGAATTGTGAAGGTGGTGCAATGAACCCTCTACCAGGTACTTAAATGTGATTTGCAGAGCACCCATGTAGATGTAGATGTAGATACCTTGTCTAGGCTACAACAAGGTTCAGAGGAATTTGGCGAATTAACAGAGCAATATGCAGAAATCAAACATTATTGATGCAAGGTACAACACAACAGTCTGATTATCATAAGTTTTGTAAGCAGATGAAAATTATACAACAGCTAGATCGCAGATGGAGCAAGGTCATGCAAAACCTTAAACAAGATGAAAGTGGGAAGGTAAGTAAATGGTATCAGGAGTACACGGGCATTTTGTTTCACAGGAAAAATGAAAAATCTGATCATATCGACGAATTTATAAGACACACATATGAAATACAGGGACATTATGGAGTGAGCAAATGTACTGCAAAAATTGCAACACTTCGTTATTTTCCAAATTTGTGAAGGCGAGTCCTACAGGTATGAAGAAAGTGTGCAATATGTCAAAAATCAAAACAGTCCAATGTGTCAAATATACTGAGCTACACCCAACCTAGATGTTGTATCCCTGGATATAGCTGGTCCATATTCAAGAAATAAAGGAGGAGTAAATTCCGTAGTAGCACTATAGACATTTTCTCGAAACATATCAAAACGACTGCCATTAAAAACTCAACAATCACAAATATCAGAAAGAGAACTGAGGGAGACTATTTGGGAAGAGTAGGTAAAGCGAGGTACTACTAACCGAAAATACTTCATATTTCGTTGGGCGAAAGTGGAAACAATTTATGACCGCACAAGGCATAAAGCACATATTAGTAAACCTTTTTCACCCAGTAGCAATCCCAGTTGAACGAGTCTTTTAAGAATTTAACCAGTTTATTATGACATACACCGCTCACAAACACACCTGATGCATAGAATATGTAAGTCCTTTCATGCAAGTTGTCAGTAACCTTCCACATTCTTCAACAGGTTTCAAACATAATGAACTGATATTCCAGACAAAGCAAACGAATGAGTGGGAGTCACCCATACCAAAGGTACCAACTACAGAAATGACACTACAAGACAAAATCAAACAAGGCATGATAACACTATAAAACAGGGCCGAGTATAGAAAGAAAATTTATAACAAGAAACTGAAATGGGTTACACAGTTTTTTGAAGGGCAATGAGTCCTCTTACTGATGCACCCCAAATCGACAAAATTTGGCAAAGTAAATAAGAAGTGGCAATTACTCTATTCAGGAACATATGTAATTTACATAATACCATATCCTGGGACATACAGATTAGCCTATGAGAAAACAGAAAGACACAAGGGTCTCTACCCTCACAAAGATATAAAAGCCTTTATAGAATGACAAAGCATTGTGACAATTTTTTTATCACAAGATAATTGTACACAGTGTACATAATTCTAAGTGTAATTTATCTTCTGGAATGTATTTTAAGATAAAGTAATGTGTATAGGCATAAGTAATCCTTTTGATTTGTACACGTAGGCATAAAATTAACAGCGATGAGAAGTAACACACCACTTCATGTGAAGCGAAAGTATAAACGCAATTAACTTACGGCTCAATCGTCGCCCGTTCAGCAATATGCGCTGACGCCAGTAGCAGGGGAGGAGACTTTGACCTCTGTGCATGCACGACAGACTGGCGGAAGGCATAACCAAAACAGGAATGCAATGTGTACTTAACCTATATACAAAGTAAACAGAAATACTGCGCAAATACATCTACTGTCTAAGAACTAGGGAACCTATTGATATATGTACACAGAGATTTAATTAAATACAACATACACTCCTGGAAATGGAAAAAAGAACACATTGACACCGGTGTGTCAGACCCACCATACTTGCTCCGGACACTGCGAGAGGGCTGTACAAGCAATGATCACACGCACGGCACAGCGGACACACCAGGAACCGCGGTGTTGGCCGTCGAATGGCGCTAGCTGCGCAGCATTTGTGCACCGCCGCCGTCAGTGTCAGCCAGTTTGCCGTGGCATACAGAGCTCCATCGCACTGGTAGCATGCCGCGACAGCGTGGACGTGAACCGTATGTGCAGTTGACGGACTTTGACCGAGGGCGTATAGTGGGCATGCGGGAGGCCGGGTGGACGTACCGCCGAATTGCTCAACACGTGGGGCGTGAGGTCTCCACAGTACATCGATGTTGTCGCCAGTGGTCGGCGGAAGGTGCACGTGCCCGTCGACCTGGGACCGGACGGCAGCGACGCATGGATGCACGCCAAGACCGTAGGATCCTACGCAGTGCCGTAGGGGACCGCACCGCCACTTCCCAGCAAATTAGGGACACTGTTGCTCCTGGGGTATCGGCGAGGACCTTTCGCAACCGTCTCCATGAAGCTGGGCTACGGTCCCGCACACTGTTAGGCCGTCTTCCGCTCACGCCCCAACATCATGCAGCCCGCCTCCAGTGGTGTCGCGACAGGCGTGAATGGAGGGACGAATGGAGACGTGTTGTCTTCAGCGATGAGACTCGCTTCTGCCTTGGTGCCAATGATGGTTGTATGCGTGTTTGGCGCCGTGCAGGTGAGCGCCACAATCAGGACTGCATACGACCGAGGCACACAGGGCCAACACCCGGCATCATGGTTTGGGGAGCGATCTCCTACACTGGCCGTACACCACTGGTGATCGTCGAGGGGACACTGAATAGTGCACGGTACATCCAAACCGTCAGCGAACCCATCGTTCTACCATTCCTAGACCGGCAAGGGAACTTGCTGTTCCAACAGGACAATGCACGTCCGCATGTATTCCGTGCCACCCAACGTGCTCTAGAAGGTGTAAGTCAACTACCCTGGCCAGCAAGATCTCCGGATCTGTTCCCCATTGAGCATGTTTGGGACTGGATGAAGCGTCGTCTCACGCGGTCTGCACGTCCAGCACGAACGCTGGTCCAACTGAGGCGCCAGGTGGAAATGGCATGGCAAGCCGTTCCACAGGACTACATCCAGCATCTCTACGATCGTCTCCATGGGAGAATAGCAGCCTGCATTGCTGCGAAAGGTGGATATACACTGTACTAGTGGCGACATTGTGCATGCTCTGTTGCCTGTGTCTATGTGCCTGTGGTTCTGTCAGTGTGATCATGTGATGTATCTGACCCCAGGAATGTGTCAATAAAGTTTCCCCTTCCTGGGACAATGAATTCACGGTGTTCTTATTTCAATTTCCAGGAGTGTATATCAGAGGCCACCGAGCTATGAAATGGAATTAGTTTTAAGTTATATTCTTTCAGCGACCAGTGCATCGTCACGGCGCAGAAGAAGAGAATTACGTCGAGAGTAGCAGGTACCAAATGAAGAAACGGACCGCACCTCAAGTAAACAGTTAGGTTCTTAGGATATTTACAATAAAGGTCATAAGCAAATGAAAAATCGCAATGTGTCTCCATGACAATTATCAGTACCTATTCGCTGCAGAGTACACATACAAATTTAAGCGTGAGATTTTACAAAAGCCAATTAATTTTTTATGGTGTCACATGAAAGCTTGACTAATGACATTTCCAGGTATTTGAGAAAGATAAGCGTACAATGGTTAAAACATCAGATTTCACACCAAGCTACACAACAATTGAAGAAAACAGCACTAGCACATGAAGAAACAACATGACACTCGTCAATGATTAGTCGGTAAAAATTATTTCAATGAAGCAAAAGCTCCTTGGCAACAAGTCCATGATTGTACGAGTAAAATTCCCTCAGAAATCCTTGAACCAGTGGATGAGTATTTCCTCTCTTCCCTTCCAAACAAAGGAGGCGGCGCCAGACGTAGATAGGCCAGCAATGCGCGATGTTGTAGTCCTATTTCGAATTTTTTTTCTCCCTACTCTACCTAAGAAAGAAATGAGCTCCCATAAGTGGTAAAAGACTATCTATAAAATGAACCAAAAATGTATCATATGCTTGTATTGTGTCATAAAAATGTGATATGTAATTAATTTGTATATGTGATGTAAATGGAGATAAGTTGAAGCTATCAAACAAACTGAAGTAACAGAATCCAGTTAATGAACATTTTTATGATGTTTTGAAACTTAAGAAACCAATGGGTGGATTGTCAGTCATAGATATAAGCTACCATGTTATGTATATTGTGTAACTCAATATCTGTATGAATTTTCATTGGAAACAAAACTCTATACGAAGAAATGAACTTCAAAGACAAGCAATTTATACAATGTTTTGGATGGCTATATGTGTCTTTCAACAAGTCCACGATCAAGTGTGGTGACATGAACATGTGTGTGCAATGAAATAACTTACGAATATCGTGGCTCACAAAGCTTGATACATGGACAAGTAAACTATAGTTGTTTGAACAGGTACTAACAGCATCAATGGCTGCCCTTGGTCAGGGTTCTCTCCACTGTAAATGCGAGTACAATGGGTAGTTTTGACTTGTGGGCCTTAAAAATGGAGATTTTCTGCCACAACATCATATACTGAACAATTAGCACACACTCACTGCACCCAGAATGAAGACAATCGCCACAGCAATTCTTCCATACATGGCACTTAGGTGAACGTGTGACACTCCATATGACATCAAGACTAAGAAAACGAGTGCATGCATGTGCAACGGTAGCATATAGCATGTTGACCGTTAGCAACTAGTTCTTGCCGCCAAATCAGCCAGTACGCCAGTCCGAAACCTAGCAGCAACATTGGAGCAAACTGGACGTTTTTGTTAGCACACTAAATTTAAATATGCAATGGACTTACATATTATGTATGTAATATTTTAATTTCTTGTAGAACTTTGACATACATAGGATAAGCTGACATATCCAATCCATTAAAAAAAAGAGGCTGACAATAAAGGATATAGACCCCTATTGGTAATTGTAAGTAAAAAAAAAAACATTGTGTCTCCATGACATATCTGCGTACAGTTCAGGGGCAACTGTATAAACACATGATGAAAGGCCTCCAGGATGCCATAAAATTAAGAGAAAAGAAACATGGAGTAACCAGAGTTGGCAAAGACGTTAATTATGAATGCGTGGTAAGGTGCAGACAAAAGAAAACCTTTTCTCATTCAATTTGTTGTCAGTTTTTTGTTTTAGACGGACACAGACCTTCTCGTATGTACAGGGTTATTACAAATGATTGAAGCGATTTCACAGCTCTACAATAACTTTATTATTTGAGATATTTTCACAATGCTTTGCACACATATACAAAAACTCAAAAAGTTTTTTTAGGCATTCACAAATGTTCGATATGTGCCCCTTTAGTGATTCGGCAGACATCAAGCCGATAATCAAGTTCCCCCCACACTCGGCGCAGCATGTCCCCATCAATGAGTTCGAAAGCATCGTTGATGCGAGCTCGCAGTTCTGGCACGTTTCTTGGTAGAGGAGGTTTAAACACTGAATCTTTCACATAACCCCACAGAAAGAAATCACATGGGGTTAAGTCGGGAGAGCGTGGAGGCCTTGACATGAATTGCTGATCATGATTTCCAACACGACCGATCCATCGGTTTTCCAATCTCCTGTTTAAGAAATGCCGAACATCATGATGGAAGTGCATGGAGCACCATCCTGTTGAAAGATGAAGTCGGCGCTGTTGGTCTCCAGTTGTGGCTGAGCCAATTTTCCAGCATGTCCAGATACACGTGTCCTGTAACGTTTTTTTCGCAGAAGAAAAAGGGGCCGTAAACTTCAAACCGTGAGATTGCACGAAACACGTTAACTTTTGGTGAATTGCGAATTTGCTGCAAGAATGCGTGAGGATTCTCTACCACCCAGATTCGCACATTTTGTCTGTTCACTTGACCATTAAGAAAAAATGTTGCTTCATCACTGAAAACAAGTTTCGCACTGAAAGCATCCTCTTCCATGAGCTGTTGCAACCGCGCCGAAAATTCAAAGCGTTTGACTTTGTCATCGGGTGTCAGCGCTTGTAGCAATTGTAAACGGTAAGTCTTCTGCTTTAGCCTTTTCCGTAAGATTTTCCAAACCGTCGGCTGTGGTACGTTTAGCTCCCTGCTTGCTTTATTCGTCGACTTCCGCGGGCTACGCGTGAAACTTGCCCGCACGCGTTCAACCGTTTCTTCGCTCACTGCAGGCCGACCCGTTGTTTTCTCCTTACAGAGGCATCCAGAAGCTTTAAACTGCGCATACCATCGCCGAATGGAGTTAGCAGTTGTTGGATCTTTGTTGAACTTCGTCCTGAAGTGTCGTTGCACTGTTATGACTGACTGATGTGAGTGCATTTCAAGCACGACATATGCTTTCTCGGCTCCTGTCGACATTTTGTCTCACTGCGCTCTCGAGCGCTCTGGCGGCAGAAACCTGAAGTGCGGCTTCAGCCGAACAAAACTTTATGAGTTTTTCTACGTATCTGTAGTGTGTCGTGACCATATGTCAATGAATGGAGCTACAGTGAATTTATGAAATCGCTTCAATCATTTGTAATAGCCCTGTAGAAGGAAGATGAGGAAGCGCGATTTTAGAGATGAAGTATTGCGATCTCAATGTAGTATATCTGTAAGTGAATAATATAATGTTAAAGTAACATATCAAGCATTTTATTTATTTGAGTAATTGAAGAGGAAAATTACAGGAAGAGGATTTTTGTGATTACGACAAGCACCAGTGTCCCCGGAGTGCTCTGCCGCCTGCAGCTTCAACAAAAATGTAAGAAAGTGCGATGCCCAAAAGAATACCAATAAGCACAGAACGTTTTAAGAACGATATTCATTATTCATTATTTTTTTAAAATTTATAGGGTGTCCCAGCTATCTTGTCCACCCAAAATATCTCTGGAACAATAACAGCTATTGGAAAACGACTTTCACCGGTATCAATGTAGGGCTGGGGCCCATGAATGTACATATTTGGAAACATTCTAAAATGAAAGTAAATGTGTTTTTTAACAGAAACTTATGTTTTTTTTTTAAATGGACCTCCTATATTTTTTCTTCAGCAATCCATAGCATGACAAAGCACATACACAATGGCGTTGATTGCATCGCAATATTCCCATTACATCCCGAGATATTGAGACGCGAAGTTGACGCTTGAAACACCCGACATGCGCTGCTAGCGCACGTCCTGAGGCTCAGGCGTGAACCCCATGCTGCCCGTAATCGCGATGTGATTGACATGTGTAATCACACCTCCATACTTACCAAGAGGTCCGAAACGAATAATACGGTCTGCTGCCATTAACTCTCATACGCACATAATTGTTTCCCTCTTGCACGTTTTACGTATCTACGTACACAATATGAACCAGTACCGATCGGTGTACACCCGTCAGGTTGTCTTATTTATCCTGCACACCCAACATAAGGTTTATCTAATGCGTTATATGACCCATTGTGCCTGTTGCGCAGGGCCTGGCTCTACCTAGTCAAGTGTCCAACGTAGTTCCCACTACTGCCACAGTTACCACTTCGCCTTGTTTATGATTTGCGACCCATGCAAACTCCTGTACTCCACCACCCTCTGAGCATCCGATTTGTTGTTGCTTTGGCGTGCAGTACACCGCTTGCCAGTGTAGTCGTGCATCAGAGTAATCTAGTGACGGTACGGAGGTAGTACACATTGTGAATAAATGTTGTGTTGTGGCACCTATACTTTACAGTATAATGTACACACATGAAGATATGGTACAAATGCTGCTGATCTATGGAGAATGTACGTTGACGGGAAATACGTTATGAGATTGCTTGTTTGTTGATAGTACTGTTAGCGGACATTATGATTATTAAGTTAATATGTCTGTTTTCTACCCTACTCTACATACCTGTACTGTACCCTGTTGTAGGTGGACGAAATGCTGTCCAGGCAGAACGACTGTATAGAATGACAAGCCATAGCCTTCGCGCCGGATGTTTGGTCATCTCACATCTCGTCTACATGAAACGGGAAGCTTAAATCCAAGACCTCGACATCGTCCTAGAACACGCACAGATGAACGTGCTGAAGTTTCTGTGCTTGCTACCATAGCTGTGAATCCTCAAAGCAGCACACGTCAAATTGAACGTGAAGTTGGTATGTCGAAATCAAGTGCACAGCGTATTCTTAAACGTCATAAATTTCATCCTTACCATGTTCATTTACACCAGGATCTTCATGGAAATGACTTCCACAATAGGGTAACATTTTGTCGGTCGGCTCAGCAAAAACTTCTGACTAATCCAAATTTTTTTGCAGATGTTCTCTTTACCGACGAGGCATCATTCTCCAAAAAAGGAATTGTCAATATGAGGAATATGCATTATTGGTCCGCAGACAATCCAAAATGGCTCCGTCAGGTAGAGCATCAATGTCCATGGAAAGTTAATGTTTGGTGTGGGATTATTGGAGACACCATTTGTAAGTAGGCTGTTTGTTTTCTTATTGGCAACATTACATAGCGGTCTGTGTGAGAATCACTGGCTGTGCTGTGTGCAGTCTGTGGCTGGTTTGCATTGTTGTCTGCCATTGTAGTGTTGGGCAGCGGCAGCTGGATGTGAACAGCGCGTAGCGTTGCGCAGTTGGAGGTGAGCCGCCAGCAGTGGTGGATGTGGGGAGAGAGATGGTGGAGTTTTGTAATTTGTCATGAACTGCTATATATATTATGACTATTAAGGTAAATACATTGTTTGTTCTCTATTAAAATCTTTCATTTGCTAACTATGCCTATCAGTAGTTAGTGCCTTCCGTAGTTTGAATCTTTTATTTAGCTGGCAGTAGTGGCGCTCGCTGTATTGCAGTAGTTCCAGTAACGAAGATTTTTGTGAGGTAAGTGATTTGTGAAAGGTATAGGTTAATGTTAGTCAGGGCCATTCTTTCGTAGGGATTTTTTGAAAGTCAGATTGCGTTGCGCTAAAAATATTGTGTGTCAGGTTAAGCACAGTCTTGTATAATTGTTCAAAGGGGACGTTTCACATTATCGGACCTTTCTTTATAAATGGCATCCAAAATAACAGACAATACTCCAGATTTATATGACACAATCTTCCTGTTCTCTTGGACACCGTACCTCTGAACCAGAGAATGGTCATGTGGTATCAGCATGACGGATGCCCTGCACATAACGCCTTACGAGCACGACGACTTCTGAACCGTAAGTTCCCTGGTAGGTGGATTGAACGAGGTGGCCCAGTTAGGTGGCCTGCCCAATCTCCGGACCTTATACCACTGGATTATCTTCTTTGGGGAGCAGTGAAGGATGCTGTTTACCAACATGAACCAACAACACCAGAGGACATGAAGCAACGCATTATTGATGCTTGTACAGCCATCAAAGAGGAAACAGTAGCACGAAGTAGGGCATCCTTCATCTGCAGAGTGACCCTATGTATGCAAGCCAATGGGCATCACTTTGAGCATGAGATGTGAACGCTATATTTAGTATGTAGTGCTGGTATCACACTGGATGTTTCTACAAACGGCCATTTTACCCAGTGATGTTAAGAAACATTTGTTTGCAATAATTTTTCATTTAACACATTAGATAAACATAACATTGATAATTATGTGATAATAAAACTAATTAGTTAAACATGTTTACATTCATCTTCTATGTCCTACCTGAACTTCCCAAACCAAAACATTTTTACCTATGTTGTTGTTGTGGTCTTCAGTCCTGAGACTGGTTTGATGCAGCTCTCCATGCTACTCTATCCTGTGCAAGCTTCTTCATCCCCCAGTACCTACTACAGCCTACATCCTTCTGAATCTGCTTAGTGTATTCATCTCTTGGTCTCCCTCTACGATTTTTACCCTCCACGCTGCCCTCCAGTACTAAATTGGTGATCCCTCGATGTCTCAGAACATGTTCTACAAAACGATCCCTTCTTCTAGTCAAGTTGTGCCACAAGCTCCTCTTCTCCCCAATTCTATTCAATACCTCCTCATTAGTTACGTGATCTACCCATCTAATCTTCAACATTCTTCTGTAGCACCACATTTCGAAAGTTTCTATTCTCTTCTTGTCTAAACTATTTATCGTCCATGTTTCACTTCCATACATGGCTACACTCCATACAAATACTTCCAGAAACGACTTCCTGACATTTAAATCTATACTCGATGTTAACAAATTTTTCTTCTTCAGAAACACTTTCCTTGCCATTGCCAGTCTACATTTTATACCCTCTCTACTTCGACCATCATCAGTTATTTTGCTCCCCAAATAGCAAAACTCCTTTACTAGTTTAAGTGTCTCATTTCCTAATTTAATTCTCTCAGCATCACCCGACTCAATTCAACTACATTCCATTATCCTCGTTTTGCTTTTGTTGATGTTCATCTTATACCCTCCTTTCAAGACACTGTCCATTCCATTCAACTGCTCTTCCAAGTCCTTTGCTGTCTCTGGCAGAATTACAATGTCTTCGGCGAACCTAAGAGTTTTTATTTCTTTTCCATGGAATTTAACACCTACTCTGAACTTTTCTTTTGTTTCTTTTACTGCTTGCTCAATATACAGATTGAATAACATCGGGGTTAAACTACAACCCTGTCTCACTTCCTTCCCAACCACTGCTTCCCTTTCATACCCTTCGACTCTTATAACTGCCATCTGGTTTCTGTACAAATTGTTAATAGCCTTTCGCTCCCGATATTTTACCCCTGCCACCTTCAGAATTTGAAAGAGAGTATTCCAGTCAACATTGTCAAAAGCTTTCTCTAAGTCTACAAATGCTAGAAACGTAGGTTTGCCTTTCCTTAATCTTTCTTCTAAGATAAGTCGTAAGGTCAGTATTGCCTCACGTGTTCCAACATTTCCACAGAATCCAAACTGATCTTCTCCAAGGTCGGCCTCTATCAGTTTTTCCATTCGTCTGTAAAGAATTCGCGTTAGTATTTTGCAGCTGTGACTTATTAAACTGATAGATCGGTAATTTTCACATCTGTCAACACCTGCTTTCTTTGGGATTGGAATTATTATATTCTTCTTGAAGTCTGAGGGTATTTTGCCTGTCTTATACATCTTGCTCGCCAGATGGTAGAGTTTGTGAGGACTGGTTCTCCCAGGGCTGTCAGTAGTTCTAATGGAATGGTGTCTACACCGGGGGGGCCTTGTTTCGAATCAGGTCTTTCAGTGCTCTGTCAAACTCTTCATGCAGTATCGTATCTCCCATTTCATCTTCATCTATATCATCTTCCATTTCCATAATATTGTCTTCAAGTACATCACCCTTGTATAGACCCTCTATATACTCCTTCCACCTTTCTGCTTTCCCTTCGTTGCTTAGAACTGGGTTCCCATCAAAGCTCTTGATATTCATACAAGTGGTTCCCTTTTCTCCAAAGGTCTCTTTAATTTTCCTTTACGCAGTATCTATTTACCCCTAGTGAGATAAGCCTGTACATCCTTACATTTGTCTTCTAGCTATCCCTGCTTAGCCATTTTGCACTTCCTGTTGATCTCATTTTTGAGACGTTTTTATTACTTTTTGCCTGTTTCACTTACTGCAGTTTTATATTTCCTCCTTTCATCAATTAAATTCAATATTTCTTCTGTTACCCCAGGGTTTCTACTAGCCCTCGTCTTTTTACCTACTTGATCCTCTGCTGCCATCACTATTTTATCCCTCAAAGCTACCCATTCTTCTTCTACTGTATTTCTTTCCGCCATTCCTGTCAATCGTTCCCTTATGTTCTTCCCAAAACTCTGTACAACCTCTGGTTTAGTCAGTTTATCCAGGTCCCATATCCTTAAATTACCACCTTTTTGCAGTTTCTTCAGTTTTAATCTACAGTTCATAAGCAATAGATTGTGGTCAGAGTCCACATCTGCCCCTGGAAATGTCTTACAATTTAAAGCCTGGTTCCTAAATCTCTGTCTTACCATTATATAATCTATCTGATACCTTCTAGTATCTCCAGGCTTCTTCCATGTATACAACCTTCTTTCGTGATTCTTGAACCAAGTGTTAGCTTGTGATTAAGTTATGCTCTGCACAAAATTCTACCAGGCAGCTTCCCCTTTCATTTCTTACCCCTAATCCATATTCACCTACTACTTTTCCTTCTCTCCCTTTTCCTACTCTCGAATTCCAATCACCCATGACTATTAAATTTTCGTCTCCCTTCACTACCTGAATAATATCTTTTATCTCATCATACATTTCATCAATTTCTTCATCATCTGCAGAGCTAGTTGGCATATAAACTTGTACTACTGTAGTAGGCATGGGCTTCGTGTCTATCTTGGCCACAATAATGCATTCACTATGCTGTTTGTAGTAGCTTACACATACTCCTATTTTTTTATTCATTATTAAACCTACTGCTGCATTACCCATATATGATTTTGTATTTATAACCCTGTATCCACCTGACCAAAAGTCTTGTTCCTCTTGCCACCGAACTTCACTAATTCCCATTATATCTAACTTTAACCGATCCATTTCCCTTTTTAAATTTTCTAGCCTACCTGCCCGATTAAGGGATCTGACATTCCACGCTCCGATCCATAGAACGCCAGTTTTCTTTCGCCTGATAACAACGTCTTCTTGAGTAGTCCCTGCCCAGAGATGCGAATGGGGGACTATCTTACCTCCGGAACAATTTACCCAAGAGGATGCCATCATCATTTAATCATACAGTAAAGCTGCGTGCCTTCAGGAAAAATTACAGCTGTAGTTTCCCCTTGCTTTCAGCTGTTCGCAGTACTAGAACAGCAAGGCCATTTTGGTTAGTGTTACAAGGCCAGATCAGTCAATCATCGAGACTATTGCCATTGAAAAGGTTGCTTCCCCTCTTCAGGAACCACACGTTTGTCTGGGCTCTCTACAGATACCCCTCCGTTGTGGTTGCACCTACAGTACAGCTATCTGTACCGTTGAGGCACGCAAGCCTCCCCACCAACGGCAACGTCCATGGTTCATGGGGGAGACATGTTTATTATCTAACAAATAAAAACAGGGTGTATGCGACACGGGACAACCGGGAGATTCGGAAAAAACCCGGGAATTTTTTCATCCGGGAGAAAACCGGGAAAAACCCGGGAATTGTGTAGAATTCCGGGAATTTTTCATTGTTTTAGTTTTCAGTTCAATTTTTGTGATTTTGACTGGTAAGAATCAATACTGTAACAAAGGATATTACTGTATCACTCTACTGCAGAGTAATACAGCAGAAACAAAGCATGAACGAGAGAAAAAAGAAAACGAAAATAAAACGTAAGTTGCAAAGGAAATGCCCCGTATACAGCAACAAAACAGTGCTATTACAAGCGTCTGCCAACAGCAAAGTGTGTCAAAGGCTTTAGGAAGACTTTGCAATGCTTTATAACAACAAATTGCTTCTGATGAGCGTGACGTGACATCTGTTTAAATTAGATTCGTTTGAGCTGTTGCGGGCCGGCTCTTGAGCATGCGCAGTTGAGTTCGAATGAGTAGTACCTTTTCCTGCTTCTTGTTACAGAAGTGTGGCTGGGCGCCACTGCTTAATATTGCCTCCTTTCGGAAATATTGTAAATCTGGGGCTGATACACAGAGCAGTCTTAGTTGTTGTGGGGAGGTGGGGAGCATCCACGTGACCTGTGTTTGCGTTCAGTGATTTTGTCATTTCCTCTTCGTTTATTGCTCTCATGTTAAATGATAACAAAACTGATTTTTGTGGCCAGGAGTTATCAAATGAATTAAAATACGTTCGCATAATTACGGAAGGCTAAAATATGTTATTAGATTTTATTTCCACCTTTCTGACAGAACAATGAAGTTATTTTTGCCGGTTTGGTAAAGAGATTTGGCTTAAAGTTAATCTTTCTGCTGAGGCAGTCAATTTATTTGAAACAAAGTGTTTAATTTCACACTACTGACTAGTTTCAACTGTTTGCTGCATTTCAAGTGCACGTATGGCATTATGCCATAATAAAGAACCAAACAAGAGATAATACAGTACTGGGACTTTAAGAAAATTTACATACGAATGTACATTTTAAGCCGAATTATACGTTTTAGTATGGTTCACGAAATTCCGACGCTCTTGAAGTATCATCTGATGAATTGTTTCTTTGATGCCGTACGTAAGGTCTTTTAATGTTTTTCACGTACGAACATATGGGCTTCCTGCGTCAACGTAGTTGCGCAAGCACGGTGACGCCTGTTATTTGGCGTTCTCTTGCAACTGCTGAAACGAACCTATTTCTAACAGGTCGCGGGAAAATATTGCGAATGGTGATTTGAAAAGCGTTACATTCAAAGCAGATTTCCTTTTACGCAAGATGAGCATGTGCGAGAATGTACGATGAACTTCTTAAATCAGAAAGCGTTTGACTCTCATTTAAAAATCAACTCTTTCAGGACGACCATTTAGAAGAATTTCGAGTCCAAAAGATCAGACATTTACTTCGTTTTACTGGCACATTTGTGTGATGTATCTTAAGGCCCGTCCATACGCAATGATCTGTCTGCGCAAATGT
Source organism: Schistocerca serialis cubense (assembly GCF_023864345.2). Lineage (NCBI taxonomy): Eukaryota > Metazoa > Arthropoda > Insecta > Orthoptera > Acrididae > Schistocerca > Schistocerca serialis. Next base: position 1,234,620,022 of record NC_064638.1, read on the forward strand.
CTGCGCACATCACATCTGCGCAGACAGATCGTTGCGTGTGGACAGAAGATTTGCACCAACCTGAGGTGTGTGCAAACCTGCAAGTTGGAGGTTTGAGCGAAACCTCTCCAATCTGTGGGTTCAAACCACATCTGCGTAGACAAGTTGGAGCGTGTGGACAGGAGATTGCCGCAAATCTGGCGCGAAACAGCTGTTTGCCCAGTCTAGTGTTTGTATTTGTGTGCAAAGGGTATTAAAATGGCTGATACTCGTCAGTGTTCTCGAGAGTTTGTAAGTGAATTCATTGAAATATATAGAAACCACCCATGTTTGTGGAAGATTAAAAGTAAAGAATTTAGTGACCGAGACAAAAAGACAGCAGCATACAATGCTCTAATTGAAAAATTGCGAGCAGTTGACGCCTCGGCAAACAGAGAAACGGTAATAAAAAAAAAAAAATTCGTTGGAACTGGCGAAATTATTTGCGGATGGATGTCGAAACTTATAATTATCTCTTAAAGCTTGTAACCCTTCGTATTACGAGAAAAAATACTCGTATGAGAAGGACAATTTCTCCTCATGAACGGCTGGCGATAACATTAAGATTCCTAGCAACAGGAAGGAGCTACAAGGATTTGGAATTTTCAATTGCAATATCGAAACAAGCGTTGAGTAAAATAATACCCAACACATGTGAAGCTACTTACGCTGTCCTGAAGGATGATTTCATGAAGGCAAGTCAAGTAAATTAAGTCTGTCAGCGAACTGTTTACCGAAAAGAGTTACCCAAAGTTCAGAAATCTAGAAGATCTGAGGTAAGAGTAGATCAAGTAATACCAGCCAACATTATGGTATTTTGATCTGCTTGGCTTTCTTAGCGATCAAGAAACGCCAAGACGAAGCAGGAGTACAACTGAAGATGAAATTGGAGTGTCAATGTGCCGGGAAATGAACATGAGGTAATGTAAAACAAAACAGGTTCGCCCTGCAACTCTCGCAGTAAATGTACGTGAGAAAACTGCTTTCGCCTTAGCAACCACTGTCTACACCATTTTGACCGCCTTCTCTGTTTCCTGCGGTTGGTCTGAATGTTCTTTGCAACACAAGTAGCGAACACAGACCACAACAGAACTTCCTCCATTTCTATATTTCAAAATAACTGAATTAAATTTTTGACGTTTATGGGGAGCGTAGTCGCTTACCACGGATATTTCTTTTCTACACCGACAGGTGGCGGGCGAGTAGTAGATTGGGGTTTGTGTCGTGTGAACACACCACATTTGCAGCGATCTTTTGCATGTACAGACATCTGCGCCAATGTCTGTGCAGACAGATCGTTGCGTGTGGACCGGGCTTTAAAGTGTAACACGCGCAAAAAAGGTCAACATTATATGTGGAAGCTTAGCTTCTCTTCCAGCTTATTAATCTTTGAGACCAATATTATACGTGAATGCTGTGTATATTAATTTAAACCATTAACTTTTATTATGCTTGCGCTACTTAAGAGTGATCTTGCTGTTGGCTCACTACATCATGTATCCTATGCTGCCATCAGCTGGCGAGATCATGTGACAGGAGCTACGACTGTCTTACAAAAGTGCATCGCAATATCGATTTCAATGTTTCGGAAAGTAACATTCGGTGTTTGGTGGAATTAAAAGTTATACCTTCGTAATACGAAAATATGCAGCGTACATGTTGCTGCACATCAAAGGTCTTTCAAAACATGTTTTCCCCCTTCTGAGTTTCGTTTTCTAAAGTGCCGGGAAATTCTACTCCCGCATATAAAACCATAGGACTGATGAGTTTTACAGTGCCAAGGAAGAGTATACTGTCACTTAACACGGAAAAAGTGTATTTTCATCTGGGAGAAAGTGAATTTTTAACCTGGAAATCCGGGATTTTTTTCCTTTAACATGTACACACCCTGAAAAAAAAACTTTTTTTGTTTTAAATTCAGTGCATTAGTGTTTGTAAAATGATTATTTCATATCATCTTCATTAAAAAAATGACGATCATTCCACTTGGGACCTGTGGAATGGTACATTAGCTTATTTGTTTCAGTTGTAAATTTTGTCATGTATTACTGTTTTTCTGACATGTTCTACACCCTGGAGGACCTCCTCCCTACGAATCAATTGGAATAAAAGTAAATCTAATCTAATCGTACAGCCATAAACTGATTTGATTTATTGATACATCTGTAAATAATTTCCATGCAATTGTTATCATTGTACATACAGTTTACATAGCTACATCAGTCATACATTTTATTAAAAGTTATGTTCAGGGAATATACATGATTTATACTGAATACATTTAGTAATCAATAAATATAAATGCAGAATGACAAAAGGAAAACAGTTTGTGTAACATACTACACATGCTTAACAAAACATTTCAACAAATATAAATTAGATTTGCTTGATACATTATGACCAATAAGTATAAATGCATTATGAAAATAAAACGCAATACTGTGATACAACAATATTTTCAGAATAGTTCATGTAATATAGTGGTTATATACTACAGCAGCTTTAGTAGGTTACATCATTTTTATTACATATTTTAAATTCTATCGTATAGAAGGCATTTTGTTCAAGCCACCTTTTCGTAATATTTGTGAAAACATTCAGTGACACTGTGCATTGTATGTGGTAACATATTAAATAGTTGTATCTCTATGTGTGAGCAACTATTGTGGGTTTCCTTAAGTGCAATAACTCGGATGTCTGTCATCTGCCTTTGACATGGGTCATGGGCAGGTATAGACTCATAGTTTATGACTGTCTTGGCTTTCCCTGATACGCACCAAGCATCTGAGAGTAAATATTGATGTGGCTGTCAGTATTTGTAGCTCTTTAAAGTGTTCTCTACATGATACATCTTCCCCACATGAACCATGGACCTTGCCGCTGGTGGGGCGGCTTGCGTGCCTCAGTGATACAGATGGCCGTACCGTAGGTGCAACCACAACAGAGGGGTATCTGCAGAGAGCCCAGACAAACGTGTGGTTCCTGAAGAGGGGCAGCAACCTTTTCAACGGCAATAGTCTGGATGATTGACTGATCTGGCCTTGTAACACTAACCAAAATGGCCTTGCTGTTCTAGTACTGCGAACGGCTGAAAGCAAGGGGAAACTACAGCTGTAATTTTTCCCGAAGGCATGCAGCTTTAATGTATGATTAAATGATGATGGCATCCTCTTGGGTAAAATGTTCCGGAGGTAAGATAGTCCCCCATTCGGATCTCTGGGCAGGGACTACTCAAGAAGACGTTGATATCAGGCGAAAGAAAACTGGCGTTCTATGGATTGGAGCGTGGAATGTCAGATCCCTTAATCAAGCAGGTAGGTTAGAAAATTTAAAAACGGAAATGAATAGGTTAAAGTTAGATATAGTATGAATTAGTGAAGTTTGGTGGCAGGAGGAACAAGACTTTTGGTCAGGTGAATACAGGGTTATAAATACAAAATCAAATAGGGGTAATGCAGGAGTAGGTTTAATAATGAATAAGAAAATAGGAGTGCGGGTAAGCTACTACAAACAGCATAGTGAACGCTTTATTGTGGGCAATATAGACACTAAGCCCATGCCTACTACAGTAGTACAAGTTTATATGCCAACTAGCTCTGCAGATGATGAAGAAATTGATGAAATGTATGATGAGATAAAGGAAATTATTCAGATAGTGAAGGGAGACGAAAATTTAATAGTCATGGGTGACTGGAATTCGAGTGTAGGAAAAGGGAGAGAAGGAAACATAGTAGGTGTATATGGATTGGAGGTAAGAAATGAAAGAGGAAGCCATCTGTTAGAATTTTGCACAGAACATAACTTAATCATAGCTAACACTTGGTTCAAGAATCATAAAAGAAGGTTGTATATATGGAAGAATCACAGAGATACTAAAAGGTATCAGGTTGTGCAGAGTTTCAGGGAGAGCATAAGGAAACAATTGACAGCAGTGGGGGAAAGAAGTACAGTAGAAGAAGAATGGGTAGCTCTGAGGGATGAAGTAGTGAAGGCAGCAGAGGATCAAGTAGGTAAAAAGACGAGGGCTAGTAGAAAGCCTTGGGTAACAGAAGAAATATTGAATTTAACTGATGAAAGGAGGAGACATAAAAACGCAGTAAATGAAGCAGGCAAAACGGAATACAAACGTCTCAAAAATGAGATCGACAGGAAGTGCAAAATGGCTAGAGGACAAATGTAAGGATGTAGAAGCTTATCTCACTAGGGGTAAGATAGATACTGCCTACAGGAAAATTAAAGAGATCTTTGGAGAAAAGAGAACCACTTGTATGAATATCAAGAGCTCAGATGGAAACCCAGTCCTAACCAAAGAAGGGAAAGCAGAAGGGTGGAAGGAGTATATAGAGGGTCTATACAAGGGCGATGTACTTGAGGACAATATTATGGAAATGGAAGAGAATGTGGATGAAGATGAAATGGGAGATACGATACTGCGTGAAGAGTTTGACAGAGTACTGAAAGACCTGAGCCCTAACAAGGCCCCGGGAGTAGACAACATTCCATTAGAACTACTGACGGCCTTGGGAGAGCCAGTCCTGACAAAACTCTACCATCTGGTGATCAAGATGTATGAGACAGGCGAAGTACCCTCAGACTTCAAGAAGGATATAATAATTCCAATCCCAAAGAAAGCAGGTGTTGACAGATGTGAAAATTACCGATCTATCAGTTTAATATGTCACAGCTGCAAAATACTAACACGAATTCTTTACAGACAAATGGAAAAACTGGTAGAAGCCGGCCTCGGCGAAGATCAGTTTGGATTCCGCAGAAATGTTGGAACACGTGAGGCAATACTGACCCTACGACTTATCTTAGAAGAAAGATTAAGGAAAGGCAAACCTACATTTCTAGCATTTGTAGACTTAGAGAAAACTTTTGACAATGTTGACTGGAATACTCTCTTTCAAATTGTGAAGGTGGCAGGGGTAAAATACAGGGCGCGAAACGCTATTTACAATTTGTACAGAAACCAGATGGCAGTTATAAGAGTCGAGGGGCATGAAAGGGATGCAGTGGTTGCGAAGAGAGTGAGACAGGGTTGTAGCCTCTCCCTGATGTTATTCAATCTGTATATTGAGCAAGCAGTAAATGAAAGAAAAGAAAAATTTGGAGTAGGTATCCACGGAGAAGAAATAAAAACTTTGAGGTTCGCCGATGACATTGTAATTCTGTCAGAGACAGCAAAGGACTTGGAAGAGCAGTTGAACGGAATGGACAGTGTCTTTGAAGGAGGATATAAGATGAACATCAACAAAACCAATATGAGGATAATGGAATGTAGTCGAATTAAGTCAGGTGATGCTGAGGGAATTAGATTAGGAAATGAGACACTTAAAGTAGTAAACGAGTTTTGCTATTTGGGGAGCAAAATAACTGATGATGGTCGAATCAGAGAAGATATAAAATGTAGACTGGCAATGGCAAGGAAAACGTTTCTGAAGAAGAGAAATTTGTTAACATCGAGTATAGATTTAAGTGTGAGGAAGTCGTTTCTGAAAGTATTTGTATGGAGTGTAGCCATGTATGGAAGTGAAACATGGACAATAAATAGTTTGGACAGGAAGAGAATAGAAGCTTTCGAAATGTGGTGTTACAGAAGAATGCTGAAGATTAGATGGGTAGATCACATAACTAATGAGGAGGTACTGAATAGAATTGGGGAGAAGAGGAGTTTGTGGCACAACTTGACGAGAAGAAGGGACCGGTTGGTAGAACATGTTCTGAGGCATCAAGGGATCACAAGTTTAGCATTGAAGGGCAGCGTGGAGGGTAAAAATCGTAGAGGGAGACCAAGAGATGAATACACTAAGCAGATTCAGAAGGATGTCGGTTGCAGTACGTACTGGGAGATGAAGAAACTTGCACAGGATAGGGTAGCATGGAGAGCTGCATCAAACCAGTCTCAGGACTGAAGACCGCAACAACAACAAACATGATACATTGTTTCTTACTCCAGCAATGCATCTTGGCCCTTTTCTGCCAAATAAAAATTCTTTTTTCTCCAGGTTAGTTGCCCCATAACAGCCTACTACAGATTATCTCTGTCTGCTAAAAAGATACAATGTAGTAGTCAGGCAATAATGTTTTTTCCTCAAGCTCGAACATCAATCAACTCAAAAATCCAAAACCATACAAAGAATTCTAATAAAAATCAAAGCGTAAAGCAGATTGTCTATGCACTTGTTGCCACAGAATAATGCTGTGTTCCAGTGTGCATTCACGTATGTCCTTATGGTGACTCCCACACAGCATCCCCACGGTAGAGTGGAACTCCGGGAAACATAGAGGTCTGCTTGAACTTTTCAGCCCCCAGAGCTGGGGGCTGAAAAGTTCAAGCAGACCTCTATGTTTCCTGGAGTTAAAGCTGGCATTGTTGGTGCTACCTCCTCTTGTTGCGCTGAGATAGTGTCATCCGTGTCCAGTAGTGTGGAAGGTGACGTGTCATGTTCAGTATGTACATCCTCTTTGGTCAGTAACATAGGTGCAGGTTTGACATGTTCCAGCGATAGCACTTTGGTCTTCCCATTTTGATCTATAAGCATGGTATGTTCTTCCCGGGAGAGAACTCTGTAGTCTCCAGAATATGGGGGCTGCAGTGGTAACATGACAGCGCCTGCCTGTAGCATCACATGTGTACGTGTCCATAGACCTCTATGCACATGTCTCGAGACAGTGGATGGGCAAAGTCTGGCCATATGCTCGCCCACTGTTTGCAGTACATAAGGCAATTTGGTCTGTTGTCCTACAAATTTATCAGTGAAGAATTCTGCAGGCAGTGTTAAGGATTCACCATAAACCAATTCTGCAGGGGACACTCTTAAATCTGCGTTTAATGCTGTACAAAGGCCCAAGTAAACCAGTGGCAAAGCTGACGACCAAGCCTGCATGGGCCACACTAAAGCGGCTTTTAATGTTCTGTGCCAATTTTCCACTATTCCGTTGCTTGTTGGGTGGTAAGCCGTGGTATGATTGTGAAAACCACAGAGGTTGGCCAATTGTGTGAACAGTGTTGATTCAAATTGACAGCCCTGGTCTGTGGCGACATGTAAACGGCAGCCGAAATGTGCGATCCACAACAAAAGAAATACCCGTTCCACGGAATTGTCCGATAATGGAACTGCCTCTGCCCATCTGGTGAAGTTGTCCACTGCAATACGGAGGTAACAGTATCCTTCCGATGACAATAAATGTCGCATGATGTCCAGGTGTACATGTGTGAAATGTTGCGTCATAAGTGGAAAGTCTATCAATTTGTGCATGTGTCATCCAACATTGGCCCTCTGACACTCTAAGCATGTTTCAGCCCTACTACTGCAGCCCTTCTTTATATCTGGCCACACGAAACTGTCCGTCATCGGTTTGATGCTGGCATTTATTCCAGGATGAGCCAGCCCGTGGGTGCTGTCGAATAATTGCCACTGCAAATTCTTAGATACAAAAGGTCTTGGTTTTCCCTGTGATACATCACACCAAACTCGCAAATGTTCACCAGCAGGTTGTATTTGCCGCAGACGTAACTAAAAGCGAAAGTAATCGGCTTGTGGTCTGTGAAAAACTTGAATGGCCTGGCTTCCACTTGTGGCCAGAAACGGATGCTGTGACTTAGTAGCCCAAGAATGGCACCTGACGTCATCGAAATAAACACTTTGATTCATTGACTGAAATGCCATATGCATCAATGCATTGGTAAACAGTTTGTGCAATTTCTTGGTTGCCGAAAAGACCAGGATATCATCAGGGTATGCGAAACAATATGGTAAACCACTTAGTACTCCGTCAATGAACCATTGCCAAGTTTGTGCCACTTTTTCAAACCAAATGGCATACTGAAGTATTCAAATAAGCAGAATGGTGTCATGATAACCGTCTTCAGTATATCAGGAGGCGCTACCAGCATCTGGTGATATGCTTTCTGGCATTCACTGACACTAAAAATGGTCATGCAGGCATAAAATCCCTAATATGTGGTAACAGACAGCAATTGAGAACAGTACGGGTATTGAGTGCTTGGTGGTCTCCACATGGTCTCCAGATCCCACCTTTCTTTGCTACTAGATGAAGTGGTGATGACTATGGGCTGTCGGATCTACGGACGAGTCCTGAGCACAAGAGTTCTTTGAATTCTGCCTTCGCTGTTGTGAAACAATCAGGGGCTAACCGGCATGGGCACTAAGCTACTGGTTCACCGTGCATAGCTCTGATATGATGGACCGTGATGTGCTTAACTGTCTGCGCACGCTGCACGGATTTGCAGTTTGCTACAGTGGTGTCACTTGTTGTCTGTCATTGAACGTAGGTGGAGAACCTTGTCCTAGGGTGCCTTTAATGCTCTGTTTACCTCGATGGATGCTGTCGAGCCAATAACTACTTCAGCTGCATAATGAAACAAGAAATCCACACCCAATATTGCGTCTGACACATCGTTAATCACAAAAGTCCATGGTAATCGATCTTGGAAATTGAGGTCTATGCCTATCAGCTTGCACAGTACCTTGTTGAGAGCCTGGGTCCATGGCTTTGTGGGGTCTGTGTTACACTCAAACTCTACCATTGGCTCTTACCAAATGAAATCGGTACACATCTGACCAGGCCGCAGTTTTCCAATCATCCAGGGTCTAACTGATATGGTCACAAGCTCTGGAGAGGCACAGCAGGTGATGTCGCACTGGTAGCAAAGACACTAGCATTGGTCATCCACTGGCATTGCCCATTAATGCCAAATTTCGCTGCACAGTCCTAATGGATATGTTTATTGTACATCTCACATTGATTTCTGTGGTTATTTCACACAGGTTGCTTGGCTGTTAGCACTGACAACTCTACACTGACGCCACTGCTCTTGGTCATTAAGTGAAGGCAATAGGCTACAGCATTGTCCGTAGTGAGAGGTAATGCCCAAAATTTGGTATTCTGAGCACCCTCTTCACACCGTGGATCTCAAAATATTGAATTTCCTAATGATTTGCAAAACAGAATGTCCCGTGTGTGTAGCTCCAACTACCATTCTGCATTCAAAGTCTTAATTCTCATTGTGCAGTCATAATTAAATTTGGAACCTTTTCACATGAGTCACCTGAGTACAAATAACAGCTCCGTCAATGCACTCCCCTTTTACACATTGTATAATCAATACTACTGCCTTTGGTACATGTGCGTGTCACTTTCCCATGACTTGTCACCTCGGTGTACATTCCAACAAAGATAAAAAGTTAGTCATCAGCTGCACAAGAAATCTTTTAATTGGTTCACTTTACTTATTTCGACAGTTTAAGCTGTCATCATCAGAAGTGAAATAGGCTCTAATCATTGGTAAGCCAATGTCAAAATAAGAATTGGATGGTAGTGCCCTACAAAGGATTGGAAAAAATACATAAAGCAAATGTGTTAAAAACAAACCTACAAATATTGAACAGCAGAAGTAAAACAAGTTTGCTGAAACAGATGTTAAATAGTTATGCTTAAGAGCCACAACATACCTTTTCTAAAGAATCAATAAAACAGTGACATCACCAAAAATATATGATATGTGTGATGAACAGCAAACAATTAACTGTCAAATCTCACATCATACATACTATGTGCAAAGAAAGTCAACAGCCATACTGATGACTTGAAGGTCATTGAACACACATATATACAAAGTGGGAGAATTAGTGTACATAAAAACTGTAATAAATTCTGCGTCAGATGAAGCACAAGTAAGCATTAAACCTTATAAAATCATGTAAAATGATTAACGAAAGACAATAAACCATGGACCAAGTGTTAAGCAAACACACACATAAAAATGACATCATTACTATATAAAGGGAGATAAACAAGTAAGAGAAACTGTTCAAATTTTATTATCATTTCATGGTGTTGCCATGGGCGACTGGAACAGCAGCAATACGTGGAACTGTTCAGTATGCTGGAGACAAGCCCAGCTGTTGGATCGCATTAGCAGGAAACACCATTAAGTGAGCTGCAGTCTGGCTTTGATAGCAGGAAGTGGACACTACCGAATTGAAGACGTGTGAGGGGCCACAGCACATGTTTACAAGTTAACATGCTGTGTGAAAACATGCCTGTAACATATCTAGATACCACGTAAAAACATATCTAGATACCAAGTAAAATGTTATATGTGGGAGCTAGTATACCTTGAAAGGTATTACACATGAAAAATACATGGTTATGCCTAGAAGAAATTGTCAGACTGCAACAAGATTATATTACACAAAAGCCATTAGAACATACTGGATAAAAAAGATAAAGTAAAATCTGTGAGCAAGCCAGCTTCAACTGTGTAGTCAGAGTCAGACATAAAGTAGGTCACTATAAATTATTTAAGCTACACAATCAAAAGCCAATCTGTTCTTCAGTTCAAGTTGATCATACAGCAAATCCTTAGAGTTAAGGTAGGAATGTTTATAAATTTCAGTTTCTTCTAACAGATTCATTTCGCATCTTTTTGTAAAATTTCCATATTGAATAGAGTTTTTCAGTGTTAAGGCTGCAGAAGCTGACTTGTAAGAATTCTCACCATCTTTGTTGAGTAAGTGCTCACCAAAACAGGCTTTAAAAGCACTCCCTATCATCCCATGTAAAAGCTCAGGCACATATTGCATTATAGCGCATATATTATTACCACCAACTTTCAAATCACACAATGATCACCATTCAAAGATAAGGGAAATTAGAGCTCGTACTGAGGTGTTCAGACAGTTGTATTTCCCTCGTGTGATATGTGAGTGTAACAGAGGGGGGTGGGGGAAATATGGTTTTGGCACGAATATAGTGTCCTCCACCACACACCGCTCGGTGGCTAGCAGAGCATATATGTGTATGTAGATGTAGAATCTTATATATCTCAGATTTGAGATATCTGTCAATTGTAGGTCACTTGTTATGCATAAACCATGGTATGCTTACTAGTTTTAGCCTTACACAGTTTTTGCACAAGACTGGTCAGATACCCATTATTGGAAGCAATGTACGTAAGATTGTTAATCTCTGTGACAATAGTGGGCGGACTAAGATGAACCTCAAATATATGTAATTTTTCCCAAGGGCATGCAGCTTTTACTGTAAGAGAGTAGCATGGAGAGCTGCATCAAACCAGCTTCAGGACTGTAGACCACAACAACAACAGTCAATCATAGTACGCAAAAATGCCATTTTGTGTCAGAAAGAAGCACAGATGATGTCATCTGTCGTACTAGATTTCCTGTAGATGTCAAAACTAATTTTTCCATCTACCAGCCACTATTTTAAGTCAAGGAAATTTACGTGTAACTGTCACATGCTGACTTTTTAAATGCTGACTTTCTGTATTACCTCCCACACACCAAGTTTTGATAAGCTTGTAGAAATGCTACAGGCATGTTTCCACACAGCAGGCTAAGGTGTAAACACATGCTGGGGCCCCTCAAATGCCTTTGACTCGGCGGCGTCCACTTCCCACTACTGATGCGGATTGCAGTTCACTTACTTGTGTTTCCTGCTAATGTGATCCAACAGCTGGGCTTGTCTCCAGCATACTGAACAGTTCCACGTATTGCTGCTGTTCCAGTCGCCCATGGCAACACCATAAAATGATAATAAAATTTGAACAGTTTCTCTTCCTTCATTTATCTCCCTTTATATAGTAATGATATCATTTTTGTGTGTGTTTGCTTAACACTTGGTCCCTGGTTTGTTGTCTTTCGTTAATTATTTTACATGGTTTTATAACGTTTTATGCATACTTGTGCTTCATCTGCCACAGAATTTGTTACAGTTTATATGTACACTAATTCTCTCACTTTGTATATATGCATGCTCAATGCCCTTCACATAATCAGTATGGTGGTTGACTTTCTTTGCACATAGTATGTATGAGGTGAAATTTGACAGTTAATTGTTTGCCACTCATCACACATATCATATATTTTTAGTAATGTCACTGTTTTATTGATTCTGTAACAAAGGTATGTTGTGGCTCTTAAGCTTAAGTATTTTACATCTCTTTCAGCAAACCTGTTTTACTTTTGCTTTTCAATATTTTTTGATTTGTTTTTAACATATTTGCTTTAGATATGTATTTTTTCCAATCCTTTGTAGGGCACTGCATCCGATTATTATTTTGACATTGGCTTACCAATGATATGAGCCTATTTCACTTCTGAAGATGACTGTTTAAACTGTCAACAAGTTAAGTGAACCAATTAAAGGATTTCTTGTGCAGCTGGTGACTGACTTTTTATCTTTGTTGACATATTCTGCAGCTGCTGAACAATCGTTATCAATAAGATCAGTATATATTATTTGTTGCCCAATGTGTTATGCCATAACTCATTTTGGGTATTACTGTGAGAAAAGCAGCTTACTGCAGCAATACGTAGGGTGAGCAGGCAGGTGCAGAGGTACTGGTATGTGATTTTACATGCAACCTTTTTACCTACTACAAGGCTGAGCTTCACAATCCTGGCAACGTTGCATAAAAGCTGTGCCATTACAAACTGGCTGGGGAAGTTTCCATACCATTCCGCCATGAAGGTGTCGATCTGTATGTGCCTGGGGGCATTGTATCAACACAACAAATTTGCCATTATCCATTATAAATATCCTCTTATTCTAGTGCAGTTATGCACAGTCTGGTACCATCCTCCACAGCACCGCAAGTCTCTGCCATGTTCCCGATCAACGAGCTGCCAATGCCAGTCAGGGCAATCATCTCCACCAGACCAACTGGCGGGTAAGTCTGCACCCATTACTTGGAGTAGTACAATGGATTAGCCATCTCCAGCTTCTGCAGTCACAATTGAAATTTTGCCCTGGATGGGAGCAGTTTGCGGCCAGTGTGGTACCGCTGCTATCCACCCTCCCCGGTACGAGCTTCTCATCTGTTAGCAGTGGACCTCTATGATAATCTGTGCAGATGTTCAGGTTGTTTGCAAGTTCTCACTCATGGCCACACGGTGCTAACTGGGGCGTGCACTGCCAAATGAAGCAAATAGTGCCAGTAAAGCAGGACATGGGTGTCATAGGTCCAGTACGCTGCTACAAGCTTCCGCAGCTGACTGGGCAGCCGACAGTCCATACTCCTGTAATGGACATGCAACTGACATCACAGCATTTTGATTATTGTAGTGCAGATGTTTTACCCTGCAGCTGAGTTTTCCTAGCCACCAGTTGAGGCGTAGCGCCGTATAACGATCCTGCCTTGGAGGCGGTTAAGTGGGAGATGTGTCTCAGAGCTGGATAGTGACAGATGGTGACGCGAGACTGGATGTGCACGTAGTTTATGTATCAGCCGATAGAGGACAGTATTGGATAGGGGACTGATTTATTTTTGATTGTGCCCAGTAGAGTCCACTAAAATAATAGAATGTTTTTCATAAACTGTTCTGGTATTTTCATAAAATGTTGTTATGTCTTTTTGTGTATGTAAAATGTTATAAGACTTACCAAACAAAAGCACTTGCAGGTCGATAGACACACAAACAAACACATACACACAAAATTCTAGCTTTCGTAACCAATGGTTGCTTCGTCAGGAAAGAGGGAAGGAGAGGGAAAGATGAAAGGATGTGGGTTTTAAGGGAGAGGGTAAGGAGTCATTCCAATCCCGGGAGTGGAAAGACTTACCTTAGGGGAAAAAAAAGGACGGGTATACCCCTAAGGTAAGTCTTTCCGCTCCCAGGATTGGAATGACTCCTTACCCTCTCCCTTAAAACCCACGTCCTTTTGTCTTTCCCTCTCCTTCCCTCTTTCCTGACGAAGCAACCGTTGGTTGCAAAAGCTAGAATTTTGTGTGTATGTTTGTGTTTTTTTGTGTGTCTATCGACCTGCCAGCGCTTTTGTTTGGTAACTCTCATTATCTTTGTTTTTAGATATATTTTTCCCACGTGGAATGTTTCCCTCTATTATATTCATATCATTAAAATGTTATAAGTGTGTTTAGCAATATGAATGATGGGTGAGTGTGGATTAATGTTAATATGAAGATAATTGTTTAACGAGTTATGTAGTAGGATTTAGTGTGGGAACATTTCGAAGAAGTATGGATATGAACAAAGGGGATTTTTGTAGAATAGATTTGTAAAGTAAGTTTATGGTAAAGGGAAAGTTAATTCAGGCATAAATAACAATAGTAAATAAATTTATGCATAAACAAAACTTCAGTATATTAGATAATTATGTCGGTAAAAAGTGCAGTCATTAAGTTTACTATTTTGCGATTGGTTATGGATGAAAAGCGCGGACTGACGCGGGAGAATGTTGTTTTGCTATTGGCTGTTGAGTAAACTGACCAATGGTAAAGCAATATTCTTCGCGCACCTTTCTCTGCAGGTAGAGAAGACTTTAGAGTGTTCTAGAGAAGAATGGAAGCCTAGCCATGAAATAGATCGGACGTGTGTAGTAGTAGTTCCGATGGAAACGATAAGTTGCCGGATCTTAGATCGGACGTGTGTAGTAGTAGTAGTTCCAATGGAAACGATAAGTTGCCGGATCTAGCAGTGTTTCATACATCAAAAGTGTTGAAAAGTGACGGCATAATTATTCTGATGTGTGTGTGTAAATTTCGGAATTTTTAAGTGAATTTTGTGACGAGAAAAGACATATATTCCGCGTGGTGTATTGAGCAGGTCAGTGGCTGAAAACTGTGACTGCATTTGGTACCGACAGACTTAATATTTGGCGAGCATTATCAATCAAAAACAATCAGTATTTTTGTAGCTATTACGTTTTCGGGAAATGCAACACCATAAACTTGCTAACGTGCGTGAAAGGGATTGTGAGTGACTGTGTTAAGACTAGCACGGGCTTGGCAGTGATACTTGTTCACCTAAGTGTCAGAATATATTAATTGAGGACAAAATTTCCAACCTTTCATTTCATATGAAAACTTTCTCCTGAAACGTAGATTAGTGACTTTAATTGCAGCCTGGTTCACGTCGAAGTACAGTAGGTTTCACTCGGCTTCCCTACTGACGATCTGCTGAGAATATGTTCACAGGTGGGTGTAGGTCCGTCGTAAAGGGACGGAAAGAACCGCGCCGCCACACAGTGGCCGGCACTAACGGCTCAACACCCTACCACTCCACCATTTCTACTCTGTAGTGGTCCTAATCACACCGGGTCCACTACAGATGTTTATGAAGCCAGTTGGGGTTTAAGAAGCCAACTGTAAATTACTTTTTCTAAAATTTCTGAGATTGCTGGCTAAAATGTAACTGGACCAAAATTTGACGGCACTTCTTTACCTTTTTTCTTAAACAAAGGCTTAACTTAAGTGTATTTCAGGTATTCAGGAAATGTTCCACTGATAAATGACTGGTTACACAAACAATTTAACGTATTGCTAAACTCAGAAGCGCACTCCATAATTATCTTTGTTGATATTTTTTCATAACCACTAGAAATGTTTTATTTTAAAGATTTTATGGTGCCCATTCCTTCTGCTGGTGTAGTGAGGGTCATATTCATATTGCTGAAATAATTAGTAATGACTAATTTGAGATATCCTATGGCAGCATCTTCTGAGTCCGACAAGCTCATATTTTCAGTGAAAGTTATAAAATGCTTGTTAAAAACTTTCGCAACAGTGCACACATCTGTTACCAATGTATAATTTATTCTTAACACAATCTGTTCCTCTTCACATCTGCTTTTACCAGTCTCCTCCTTCACTATATTCCTCTTCTGTTTATTTTGTTATCTGATACAATTGACTACTTTTCATAATGCATTTGTTTTGATGTCTATATTACTATCTTCAACATTTTGCAGTATGCCTTTTAATGAGCTATAGCACCAACATCAGGGTTGTTTCAACTGACAGATACAGTGTCCTTTTCCTCTTAATTTTCAAACAAGGTAAGGACATTATTAACAAAAGTCTTGCATTTTACATTCATGCCATGAGCACTGTATACATCACTGTAGTATGTCTTTGAGCAATGATATGGTCTGAGAGGCCATTGGGTACCAGTTTTGTAACAAAAGACCACAAAAATTAATCACTCCAGCATGCAGGCACAGACGAATTGGTAAGCCTTTACAGTTGGTGTAGCGATAGTCACATGCTCAACCATGAGCACACTGCCTCTATGTGAGCACAAGATAGTAGCAATGAGAGAGACATTTATGTTTCAAGTGGACATTGTACAGAAATGTAGGTAAAGATCAGGATGTTGGTGTAAACTCTGCGGCGTGGAGCACGGGCAGAGCAGAGGGAGAGTCTGGCTGGAGTAGTGCACTGGAGCAGGTGTGTTGTGTGATGCTCCCGCGAGTTCCCGCGCTTTCGGAGTTTGGCAGCATGTAATTGCGCTTGACTTGAGGATGTGACAAAGTGGCAAAAAGAGGCAATCATGTTTGGCCCTTGTAACGCCGGAAATGCATATCCTCCTATTTCCATCTATTGTACTATAATTTTTTTCCTTATTTTGTTACCTGAATATATGACATTGCTGTGCCTTTATATATTGTAATTGTTTTACTATTTGTATATATATTTATGCATCTATGTCGATGTATAATTGGTTTGTTTTGTAAATATTATTTGTATTTTACGCTGGGTCTTGCCTAGGGAAAACTATGCTGTCGAACAAATACATCGATAGGTCGTGTGGAGAACCAAAGTGTTTAGGATCTTTGGTAGTGTAAACTCTGCGGCGTGGAGCACGGGCAGAGCAGAGGGCGAGTCTGGCTGGAGTAGTGCACTGGAGCAGGTGTGTTGTGTGACGCTCCCGCGAGTTCCCGCGCTTTCGGAGTTTGGCAGCATGTAATTGCGCTTGACTTGCTATGATAGTTTCTGATACGGTGTCGCGGACAGGAAGCATTAGCTGGCGCACATCAAGAGCCCATTTCGCCTGGTGACCGTGTCGAGAAGGAGGCGCGCCAACATCCAGCTTCTGCAACAGCAACGGCCAACAATGAGTGACTGTCGCCACCTCCTCAATCGACGGCTTCAAACCTTCAAACAACCAACAACGAAGACTGGAAGCACGTAAAGTTTTACAACTCTATGGCAGACCTCAGCTTTTCAAACTGTTCCTTTTTCGTAATTATAATTACAGCAACTTAGCATGAACATTTGTTGCTCATTGTCCCAATTGCATTACCAAACAGGGTCCCTTCCCTTTCCGAAATGAACCCGAGTGTCGTAGAAATTCAAACGCCAGCATTAAAGTAATATCATTCCATTTCACTGGTTTAATTTCAAAGTTCAGTTAAAGTATTCATAGCTGGCTACAATATTTAGATTACACAAGCACAAATTAAGAGTGCGAGTTTTGTTACCATATTTTAGCTTACCTGTGACTGCTGCTCAGCTTGGTACGTACTAAATTTAACTATTGTTAATTGTTCAGAATCATTTAATTCAAGTTCAAAGTTATATCTCTTATTTCTAAATTGCGTAGATTCAAGTAGCTTTTGAAATGATTGTTGAGGTAGCCCAAGACTAACCTAATTTTACTGAATTTCGATGTGCTTCAGAAACAAAGCTCACTATTAATTTCAGTCACTAAATTAACTTTCAGTTTTCCAGTTTTATTAATTCTTTTGCTAAATTAAGTCAGAGTGTAGTGAAATTTATTACTTCTGACAAACTTTCAGTTTTCACACAACACGTGTCAACCTTCACTTGCCACGCTTTTAGTGCAAATTATATGTGCAATAACCTTTCTTTTTCAGTCCATAGGACTGGCGACCGTAATTTCCCCCAAATCTCAAATATCTATTACCGCTAGTTAATTGTTAGCGTAACGGCCACACATTTACTTTCTTTATTAACTTTACCCTTTCTCAAGATTAATTTCCACCAGTTTCATTTGCATTTTTCCTTTCATTTAGATCTAACCCTTTCCTCTCTCTTTACCGACAGATTAACTTCGGTGACTATTGCTTTTCCCAAATTTCCATTAGGTGCACGCAGTTTAATTTTTCACTGTCATTAAGGTCAGTAAGTGAGGGGGAGGTTACACCCTACTGATTGATGGCCATATGAATATGGAAGTGGTGTAACACACCTGGCCACAAAATACACTATCAGAATTGTGGTCAGAAAAAGATCCCGATTGAGAGGGACCGGAGACACATTTCACAGCTTGTTAATCAAAATTGCTTCCAAACCTGACAGAAATTACTGCAGGCATTGAATGAAGGTCCATCCCAATCTATCAGGGAGAGACCATTGGGATAGCAACTGCATGCAATGAGCATTTAATGTCAGTCCCTGCACAAGATATTATTGCTCACACAAGTGCACAAAGGTGACAACAGCAATGTTTATTAGGCTGGAAGAATAAGTGATTGGTTTTCTGAACACTCCTGTAACCTATTACATCTTGAGTAGCCTGAAAAATCACTTGATTTAAATCCCACAGAAAATATGTAGGACATGTTGTAACAGTGAGTAAAACACTGACATCAACACCCCCACAATGTAATGGAATTTCACAATCAAAACCTCAGAAAATGGCTTAACCTGGATCCAACGTACCTACACAACCTTGTGCACTCACTTCCTAACTGAGTGCAGGTGGTTATCAACTCTAGGGGAGGAATTACATTGTCTAACAGAATGCTTGTAATGATTTCTTAGGGGTAAGTTAGTTGTTGTCTGGTGAGCTTAATTTTTTTTTTCATTAGATATTTCTATAAAGATATAATCAGTGGCCATTTTTGAGTAATTAGCCATACTAGTTGGGAGGATTACAGTAGAAATTAAATTGACTGTTAGTGTTACTGACTGTAATATATTCTTACTGGAAGAGTTTTTAAGAAAAACCTACATTAAAATGACCAGTAACCCCTATTTCTTTGGTGGGTGATTTTTTTCATATTAAATAGGACACTAATGTTTTAGGGTTATTTACAAATGGATTAAAATTACCTGCAGGTGCTTGATATATACTTACTGCTAGGAAGGATTTATTGTGAAATTCTACTTTTATTGCACAATTACGTATGTTTCTCTGGGAAAAATTCATGAATGTCTATGTTATTCAGTTTATGACAATTCCTGATGAATATAATTACTTCTCCTTTCTCCATTTCTGCTCTACAGAAGTGTGATTCTAACCTAAATCTTATAAAACTTAGCACATTTATGCCAGTGGTCACAAGATGTTAAAAGAGGCAGATTATTTCAATTCAGTCTGCCTGCTTAGCTGAGTGGTAACGTGCTTGCCTCCCATGCAATGAGCCTGGGTTCGATTCCCAGCCAGGTTGGAGATTTTCTCCACTTGTGGACTGGTTGTTGTTGTATCATCATTTCATCCTCATCACTGGCACACAAATTGCCCTATGTGGCGTCAACTGAAATAAGACTTGCACTTGGCGGCCGAACTTCCCCAAATGGGGCCTCCCAGCCAAAAATGCCACACGATCATTTCATTTCATGTGGACTTAGTTTGATGAATAAATCATCATTGAAAGTGGGACGTTTATTAATTTTACTTCTTAGTCTTTGACTATTTTGATGCAATGCGTGGAAATAAAATTTCTGCTCATTATTGAAAAATTTTTAATGAACGATTTGTGATGATGCAATATGTCAGAATTAAGCTGTTTGGTTTCTTTGTCAAACTGAACTTTTCTTTCAAACCTAACCCCTCAAAAACTTCACTTCATGCTGTCCTTCGTATCCTAAAAAAGGTGGTGCTCTGACACCTGTAATCACTGGTATTTTACCACTCATGATGGTGGCTCCTGCCCTTAAATTTTCTGCTATGAGGCCAGACAGTTCATTTATAATACAAGTCTGGCTGACAATGAATTTGAGGAAAGGCCATATTATATTGTTCAAGTAATTTTCAGTGTAGAGAAATTAAAATGACTGTTGGACACAGTTTGCATAGATCCACTACTGTACTTTCTCTATTTTGTATCTACTGTTTTATTTGTAATGATTGATTAAAATTGTATCTTCTTGATAACTTCTGTACTACAGATGAATTTCGTGATAAAACTGAGTATCAGTCAGAAGCAAAGAAGCTCCAGCCCCCCCCCCCCCCTTCCCCACACCCCCACAAAACATACATAGACACAGGTAAATAACTAAACTATAGGCATACAAAATGCTACAAATGAAAGACATACATATTGTTATTATATATTTGTATATTAGTATGCGTGGCAAATTTTCCAGTAGATAATGTTATTTGAAAAATGGCTGTTAATAAACTTCTTTGCTGCAGTCATTTAAAATCCAGCATGCTTCAATCACGTATCTGTAATCTGCTTCGCCAAATCACTGAAGTTTCCATCAAACATGCGGGCACTAGAAGAATTAGAACCACAGATGTGAAATTACAGAAGATATTCTGCAGTTTGTTATAATTAGCTTAGATCAATAACTTTACAATACTGAATATTGCTGAAAGTCAAATTGAAGAAAATTTTACCTTTCAGAGCAACAGAGTGAAAAGTCAGTTACAACAATATATTTGCAGGTTGAGGTAACTTATTGTAAGTGGTTTTAATATATAGTTATTTGCCTATGTCAGTTGATACAGATCCACAGTGACATCAAACTGCTTAAGACTCAAATATTATATTATTTGTAAATCTACACAGAAATAGAATGCTCTTACTTACCTTCATTAGGTGAAAGCCCATGTACTGCCAATAGACACATTTAACACTGGAAAAAGCTATACTTCGTTTTCAGAATTGTTTGTTAATCATGGAGGTAAAAGGGATACGTTGCGGAATATTGGAAAGGAGGGGCAGCTCACTCAGGCCCCATATTGAGAGAGACCCACCTGTTCTGATGGTGAGAGGCAAGGAAAAGAAAATGAAAGAAGAGTAGGGTATAACATCCCATCAACATCGAGGTCTTCAGAAAGAAGCACAAACTCGGATTGTTTCAAGGATGGGGAAGGAAGTCAGCCATGCCCTTTCAAAGGAAGCATCCTGGAATTTGCCATGAGTGAGTTAGAGAAATCTTGGGAAACCTGAATCAGGATAGCCAGAGAGGGAAAGAGGAATATAGTTAAATTTATTAGCTTACCAATATAACTATAAAAATGATTAAGATTTTGCACTTAATGCAATAATTGATTATATCCGACAAAATTTACAGAATTTCACTTCAAAGATATCATTTATTCACGCCAAAAACATTAGTCAAAGTACGCTGTTCTAAAAGATAATTACACAAAAAAGTACTGTGAGTGATTTTTTTTATTCCCAAAACACAGCCTTTTGCTGACAAGTTAAGATCTTTTCATTTGCCCCAGAATAATTTCACTGGATATATCTTTTGATGACAATGGGATCACCCATGACAAAAAATTATTACATAACTGGATCCATATGTTGTTGTTGTCTTCAGTCCTGAGACTGGTTTGATGCAGCTCTCCATGCTACTCTATCCTGTGCAAGCTTCATCTCCCAGTACTTACTGCAATCTACATCCTTCTGAATCTGCTTAGTGTATTCATCTCTTGGTCTCCCTCTACGATTTTTACCCTCCACGCTGCCCTCCAATGCTAAATTTGTGTTCCTGAACTACAGTGTTTAACATCTCTTGTATTGTAAATTGGAAATGTATGCCCAAATTTGTTTTTGTAATACCGAATATTTTTATTGTAAACATATATTTTGCAATATTTATTTCTCTGTAACACTTATTATTTTGTAATCTTTCTCTCTCTCTAAAATGTATTTTTGTAGTGGGACCTAAGTTACTGTTTACTGTTTTTCGTTTTGTAATCTCTATCTATTTCTAAAATGTATTTTTTTTTTTTTTGCAGTGGGACCTAAGTTACTGTGTACTGTTTTTGTTTTGTTTTATGTATTACCATAAATTCTGGCCAAAAGCTTGTAAAATTGACACGTTCCATATCCTGTGATACTGTCACAACATGGATCACCGGAACAAGAGATAAATAAATAAATAAAACCTCAGAACATGTCCTACCAACCAGTCTCTTCTTCTTGTCAAGTTGTGCCACAAACTCCTCTTCTCCCCAATTCTATTCAATACCTCCTCATTAGTTATGTGACCTACCCATCTAATCTTCAGCATTCGTCTGTAGCACCACATTTCGAAAGCTTCTATTCTCTTCTTGTCCAAACTATTTATCGTCCATGTTTCACTTCCATACATGGCTACACTACATACAAATACTTTCAGAAACGACCTCTATACTCGATGTTAACAAATTTCTCTTCTTCAGAAACGCTTTCCTTGCCATTGCCAGTCTACATTTTATATCCTCTCTACTTCGACCATCATCAGTTATTTTGATCCCCAAATAGCAAAATTCCTTTACTACTGTAAGTGTCTCATTTCCTAATCTAATTCCCTCAGCATCACCCGACTTAATTCAACTACATTCCATTATCCTTGTTTTGCTTTTGTTGATGTTCATCTTATATCCCCCTTTCAAGACACTGTCCATTCCGTTCAACTGCTCTTCCAAGTCCTTTGCTGTCTCTGATAGAATTACAATGTCATCGGCGAACCTCAAAGTTTTTATTTCTTCTCCATGGATACCTACTCCGAATTTTTCTTTTGTTTCCTTTACTGCTTGCTCAATATACAGATTGAATAACATCGGGGAGAGGCTACAACCCTGTCTCACTCCCCTTGCAACCACTGCATCCCTTTCATGCCCCTCGACTCTTATAACTGCCATCTGGTTTCTGTACAAATTGTAAATAGCGTTTCGCTCCCTGTATTTTACCCCTGCCACCTTCAGAATTTGAAAGAGAGTATTCCAGTCAACATTGTCAAAAGTTTTCTCTAAGTCTACAAATGCTAGAAATGTAGGTTTGCCTCTCCTTAATCTTTCTTCTAAGATAAGTCGTAGGGTCAGTATTGCCTCACGTGTTCCAACATTGCTGCGGAATCCAAACTGATCTTCGCTGAGGCCAGCTTCTACCAGTTTTTCCATTTGTCTGTAAAGAATTAGTGTAAGTATTTTGCAGCTGTGACTTATTAAACTGATAGATCGGTAATTTTCACATCTGTAAACACCTGCTTTCTTTGGGATTGGAATTATTATATTCTTCTTGAAGTCTGAGGGTATTTCGCCTGTCTCATACATCTTGCTCACCAGATGGTAGAGTTTTGTCAGGACTGGCTCTCCCAAGGCCGTCAGTAGTTCTAATGGAATGTTGTCTACTCCCGGGGCCTTGTTTCGACTCAGGTCTTTCAGTGCTCTGTCAAACTCTTCACACAGTATCGTATCTCCCATTTCATCTTCATGTACATCCTCTTCCTTTTCCATACTATTGTCCTCAAGAACATAGCCCCTGTATAGACCCTCTATATATTCCTTCCACCTTTCTGCTTTCCCTTCTATGCTTAGAACTGGGTTTCCATCTGAGCTCTTGATATTCATACAAGTGGCTCTCCTTTCTCAAAAGGTCTCTTTAATTTTCCTGTAGGCAGTATCTATCTTACCCCTAGTGAGATAAGCCTCTACATCCTTACATTTGTCCTCTATCCATCCCTGCTTAGCCATTTTGCACTTCCCGTCGATCTTATTTTTGAGACGTTTGTATTCCCTTTTGCCTGCTTCATTTACTGCATTTTTATATTTTCTCCTTTCATCAATTAAATTCAATATTTCTTCTGTTACCCAAGGATTTCTACTAGCCCTCGTCTTTTTTCCTACTTGATCCTCTGCTGCCTTCGCTACTTCATCCCTCAAAGCTACCCATTCTTCTTTTACTGTATTTCTTTCCCCCATTTGTGACAATTGTTCCCTTATGCTCTCCCTGAAACTCTGTGCAACCTCTGGTTTCATCAGTTTGTCTAGATCCCATCTCCTTAAATGCCCACCTTTTTGCAGTTTCTTCAGTTTTAATCTACAGCTCATAACCAATAGATTGTGGTCAGAGTCCACATCTGCCCCTGGAAATGTCTTACAATTTAAAGACTGGTTCCTAAATCTCTGTCTTACCATTATATAATCTATCTGATACCTTCTAGTATCTCCAGGCTTCTTCCATGTATACAACCTTCTTTTATGATTCTTGAACCAAGTGCTAGCTATGATTAATTTATGCTCTGTGCAAAATTCTACCAGACAGCTTCCTCTTTCATTTCTCTCCCCCAATCCATATTCACCCACTATGTTTCCTTCTCTCCCTTTTCCTACTGTCGAATTCCAGTCACCCATGACTATTAAATTTTTGTCTCCCTTCACTACCTGAACAATTTCTTATATCTCATCATACATTTCATAAATTTCTTCATCATCTGCAGAGCTAGTTCGCATATAAACTTGTACTACTGTAGTAGGCATGGGCTTCGTGTCTATCTTGGCCACAATAATGTGTTCACTATGCTGTTGGTAGTAGGTTACCCACACTCCTATTTTTTTAATTCATTATTAAACCTACTGCTGCATTACCCCTACTGCTGCTGCCCCTCTCCAGGAACCACACGTTTGTCTGGCCTCTCAAAAGATACCCCTCCGTTGTGGTTGCACCTACGGTACGGCTATCTGTATCGCTGAGGCACGCAAGCCTCCCCACCAACGGCAAGGTCCATGGTTCATCGTGGGGGGTGGGAGTGAGAACATATCTATAAAGAAGTTTGGGAAAGAAATCAGGGACCCTAAAGAGGTCAGTAATACTTTAAATCAAAGTTATATTGAGGTAGATGACAAATTAATAAATCAAAACTTTCCTGATACAAAATGCATACAAAGTTCTTCTCATGAGACAAAAAGTTTGTTCCTTCTCCCAACAAATGAACCTAAATTAATAAAAATAATACACTAATTAACACCAAAAAATACTGAGCGACTAGGCAGTATATCTACCAGACTAATTAAATGCTGCCTACAGAGTGTGGTAAAGCCTCTGACTTTTTCCTCATAAACTTAGCCATGGAAGATGGAATTTTCCCGACATATTTTAAAAAGAGTAAAGTGATCCCTATTTTCAAAGAAGGCTACAAGGAAGATCCAGGAAGTTACTGACCAATAACTATTGCAAATGTCTTATCTAAAATAAAGGAATGTATAAGTAAAGGCAGAACAGTAAAATTTTTAGAAAAATGCAATACTTTGAATGATGCCCATCATGGGCTAGGAAGGATAGATCCAACAATACAGCAATAGCTAGTAGTAGTAGTAGTAGTAGTAGCTGAATTTATAGCATGTGTAACTAAGGCATTAGACAAACAAAAGAAAGTTTTTGGTATGTTTCTCGACCTTTCAAAAGCTTCTGATTGTATATTCCACAACATACCATTAAAAAAGCCTGAGTATTATGGTATAAGGGGGTAAGCAGACAATATCATAAAATCATTCATGGCAAATAGAGAACAGAGTGTAGAAATGTGAACAGTACTATTACAAATGTCTACTCAGATTTTGAATTTGTTAAATGTGCAGTGCCTCAAGGATCAGTTCTGGGCCCACTACTTTTTATTTTTTGTGTAAAGGATATGCCAAATATAGGAGGTTTAAATGCTCTCATGTACACAGATGACACATCATTTGTTATAAGAAGTATTTCAGCAGATGACTCACAATACCAACATTCTCTAAATATAGAAAATGGAAACAATTATTTCAGAGGAAATTTTTTTCTATAAACATAAATGAAACATACGCAAATATAATGCCTACCTTGAACAATATTACTGTTATGCTTAGAGATCTGGCTCTAAAAGAGACAGAAACTTATAAATCCCTGGGCATGACAGTGGATATGTACTTGATGTGGAAGAATCAAAAAAATATTTGTCATAAAGTGAGTTCAGAAAAGTGACAAGTACAATAAACACACAAACACTTCCAACAATTTACTAGGGCTAGTTTATTCACCAACTTAATATGATATCTTGGTCTGGGGAAATTCTGCAAATGTGCACATACAGAGTACTGAAGGTACAAAAGAAGACTGTGTAAGATACATGACAAAATTATCTTCAAGAGATTCCTGCAGAAATACATTCAGGGAACTAAACATATTAACAGTAGTGTCACTGTACACACATGAATCAATTATTTATGTAGAAAATAACTATGCTGCATTGTTAAACAGGATATCAATAACCACAACACAAGAAATAAAAATGATCATCATATTGAAGGAACTCGTTCAAATTAACTGACAAAGAGCCTGTAAAAGCAGGATGCTTCTGTACAATGGTTTGCCAAACTATGTAAAGGTTATAGAAAATGTCTGCTTTCAAAAATAAACTAAAATGTCACTTGATTAACATTTGTCATACAGTGTTAAAGAATACTTTGAAGCAAAAAATTAATGTAATGTTTCACATGTAACTAAGCAAATATGTAAAAAAAACTTTTAGAAAGCACAAAATGATTTTAATAATTGGTAATTATGTTTTTATATTAACATTTTTAGAGGCTTGTATTTAAAGGCTGTTTTTGAAGAAATCAGACATTTTACTGATATATGCATATAATTCTAAATTTTTGAAACTTGTAAACTTTTTAAACTTCATATAAACTTGTCTAGTGTCATTGTACAGAATGGTCCAACAACATAAACAAATAAAAGTAAGCTCATTACAATACTACTTCATAATATTTCTTAAAGTTGAGTTATCCCAGTATATTAATGAATGAAATTAATATATTTTAACTTATTGTCTTATATCTCCCCAAGATTTGCAATGATTTGATATGCAAATGTTGCTGAATCAAGTTATTTTTTCCAATTTAAATCATACTGAACAATTGTGAAGTTTTCACCCTAATTATTATTTTTCCTCCATGTGTTACACTTATCAGTGGTACAGAACCTGTGGATGTGTAGAACTGAATATGCTGTGTCTTTCTTAGATTGAGAGTGAGAACACTTGCAGAATTGAGAATGAGACAATTTGCAGAAAACCACACAATAATACTTATAAGAACATTAGTGACTATTTCTTCTGTTGCTGTATGTATGTTTGGACTGATTACAATACCAATGCAAAAAATAACTAATTCTGCTTTTTTTAAAAAAAAAAAAAAACGAAAGGTACTTTGCATGGGTGAGAAACAATAGTGGACCTATGACTGAGCCTTGTGGAACCCTGTAAATGGTTTTTTTCCCCATTGAGAATAATACCTCCTGCTTACAGTGATTGAATTATTTAGTACAACTTTCTGCATTCTTGTTGTTAGATACAACATTATTCATTGGCTGGTTAACCATCAATTCTATAAAAACCCAGTTTACTTAGAAGAATATTACACATACACACACACACACACACACACACACACACACACACACACACACACACACACACACACACACTCTTTAGTGAGTAAACAATGCCATTCTCAGTTAGGTTGCACTTTTGGAATCCAAACTGTGGAAAATCCAGGAGACCACGAGTTGCAGACAGGCACAACAAAAAGACTACTAAAAATGTAAGCTTTCAGACAGACGTTTTTCTTCTGAAATAGGCAGCAGACACCCACACATTCATGCAAACCTAGCTCATACACAAATTACCACTCTCTGGCTTCCAAACTAGAAAACACACACATAATCACTGTCTCCGGATGCTGGAGCCTGACTGCAACTGCAACTGCCATGAGCAGCAATCTGCTGGAGTAGGTGATGGGGGGGTAAGGAGGAGGCATGGTGTGAGGAGAAGGAGGGTTAGCAGGGTAGGGGTGGGGGAGGTGCTGTACAGCCTGTGGGACCATGCAGGGACATGGTAGGAACAGCATTGTGAGGCTGTGTTGGAGTGGAGGGGTATAGAGCTGGAGGGTAATAATAATAATAATAAAATAGCATAGTCAAGGGAAAACACACTAAACAAGAAGATTACATATTGGATAACCACAGCGACTGCATAGAAGCGATGGAAAAAACAGATGCCTATAAGTATCTAGGATACAGACAAAAAATAGGAATAGATAATACAAATATTAAAGAAGAACTAAAAGAAAAATATAGACAAAGACTAACAAAAATACTGAAAACAGAACTGACAGCAAGAAACAAGACAAAAGCTATAAATATCTATGCTATACCAATATTGACCTACTCATTTGGAGTAGTGAAATGGAGTAACACAGACCTAGAAGCACTCAATACACTTACACGATCACAATGCAACAAATATTGAATACATCACATACATTCAGCAACTGAAAGATTCACATTAAGCAGAAAGGAAGGAGGAAGGGGATTCATCGACATAAAAAACCTACATTATGGACAGGTAGACAATTTAAGAAAAGTCTTTATAGAACGAGCAGAAACTAGCAAAATACACAAAGCAATCACTCATATAAATACATCTGCTACACCACTGCAATTTCATAACCACTTCTACAACCCTTTAGATCACATAACATCAACAGATACGAAGAAAGTAAATTGGAAAAAGAAAACACTACATGGCAAGCACCCGTATCATCTAACACAGCCACACATCGATCAGGACGCATCCAACACATGGCTAAGAAAAGGCAATATATACAGTGAGACGGAAGGATTCATGATTGCAATACAGGATCAAACAATAAACACCAGATATTACAGCAAGCATATTATTAAAGATCCCAATACCACAACACATAAATGCAGACTTTGCAAACAACAAATAGAAACAGTAGATCACATCACAAGCGGATGTACAATACTAGCAAATACAGAATACCCCAAAAGACATGACAATGTAGCAAAAATAACACATCAACAGCTTGCCTTACAATATAAACTTAGAAAACAACATGTTCCCACATACAAGTATGCACCACAAAATGTACTGGAGAACAATGAACACAAATTATACTGGAACAGAACCATTATAACAGATAAAACAACACCACATAACAAACCTGACATCATACTCATCAATAAAAAGAAGAAATTAACACAACTAATCGAAATATCCATACCCAATACAACATACAAAAGAAAACAGGAGAAAAATTTGAAAAATACATCCAACTATCAACTACAGGAGTCATACCACACAATATCCACCAGTACATCAATGCAATACAGCTACATCCAAACTTATATATACAACTACAGAAATCTGTAATTATTGACACTTGTTCAATTACCCAAAAGTTCCTAAATGCAATGTAACATATACCGTACAGTTAAAAGGAAGTCACGCTTGATCAAGGTCCACGTCACCTTCCATTTTTAACCAGACATAACGTCTGAGACAAGAAAGAAATAATAATAATATTTATTCAACATTGAATAATCAAATACAGTTTCAGGACATCATACAGATTATTCTTCTGAATACGTCAGTTTATAAATTCCAAACTAAATATTTGTTTGTATTAATAAATTTTACATTTTGATGGATTTTATATTTGGTAGTATACGATCACAATATTACAAATATTGTTTTTATCAACATTATATTAGTTGCAGGTTACTTAAAACTATGAACTTGACATACTTATGAAGCACTTTTCATACAGATATAATACTTGTCTAGGGAATAAAAAGGGTTTTCAATTAGAATTCTTTTTAGCTGATCTTTTAATTAGTTAGTAGCAAGGGTTGTGAGACTTTCTGGTAGGGCATTGGCTAGCTTCAGCCCAGCATGAAGTGCATTTATTTCATATAAAGCTGTTCTGTGGCAATTTACATGGTATCTGAACTTTTGCCGTACTGGTACAGGTCACAGTTGAAATTTGGATTTATTGTTTTCACAAGCAATATAACTTTCAATATGTATACACCTATAATGGTAAGCACACCTAATTTTGGGAACAGATTCCGACATAATTCTCGAAGTTTGGCCCCACAAATAATTCTGATAACTTTTTTCTGTAGTATTAATAATGTACTTAGGTTGGCTTGAGTTGTTGCACCCCATATTTCTACAGCATAGTTTAAGTTTGATGAGAATAGGGCATGATAAGCAGTTTTTAGTACACACATGTCCTTACTATGTTTGCTAATCATATTTATAGCAAACACATTCTTTGACAGCTTACATGCTAAGGAATCAATATGCATGTCCCATTTGAGGCTCTCCTGGATTGTAATTCCCAAGAACTTTGTTGATTTTTCCTTTTTTACAATGTCATTTCCTATGAATAATTTCATGTGAAATTCTATTTGTTTCCTTGTGTTAAATTCTATCATTGCAGTCTTTGAAGCACTTACATTTAGATGGCTTACATTAAAATACTTGACTATTTCATTAGTTACACTGTTGCACAGTACCTCCAGACTCTCACAGTCTTTGTGTTTACACACTATTGATGTGTCATCTGCATACCATATTTTTGTACAGTTAGGAGAACAATACTGTATATCATTAACATAAATCAAGAAAAGAAGGGGATCCCAAGACAGAACCTTGAGGCACTCCATATTTCATATAAGTAATTTTAGATTTTTAAGACCCACTATTTGTTTCAAACAAGACAAATTGTTTTCTATTGCTCTTATATGATTTTATTAGCTCATAGCCAATTCCTCTGATACCCAGGTTCCACAGCTTGTCAAGTAATATGGTGATGTTGACACAATCAAAAGCTTTTTCTAGATCATGGAACACTCCAGTTATATACTCCTTGTTCTCTATGGCTGTTATTATTTTGATTATTAATTGTGCTGCTGCTACTGATGTTGACTTGTTTTTCATAAAGCCATTCTGATTTTCAAATATTAAATTGTGTTGACTCAGGAATGTCATTAGTCTAGTATAAATAACTTTCTCAACTACCTTAGAAAATGCAGGTAAGATTGAGATGGGGCGGTAGTTTTCAATTTTAGATTTATCACCTTTCTTGTAAACCGGGGTTACTTGTGCTATCTTTACAGTATCTGGGAAACAACCTGATGCAATTACATCATTTACTGCTGTGGCCATGGCATCAGATATGTTGTCTATGCATCTTTTCAGAGTACTGATAGACAATCTATCGTAGCCTGCTGATTTTGTATTTTTTTAATGACATTACTATGTTTTTGACTTCCTTGTTAGTGGTTGGGGCCAAGTATATGCTTTGTTTGATTGGAATGCCCCTATATCTATGCTGAAGATTCTTAAAATGGCGACTGACAGATTTTCCAACAGAAGAAAAGTACTCATTAAAAACATTTGCAATCTGACATTGACATTTCATGATATGTCCTTTATGGTTTATAGTAAAATCACTTGTTGCTCTGTCCTTACAATCCCTAAAGCTATTTATTACTTTCCAAACAGCTAAACCAGTGTTAATAGAGTTTCTTAACATCGTGGCTACATAATTACTTTTAGTTTCTAGCAGAAGATCTTTATAGTAATCCTGATAGTTCTTAAATTATACCTTTAGTCTATTATTATTGTTATTATTTATCATTGCACATTGGAAAAGTCTAAGTTTCTCTCTTGCTGTTTTTACTTCATGATTTATCCAGTTATTTTTTTTTTTTTGTATCTTTTTGCAGTCATTTACTGTAAATGTCATTTCTGGACATGAGACATTGAAGCAATAATAAAAATCTGATGAAAAATTACTGAAAGTAATGCTGTTTTTTTCACCCCATTGTAAGCTTTTCAGCAAACTGTTGAAATCTTTAACATTGTCGTCATTGGAGATTCTTTCTGTCACATATTGTTTCTCTTTTCTATTGACATGAAGATTTTCAGCTTCTATCAATACCTGTACTGCGTGGTGGTCAGAAATGGCAAGCTTCAGAACTGATGCACTGCATGTAAAGTGGGACATGTTAGTTATAATGTTGTCAATGCATGACTTTACACAATTGACCTCTCTAGTGGGGTCGTTTATCAGAAATGTTAAGTTAAACTGAGTTTAGTATTAGCATTAGTTTTTTTAGATACAGTCATTGGACAGCAAGTCAATGTTTATATCTCCAGTTAGTATTATGTTAACCCAGCCATTTTTATTACAGTGTTTACTGTCAATGTCAACAAGCAGGTCATTAGGAACATCAAAGAAACTATCTAGGCTACCAGATGGAGGTTCATATAGGCCTATAATAATTAAGTTCTCTTTCCCCCACTTATAATTAATTGCTGCTAGTTCTATTACACCCTCAATGCTGAAAGCACTTACATCTATTACACTATAATTCCTACCACTGGCTGCAAAGATAGTACCCTACCACCACGTTTCTCTTTTCTACTGAAGGCAGAGCAAAAGATCATGGAAAGTGGCTTGCATACACTAATTAGCTCATCTGTGTACCAGTGTTCACTTATAACTACATCAGGGTTATCAATTGCTGCAATGGTATCCAACTCGTTGTGCTTATTGCCAAGACTTTGAAAGTTCTGCTGAATTAATTTGAAAGTGAGTTTGGATTGTTGAGCACTTGATCGACATGTCACCCTACCAGAAGGGGAGAGAATGGGAAAGACTAGTAGGAGCTGTAACCTACTCAATTTACCCACAAAAATGTCCTTGGTAGCCAGTGCTTCCTCTGAAAACTGGCTGAAAAGTAGACTATTGTCAATAATGTATTCCCCACCGAAACTTGAAGTTCAAACACTGTTATTGCACTTTGATGTTGTCAGAACTCTTGTTTATGGGCAGTTTGGGTTTTCTGTAATTCAGTTTTGTACAGACAAGTGTATACCCACATACTGCAGTCAATTGGTGTTCTACAGTATAGCTCAAGAGCAGTAACCTAACTTCAACATAATAATCACAACTGCTGAAGTGTGGCAAATAATCAATCAGCATAAGCCACAAAGCAGTTCACTGTCTACAGTATCAACAAAGTTCAGACAGGATATCACACATTTCTTCAATCAAATAGAATTATTAATGTTAACTAAAAGTGCACAGTAAGACTATGTCTTCTTTAAGTAACAGTATCATTATAAGCCATTGGCATCACATATAAGTTCACAGTAAAAGTAATTATGAAGAAATGTTACTAAATTATTGAGGAATAAGTGGCAGGACATGAAACATGTTGTGAACGAGGTACTCTTTTTTTGGTTTCATGTATCCCACTGGGAACTGCAGAACATATTCCATATACACAGACATAGGTGCTATCCATCACAAACTCACCAGAAACTGCACCAGTTAAGGGGTTTGGAATCTGTGGTGGTTAGTACAATGTGGCAGCAAGTGTGAAATTTTGCTGGTAAAAGGAAAGAGCGCAAAATATGAGGATGAAATATCAAAGTGAAATGAATGTTTCTAGCTTGCAATTTATGATCAGTGCACTGAAAGTGGATATAAGAACTTTACATTCAAAAACTGTGAGCAAAATATTATGAAGAAATTGGTGAGCAAAATATGATGAAATCCAATTAAGAAAAAGAAACTTCTTCAGACAGGTGGACAAAACTTGTATACAAAAACAGTCCACACGAAGTGAAAATCCAAACAAGGCGTGAAAACAATGTAACATTTGTAGACAACAACTGTTATGAAGCACTAACTGTACTGAACTACAAAAACTCTATTAAGTGAACAAAGTGCTCTTGAACCATTAGGAAATGATGAGGTAAGTAACTCCTTTAGAGTAAGTAATGGAAACTGAGAGAAAGTGGAAAACTGAAAAAAAGTATGAAAGCAGTGCAAATTTAGTGGACAACGGCTATGAAGTAAAAAGAGAACTTGGAGTGATACATCCCAGTGTGGAAGAAAGAGCTCCCTGAAATGTAAAGATAATAAATGTATTGTAATTATTAATTATCAAGTTGAATATTAGATCTGTTATGAATGTAGTACATGGAGGCAGTACACAAGTTGGTAGCTGTCCTTATTTATCATGTACTGAGTTGTAATTTTGAAGGTAATATAAGAAGGTGAATTGAATCTCACTTCTTATTTATGTGGTGGAGTGAATGAGAATGAGAAGTTAAGTTTCATATTATATCTCCTTTGTTATAATTGGTTTGTTATTTGTTGCTGTTTTTGGTGGCAGTCTTTTATCTTGGTTATTTTTCCTATTCCTAATGTAATTATCTGCTTTATATGCAGCCTGTAAGGACAAAATCCAAGCCAAGTTGAAGGCAGAAGGCACACGGATTCAGGGCACAGACTAGCTGGACTGTGAGTAATAATGCTTAACGGCAACTGAATATTCAATAAGCAACATTCATTCTATATAAAAGGTATGTTCAGATCACAACTTATTTATGTGTTTGGTGAATAAGGTGAAGTATAACAAACCACCATGCAGCCCAAGCCAACCCAAAACACTTCAAACTGAGCAAGCTAAAATTTCCGTGTGATAGTTCGACTCACTTCAAAACACAGACAAATAAGACATCAACTGTGAATGGGTCAACAAAAATGTGCCAATCTTCATTTTGTGCTGAAAAGGTCAGTGATATCACTCTCAATATTGTTCCCACATGGCTTACTAATGAAGATGTTTCAACAGGACACTACTTCTGTTCCCCAATATCAATCCAACCAAAAATCAGAACTACAGAGGAATGTAATCATCCATGGTGACAGCCACAGTCATAGTATTTCTTCCTGCATAATTGAATCTAATATTTGGGCCTGCTGACACATACCAACGTCCTAGTTTTCAACATGCCACAACCTTACGATCTGCCATGGTGCTTCAGAGTCAACCAAGAAATAAGTGCATTAAACCAAAAGTCTGAAAATATGTGTAAACATTTCAAAAACATTAGTATGATAAATGTAAATAGGATTAGATGCAGATTTCATACTCACCGCAGCTTAAATTTAGGTACCAAGAAAGTGCTTTTTATCATTGGTAAAAATGGACAATCGTACAAAACCAATGATTCATATCATATCCATAATACCAGGAGGACAATGGACCTCCATTACGAATCAAAAAACCTTACTATTGTACAAAAAGGAGTCCATTACATAAGCTGCAAGGTTTTCAATGCTCTCCCACCATCAATGAAATTACTTATCCATGAACTTCCCAAATTTAAACAACAGCTCAAACAGCATTTATTAGATAATTCCTTCTATTCGGTAGAAGGATATTTCAGTAGAGTTAACTGTAATTGATTTTTTCATTTACTAATATTATGTGCTATTATGCATTCTGATACTCACAATCACTGTTAACATTACTGTGTCTTTCATTTAGCTGTTAAGATCTACCATATTTTTTAATGTAATTTTTTTTCTATACCTATTAATGTGTATTATAAAGTCTTATACCGGATATCCTCTTGCAAAAGGTGCTTTTATGT
This sequence comes from Schistocerca serialis cubense, assembly GCF_023864345.2. Taxonomy (NCBI): domain Eukaryota; kingdom Metazoa; phylum Arthropoda; class Insecta; order Orthoptera; family Acrididae; genus Schistocerca; species Schistocerca serialis. Next base: position 1,234,655,108 of record NC_064638.1, read on the forward strand.
ATTCCTTTTGTATTATTTGTAATAATTCTGACACATCCTACATCCATGCAAATGGCTCGCAGTATTGGATTTATGGGATATAATATAAATAAATAAATAATAGTAAACAAGCATCACACATTAAACATACAGTAAATATTGGTAGGACAGGTCAACAATCTCATCACAAATCTTCTTTAGGCTTCATGTGGAGACTGACTGTGTTGACAAACTACAAAGTGAATTGCATTAAAACAAGACAGAACTTCCTCTCTTGTAATAGCTCTCTGATAATTTGCATGTCAACATCAGACTTTTTTCTTTTTTAGAAGAAAAAAGAAAAAAAGAAAAGAATGAAAGCAGATGATCATAATGTTCTACCATAAAGCAAAAATTCTGTTCTATTTATTAATGAACACTGGCTAAATAAGAATCAGCTATACTTGTATGAGTCATCAGGCTATTGTTTAGTATCAAATTGTTGTTGTTGTTGTTGTTGTGGTCTTCAGTCCTGAGACTGGTTTGATGCAGCTCTCCATGCTACTCTATCCTGTGCAAGCTTCTTCATCTCCCACTACCTACTGCAGCCTACATCCTTCTGAATCTGCTTAGTGTATTCATCTCTTGGTCTCCCTCTAAGATTTTTACCCTCCACGCTGCCCTCCAATACTAAATTGGTGATCCCTCGATGTCTCAGAACATGTCCTACCAACCGATCCCTTCTTTTAGTCAAGTTGTGCCACAAGCTCCTCTTCTCCCAAATTCTATTCAATACCTCCTCATTAGTTATGTGATCTATCCATCTAATCTTCAACATTCTTCTGTGGCACCGCATTTCAAAAGCTTCTATTCTCTTCTTGTCCAGACTACGTATCATCCACATTTCACTTCCATACATGGCTACACTTGTAACGAAGCAGGGTTGACCACTGCTATCCTATTTTGGTTTTACACTCCTTCAGTAACTTAATTAAGCAATGAACTTTTTATTTTTTTTCATTTTCACTACTCAGATTCCGACTATAGATTCTATGGCCTTTAGCCTCATAGTACAGAATTCAGAAATAATTTAAATAAAATTCCCCTAGTAAAATCTATTATTTCAGTACATTCTAAAGTCTATTCTGAAAGTAATGAGCTAATCAGTTTTATTGGAAATGCATGCTATTAACAGTTATGGACAATGATGTATATTGTGCAATACATATTAGGTAAAATTTGAGTGAGCTAATAGATCAAATTCAGCTATAAGACTGCATCCAAAAGAAAGCCTAAATCTTACTGATTCCAGCAAAGTGTTTAAATTAACCTAAAGTCTATTAATTAAATAGATATTAAAACTTAAAATCTGTAGCCTGTATGACTTTCAGTGCCAATTGTGACCAAACTACCAAATAATTCCAAGATCTGTTTCGATACTTTTGTTACCTTTATTTTTCTACGTAAAATAACTCCAGTCTCAACTTTGTAAGTGCATTAATTAAGAATTAAGTAAATTTGAATATGTAAAAATTATTGTTCAAAAGGGCTGCCGTGGTTATAAGTCGGGAATTCCCACGGCGGATGCTACAGCTCACTCATGTTATTTAAATAATAAAACCCAATAGTTAACTTCAAAACCAGTTAGAAAGGATCATTTTAACCCTGGGAAATTATAAACTATAATATATTAACAGAAATAGTCAAATATCCAAGCGCTCGTCTATATAAAGTCCGAGCTGGTGCACTTCTAAGTTAGTTCTCGGTCAGATTTTCTTGGAGCAAAAGTGCGGCAAGTTGGTTAATTTTTCGGTAATTGTAATTGTGAACTTTGTTAAAGACTAGAAGTTTTTGACCTACCTATTGTGACGATTAACTGTAAGAGGCCTGGTCACATGAATATTGTGTGTGAGTAATAACAAATAAATCGCACTGTGGTTGGCATAAATGTTCAACAATGAATACGATCTTGACTTCTGATTTTGGAAAACTTCACCTAGGATCCTGGCTTCTTAATTTCAGTGTGATTTAGGTGAGATGGACGCAGCTACTGGGAAGACAATATTGAATAAACAAAGCAAGGTAGGTCGAGAACACTGCGCACTATCTACTGGGTGAGGAAATGTTCCAATACCAGTACCGGTACATCCGGTTGTGACGTGAACTTTAAGTGGCACTAACAAATGAGGAAACAGCCCGGCACGTTACATGTGGTGCCCCTTTGGCTGAGGATATCGAACTTATGAGCCTTAAGATTATATTTGGAAGACCGACTTCAAGTGAGAGTGAAATCAGTGGCAACAGCAGCAGAAGTGAGAACTGTGCCCATATAACTACATCCGACGCAGTTTAAGAATAGCCGCAATAGTAGCAGCCAATCAATGCGATGAGTTTGCAGCAGCGGCGGCCATGATGGAAGCAGCAGCCAATCCATGCAAGCCGGACATAGCTGACCAGGGTCAGTGACAGCAGGCGCCGAATACAAATGGGAGCAGCTTGGCAGATCGCGAGTTTGCAGCAGTAGCAGACCACGGACATCATAAACAAGACACCGGCTGACGACTGACGGAGAAGACACCCGGAACTTTAAGGTATCGTACGAGCAGTATATATATTGTAACTTTCGTCAAAATGGAAAGTGAGGAAAACAAAGCAGTAGAGACTGAGTGAGTGGAAAACATTAGTGACATTGCGAGTGGAATGAAAGGGAGTGACATTTTAGAGGGTAGAAAAGTTGAAGTATTAGAATTCACAGACGGCAGTGGGTATAGGTCAGAATTAAATTTGACCATAACTGACAGTGAAGTAAGTGGTATTCAGGATGAGGAAATTAAGGCTTCGTCCATTGCAATTAGAGACAAAGTGGGAAGAGAGGGGAGTAATGTTGGTGGAAAGGACTTCTGTGAGGAAAAGAACACTGATAGTGATGTTCAAAGGGTACAGGCTTCGACAAATGAGAATAATTTACAAGATATGCTCATGCAAATCATGGGGGCTGTGAATAATATGGGTAATGATATAAGTAGTGAACTTAGAAATTAAATTGGTAAGGTGAGGAGTGATATGATTAGCATGGGTACCAGAATGACCATACTAGCTAATAACATTAAAAAGGAAGTTAGTCTCATTCAGGAAAAAGTGTCTAGATTAGAACAGCATGTGAATGAAGCAGAAAAGAACTGTGATAATAATATGATAAAAGTAAGGGAAGAGACTGATAAAAAACTTAAAAAAGTGAGTACTAATTGTGTTGAGGGGAGAAGGAAGTTATGTGAGGACTTTGTGAATACAGTACAGGCTGTTGAGAAAAAGGGTAAGGCAGAAGTACAAGCAACTAGGAAATTTTGTGCTGAAAATAGATCTAAAATTGAAAGCAAAATTGAGGATGTAAAGAGTGAACTAGATGTTAAGCTACTGAATGTAAACACTAGTGTAGAGTCTAAGTTATCTGAAATGGAAAAGGAAGTGCAAACTGTAAGGCACAACTCATTTAATGGTGTAAATAGTTCTTTTATTAGTTGTAAGAAATTCAGGAACTTTGACCCATGTGGGGAAGTGCATCCACTAGATTTTGTTAGAGAATTCAATGACTTACCTGATACCTGGAGTGATAAAGAGAAAATGTCTTTTGCTAGAGGTTTTATGATAGGAGATGCTTATGGTTGGGCTGCACAAGCAGCTGATTCTTGTAACTCATGGGGTGACTTCAAAACTGCATTTTTGAAGGAATATTGGTCTAAGGAGAAACAGCAAAAGATTCTGAGTGAGTTTTGGGGAGGAGAGAGATGTGAATCTAGAAAGGGTACTGTCAAAGGCTTTTGTCAGTACTGGATTAACAAACTGAAATATTTAGATAAGGAATTGGGTAGTGAAGTGATTATTATGGGATTGGAAACAAAGTTACCACAAAAGGTTAGAGAATTGCTGGTACCTGCTCCAAGGAGTAGCATTAACGAATTTTTAAGTTATGTGGACAAAGTAGAGAGAGTAAAACCTATCGTTGATAACAGTAGGAGAAGTTTTGATGACAGTATTAATCAAGGGAGAAATTTCCATGTTAGTAATAGGAGTGGATCTAACTCTAGAAATTATGGTAATGCCATTAGGAGTAATTGGAGGGAAAGTAACCAGAATGGAGACAGAAGTGAAGGGGGAATGTCTGAAGATAGGAACAGAGGGAGGAATGGAAATTTTCAGTCAGGACATTTAAACTAAGACAGGCTCCTGTGAAGGCTTGCACTTCGGCAAGGTACTATGTAGAGCCATAGACAAATGATTGAGGAGCAGAGGCACACCATAAATGATAGAATAAGTGAAAAGGGTAATATACATAGTTCAAATGGAAATCTTACCAGCAGTACCCAGAGAGTAAGTGCTGAAATGGTTGTTCCAGCAGATAATGTTGATGAATTGAGTAGAAGTACTTCTATTCAGGAAGTAGCCAGGGATAGCAGAGTGTGCCATATTGATGCTAATAGTGTTCTGAGTACAAGTTATCAGAGAGAATTCAGGTGTTTAGCTTTATGGTCATCTGAAGAGGGTAAGAAACAATTAATTGATCAATTATTGATAGAAAGTGAAAGTGACAGTAGTTCAGAGTATGAGAATAGCGTAAGTAGTGGTGAGGATAGTGATGATTCTAGTACTGGTGATGGTGATGGTGATGAAGTGTTTGAATTTCTGTTGGATAATGAGAATAATTTAATAAGTAAAAGGAATATTAAATGTAAGTCTGATCAGGTAATGAAAAAAATGGTAGCAAATGATGATGAAATGGTAAGTGAAGAGGAACAAGCTATCTGAAGGTTTTGGGGAACCAGGTGACCATTTTAGCAGGGAGAAAATCATTGAAGATCTTTTGTATGAGGAGAACACAGAGGCTAGAGTTAGAGATATGGCATCCTGTGATTACTGCTAAGATACAGGGTGTACCTGTGAAATGCTTACTGGACAGTGGTAGTGGTTTAAACTGTATTTCACAAGCATTCTTTGAATCTATAAAAGATACTGAAGGAATAGTTGTTGTGCATATATCTGGTATAAAAATTATTGGTGCTACTGGTAAACTATCTAGAAGCATAAAACATGAAGTACTCTTAAATGTGGAATTGGCAGAGCAACTATTAGAATGCAACTTCCTAGTGGTTCCCTGTCTCAGTGTTGGGAGTTATTTTTGGGATTGAATTTTTAAGTAAATGGCATGTAAACATTGATTTTGCAAATGGTAAATTTAGTTTTAAGAGCCAAGAGAATATGTATGAAATGACATTTACAGAAAAGGTCAATAGTGCTAATGAAAGTGATTTAGATTTCCTTTTAAGATATATGTCTGTGGAAACAAACTTTGAGTATGGTGAGGAAGAAAAGATTAAGAATGAAATAGTAAAGAAGGTAGAAGCTATTGAGGGCATCACAGTCAAACAGGAGGAGGATATTTGTACTGTTAATGATGTGTATGAGGTAAACGACGTAGATGTGGGGGAGGTTATGATGAAATATGCCACGCAAAAGACGTGTGCACAATTAATAATAGGTGAAAGTGATGTAAAGGAGGATGTTAGTAAACATGACATTATAAACAGTGCAGGTGAAATTATTGTTGCTGAAAAGGTGTTTTTTGGTTCTGATGCAGAAGAGTCTGGTAGAGATTTCGCACTATTATCTGAAACTGATAGTAAAAGAAACAGTGAAACGAAGGTTATCGAAGTTTATGACGATTATACTAAGCATGTAGTTAAGGTTGAAATCGTTCAAAGTGATACAACAGAAGTACCTGAGTGCCCAAACGGTGTGCATTGTGTAGAAAATGAGTTGAAAAATGAAGTGGCTGAAAAATCTAGTGACAATCTGCTCCACTGTCTAAAAGTTGCTTTCTTGCTAGAATCTGATGACGAAAATGAAATCAGTAATAGTTCAGATGATGAAGGGTATATGAATACAGATAAGAATGAATATACTAACTTTCCCTATAGTTCAAAAGTCGAGTACTTAAGTGAATCTGGTGGTGAGGAAGAGGGTAGTGATGACTCCAGTCAAGATGAATTTTCAGGTGTAAAAGGAAGTGAATATACTTTTATGGAAAGAGGATATGAAAAAATTGACATTTTACCAAAGCAAGATACAGAAAGTAGAACTGGGCAAAAACCAAAGGAAGTATTCAATTATGTAACACAGGGGCATAATTTGCAGGAACCTCCAGTTGATACTAGCCACCTGATGAAACAAAATGTTGGCAAGATCTGAATAGGTTAGTGAAAGATGTAGAAAATAGGAGGCCTAAAAAGCCACTAGATTTAAGTCACTGTTTATGAACCATAAAAGACTGCTTTGTTAATAAAGAGACTGGGGGCAGGACGTTGTATGTATATATACTGTTAATATAATGCATGACTTTAGTATTATTGTATCTGAGTGTTACCTGAAAGTGAATTATTGTTTTGTTGATCTTGAGGCCTGTGGCAGGTTGTTGACTATTTACTGTAGTGTACTGTTTGACTTTGCTTAGGAACTGTTTACTTTCAATTGAATACTTATAGTTGTCAGTCTAATTATGAAGAGAGGGCCATGTAGTATGAGAAACCAGAAAGTTTTGTGAATAATGATGCTTACGGTAACTTTATGAGAGTGCTGTCATAGTATTTGGAAAAATAATTAGATAGAAAGCTGCAGAGGAGGAAATATGATTAATGATAAACTTTATTGTTATTACCCATTTTTCTACTTGGCAAGTGCCCGTTGAGAATATCTTAGCTGGTCGGTGTTATTATCGTATAAGTTAGGCCATGCAAATTTAATTTTCAGTTTACTATTTATGTATGTATTAGTAATGATATTTGGTAATTGGTGGAATAGGAAGCTACAAAGGGTGGAAAGTGATTTGAAATAAGTTTTAAAAATATAACATTTTTTTGAAGTTGGAATAGAAATGCTATGGATTACTTGGACAGCAATTATGTTTATGTTGGAATCTAGGGGGTAAAAAGCAAAATGGGAAAATGCAAATTAAAGTAAGAAAACACTTGCCTGACCGTAGAGTAATAGCATATCAGTGAACAGCAGCAATAATATTGTGAGGTTATAAAATAATATGAGAAATATAATGCCATTTTTTCAAATATAATTAGAAGGAATATTGGTTATACTGTCAAGTGATGAAACAGAGTTGCCTATATGGAGTAATCAACAGAATGAAGTAAACGTCTTTAGGTGTGATAATTGTTTGAGGATTCAGGCATGAATAATCAGTAATATGATGAGTATTTAAGTATATAAAGTGTGTAATAATGAAGTTCTGTATATAAAGTAAGTCAAAGATAAGTATGAAAAAGTGTGATTGTGAAGTGTCTTTCTTGTTATTAGAGGTTGAGTGAAGGCGGAGCAGGGGGGTTAATTAATTAATTATTTAATGATGATAATGAGAATAATGGTGAATAAGGAATATGAAGTCAAGGAGTATGAAATAGTAAAATGAAGTAATGGTTAGGGAATAGTTAGGGACCCTGTGTCTGCTGTAATTAATGTTTTAGTAGGGATACACTTCACATATTTACAGTAAAGAGAGGAAAAAAGAGAGTATGGCACAACTGAAATATAGATAAGCATTATAATGAGGGGTTAAGAACTAGAATACAAATAGATGTTATGACACCAGGGTAAAGAAAGGCAACAGATTGGTTCTCTGCTATAATCAATATGGCATTCCTAAGGAATTAATTATTAGAATGGCACACGTTGAATCCAAATTACAAAAATATTTAGCACGTGACAAAGCATGTGTACTGCTGGTTAGACTCCATATCTTACCTCATTTGGAAAAAAAAGTGCATGTAGAGGATCAATGTACATCAGTTCTGTTTCACAAGATGAGGTAGCTTAAGCAATAAAAGGACTAAAAAAATTCCAAATTGGCAGGTATTGATGGTATACCTGCAACAATGTTAAAGAAGAGTGCATCAAACCTAATTGAAGTACTCACACGCTTATGTAACTGCTCACTTCAGGCAGGCATTTTCCCCGATGTGTTGAAAACATCAAAAGTTATTCCTGTATATAAAAAAGGGGATAAAGACAATGTAAATAACTACAGACCCATCACAATTTCCTCCTGCATCTCTAAAGTACTGGAAAAAGTTACATATGAGAAACTTATAAATAAAAACAGCATCCTATGTAATGAACAACATGGATTCAGAAATAGGTCAACGACAACTGCTGTCTATGAGTGCATCAATTCCATCCTAAGCCTGATGGACAAAAAACAGGAAACAATAGGAGTCTTTCTTGACTTGTCAAAAGCTTTTGACATGGTGGACCATAAAATTCTGCTATCAAAGCTAGAAAGATATAGTATTCGAGGTCTGTCCAACAAGTGGATCAGTTCCTTCCTGACTAATGTATGCAGGCAGTGTGCATCAAGCACACAAATAATGAACTAAAAACTGTATCTAATCACTTATCTGACTATAAACAAATTAAATCTGGTGTACCCCCAAGAATCAGTATTGGGACCCCTCCTGTTTCTTCTGTACATAAATGATCTAAGCTTAAATGTTGATGCACACAAAACAATCATATTTGCAGATGACACCACGATTCTACTAAAAGGAGACGACTACGAACAGTTACAGCAGACAGTAAACACGGTCACGAAACAACTTAGCAGCTGGGCACAGAGTAATCAGCTTGTAATAAACAGTAAGAAAACCATTGCTCTAAAATTCCACAATGTTCCTAACAAGGACATGTTTATCCCATTAGTCTCTATCAATAATGAACCAGTTGGTAACAATACTGAAACCAAATTCCTAGGACTTTGGCTGCAGAGTAACATCAGATGGAATAAGCATATTGAATATCTCAGTGCAGAACTGAGCAAAACATGTTACCTTCTTTGTTCATTAAAATCATGCTGTAGTGAGAAAACGGTATTGAATGCATATTATGCATACTTTCATTCTCGTCTTAGATATGGGGTCACCTTCTGGGGAAACTCTAAAACAGCTAATAGCACTTTTAAACTACAAAAAAGGGCCATTAGAATCTTGTTTGGGTGCAATCCTAGAGACTCTTGTAAACCCCTGTTTAAGAAATCTGGTATTCCTCCATTACCACGTGTATACATTATGGAAACCCTTTTGTTCTTTAAATTAAATGTAATAGGCAAGGACCGGAGACTGCAAAAAAACTGTGATATACATGAGCACTTTACCAGACAAAACAGAAACTTACATATGACTCGAATCAGCACAGCACTGTGCAAAAAATGTACTTTTCGCATGGGAGTTAAGCTTTATAACAAACTTCCTGAAAACATAAAAGCTATCACTGAGGTCAATACATTTGGAAAATCTCTAAAGTCATATTTACAGCATCACTGCTTTTACTCCATTGAAGAATATTTAAATTTATGAAATGTGTTATATAAATACTTACGTGTAAAGCGTATTATTGTAATAAATATGTATGCCTTGAAATGACTTTCAGCCTGTATATTTATAACTTGACTTGTCCAATGTCTTATGCATAAGCTGCTATGTAGACAACAGGACCAATAAAAAATACAATACAATACAATACAACAATCGTACAAACCAGATGCATTTATCTCTGAATTGACCAGTCTACCTCAAGACATCAGTGTTCCACCAAATAAATACAACGTGAAAACCAGTGCAATACAAGTGCCTAAAATGAAACAAATGCTACTTGACAAGTGGATTACCATTAGAAGCACCACAGCACACGAAAGGCAGGGCCCAGAATCCAGGGAACCAGCTAGCAGGAAGACACCACCCACACCTCAAAACAAGGAGGATTTTTTACAGCTAACAATATTAGATGTAGATTAGATTAGTACTTGTTCCATAGATCATGAATACGACACTTCGTAATGATGTGGAATGTGTCAGGTTAATAAAAGGTGTTGCCATTAAGAAATTCTTTTAATGTCCTTTTAAAAGCTATATGGCTACCTGTCAGACTTTTGATGCTATTGGGTAAGTGACCAAAATCTTTTGTGGCAGCATAATTTACCCCCTTCTGAGCCAAAGTTAGATTTAACCTTGAGTAGTGAAGATAATCCTTTCTCCTAGTGTTGTAGCCATGTACACTGCTATTACTTTTGAATTCATTCGGATTGTTAATAACAAATTTCATAAGTGAATATATATATTGTGAGACTACAGTGAAGATCCCTAGCTCTTTAAATAAGTGTCTGCAGGATGATCTTGGATGAGCTCCAGCAATTATTCTGATTACACGCTTTTGTGCAATGAACACTCTTTTACTCAATGATGAGTTACCCCAGAATATGATGCCATACAAAAGCAGAGAATGAAAATAGGCATGGTGATCTAATTTACTGAGATGTATATCGCCAAAATTTGCAATGACCCTAATAGCATAACAAGCTGAACTCAAACGTTTCAGCAGATCCTCAGTGTGTTTTCTCCAGTTCAACCCCTCATCAATGCACACACCTAGAAATTTTGAATATTATACCTTAGCTACCGATTTCTGATCAAAGTCTATATTTATTAATGGTGTCATTCCATTTACTGTGTGGAACTGTATATACTGTGTTTTGTCAAAGTTTAATGAGAGCCCATTTGCAGAGAACCATTTAATGATTTTCTGAAAAACATCGTTTACAATTTGACCAGTTAATTCTTGTCTGTTGGGTGTGATAGCTGTACTTGTATCATTGGCAAAAATTACCAGCTTTGCATCTTCATGAATATAGAATGGCAAGTCATTAATATATATTAAGAACAGCTTTGCTGCACTCTTCCAGTTAGGTATGATTAAAATCATATGAGCACTGTCCCATTCATACCACAGTACTTGAGCTTATCTAGAAGTATTCCATGATTTACACAATCAAAAGCCTTTGATAGATCACAAAATATCCCAACGGGTGACTTCCGGTTATTCAGAGCATTTAATATTCCATTAGTGAAAGTACATATAGCATTTTCCATTGGAAAACCCTTCTGGAAACCAAACTGACATTTTGTTAAAACTTTATTTTTACAAAGGTGTGAAGCTACTCTACAATACATTACATTTTCAAGAATTTTGGATAAGGCAGTCGGAAGAGAAACTGGGCAGTAGTTGTTGGCATCAGACATATCCCCTTTCTTATGCAGTGGTTTAACAATGGCACACTTCAGTCTATCTGTGAAAATACCCTGCTTCAGATAGCTATTACATATGTGGCTAGGAATCCCACTTATTTCTTGGGAACAAGCTTTTATTATCCTGCTGAAATGCCATCAATTCCATGTGAGCTTTTATTCTTGAGAGAGTTTATTATCTTCCTAATTTCAGAAGGAGAGGTGGGTGGAATTTCAATTGTATCAAATGGTGTGGGTAAGGCCTCTTCCATTAACTGCCTTGCTTCTTCTAATGAACATTTAGATCCTATTCTCTCTACAACATTTAAAAAATGATTATTCAAAATGTTTTCGACTTCCGGCTTGTTGTTTGTTTCCATTTGCTTTGATGGTGATGCCGTCATCCTGTACCCTTGGTTGCCATGTCTCCCTTGTAATAATATTCCAAATTGTTTTGATTTTGTTATCAGAGGTATCAATCTCAGACATGATGCACATGCTTCTGGACTTTTTAATAACCTTTCTTAATGTAGCACAGTAGTTTTTATAATATTTGGCTGTTTCCTGGTCATTACTCTTTCTTGTTGTTAGATACAGTTCTCGTTTCTGGTTACAAGGTATTTTTATTCCTTTAGTAGCCCAAGGTTTTTTTTGCATGGTTTCTTATAATTAGATTTAACTACTTTCTTGAGGAAACAGTTTTCAAATTCTCTTACAAGTGTATCATGAAATAAGTTATATTTTAAATTAGCATCAGGTTCCTTGTACAACTCATTCCAGACTAACTGCTGAAGATTTTCTCTGAAATTTCTAATTGTTGAGTCATTAATTGAATGCACAACTTTGGAAGGTAGTTTTGAATTACCGAATGGAGCTATGTCATATACTGTAATTAGTGAGCATCATGATCAGAAAGGCCATTCTCAACAGGACAAGAATTCATGTTTTTAAACCTATCTTGGTCTACAAAAGTGTTATCTATCAATGTGCTGCTGTCCTTTACTACCCGAGTAGGAAAATTAATGACAGATGTCAAATTGAAAGAACCGAGCAAGACTTCCAGGTCATTCTTTCTATTACATTCTTTCAGTGAACCAATATTGAAGTCCCCACAAATAATAATTTGCTTTCCCCTATCTGACAGATAGCACAACAAGGCATCCAAGTTTTCCAGGAATAAATGAAAGTTTCCTGAAGGGGACCTATATACTGTTACAATTATAAAAGAGTCCTCCTTCAGTTTAAGTTGACAGGCACATGCTTCTATATGTTGCTCTAGACAAAAAATTTTTGTATCTAAGCTTTGTACACAGTGATAACTTTTGTCATATATGGCAACTCCTCCTCTCACCTTATTCTTTCTACTCATATGTGCAGCTAGTTTATAACCACTGATATTTACCTTTTCCATATCAGACACAATGTGATGCTCAGACAGGCATAGTATATCTATTACATTATAAGATTCAATGTCATCTAAACAAACCACGAGCTCATCTACTTTATTCTTCAGTAAAAAAGAGGTACGTGGTCAAGCAAGACACAATATAGTCCCTGCTTCATACTTTAAATCGTTCCATCAGAATGTTCAGTCTCTTACCAATAAACGTACAGTTGGATGTTGTCGGCATATAGATGGTAGTTGCAGGAGTGAATCACTGAAGAAATATCATTAATGTACAGTGAGAAGAGTAATGGACCAAGGACGGAACCTTGGGGAACTCCAGAGCGCACGTTTTTCCATGATGACTTTTCCGACCCACAAATGACTTGTTGATTTCTGTTTTTGAGGTAGCTGTTGAACCAGTGTATTGCGCTGTTTGAGAAATTCAGCTGTTTCATTTTAATTAGTAATATATCAAAGTCAACTGTATCAAAAGCCTTGCTAAAGTCAAGCAGTGTTAGGGTGGTAGCTTCATGTCTGTCCATAGCATGTTTAATGTCATCAGTTACTTTGATTAATGCAGTTGCTGTGCTATGGTGCTTTTGAAAGCCTGACTGATATTTGTCATGGATGTTATGAGTTTTGAGGTAATCCGTCAGCTGTTCATGGACGATGTATTCTAGAGCTTTAGATATTGCAGGTAGTATGCTGACCGGCCTGTAGTCACCTGGCAACTTAGGGTTGTCAGTCTTGGGTATAGGTTGAATTAAACTTTGCTTCCACTCGGTAGGATACGTACTACTGACAAGAGACAGGTTGAAGATGTCTGTGATAACTGGAATAATAGTGTCTATGATGTTCTTAATCATGCCAATGCTCACTCCATCATTTCCTACTGCCTCGGAAGAGATTCGCATAATTGCCTTGTGTACTGTGCCGATAGTGACATGTTTTAGGAAAAACTTGTCTCTCGAGAGACTGATATCTTGGGGCTGGTAATTTGTTGCTGCGTGGCAGTTTACAGCTGTTGAGAAGAAATCGTTTAATTCTTCTGCAGACGCTTGATAAACAGTGTCAGATCTTCGCTTCCCTATACCGAAACTGCACAGCTTTTTCCACAGTGCAGCAGGTTTTGATATGCCGCATACGACGAAGCGGGCCTGTCTGATTTTGGCATTCCTCACGCTTTGCTTGGTTCTGTTTCGGAGTTTCCTATAAGCTTCGTATGCCTCGGGAGTTGGGTTACGCTTGAAGGCCCTATGTGCAGCATCACGTTTATCACATTTATTCATTAACTGGCGTAATGCAGTGGTGAGCCACAGAGCGGGAGCTCTCTTTACCTTGACAGTGTGTTGAGGAGCATGTTTATCATACAGTGCAATAATTTTGTGACATAATTCCCGAATTTTTCCGTCTAAAGTCGGTTCATTGCTTATATCATGCCAAGGGATGTCTGAGCAATCCTTTTGAAGAGCGTCATGGTTAACATTTTTTAGGTTTCTGTAGGTTACCAGGTGAGACTTTTCTTTGGTAGTATGCATTGAGTAATTTAAGAATATCACGTCATGAGCAGAGAGTCCCGGAGCGGAAGTCTGATTGGCGCGAATTATTTTATCTGGTCGCTTTGTTGCTATTATATCTATGAGTGTATGGCTGTGTGGCGTGTGATGAGTTGGGTCCAGCGGTGTTAAACTCATATCATTGGAGTGGAACAGTCTCCTTAGTTTTTCTGCAGAGGGAGATTTTAACTGTAAGTCGATGTCTGTGTCACCCATAATGATTATGTGTTCATACTGTGTCATGAGCGAGGACAGGGCAGACTGAAAGGAGGACACGGCACCAATATTTGGAGGATATAGATTACTCCAATTAGCAGTTTTTGATTTGATGTATTTATTTCGAAAAACAAGAACTCTGCTTCTCCTTCGCCCTTTGCATCTGATGTGCATAGTATAGTAGGTGTCAGATCAGAACGAACATAGGCACTCACACCACCCCCGCATCGTGTTTCACGATCTGCACTTAGGAGAGAGTAACCGGTGATTCGGATAGTGTCGGAAGAAATGTTTGGTTTCAACCAAGTTTCAGAGATGAGGATAATATGGAACAGCGATTGGCAGAACAGGTCACAGAACTCGTCGAAGTGAGCCGTTAGCGACTGCGCGTTCGCATGGGCCACAAAGAGCCCGCTGCCAGAACCGGTCCGTCCCATTGTGGCTGCCTGTAGGACCGAGCGCGCTCCATTTCCTTCTGGCCGGAAGAAGGACAAAAGCTGGAGTTCGTGGGGGAAGACACATTTACAGGTGTGCCCAAGGTCGTGGCTGACTCAAGCGTCTGTGGGCTAAAGGTGAAAGACAGCCTGGAGGTATCGGAGTAGGGAGCGAAAAGGAAGATGGAAAGTGGCAGTGGTGGTTACGAAAAAGATAATAGTAGTAGTAGTGGTAGTGACGAGGATGAAAATAAGATATAGAAAGGCGGTTTTAAGGAGATTCCTGTTAATGGAGAATGTTAATTCCCATTTGACTGACAATATGAATATACATGAGCACTTATGATAGACAAATAAAGAAGCAATATTTATATGAAACAATTGACTGATTTTAAATAGAGTACTTATGGTACTTATAGAAATAACGAAGCAATATTTACATTAAAAAATGAAAAGAAAGAATAAAAATTAACTTATATTAGACAGACTACAATATGAGACTTTGTGTCTCGCGAGATTTCACTCAGTCTTTCAGTTCGAACATGTTCGTCACCGTTTTCCTCCCTCCTTCTGTCTTGACTACGATCCTGCCATCCTAGGTCCATACATTTTGAAGGCCGAACTGTGTGATCGCAGCATTCAAAACTTTTAGTCTTTCACGGGTCAGATCTTCCCTCAGGGTAACCCCACTCTTGGCGAGTTTTCTTTTCTGAGCAAACACTTCAGCTCTTTTCTGGTATGACACAAATTTAATTATTATGGGCCTGGGTTTCATAGCACCTGGTATCCTGTGCCCAACACGGTGGCTTCTGTCAATATCGGCCACGTTGATCTGCACGCCAAGTTTCTCACGCATGAGGCTAATGGCCAGGTCATCGGTGTTTTCATGATCGTTTTCAGCTACCCTGAACAAGCGCAAGCTGTTCCTTCACTGATACTGCTCAATTTCATCGGTGGCCGCAGACAGTTTAGCTTCTAGGTCGGCGGCTTTTTCTCTTGTGCGGCCAGGGACTTTCTAAGAGACTGGATTTCGGTGCTATTGCGCCCGACAGACTCTTGCAGTTTGTCCATGACCGCGGCCGTCACAGAGTCCGTGATGGATTGCGCGATTACGTCTAGCGTGTCTTTACTGTGCAGCGCCGCACTCGCCTGGGACCGGACGAGCTCCCGGATGTCGGGAAGTGAGGCCTCACCTGCCGCCGGAGACCGGGCACCCGCGCTGCCTGCGCCCCTGTAACCTCGCCTGCTGCCGCTTACTCGTGCTCTTCCCATATTTCACTCACTTATCACTTGTGGTAATCAACAGAGATCAATACACCACGGCAAGTAACACTTGTTTAGTCGGATGCACACGTTGTGGACTGCCGCACTTCTCTGTAACACCTTCAATGAGCGGAAAAACTCGTGAGCCGAAGAAACGCGCGTCACTCAGTGGCCGCCATCTTAAGCTGACTGGCTAAATAAAAACAAGATAGAACTAGCACACATGCCTCAGTTTAAATTACCTGCCACATTTTGTAGAGAAGTGCTCAGGTATGGTGGTAGCTGCATATATGTTCGAGAAGATATAGACTTCACTAACAAAACCAAATTTGACAGCTTATCTAAAGAAAGAGACATAGAACTCTCAACAGTAGAACTGCCAACTAGAAATTCTGTAATCATGTATAGGTCACCAGATGGTGATAAAAAAGTTTTTATAATCGTATGGAAGGGCTGTTAGAGGATCTCAACACCCTCAAAAAAATATTATCATATGTGGAGATTTCAATGTTGATTTCTCGAAACCCAGTAAATTTAAAGATGAAATCAACGACATATTGAAGTCCTTTAACCTAAAACCAACTACAACTATCCCAACTCGTATAACCACTACTTCTGCAACAACCATAGATCAGGTGTTTGTTAATACAGTAAATATATCTGCAACACACAGACTGCAAACACTGGATTTAGTGATCACAATGCCCAAATACTAACAATTGCTATTCCAGGAAACACAAAAGCCCAAAAAACTAGAGCTATTCTCAGGAAGGTTAATAACGAAAACATAGATTACTTTTGTTCTCTCTTGAGAAGAGAAATCTGGACTGATGTTTACAGTTCAAACAACACAGATGACAGGTTCGATAAATTTATGGCCAAGTACAAACATTTTTTTGAAATAGCCTTTCCTAAACAAACGTCACTTATAAATTCTGTACACAAACCAAATAAATGGATCACAACAGGAATAAAAATATCATGCCAAAATAAAAGGAACTTACATGAATACTCAAAGCAAACCACAAATCCTGTATTTATCAACTACTTTAAACAATACAAACAAATACTTAGACAAGTTATAACAAAAGCAAAGAAAATGGAAAATGACAAACAAATAAAAAATTCCAGGAATAAGACTAAAGCAACCTGGCGTATCATAAAAAGAGAAACAAGTACTACATCATTAGCCCATAAAAATATAGAATTTCATGAAAACAATATAGTAATCAACCCCACAGTAGTGGCTAATAAATTTAATAACTACTTTTCTAATGTAACAGATCACCTGATTACCAAACATTACAACTCACAACCAGACAGCAATACACTCCAGTCAGATACAAAAATTCTTGCAAGAACCCTATTCATGTCTCCTACAACATCTGAGGAATTATGTC
Organism: Schistocerca serialis cubense; assembly: GCF_023864345.2. NCBI lineage: Eukaryota > Metazoa > Arthropoda > Insecta > Orthoptera > Acrididae > Schistocerca > Schistocerca serialis. Next base: position 1,234,672,436 of record NC_064638.1, read on the forward strand.
ATTATAAAAAGGTTTCCAAATAAGTATTCACCAAGTACTGATGAAATACCAGATATTATCATCAAAGCAAGTGTAACATCTACTGTAGAATCATTAACGGATATTTCCAATTCATCATTCGTGAATGGTATATTCCTGAAAAATCTGAAAATGGCAAAAGTGACACCACTGTACAAGAAAGATGACAAACATGAAGCTGCAAACCATAGACCTGTATCAGTATTGTCAGGCTTTGGCAAAATTCTTGAAAATCTATTTATTAGAAGGCTGACAGCCTTTCTAAATAAAGAAAACATAATAACTGGTGCGCAACACAGATTCAGAACTGGCAGACCAATACAGTCAGCTATTTATACCTTCTTAAATGAAATTCTAACTGCAGTAGATAATAAGCAACATGTGTCTGGCATATTTCTTGATCTTAGTAAAGCCTTCGATGTAATTGATCATAATACTCTGTTGCAGAAGCTAGGTAATTATGGAATATGAGGCCTGCCAAAGAAGTGGATACATTCCTACCTTCATGACCATCAACAGATCACTCAAATAAAATACAAAGACATAAAAACACAAAAAACTGTAATTTTTACGGCAATGCACAAAACATTAGACATGGAGTTCCTCAAGAGTCAGTCCTTGGGCCAATTCTTTTCATTCTTTATGTTAATGATTTGTCAGAAAAAATAACTGAAGGGACAACAGTAATTTTTGGAGATGACACAAATATCCTAATCAAATCATGTGATAAGGAAAGCCTACAAAAAACAGCTACAGGTATAATACAAAATTTAATACAATGGTTCAGAACAAACTAATAATAAGTAATGAAAAAACAGTGACAGTCAGTTTCCACAATTCACAGAAATTACATCCTGCAAGACCGATTTTTAAATTGATGGAAAAACTGTCTCATCTGTGAGTGACACAAAATTTTTAGGTATACATATTCAGCAAAACCTAAAATGGGAGAGACATCTTAATCATGTAAATAAAAAGTTAAACACACTTTCAGTAAGAATCCTCTCACAAAATACAAGCCTTGCATTAGTGATCACAATGTACCATGGCAGTATTCAATCACTGCTGATGTACAGCATTATCTTTTGGGGGAACTCCGTAGGTACAAACAAAACATTTAGGCTACAGAAAAATATTGTTAGAATTATAAACCCTGCTAAGTACAGAGTCTCCTGTAGACCAATATTTAAAAATCTCAATATACTGCCTCTTCCTTGCTTGTATATGCATGAAATACTAAATTTCACAAAAGGAAGTATGTTAAAAGATGGAAATATTTTCAAGTATAACTGTGATTACCATCCTCATGATACTAGGCAGCAGCATTATTTGCATGTCAATACAGTAAGTACAAACATTTGTAAGAGAAGAGTGTATCATACTGGCATAATGCTGTACAATCACATGCCATCCTATTTGAAACAGATGCAAAATTTACAAAAGTTTAAAGTGAAACTGAAAGAGTACTTGCTTGACCACTACCTCTATTCTGTTTCCGAGTTTAAGTACCAGAAAAGTATAGTGTAACTGCTCAAATATTCTTAACCAATCTATCATTTTGTTTCATTATATTAATTTCGTCATCAATATTCAGCATCTTCTGAATAATTTTTAATTATTTTTCTGTTTATAATAACAATGTGTATGATGTTGTATATACTGTACCAACCTGACTTGTTCTACATCGTTTGTGCAAAATAAGTACCTGAACATGATTTACAGGACCAATAAAGAAATATTGGGACTGATGACCCAGTTGTTTACTCCATTTCAACACACATCATCATCAGTCACCAAATACATATTTAATATGGTTACAGCAGATTCTGTGGGAGAAATGCTACTATTTGGTAGAATTCATATAGGATGAAATGATAATTTGAGCAAGGGGCACATCAGCAAAATGCACTAATTTTGGCATCAGTAACTTCTGCACTGAAAGTATATTTGATGCAGCTCCTATACTACTACTGGACCCCGCACTAATTCCAGTGTCTGTAAACCATATCCTCGATATCAGTATTGATGTTTTTGCAGAACAATCTTCAATAAGTAAAAATACAACCATAATAAAATTTTAATCTTGGAGGATATTAATCCACCCCCATGAACCATGGACCTTGCTGTTGGTGGGGAGGCTTGCGTGCCTCAACGATACAGATAGCTGTAACTTAGGTGCAACCACAACGGAGGGGTATCTGTTGAGAGGCCAGACAAACGTGTGGTTCCTGAAGGGGGGCAGCAACCTTTTCAGTAGTTGCAGGGGCAACAGTCTGGATGATTGACTGATCTGGCCCTGTAACACTAACCAAAACGGCCTTGCTGTTGTGGTACTGCGAATGGCTGAAAGCAAGGGGAAACTACAGCCGTAATTTTTCCCGAGGGCATGCAGCTTTACTGTGTGATAAAATGATGATGGCGTCCTTTTGGGTAAAATATTCCGAAGGTAAAATAGTCCCCCATTCGGATCTCTGGGCGGGGACTACTCAAGAGGACGTCTTCATCAGGAGAAAGAAAACTGGCGTTCTACGGATCGGAGCGTGGAATATCAAGAGCTCAGATGGAAACCCAGTTCTAAGCATAGAAGGGAAAGCAGAAAGGTGGAAGGAATATATAGAGGGTCTATACAGGGGCTATGTTCTTGAGGACAATAGTATGGAAATGGAAGAGGAGGTCGTTGAAGATAAAAAAGGGGAAATATGATACTGCGTGAAGAGTTTGACAGAGCACTGAAAGACCTAAGTCGAAAAAAGGCCCCGGGAGTAGACAACATTCCATTAGAACTACTGACAGCCTTGGGAGAGCCAGTCCTGACAAAACTCTACCATCTGGTGAGCAAGATGTATGAGACAGGCAAAATACCCTCAGACTTCAAGAAGAATATCATAATTCCAATCCCAAAGAAAGCAGGTGTTGACAGATGTGAAAATTACCGAACTATCAGTTTAATAAGTCACAGATGCAAAATACTAACGCGAATTCTTTACAGACGAATGGAAAAACTGGTAGAAGCGGACCTCGGGGAAGATCAGTTTGGATTCCGTATAAATGTTGGAACACATGAGGCAATACTGACCCTACGACTTATCTTAGAAGAAAGATTAAGGAAAGGCAAACCTACGTTTCTAGCATTTGTAGAAATAGAGAAAGCTTTTGACAATGTTGATTGGAACATTCTCTTTCAAAGTCTGAAGGTGGCAGGGGTAAAATACAGGGAGCGAAACACTATTTACAATTTGTACAAAAACCAGATGGCAGTTATAAGAGTCAAGGGACATGAAAGGGAAGCAGTGGTTGGGAAGGGAGTGAGACAGGGTTGTAGCCTCTCCCTAATGTTATTCAATCTGTATATTGAGCAAGCAGTAAAGGAAAGGAAAGAAAAGTTCAGAGTAGGTATTAAAGACCATGGAGAAGAAATAAAAACATTGAGGTTTGCCAATGACATTGTAATTCTGTCAGAGACAGCAAAGGACTTGGAAGAGCAGTTCAACGGAATGGACAGTGTCTTGAAAGGAGAGTATAAGATGAACATCTACAAAAGCAAAACGAGGATAATGGAATGTAGTCGAATTAAGTCGGGTGATGCTGAGGGAATTAGATTAGGAAATGAGACACTTAAAGTAGTAAAGTAGTTTTGCTATTTGGGGTGCAAAGTAACTGATGATGGTCAAAGTAGAGAGGATATAAAATGTAGACTGGCAATGGCAAGGAAAGCATTTCTGAAGAAGAGAAATTTGTTAACATCGAGTATAGATTTAAGTGTGAGGAAGTCGTTTCTGAAAGTATTTGTATGGAGTGTAGCCATGTATGGAAGTGAAACATGGGCGATAAATAGTTTAGACAAGAAGAGAATAGAAGCTTTCGAAATGTGGTGCTACAGAAGAATGCTGAAGATTAGATGGGTAGATCACATAACTAATGAGGAGGTATTGAATAGAATTGAGGAGAAGAGGAGTTTGTGGCACAACTTGACTAGAAGAAGGGATCGGTTGGTAGGACATGTTCTGAGACATTGAGGGATCACCAATTTAGTACTGGAGGGCAGTGTGGAGGGTAAAAATTGTAGAGGGAGACCAAGAGATGAATACACTAAGCAGATTCAGAAGGATGTAGGCTGCAGTAGGTACTGGGAGATGAAGAAGCTTGCACAGGATAGAACAGCATGGAGAGCTGCATCAAACCAGTCTCAGGACTGAAGACCACAACAACAACAACAATGAGGATATTAATATCGACATTAGGGTTACAACAACAAAGCACTTACACTTGCTCAGCGTCCTCAAGTCACACGATATGTGTCGTGCAAATAACATGCCAACAAGAGAGTTATCATATTAAGACAATGTTATAACAAATGTAGACAGAAATAAGTGTGAAAGAGGGCTTTTTAATATTATGTATCTGTCAAATCATGAAGGGATATGGTTTATTACTGACAAAAAAGCCACAGAAAAGTGTGAACAATCCAAATACATGGGAATTGTTAATGATATTCATATCAATGCTTCCAGATCACAGCTGTGTGTGACAGAATGGTCCTACTTCCTGTCTCAATCTACAACTGTTGATGAAGCTTTTGGAAGCTTTGTCAATCTTGTGTCTAATCCGTTTAATATTTGATGTTCTAAAGTACTGTAAAGACACAAAAGGAAACCAAGCAAATGTAATCATAGAAATTTACTTCAACAGTTCACACCTGACCTCAAAAAATTAAGAATGCAGGTCATCAGTTTCCACAACAGATCAAAGAACAGTGAAGAAAACAGACTTCAGTACCTTCAACTAAAGAAGATGTACAGATCAGAAATTATAAAACAGAAATGAATGGCAAACAATAACATACTCAGCAATAACAAAATGAAAACATCGTTCTTGTGCAACGCAGCTAGCTCTTTATTGGCACGAAGTAATGGCCGCTATCGACAGGGGATCTCAAGTTGATTCTGTATTTCTAGATTTCCGGAAAGCTTTTGACACCGTTCCTCACAAGCGACTTCTAATCAAGCTTCAGTTTATAGACTTCAGTTTATAGGAGAATACTGGTGAAGTGCAGTCAATTTACAAAGGAAATTGGTTAAAAATCACTCGTGCGACTGGTCCTAAAATATTGCTCAAGTGTGTGGGACCCATACCAGATAGGACTAAGAGGGGATAACGAACATATACAGAGAAGGGCAGCACAAATGATCAAATGTTTGTTTAATCTATGGGAGAGTGTCACAGAGATACTGAAGGAACTGAACTGGAAGACTATTTATTGAAGATAGATGCAAACTATCCTGAGAAAGTCTATTAAAGTTTCAAGATTTGGCTTTAAGTGATTACTCTAGAAATATACAACAACCCCCTACATATCGCTCACAAAGGGATCATGAGGATAAGATTAGGATAATTGCTGTATGCACAGAGGCATTCAGATAATCATTCTTCCTGCGGTCCACATGTAAATGGAACAAGAAGAAACTCTAATAACTGGTATAATGGGATGCACCAACTGCCATGCATGTCACTGTGGTTTGCAGAGTATAGATGTAGATGTAGACTTCCAGTGTCACACCCAATGAAACGGATAGCTTCTTTATTAATTCTGGTAACAAAGGGCATCCTGTTCAACAAAATGACAACTATAAAGCAGATAATAAACGTCAAGAAAAAAACAAAGTTATTAATATCACACAATAAACCTGAAACATGACAGATTGCTACTCACTGTAAAGATGAGATGTTGAGTCACAGACAAGCGCAACAAAAACACGCTATAAATTTGAGCTTTTGACCAAAAGGCCTTCTTCTGCAGTAGAAAATACACACACATTCAGGCAAGTGCAGCTCACAGTACACATGACAACTGTCTCTGGCCACTGAGGCCAGTGTCATTATTTCATCCTGGAATTTCCATTGTTTGATTAAACCTGAAACATCTACATTCAAGCGGACTCAAATAGCTGTCACTGACACTACAGTAGCTACAGCAAAATTCAGCAACACTAAATCGTAAGACTTGTATGGTCTACCAAATTTTGTTATTAAAAAGATAGCAACCACTTGGTACACTGAAAAATTTTATTTTTATGAGTTGTTCTTTTCCAACCTGCTTCAAGATAACAGTAGTTGCCCTTTACATAAAAAAGCAGACAAGTCATGTGTTGATAACTATCATCTTATTTTTCCTGCACCAATATTTTTTGAAAATAGTAGAACATTGCATGTATCAACAAATTTACAAAAATTTCATCTGCAATGGAATACTGACAAACACTCATTATGGCTTCTGAGAAAAATCATCTACATTGAAAGCTGTTGAAAATGTTGTTTTGATAATAATCAGTGTCATTGCAATTTTTATTTTTCCATGCTGTTATTCATGTTAAATATGTGCACAGGCAGTGTGCCACTTTACTAATCAGAGTTAGTTGTACTGCATTATGTCAGCCTTACACATTCTGTGCACCGTTTATGCTTTGCTAAATTCTACTATCATAATCTGAATGAAGAAGAATTAGGTATTATCTTGGCTTTTTGTTAATGCGAAGACGTTGTGAATGGATGTATGAGTTGTACTTCATAATTTCTGATTTTGGAGTACTGATGCAAAAGGAGCAATAAATATTTCATCACAAGATCAATGGTGAAATTTAACTGGAATTACTTATGTATATTCATCTAATTAATCCATTTATCATTGGTTAGGAAAAGATGGGACTCATGGAGGGTTGCAAGCAAGCCTACAGCTGATCAAAAAATATTTCACAGTGCACAGAAAGATTATCTGGTTCCACTATCTGGTGTGCATAACACAGATTAGAGCTCCTTCTATCCACTTATTTTCTATTCGCATGATCATTAAATTAAATTCCTGATTTCAGCTTAGGCTTGTGAATAACTAATAATTTTAAAGACTCAACTCAAATAGTAAAGTCAGATTAATTGAAATAGAAGTCAATATTATAGAGTGAGTGAGATGTTTTAAGTGGAATGCATACTTTAATGATATGAGATCTGGATTCCTAGATGTTTTAAGAGGTACGCCTCAATGTTCCATGCAGGGACTCTTATTGTTTACAATCTGGATCAATGACATACCTAGTATCATGACATGTAAATGTGTTCTGTACACTGATGATACTACTTTCATTACAACTGGAAATGGCATAGACCATCTAAAGGAACAAAACAAAGCCACCATAACAATATCTAATATCTGGTTTAAAGATGATGAAGTAAGTGCAAACCATAAAAAACTGTTAACCTTATAGGTGCACACTTGGATTCCAATTTAACTTGGAACCTTCACACAGATTGTTTATGCACTAAAGTATCAAGAGTTATATACCTGTTACACAAACTCAGAGCATGTGTGAGTGAAAACATGATGCTGAGCTCCCATTATTCATTTTTTATGGCCACGTAACAGAATGAAAACTGCTTTGAGGCACCTCCACTGGGACAAAAATAGTTTTTCTGTGGCAGAAAAAGATGTGCCACTCTTATGTGGCTAGCAGATGTGTAGCTGGTGTTCTCAAAAATAATGTATCCTGTATGGTGCTTTTCAAGACACTGGGTGTCATGACAGTCGCATCATTATTCATACTTAGTTGCTTAGTATACACAAAAGTCAACCAAGGGAGTTACAAATTAAGGCAATCACTTCACTGTCACAATACACATCACAAAGAAAAGATTGGCAGCCCTTTACAAGACTAACCAATATTCACAATAACCAAACAGACCCTGGAGTAAAACTCCACTGCCACAAGAAGCTCCCACAATCTCATTAAAAACCTTCAGCAATGTTCAATAAAACTGGTTTAAAAAGAAGGCTTTCTGTGCCACAGAGGACTGTTTTGATTGTGCGAAATAAGATTTAAAATTATAACTTATACTCATTGTATGTCAGTACGCAAATCTACATGATTTTACTACTTTCTTTATTATTATTATTATTATTATTATTATAGGTGCCATTATGTATTATTCAGTTTGTACAAACTATTAACATCAATACCACACAAAATGCATGTAAAATGCTTGGCTACAAAGTAAATAAAATGCTCTAAATGGCCCATAAACAGGTTGGCATAGGATGGAGCCATGCAGTTGCCCATTGGTATAACACATATTTGTTTGTAGGTGGTGCCTTCAAAGAAGAGGTAATTATGGTTGAGGATACAGTTAGTCATGGTGATGAGGAAGAAGGATGTAGGTTTGCAGTCAGTGAGCACTGGGACAACAGCCTACTTTCACTACCAACTTTTCAGCCAGTTTTCAGAGGAAGAGCCAGTTGCTGAGGACACCTGTGCAGATAAAGTGGGTAAATAGCTCCTACTAGCCTTTTCCCCATCTCTACTCTTCTCCTCTCCCCCTTCCCTGCCCTTGCCCCCTCCCCCCACTCCTGCTCACCCACATCACTATACCTAGCAGCCTAGTCCTATTCCCATCACGTCCTTGTATACTCCCACAGGCAGCACAGCATCTTCTGCCATCCCTCACTTGCTCTCCCCACCCATGCCTACTCCTCACTGTCACCACACATTCCAGCAGATTATAGCTGTTATTCCATTCCCACATGACTGCAGTCTCTGGCAGCTGAAGCCACACTGCAAATGGGAGCAGCAATGCATCATGGGAGTGGCAACTGGATGGGGGTAAGGAGGAGGCTGGCGTGGGGAGGGATGCAGGGTCGGTGTGAAGGACAGTGAAGTGCTGATGGGGAGCATCCAAGGATGAGGTGGAGAGAGGGTAGGGCAGCTAGGTGCAGTTGGGAGGTTAGACAGAGGGCTGGGAGTGGTAGTGGTGGTGGTGGTGGTGGTGGTGGTGGTGGTGCGGGGGGGGGGGGGGGGGGTAGCGGAAAAGGAGAGAAGTAAAAAGACTGGATGTGCTGGTGGAATGAGGGCTTTTTAGTGCTGGAATGGAAACAGAGACATGACTGGATGGGTGAGGACAATGACTATTGCAGGAAGAGTTCTGTATGGCACAGGCTCTGAAGCAGTCATAGAAATGAAGGATGCCTGCGAAACCAGTCATGTGATCTACATGCTAAGCTGCAACCATTGTTCTGCATTCCACGTGAGTATGACAACCAACAAGCTGTTCGTCCGCATGAATGGCCACCAACAAAGCGTGGCCAAGAGACAAGAGGACCACCCTTTTGCTGAGCATGCTGCCCAACATGACATCCTTCATTTCAATGATTGCTTCACAACCTGTGCCATATGGATTCTTACCACCAACACCAGCTTTTCTGAATAGCACACACCGAGCGAGGTGGCGCAGTGGTTAGCACACTGGACTCGCATTTGGGAGGACGACGGTTCAATCCCGTCTCCAGCCATCCTGATTTAGATTTTCCGTGATTTCCCTAAATCGCTTCAGGCAAATGCCGGGATGGTTCCTTTGAAAGGGCATGGCCGATTTCCTTCCCCATCCTTCACTCACCCGAGCTTGCGCTCCGTCTCTAATGACCTCGTTGTCGACGGGACGTTAAACACTAATATCCTCCTCCTCCTCTGAATAGCACAGATGGGAACGCTCCATGCAATTTAGCCTACGTTCCATAAACTTCCTGGCCTCAACCTCCATTAGTCATATATGAAGATAGTATCTGTTCTGTCCGAAAGAACAGATATCATCTTCATATAGTTAAGGCTAACCAGCCATTGACCTTCTTCTCCTGTGCTGGATGCACACGCATTGCCCCGAAATCTTACGAGACTCGGTAAGATTGTCTGCTGCGAGTAATGAGTGTAATGGGCAGGGGCACTACGAATGTAGTGTGTGGACATTAAGTTGGGAAAGTGGGTCTCATGGGGAGTGTGCAAGGGATAAATCCCTGCAGACGCACTATCCTCTGTGTCCTCGCTGGCTCAGATGTATAGAGCGTCTACCACGTAAGCAGGAGATCCTGGGTTTGAGTCCCGGTTGGGGCATACATTTTCAACTGTCCCCATTGATGTATATCAATGCCTGTCAACAGCTTAGGGTCTTGATTTAATTATCATTTCATTCATTAGTCATTGTCCTCACCAACCCAGCCCCTTCCCTGTTCCCATTCCAGCACTACACAGCCCTCATTCCACCAGTCTAACCAGTCTTTTTACTTCTTTCCTTCTCTTTTTTCCTGCCCCCCCCCCCCCCCCCATGCCCCACCTCTCCTCTACCATTTGTCTAACCTCCTGACTGCACCTCTCTCTTGCTCATCCCTGCACTCTCCCTAACAGCACTTCACTGCCACTCACTCCTACCTTGCATCCTTCCCCCTCCCCTCCCTGCCCCAGCTCCCTCCTTATCCCCACCCAGTTGCCACTCCCATCATGCACTGCTGCTGCTGCTCGCAGTGTGGCTTCAGCTGCCAGAGACTGCAGTCATGTGTGTGTTGCGTTTGCGTGCATGTGTGTGTGTGTGTGTGTGTGTGTGTGTGTGTGTGTGTGTGTGTGTGTGTGGTGCGTGTGTGTTTTGTTGTGCCAATCTGCGACTCAGCACCTCCACTACATGGTGAGTAGCAACTTTCCTTTTCCTATTATTATTACAGTCCATCCTGGATTTTCTGTTGTTTGATTGTTGTTATTCATTCCAGGACTTCTCATTGTTTTAAAAATTGTAATGCAATATTTGCTAAATAACATTTCCATTTGTTAATAAAAATGGAAGCTGAACCAACAACTAAATGATTACAATCCAATTATATTTCATGGTGACCCACTACTGAATTTGTTATGAAAGTGTATACTGTTTTATACTTAATAGCACTTGGAAATTTTCTAATCTTCAAAGGCAGTTTTTTAGTGTTTGTGAGATTTTTGTTGTACTGCTTCACAAAATTGATGTCTGGGCACTGACCTTCAAATCTTATAAGTATGAATGAAATCCTATAAGTATGAGGAAAATGAGTGAGGTACCCATGTTAGCCCCATAACACAACATTCATCAGATGAGTGACATGGACAGTTCCTCATGGAAACTCCTTAACGTTTTAGCAATGGACATCTGAACATTTTAACAATGGCAACTTGATCTATAGCATATGCTTGTTTCCTATCTCCTAACTGGACTCAAGTACTGTTGTTAGCTATCACTTTGTCATTCTCCCATCCCATATTGCTACCTGTACCTTCTTATTTGTTTCTTTCCCTTGTTGTATCATCATTCGTTATATTTTGCACTTTTCACCACTCAATAGTCTGCAGTTTATTTCTCCCATATTTTTGCTTTTATTTTACATTTATTCTCTTGTTGTCAATCATTTTCTCTTTTATGGTTATATTCCCAGTCTCTCCTTCCCATACTTCAGATTTCTTGTCTGTGTTCCCTGTCACTCCATAGTTCTCAGATTTTTTACGGTTGTTAGTTGTCAGATTCTTGCTATTTTGCTTCTTATACTATACAGCAACAGCTCAGTTGAATAGGTTTTGAATAGCTCCTGTGTAACAAATAAGGCACTTGCGCCTACCTTTTTTCGCATTTAATAATAGTTTTCAAATATTGTTTTTTAATTATCTTATTTCACTGAAAAGAATATTCAATTTTTGCAGGATCTTCAGCTACTAGTAAGGTGGCTCCATCATCTTCTCCTCACACCACACCTTACATGTCTGGTAATGGTTCAACTGTGTACCTCTGCCTCTAAAATACTTTGGCTGGCAAATGGCCTCCAATGAGTTGGTAATCATTGAGAGTTATGCTGGGCAGTTGTGCTGACCACTTTGCAGTTCCTGATTTGGAGTAACTTCTGACTAGTGATGACCTCTGCTGATAACATGAATTCTCCTGTTGGTGGTTACCATCTTGCAGACCTATGCCTTGGACTACACCTCACTGACAGGGCTCCATCAGGCACCTTCAATGGAGTTACCAGCCTGGTGCTATCTCCCTTCATAAATCCCCCGATGATTATTTACTAAGTGCTATGTTTTCCTGTAACCCAGATATACTGTACAGTTGCTTGATAATGTTTTTTTCCCTGTATTTGTATCCTGAATAAATGTGTTATTACTTATTGTCTACTTGACTGCTGTTTTATGTGTATGTTCTGAACCCCAGTACACAACAGACTGGGAAAGAGAATAATTTAAATCCTATTGCATTTTCTCCTCTCATCCACTGTATCAGTTTCAACCACCTCCCAAAGCCTCATTCACCATATCGATTAGTGATGATAGTAAAACCCTTCTTGGCTATTAGTAAGCACTACTGGTGTAAGGAACATGATGACAGTAAAACCCTTCTAGGCTATTACTAAGCACTACTGGTATAAGGAACATCATTCGTATCAAGATTTTTATTAACACTCCTCAGGAAAAATAACTTTGCCAATCAGGCCAAAAGGATCCTGACATATTGAGACAAAATTACATAAAAATTTAAGAACAATTACTGATAATCAATCAACAATGTTGTCAAATATTTCAGCGGGATTGAATAACGAAAAAGGTACAGTTTTAATTCAAATACTTGCTCTTTACTCTCCAAAAGTCATTCATGGAAACATGAAATATGGAAGTTTAAATTTACAACAAATGTTATTCTCTTTCCAAAAATATACTAATTTTGCATGACACTGGTTACTATTGTTGAAATATTTGAAGCAAATTTCAATAAGAGAAGCAAGATAATATTTCAACAATTGAATCTACATATCAATCTCTTCAAAGGTTCTAAGAAAACAGTCATCAAAACAGGCTGGCCACAAAAATCTTTAGAGTGTTGTGATGGTTTTTGCCTTCTTTATTTCTACATCTACATCTACATTGATACTCCGCAAGCCACCCAACGGTGTGTGGCGGAGGGCACTTTACGTGCCACTGTCATTACCTCCCTTTCCTGTTCCAGTCGCGTATGGTTCGCGGGAAGAACGACTGTCTGAGAGCCTCCGTGCGCGCTCTAATCTCTCTAATTTTACATTCGTGATCTCCTCAGGAGATATAAGTAGGGGGAAGCAATATATTCGATACCTCATCCAGAAACACACCCTCTCGAAACCTGGCGAGCAAGCTACACCACGATGCAGAGCGCCTCTCTTGCAGAGTCTGCCACTTGAGTTTATTAAACATCTCCGTAACGCTATCACGGTTACCAAATAACCCTGTGACGAAACGCGCCGCTCTTCTTTGGATCTTCTCTATCTCCTCCGTCAGACCGATCTGGTATGGATCCCACACTGATGAGCAATACTCAAGTATAGGTCGAACGAGTGTTTTGTAAGCCACCTCCTTTGTTGATGGACTACATTTTCTAAGCACTCTCCCAATGAATCTCAACCTGGCACCCGCCTTACCAACAATTAATTTTATATGGTCATTCCACTTCAAATCGTTCCGCACGCATACTCCCAGATATTTTACAGAAGTAACTGCTACCAGTGTTTGTTCCGCTATCATATAATCATACAATAAAGGATCCTTCTTTCTATGTATTTGCAATACATTACATTTGTCTATGTTAAGGGTCAGTTGCCACTCCCTGCACCAAGTGCCTATCCGCTGCAGATCTTCCTGCATTTCGCTACAATTTTCTAATGCTGCAACTTCTCTGTATACTACAGCATCATCCGCGAAAAGCCGCATGGAACTTCCGACACTATCTACTAGGTCATTTATATATATTGTGAAAAGCAATGGTCCCATAACACTCCCCTGTGGCACGCCAGAGGTTACTTTAACGTCTGTAGACGTCTCTCCATTCATAACAACATGCTGTGTTCTGTTTGCTAAAAACTCTTCAATCCAGCCACACAGCTGGTCTGATATTCCGTAGGCTCTTACTTTGTTTATCAGGCGACAGTGCGGAACTGTATCGAACGCCTTCCGGAAGTCAAGAAAAATAGCATCTACCTGGGAGCCTGTATCTAATATTTTCTGGGTCCCATGAACAAATAATGCGAGTTGGGTCTCACACGATCGCTGTTTCCGGAATCCATGTTGATTCCTACATAGTAGATTCTGGGTTTCCAGAAATGACATGATACGCGAGCAAAAAACATGTTCTAAAATTCTACAAGAGATCGACGTCAGAGATATAGGTCTATAGTTTTGCGAATCTGCTCGACGACCCTTCTTGAAGACTGGGACTACCTGTGCTCTTTTCCAATCATTTGGAACCCTCCGTTCCTCTAGAGACTTGCGGTACACAGCTGTTAGAAGGGGGGCAAGTTCTTTCACGTACTCTGTGTAGAATCGAATTGGTATCCCATCAGGTCCAGTGGACTTTCCTCTATTGAGTGATTCCTGTTGCTTTTCTATTCCTTGGACACTTATTTCGATGTCAGCCATTTTTTCGTTTGTGCGAGGATTTAGAGAAGGAACTGCAGTGCGGTCTTCCTCTGTGAAACAGCTTTGGAAAAAGGTGTTTAGTATTTCAGCTTTACGCGTGTCATCCTCTGTTTCAATGCCATCATCATCCCGTAGTGTCTGGATATGCTGTTTCGAGCCACTTACTGATTTAACGTAAGACCAGAGCTTCCTAGGATTTTCTGGCAAGTCGGTACATAGAATTTTACTTTCGAATTCAATGAACGCTTCACGCATAGCCCTCCTTACGCTAACTTTGACATTGTTTAGCTTCTGTTTGTCTGAGAGGTTTTGGCTGCGTTTACGCTTGGAGTGAAGCTCTCTTTGCTTTTGCAGTAGTTTCCTAACTTTGTTGTTGTACCACGGTGGGTTTTTCCCGTCCCTCACAGTTTTACTCGGCACGTACCTGTCTAAAACGCATTTTACGATTGCCTTGAACTTTTTCCATAAACACTCAACATTGTCAGTGTCGGAACAGAAATTTTCGTTTTGATCTGTTAGGTAGTCTGAAATCTGCCTTCTATTACTCTTGTTAAACAGATAAACCTTCCTCCCTTTTTTTATATTCCTATTAACTTCCATATTCAGGGATGCTGCAATGGCCTTATGATCACTGATTCCCTGTTCTGTACATACAGAATCGAAAAGTTCGGGTCTGTTTGTTATCAGTAGGTCCAAGATGTTATCTCCACGAGTCGGTTCTCTGTTTAATTGCTCGAGGTAATTTTCGGATAGTGCACTCAGTATAATGTCACTCGATGCTCTGTCCCTACCACCCGTCCTAAACATCTGAGTGTCCCAGTCTATATCTGGTAAATTGAAATCGCCACCTAAGACTATAACATGCTGAGAAAATTTATGTGAAATGTATTCCAAATTTTCTCTCAGTTGTTCTGCCACTAATGCTGCTGAGTCGGGAGGTCAGTAAAAGGAGCCAATTATTAACCTAGTTCGGTTGTTTAGTGTAACCTCCACCCATAATAATTCACAGGAACCATCCACTTCTACTTCACTACAGGATAAACTACTACTAACAGCGACGAACACTCCACCACCGGTTGCATGCACTCTATCCTTTCTAAACACCGTCTGTACCTTTGTAAAAGTTTCGGCAGTATTTATCTCTGGCTTAAGCCAGCTTTCTGTACCTATAACGATTTCAGCTTCGGTGCTTTCTATCAGCGCTTGAAGTTCCGGTACTTTACCAACGCAGCTTCGACAGTTGACAATTACAATACCGATTGCTGCTTGGTCCCCGCATGTCCTGACTTTGCCCCGCACCCGTTGAGGCTGTTGCCCTTTCTGTACTTGCCCAAGGCCATCTAACCTAAAAAACCGCCCAGCCCACGCCACACAACCCCTGCTACCCGTGTAGCCGCTTGTTGCGTGTAGTGGACTCCTGACCTATCCAGCGGAACCCGAAACCCCACCACCCTATGGCGCAAGTCGAGGAATCTGCAGCCCACACGGTCGCAGAACCGTCTCAGCCTCTGATTCAGACCCTCCACTTGGCTCTGTACCAAAGGTCCGCAGTCAGTCCTGTCGACGATGCTGCAGATGGTGAGCTCTGCTTTCATCCCGCTAGCGAGACTGGCAGTCTTCACCAAATCAGATAGCCGCCGGAAGCCAGAGAGGATTTCCTCCGATCCATAGCGACACACATCATTGGTGCCAACATGAGCGACCATCTGCAGATGGGTGCACCCTGTACCCTTCATGGCATCCGGAAGGACCCTTTCCACATCTGGAATGACCCCCCCCCGGTATGCACACGGAGTGCACATTGGTTTTCTTCCCCTCTCTTGCTGCCATTTCCCAAAGGGCCCCATTACGCGCCTGACGTTGGAGCTCCCAACTACCAGTAAGCCCACCCTCTGCAACTGCCCAGATCTTGCAGACTGAGGGGCAACCTCTGGAACAGGACAAGCAGCCATGTCAGGCCGAAGGTCAGTATCAGCCTGAGACAGAGCCTGAAACCGGTTCGTCAGACAAACTGGAGAGGCTTTCTGTTCAGCCCTCCGGAATGTCTTTCGCCCCCTGCCACACCTTGAAACGACCTCCCACTCTACCACAGGTGAGGGATCAGCCTCAATGCGGGCAGTATCCCGGGCAACCACAGTCGTAGTCCGATCAGGGGATGCGTGGGACGAGCTGGCCGTCCCCAACAAACCCCCATCCGGACCCCCACAGTGATGCCCATTGGCAACAGCCTCAAGCTGTGTGACCGAAGCCAACACTGCCTGAAGCTGGGAGCGAAGGGATGCCAACTCAACCTGCATCCGAACACAGCAGTTGCAGTCCCTATCCATGCTAAAAACTGTTTTGCAAAAAACGTCTGAACTAATCTACAGAGAGCGCAAACAAATCGACAAAATTTAAACGGTTATTAAAATACAAGATTGCCTAGTAAATGCAGTAATGCTGCTACTTGCGCACTGCTGACACTGCTCGGCGGCGGAAGGAGACCAAGCGAAATTACACTATTCAGGTACTAAAACGCAATGCTACACTCTCAAATACTATAAAACCCCCGAAATTTATGAATTAAACAATGCAAGTACCAAAAACACGCAAAGAAATTAAGAATTAAACTATGTAACAAACGAGTGAGCTAGGAGTATACGACTTGCTGCTCAGCTGCTTATCCAACGGCGGCAGGGAGCACACTGACTGACCAACCGACACTGGCCGTTCAAAACAAAAACAGTAGACAAATGACTACGCGAATTTACACTATTCAGGTACTAAAACGCGATGCTACAACTCTCAAATACTATAAAACGCCCGAAATTTATGAATTAAACAATGCAAGTACCAAAAACACGCAAAGGAATTAAGACTTAAACTATGTAACAAACGAGTGAGCTAGGAGTATACGACTTGCTGCTCAGCTGCTTATCCAACGGCGGCAGGTGTTGACATACTAGCTGAAAAAATAGGGGTTGAAAGTGCAACTACTGTCTATTGTAAATGATGTATCTGACAGATGCACAGTTGTGTTTCACAGTCTTTTACTTTCAGTGTTCACAACCCCCCCCCCCCCCCCCCCCCCCCCCCCAATAATACACAGTTATATATGTATGGCCAGTGCACTATTGTCTAAATAGTTTACTATTGAACATCTACGAGCTGTGAAAACCTAACCACAAAGTTCACTGTTCTTGAAGAATAGAAAGGTATGTATGGAGCAGACAATGTCGTTGTTTTAACACACGGCCTATTGGTGTAACACAAGTTGATGCGTTGTTGTCATTCTAACCAACACACGTTCCACATCTGAAACTTGGCCATGGACTGACTGTATTGTGACCAAAAATCAGGCCTTTTATATATCCTCACACTAATAGGTACAGAAACTACACATTGTCTGAAGTTAAATTTACGGAAATTACAATTAAAACTTAACTTATTAAATTCACTGAATTCATCAAAAATTTCCGTCTTTTTAACAGTTACTTCTACTACAAGAGTTAGGCCGAATTATTTGTTTAAATCTTGAAATTAACAAATATATGTATGCAGACAATATTTTGGACAAAACTGTTAATTACTTTGGAATTAATTAAGAGCCAGCTTTGCTAACATGTTTTCTAATAGAGCCAAATAGATCCTTTAAAAATACTAATAGTTGTTCCTCAACTGTTTATAATTAGTATAGAATTTATGTTTCTTTATATGTTGACAATAGAATTTAAGTTACGAAACAATTACTGATTTCAGCCTATAACAAAAGATACTAACTAGGAATAGTTGAAATTAGTTAGAAAATAATTACATACATAAAACTAAGCATAAAAATAGATCTGGTGATATATTCTTTAAAATTGAGGACCAACTTATCTCTTTAATGGAAATGCAGATTACATTCATGTATGTTAATGGCAAATAGTTAAAAGTGAAGAAAAGTATTTAAGGAGGCAGATGGCAAAACAAGAGGGGAAGTAAAAATATCCCAGCTTGCTTTGTTGCAGTGTGTTTGATTAAAATATGACAAATAATTCAAATTTACCTAAAAAGAAGTTCATTAAAAGGAAGCAAAAACAATTAAAGCTGTTTGATATGAAGCCAGTGCATGTCGGGCAATATGGTCAGGATGAACGGACCTGAAACTGCTTAGAGCAGGCCTGATGCACTGTTCAACATACTCCTCCTTTCCCAAGCTAACAGTGGGGACACACCCCAAGGCAGAAAATTACAATGATACCCTGATGAACAGAGAAGTAATTTTTAAGTAAAACGAGTAAAAACTAAGTCATCAAGTTACATGCTGATCGCATAGATGAAACAGTTGTGAAAAGGCACTTAAAAGATAAGAAGGTAACTGTCCAAAGCAACTAACTTGTATCTAGCAGTAAACAAGTTCAGTGGCCAACTGATATTTAGTTTCAAAACTTTAACCCACCAAAATATTTACTACAAGATTTGCCCTGGTAAGACGCATAAGCTTGCAGGCTCCAAATAACTAAAGAAAGCAACTTTGTGATTTAGTGCACAATGTACCAGGCAAAAGAAAAGTATTTTGGATGTCATGAATGACACATTGAACATAAAAGATTTTTACAAAACCCCAATGACATACAATCAAATCACAGCTCTATGACAATTATCAAATGGGTGCTATTATGCTTTGATACGAGTGACACACTCCTCAAATCATCAGTCCAGGCACAGTGAGAGGGAACAATAACAACAGGAGGCTGAACCGAGCCTGATATAGGAGCAGGAGGGCACAAACATGCACAGGAAGCAAACCAGTCACAATTATCATGCTCCTAGGAGGGAGCGACATCAGTCTTTATGAATGCCGTGTGGTCTCAGCACCAAAGCAACAGACTAAAAGTAGCTCGCTGAGCATACAAAACTGCTGAGTGATGACAAACAATGGAAAAACTTGGAGGCACCAGGACACGAGTGGATGATGATGACCTACTGCTTGCCTCCATATCACGTTGCCCAAAGGAATGATGTGTCCACTCCCCATCTCTGGCACACGTCCCTTGTGTCCAGAAGATGCTCAGCCAGACCAGCTTAAAGTCACATGGGTGGTAGAACAAACAGCCAGCCTGTTGACCTGCAGACTTGCACTGTCCATTCTGCTTCAGTGACTGCCTCTCCTGGAAAGAGCCTCAACAGCTCTCACAGTAAGTATGCTGCACTCCCTTCACACCAAAGATTGTGTTCCAAGAGACATGGCGTGAGCTATTGGACACTCAACAGTTCAGCAGTGTACATTTTATAATTGGCAAAGTCATTCCACATTCATGCCATCCTTTTCCATCATTGGCAATGCAGTTTCCACATTTCTTTGTCCATTTTCATCATTTGTGCTGAGGGTAACCAATGCTTTTTGCCCCATTCTTGTCCCAATATCTGTGTAGTTGACAATCATAGCATTTCCAATGTCATCTCTCACCCAGGTGATGCTCCATCCTGCCATGCGATGCTGCTCCCTATTGCATCACCACATTGCAGCCATGGCAGGCTCTCTTCTCATGCGTGTCACTGCCTTGTACAAAGTAACTCGTGACATAACATCAAATTTTTTGTTGGCTCAAGTGTTGATTCTCCCAGTCAAATTGCATACAAGGTTTTGCAACAAAATGATACATTTTCGACCATGGTCAAGTTTAGTGAAGGTTTTAGTTGCTAGCTATGCTTGCTCCATGGCTCTGGCAGCATTTTTGGACCATGCCCTATCTTTGTACTGAGCTCTCTTCTTGATTCTGATTCCACCCTCCTCCCTGCTGCTACTTCCAGTTACCTCTGCATGTTGCAGCCATGGCATGTCCTTCCAAGAGTGGCATGCATCCTGGGTCTACCACCCTACAGGATCAACCAGCCTACTGGGTCATCCAGCTTCCAGGGTCATCTCACTTCCAGAGTCATAGTGGCATCCACACTCCTTGGTCATCCAGCCTCCAGGTTCATTTGGCCTCCATGGACATCTGGCCTTGAATGATGACTCACCCCAAGGGCTCCAAGGATCAATTGGTTGGTGCAACTTCACACTCAGTGGGCACCTCCAATGCACTATCCTCTTCCACCAGCCTCTTTGGCTCACCAGACCCTTGATTCCTCATTCCTTACCCAACACTTATTTATTACTTTTCTGTTCCCTTACACATACCATAGTGTTGAGCACTCAATGGGCCATTTATGCAGCTTATCCTTTTCTCTTCCATGCCCTTGCATATGCCACAGCAGCAGGTGCTTTTCAGACCACTTCTTGTGGCACTGCACCCTCTTCTTGTCCATACTCATACTCACTATCCAGCAGCTGGCAGTTAGCATACCAGTATTTCCAGCACTTTCCTGTTTTCCTGCCATGTTCCTTCACATTGGATCTTTCAATGGTTTTCCAGTCAATGGATTCCTCCAGCACTCTGCCTTTCACCTCCCACGTTTTCCTTGAGACACCTCCCATGATCCTTTGCCATCATCTTTCTATGACATCCTATTCTTAATCTGTTTCTTTTTCAGTCACACTCATTCTTGCCCAATCTGCTCTTCACTGTCATTCCTGATCCATCCATAATGTCTATCTGGCAACACCTCTACACCTTTAGTACCAATTGTGAGGTCTGGACTCCAGCTGCCATTAGCTCTCTGGACACAAGTGGACATACCATATCACCCAAGGGAGGCACCATGCCCACGGTGGACACTTGTCGATGCTGCTCCTTCCAGGATCTGGTGTGTGCCACCATCTCTCTCTTTCATCACAGGAGGGAGAGGGTACAGACTTTGCAAGGGGAAAGGGAATGCAATATCTTTGGCTATTAAGAAGTTGGCTCCCTCATTATCTCCACAAAGAAGAAGGAATGCAATATTCACACCTACTCTCTGACCAGAAAGCAACTGCTTGCACACCTGAGTCCAGGGGTGGTCTAGTCTCAAACACTGTCCATTTCTGACACATGTGTTTGCAGACCACTTGCACCACAACAGTTTTTGGGTAGCAAGCTAGCACAACAACAATAATAACAAAGTGACTTGTTATTGCTGTGAGCTCAGGTTGACACCACTTCAGGTGTTACTGATGCTGACAGGAGGCATTTCAGTCAACAGCAGGAGCTGCAGCCAGAGTGGGACTGTTTCTTTCCACAAGTCACATGCCTGGAAATAGTTCACACTGTGTTCCCCTGCCTAAGTAGAACTTAGGCTGATGAACAGCCTTTGATGTGTCAGTCATTGTTAGATGTAACACCAGGTAATTGTGCTGACAGCTCCATGGTGCCTCATTGGGAGTACCTCCCGACTAGTGTCAGCTTCTGCCAATCTGACAAATCCTTCTCTTGGTGGACACTGACTCATAGACCTTGGTCTTGGACTCCACCTCAGTATTAGGGCTCAGTCATACCCTTCAAGAGGGAAACAGGTACTGCACCATCTGACAATGAAAAAACTGCTGTCCTAAAAATTAATAATTTGGCAATAACTGATAGTAAACAGATAACAGACATATTTAACAACCACTTTCTAAGTGTCACCTCTAAAATAGGTTGCAGTGGTGACCTAAGGGAAACTGCAGGTATTCTGAAACTTAACCTCCCACAATGTTTTAATGATATAAATGTAACACCCATAACTGTTAATGAAATAAAAAAAATAATTCACTCATTGAAAAGTAAAGGATCTTCAGGTATAGATAGCATCTCTATAAACTGTTGAAAGCTTGCAGTAATGATGTAAGTGTAGTACTTGCTCACATTTGCAACACGTCTCTTTATGAGGGAGTTGTTCCAGAGAGAATGAAATATGCCATTGTGAGACCTCTTTTCAAGTCTGGCGATGCTACAGATGTCAAAAATTATCATCCTCTCTCTCTCTTAACAACATTTTCAAAGGGTCTTGAAAAGGCAGTGTATAACAGGATTGTGGCACATCTTGATAAACTTAATATCATTAACCACAGACAGTTTGGTTTTCAAAAAGGGGTTTCCACAGAGCATGCCATATATTCACTCACAAATGATGTCTTGGAGTCTATTAATAGTAAGAAGTCACCAGTTGGTGTCTTCTGTGATATTTCCAAGGCCTTTGATTGTGTAAACCACAAGATACTCTTGGAGAAGGCCTATCAATACGGAATCAAAGGGCCTATAGGTTGTTGTTGTTGTTGTTGTGGTCCTCAGTCCTGAGACTGGTTTGATGCAGCTCTCCATGCTAATCTATCCTGTGCAAGCTCCTTCATCACCCAGTACCTACTGCAACCTACATCCTTCTGAATCTGCTTAGTGTATTCATCTCTTGGTCTCCCTCTACAATTTTTACCCTCCACGCTGTCCTCCAATGCTAAATTTGTGATCCCTTGATGCCTCAGGACATGTCCTACCAACCGATCCCTTCTTCTAGTCAAGTTGTGCCACAAACTTCTCTTCTCCCCAATCCTATTCAATACCTCCTCATTAGTTACGTGATCTACCCACCTAATCTTCAACATTCTTCTGTAGCACCACATTTCGAAAGCTTCTATTCTCTTCTTGTCCAAACTATTTATTGTCCGTGTTTCACTTCCATACATGGCTACACTCCATACAAATACTTTCAGAAACGACTTCCTCACACTTAAATCTATACTCAATGTTAACAAATTTCTCTTCTTCAGAAACGCTTTCCTTGCCATTGCCAGTCTACATTTTATATCCTCTCTACTTCGACCATCATCAGTTATTTTGCTCCCCAAATAGCAAAACTCCTTTACTACTTTAAGTGTCTCATTTCCTAATCTAATACCCTCAGCATCACCCGACTTTATTCGATTACATTCCATTATCCTCGTATTGCTTTTGTTGATGTTCATCTTATATCCTCCTTTCAAGACACTGTCCATTCCATTCAACTGCTCTTCCAAGTCCTTTGCTGTCTCTGACAGAATTACAATGTCACCGGCGAACCTCAATGTTTTTATTTCTTCTCCATGGATTTTAATACCAACTCCGAATTTTTCTTTTATATCCTTTACTGCTTGCTCAATACACAGATCGAATAACATCGGGGAGAGGCTACAACCCTGTCCCACTCCCTTCCCAACCACTGCTTCCCTTTCATGCCCCTTGACTCTTGTAACTGTCATCTGGTTTCTGTACAAATTGTAAATAGTGTTTCACTCCCTGTATTTTACCCCTGCCACCTTTAGAATTTGAAAGAGAGTGTTCCAGTCAACATTGTCAAAAGCTTTCTCTAAGTCTACAAATGCTAGAAACGTAGGTTTGCCTTTCCTTAATATTTCTTCTACGATAAGTCGTAAGGTCAGTATTGCCTCATGTGTTCCAACATTTCTAAGGAATCTAAACTGATCTTCCCCGAGGTCGGCTTCTACCAGTTTTTCCATTCGTCTGTAAATAATTCGTGTTAGTATTTTGCAGCTGTGACTTATTAACCTGATAGTTCGGTAATTTTCACATCTGTCAATACCTGCGTTCTTTGGGATTGGAATTATTATATTCTTCTTGAAGTCTGAGGGTATTTCGCCTGTCTCATACATCTTGCTCACCAGATGGTAGAGTTTTGTCAGGAATGGCTCTCCCAAGGCCGCCAGTAGTTCTAATGGAATGTTGTCTATTCCCGGGGCCTTGTTTCGACTCAGGTCTTTCAGTGCTCTGTCAAACTCTTCATGCAGTGTCGTATCTCCGATTTCATCTTCATACATCCTCTCCCATTTCCGTAATATTGTCCTCAACTACATCGCCCTTGTATAGACCCTCTATATACCCCTTCCACCTTTCTGCTTTCCCCTCTTTTCTTAGCCCCATTTCTTAGCCCCAATCCATATTCACCTACTATGTTTCCTTCTCTCCCTTTTCCTACACTCGAATTCCAGTCACCCATGACTATTAAATTTTCATCTCCCTTCACTACCTGAATAATTTCTTTTATCTCATCATACATTTCTTCAATTTCTTCGTCATCTGCAGAGCTAGTTGGCATATAAACTTGTACTAGTGTAGTAGGCATGGGCTTCGTGTCTATCTTTGCCACTATAATACGTTCACTATGCTGTCTGTAGTAGCTTACCCGCACTCCTATTTTTTTATTCATTATTAAAACTACTCTTGCATTACCCCTATTTGATTTTGAATTTATAACCCTGTATTCACCTGACCAGAAGTCTTGTTCCTCCTGCCACTGAACTTCACTAATTCCCACTATATCTAACTTTAACGTATCCATTTCCCTTTTTAAATTTTCTAGCCTACCTGCCCGATTAAGGGATCTGACATTGCACGCTTCGATCCGTAGAATGCCAGTTTTCTTTCTCCTGATAACGACGTTCTCTTGAGTAGTCCCCACCCGAAGATCCGAATGGGGGACTATTTTACCTCCGGAATATTTTACCCAAGAGGACGCCATCATCATTTAATCATAGAGTAAAGCTGCATGCCCTCGGGAAAAATTACGGCTGTAGTTTCCCCTTGCTTTCAGCCACTCGCAGTACCACAACAGCAAGGCCGTTTTGGTTAATGTTACAAGGTCAGATCAGTCAATCATCCAGACTGTTGCCCCTGCAACTACTGAAAAGGCTGCTGCCCCTCTTCAGGAACCACACGTTTGTCTGGCCTCTCAACAGATACCCCTCCGTTGTGGTTGCACCTACGGTACGGCTATCTGTATCGTTGAGGCACGCAAGCCTCCCCACCAACGGCAAGGTCCATGGTTCATGGGGGGGGGGGGGGGGGCTATAGGTAACTGGCTAAAATCGTATCTTGAAGACAGGAAACAAAAGGTGGTTCTAAATGGCTGCAACAAAGTATCTTCTAATCTAGTGGATTCTGAATGGGGCAAAATTCAGCATGGATTTCCCCAGGGATCTGTCATTGGACCCTTGCTGTTTTTAATATATGTTATTGATTTACCCCTGTCCATTAGTAAAAATTGTGAATTCACAATGTTTGCTGATGATACAAGCATTGTCATAGATGGTAAGTCTACTGCTGATCTGGAGACTGATGTTAATGATATACTCAGAGAATTCAATTAATTCTCTTTCAGTTAATATTTAAAAAACTAATTTTATACAGTCCCACACAAAAAATAAAACTCTAGAAAATATAGTAATTGCTCATGACAATCAGGAACTAGAACAGGTGCACTCCACTAAATTCCTGGGGGTTCACATTGACAGTAAGCTCAACTGGGAACAGCATGTGTCCCTTACTCTAAAAAGGCTTTCATCAGCAACTTTTGCTCTAAGAATCATTACTCATTATGGGGACATCAGCATTTTAAAATCAGCTTACTTTGGGTACTTTCACTCATTAATGAGTTACGGCATAATATTCTGGGGTAATTCACCAGCCTAAAAAAAAAATCTTAACTGCTCAGAAGAGAGCAGTCAGAATCGTGCGGGGTTCCTCCACGAACTTCATGTAGAAAACGTTTTACACAGTTAGGTATTCTGACCACAACATGTCAGTACATATACTCTCTGATGAATGTAGTTAATAAAGACTATGCTCAGTATGAAACAAATTGTTCATACCACAACTACAATACTAGAGGTAAAGATGATCTACATGTTGAACTAAAAAATTTAACACTTGTACAGAAGGGAGTAAAGTATGCTGCTATAAAGACTTTTAATGCATTGCCTAATTATATTAAATGTACAAGGGAAAAAGAAACGCTGTTCAAAGGTACGTTAAAAAAATACCTGCTTGACCATCCACTGTACTTGTTAGATGAATTCTTTTCCAGAAGTAATGCCCTCCCTTAATAATAGATGTATTTAGTCTCTTAGTTATTAGATGGATGATACAATATTATGTTAACGTTATAGTGTTAATGTTATAGTTATAATGTTATATTGAGAATTGCTATACTAGTTAAATGACAGCTTGTAAATGAGAAAAAGTGATACTTATTAATATCTATATCATTGTATTATATTACTATTCTGTAGCATTAATTGTATTTGTACAATTGTATTGACACGTTCCACATTCAGGCGAATCACTCACATGTATGGATCTATGGAATACGCATACCAAATAAAAAATAAAAAAAATATCAGCCAGATGATATCTTCTCTACTAACTTCATGAGTGGTTACTTGCTAAATACTATGTCTTCCTGTAACCTGCATATACTGTACAGTTACCTGATACTGTTATTTCTTCCCTTATTGTATCCTGAATAAATGTGTTATTACTTCTAGTCTAATTGACTGTCATTTCATCTGTCTGTAACAAACCCCAATACATAACAATTTTCATTTAAGTGTGATTACTACTACACATGAACCTATACAGAAATTATAAAGTTGTTGTTAATGTTTGAATGATCATTTCACTTCACGTGAGCGTGATTAGAGTTATGCAACTAGAGTAAAATTGCTTGTATCAAATGGATGTGGAAGTGTCAATCTTACATTGTTAATTGTCATCTACAGAAGATAATAGATGATGCTTGCATTGTAAGTGAACATACAGGGCCTGCACAATGTTTGTTGTTCCAAGAGACAGAAAGTGCTTCTAAAACTGGATTGTTTTTATAGAAATATATATGTCTTAAACTGCAGACTGGTGTTCATTTTTAACCCAGTCGTGTACATATGTCTCAATTACAAAACACAAGATTTTTTAGAGTGAGAAGTGTTTCACATAAATGGCAGGGGAGTAATTAGCATTCTTTTAAGTAATTTTACTAGGGACTATTCCACATTGTGAACATGTGAGAAAACAGCACGCACGGACTGTTACTTTCATGTTCTTGTTCTGCATCAACATCTACATCTATACTCTGCAACTCACTTTACAGTGTGTGGTGGAGGGTACTTTGTGTACCACTGTCACTTTCCCCCTTTCCTGTTCTACTAGTGTAAAGTCTGTGGAAGAACTATTGCTGGAAAGCTTCCACATGAGCTCCAATCCCTCTAATATTATCTTCAGGGTCTTTTACAAGATATACATAGGAGGCAGCAATACACTGGTTTACTCTTCTGGACAAGCATGCTCTCAGAACTTTAACAGTAGATCATACTGTGATGCAGAATGCCTCTCTTGCAATGTCTGCTACCAGAGTTGGCTGAGCATCTCCCTGATGCTTTCACACTTTCTAAATGAATATGTTGTATAACATGTTGCTCTTCTTTGGATCTTCTCAATTTTCTCTATCAGTTGTATCTGGTATGGATTCCACACTGGTGAGTAACAAGTGTTTTGTTAACTACTACTTTTGTTGATGGACTGCATTTTCTGGGGATTCTTTCAAAGAATCTCAGTCTGGCATCTGCCTTACCTGTGATTAATTTTATGTGGTCATTCCAATTCAGATTGCTCTAGAAGCATGCTCCAAGCAGTTTATGGAATTAAAATCTCCCAGTGATTACTCTGACATCGTACAATATAGAGTCTTTCTGTCTGTGTATCCAAAATACTTACATTTGTTTATGTTGAGGGTAAATTACCACTACCTGCATGGAGTATCAGTCATTTGCTCATGAAGATCATTTACTGGCTAAACCAGTTACATCTCTTATGTCTTTCTTGATACTCTAGTAGCATTCCTAAGGAGAGGCAAGCTTCTACTACATACTGATGCAGCCATTGGCTAAGAAGTAATGTATGCTACTGAGAATAAGATAAATGTTGGATCTGGTTTAAACAATAAACAATACATGTGAGTATTAACTATTAACATATGAAGTCACATTATTTCATGGATAGACACTATTACAATACAGATTGATTATCTTGTACTCACTGCAGATGACAGACAAACAGATTATTTGTCAAGATATTGTATAGAAAATTCATGTTGACATGTGGACTGTAGGCCATGAAGTATGTGTGAAACTAGTATTGACATTTTCTTGCAGACTTACATACAACACGTCTATGTTCAAACAATGGAAAATCCAGGTAGGAATATCGAAAATGTAGGAAAAGGCAGAGTACTACTTACCGTAAAGAAGATATGGTAAGCTGCAGACTGGCCTGTCTGCAACTTAACCTGTCTTCTTAACAGTAAGTAGCAATGTCTTTTTCTACATTGTGACATATCTATGTTCTTTGTTCCATTCCTCAATTGAAGACTTAGTGGATATAAGATGTAGAAATGAGTTCAATGATTTGTGACTTACTAGGTCTACTATAATGAGGCAGGAAAAACCATTACATCTTACATTTATATTGTTGTTGTTGTGGTCTTCAGTCCTGAGACTGGTTTGATGCAGCTCTCCATGCTATTCTATCCTGTGCAAGCTTCTTCATCTCCCAGTACCTACTGCAACCGACATCCTTCTGAATCTGTTTAGTGTATTCCTCTCTTGGTCTCCCCTCCAATATTCTCCTAGTCAAGTTGTGCCACAAATTTATCTTCTCTCCAGTTCTATTCAATACCTTCTCATTAGTTATGTGATCTCCCCATCTAATCTTCGGCATTCTTCTGTAGCACCACATTTTGAAAGCTTCTATTCTCTTCTTGTCTAAACTATTTATCGTCCACGTTTCACTTCCATACATGGCTACACTCCACACAAATACTTTCAGAAACGACTTCCTCACACTTAAATCTATACTCGATGTTAACAAGTTTCTCTTCTTCAGAAATGCTTTCCTTGCCATTGACAGTCTACTAATAAAGATTAATGCCATAGATATAAGTAGGCTTAACTTGAAACAGGATGGTCATATTCAAGTTGACACGGTGAGGCAAAGAAGAGACCTTGAGTACTGGAAAGGTATACATATGAGCACTGCCTCCTCCCCTCCCAACATCCCTCCCTTCACACACACACACACACACACACACACACACACACACACACACACACACACACACACACACACACACACACACAGAGAGAGAGAGAGAGAGAGAGAGAGAGAGAGAGAGAGAGAGAGAGAGAGTATTGAAACAAATGCCAGCAGAAAATAGGCAAGCATTAAATCTCTGAATTTGTTAACAATAATTATTCTCATAGGGAAGGAGATACAAAATAAGAAAAGATTAAGGAAATATTTATATAAATAAGAGGATTGTTAATGAGTTCTATTTCAAGGAAGAATAAACAACTAAAAGTTTTGAAAACTCCAATTCAGTATCTACATTAGCTCTGCTGAGGTAGCGTCAGCATAAGTAATTTCATTTATCATAGTGGAAAATATAATAAAATCTCTTTAACAAATAACTTTTTATTCTTACTTGTTGTAGCCCATATGAAGAGCAGCTCTCAGAGCTTTGTAACTTCTTGCTCCTGTAGAGCAGACAAAAACAATTGGATCTTCTGGTCTTGGTTTATCAAAACCATATTTCTTTTTAAATATTTTATCTGGGACCTTCATAGCAGTAACATATTCATTTACTGAAAGAAATACATTTTCATGAATTAGTGTTAAAAAGTACTGAACAATACTTAATTGTATCTTTCATTTTAATTTTCAGGAAAAAAAATTAAAAATATGTCATATAGTTTGTAGTCTTAAAACATATTTTTACATGGAACTTATCTGTCTGAACGAATAGCAGAAGGTTACATTTGAGGGGGCCATCAATAATGAGGTCATGTATGGGGGAAAAACAAGCCATCTTCTTTTTAAAGGAACCACCCTGACTTTCACATTAATTACTTTAGGAAAACTGAATATATAATCTAGATGCCAAACAAAAGTGCTTGTGTTGACTGTCAATAGTGGATCCACAGTCATGAGTTTGCCTAAACTGCTGCAAAGCTCAGTGATATCACCTTTGATTCAATCTATTTTCTCTTGGCAATCTGACTGTAAGTGATTTATGACTTTCTACCAATGAATTCTAATAAATATGCTTTGTTACAGAAAATGGTGGCACATCATTATGTTCACCAAGTATAGTGCCTCATTCCCATATTGGTGACCCTGATTTGTTTCTTCCACCCACGAAATATGTGTGTGCATTACCGGTTTTGCATCAGGACCTGTAAACAATGGATCACATACCCCACTGTGACTCAAACTCTATGTTCCAGGCTCATACAGTAAACTTAAACTGTGAAGCAAAAACTCTGTCTTCACTGCACTTCCCGGATTTGTGTGCACATTTACATTTACTTCATACTGGTGTTCTAGCCCCTAACCTCAATTGGCTAATGCCACCATGGTAGGAAGCACATGTACTCATGCCACTACCTCACATGTGTTTCCAGGCTTATTTGGCCTATCCAAACTAAGTAAATGCAATTTCAACATGAAGCCACATTGTCAACTCAGGTAATTGAGCCACCAATTCCGTTTTCACTACCTCAGCAGCCTGTGAGTATTGTTTATCTGCACTTGGTGCATGTACCCTTTACCTACCTCATCTGCTGCTCTACTCAGAATTCCACTGCCTACAGCGTCCCTCCTCAACTACGTCTCTCTTCAACATTCACTTGTCTCCACACCTTACCCTGTTCCACTGCAGCATATTCCTCCAAGCAGATTCCCCAAACTTCTCCAGTGGCAAAAAGTGAATCCAAAAACATGGTTTGCCTTGGTGGAGAACGTCTTCACCATTCATGGAATAATTAATGATAATGTTCTTTTTATTTATCCTATAGCCATCTCCATGATCATATAGACCATATTAGTGATTTGGTTTTCCACCTGCTTACCCAATGTAAATACATCACTGTTAAGTCTCTCATTGTTGAGCACCTGTCGCATCCTCCACCACAGGTGATGATACATCACATCATCCACAAGGTACAACTTCAAGACAGAACATCTTCGCTGCTGTGGAGGCAACTTCGAGTGCAGGCTGGTTCAGAGGACATGCCTAACGTCACCTTGTTGACACTGTGGTTTACCAGACTTCCCATTAACTTGCAACATCAGTTACTTTAGCACTCTGCAAATACATTGGAATTGAATATCATCTGCCACTGACAGCTTCTCCCTATGGCTGGCTTGTTGCCTACCTCTAAGGGCTGGTAACAGCACTCCTGCTTCCTGTTCATCACCTCCGCACCCGGCTGGTAGAGGTCACACATGACCTGCTGCATCTCAACAAGCCACCTCCCTCTGCCAACTGGTAGACTGCTTCTGGCACCTCATGCTCTGTCCTCTGCTGTCCCCCTTCCAGCCCCCAACTTTCCTGAAACATCATACCGTTTGTGATGGTACCATCTGATCTTTGCAAATGTGGCGACAACCTCTCATCCGCCCTACACTTTCCCAAACTTAACACGTGGGCTGATTTATGCTCGTAGCAAAGCTACAGTGCACCATTACTCACATCAGTAATCCAACACAGTAGCTCCTCCCAGCGGACATCTCGGACTCTGCCACCATACTCATGTTTCTGATTGACACCAGGGCAGATGCCAGTGTTTATTCCTCCCTGTCCCTCTCGCCCCCTCCTGCACTCCTTTGAGGCTTCTCCATACAATGCTAGTTCTTTGCACTGCCAACAACTCTAACATCACTGTCTACAGTTCCATTGACCTCTGGCACCAGTTTACACCAGTGATACATATCCCTCAAACCTTCCATGTTGCTGATGTGGATGGCCCTGTCCTCAGGATCAAATTCCTTAAGTATTTCAGTCTCTCTCTCCTGGTCTGCATTTGGCCACTTTGCTTCATCAGGCATCCAGCACACAAATTAGTGGCTCCTTCATCCCTTCCCCCCAAGCCCTCATCTGTGAGCACTGTAAAATTGATGCCCTCCACTCCAACAACAACATCCTTCATCAGCTTATCACGCCAGCCATTGTGGCCGAGTAGTTCTAGGCGCTTCAGTTCGGAACTTTGCTGCTGCTACGGTCGCAGGTTCGAATCCTGCCTCGGGCATGGATGGCTGTGATGTCCTTAGGTTAGTTAGGTTTCAGTAGTTCTAAGTCTAGGGGACTGATGACCTCAGATGTTAAGTCCCATAGTGCTCAGAGCCATTTGAGCGTATCACATCACACATCAACCAACCTGGCATGTGGTTTTTGCACAGTCAACAACCTCAATACTTTGTGGCTGCTTCATGTTAGAGGTTCAGCTTCTGCAACTGCCACTTCCTTGCTTTCCAATTATGCTTCATACAACTCAGGTCAGTGACACTCAAACTATCAATAATTCATGTGATCAGTCAGTTCTAGATAATGTTGATACATGTGTGTTCCGACCATGTACTCAAACTGCTCTCAATGGCACGACTGCAAATGGTACCTGCCATAGGTTATCCACTAAATAAGGCCCTCATGACAAGGCCCAAAAGCTAACCTCTAAGAAACATCTCCACATGAAAGCAGCCATTCATGAACACATGTCCATCGGACAGCAATTGGGCATTGCCCATTCATCTTGTCCTAAGAAGGACAGTTCATTCTGGTTGTGCGGGGGCTGTCGCAAGCTCAGTGTTCTATTCCTCACATATAAGACTTCGCTCTATAGCTCAATGGTGCATGGATTTTTAGCATGACTGTCACAAAGCCTATCATGAGACCCCTATGTACAAAAATGACATACTCAAAACAGCCATCATTACACTGTTGGCTTGTTTGAGTTCTGCTTTATGCTATATGGTCTCAAGAATTCCAGTCAGCTGTGGCAATGGTTTATTGACTCTGTACTTTTCTCCTGCCTTTTTGCTATGCCCATCTTTATGACATTCTTGTCTACTCCAGTTCCACTGAGGAACACCAGCAGCACTTAACACAGGTCCTTAAAGTACTAACCAAATACAGTGTGGAGATTAACCATGCAAAATCACAATTGTGCCGCACTAGTGTTACCTTTCTTGGCCATACTGTAACCATTGTAGGAATCCATCCAACATCAGACTGCACTGCATTTGTCAATGTCCTGCCATTACCAGAGACCTACTGCGATCTGCGATGATTCCTCGGATAGTAAATTTTTCCGGTGGCATATACATCACACTGCTTCTCTCCAGGTCCCACTGATGGATACCATTGTGGCAAGAATGTTTCTGGAGCACAGAAATTGCAGTGATCCGACAACATGATCTGCACATTCAACTCTCTCAAATCTACCCTCATGAACTCCATTACACACATACCCACTTACTGATGCTCCAATCTCTATCAAACCCGACATTAGTGAATCATTGACTCTTCAGCAACACGTCAATGATATGACCCTATCTTTCCATTTTTTCTCAAAGAAACTCTCCTCTACTCAATGCAAGTGGTCAGCATTCAACCTGGAATTCCTTGTGATCTTTGAGGCTGTGTGATATTTCCGCAAGGACATTGAAGGATGTGAAGTCGTAATCTTCACTGATCATAAACTGCTCACAGATATGCTCTGCAACCCTGCCAACAATGTTCCCCCATGATG
Source organism: Schistocerca serialis cubense (assembly GCF_023864345.2). Taxonomy (NCBI): domain Eukaryota; kingdom Metazoa; phylum Arthropoda; class Insecta; order Orthoptera; family Acrididae; genus Schistocerca; species Schistocerca serialis. Next base: position 1,234,705,988 of record NC_064638.1, read on the forward strand.
TTTCCATCATATGGATCTCATTAGTTAATATGCCATAGATGTCCACTACGTCAGGGGGGGGGCTGATAACATTATAGTTGCTGATTATATGTCATGTGTGCATGTCATTTCTTCTCCCTTGAGCTTGGACGAACTATCACACATGCAGACAGTTGACCAGATATTCAACATCTGCAACAAGACACTACCTTTGCATTGACAGTGGTATCCTGCTGTCTCCAGCCCTTCATGTCCAGTGATGTGTGATACCTCTACAGGTAATCTCCACTCCCAGGTCTTGGCCTCCCTCTGTCCCTCTGATGACAGTTTTTGCAGCCAATCATTACCAGGCCCACACAGGAATTAAGGCTACCATGTGCATCATAATGGAACATTTTGTCCGGCCTGGAGTAAAAACTGAGCACATGGTTACCTTGCCAGAATAGCAAGGTTGTTCATCACACTCAACCCTCTTTAGGAGGTCTGAAATACTGAAAAGATGGTTCACCTTGAAACATAACAGCTAGGACCTTTCCCTTTTTTAAAACTTTGATATCAGCAATTCCTCACTCACATTAATTAACTGAAAAGCAAATACCATGTCAATAGCAATCCCGAGAATAGCCAAATATGGGCAATATTAGTAATACTATATTTTTGGAACTGTTATCATGAATTAAACCTGCATAATATTTTCCTTATGTCTGAAGTATACACTATAATTAGTATGAATAGTTAAAAGCATTCTATTCCATTAAAATTCATATATTTCTGCTACTATCATTGTCAATAACATATTTAAAAAAGAAGTAATCTGGAAGTAATTAAAATCAGAAAAAATCAATCATTATCAGTATTGATGATATATACACTCCTGGAAATGGAAAAAAGAACACATTGACACCGGTGTGTCAGACCCACCATACTTGCTCCGGACACTGTGAGAGGGCTGTACAAGCAATGATCACACGCACGGCACAGCGGACACACCAGGAACCGCGGTGTTGGCCGTCGAATGGCGCTAGCTGCGCAGCATTTGTGCACCGCCGCCGTCAGTGTCAGCCAGTTTGCCGTGGCATACGGAGCTCCATCGCAGTCTTTAACACCTGTAGCATGCCGCGACAGCGTGGACGTGAACCGTATGTGCAGTTGACGGACTTTGAGCGAGGGCGTATAGTGGGCATGCGGGAGGCCGGGTGGACGTACCGCCGAATTGCTCAACACGTGGGGCGTGTGGTCTCCACAGTACATCGATGTTGTCGCCAGTGGTCGGCGGAAGGTGCACGTGCCCGTCGACCTGGGACCGGACCGCAGCGACGCACGGATGCACGCCAAGACCGTAGGATCCTACTCAGTGCCGTAGGGGACCGCACCGCCACTTCCCAGCAAATTAGGGACACTGTTGCTCCTGGGGTATCGGCGAGGACCATTCGCAACCGTCTCCATGAAGCTGGGCTACGGTCCCGCACACCGTTAGGCCGTCTTCCGCTCACGCCCCAACATCGTGCAGCCCGCCTCCAGTGGTGTCGCGACAGGCGTGAATGGAGGGACGAATGGAGACGTGTCATCTTCAGCGATGTGAGTCGCTTCTGCCTTGGTGGCAATGATGGTCGTATGCGTGTTGGGCGCCGTGCAGGTGAGCGCCACAATCAGGACTGCATACGACCGAGGCACACAGGGCCAACACCCGGCATCATGGTGTGGGGAGCGATCTCCTACACTGGCCGTACACTACTGGTGATCGTCGAGGGGACACTGAATAGTGCACGGTACATCCAAACCGTCATCGAACCCATCGTTCTACCATTCCTAGACCGGCAAGGGAACTTGCTGTTCCAACAGGACAATGCACGTCCGCATGTATCCCGCGCCACCCAATGTGCTCTAGAAGGTGTAAGTTAACTACCCTGGCCAGCAAGATCTCCGGATCTGTCCCCCATTGAGCATGTTTGGGACTGGATGAAGCGTCGTCTCACGCGGTCTGCACGTCCAGCACGAACGCTGGTCCAACTGAGGCGCCAGGTGGAAATGGCATGGCAAGCCGTTCCACAGGACTACATCCAGCATCTCTACGATCGTCTCCATGGGAGAATAGCAGCCTGCATTGCTGCAAAAGGTGGATATACACTGTACTAGTGCCAACATTGTGCATGCTCTGTTGCCTGTGTCTATGTGCCTGTGGATCTGTCAGTGTGATCATGTGATGTATCTGACCCCAGGAATGTGTCAATAAAGTTTCCCCTTCCTGGGACAATGAATTCACGGTGTTCTTTTTTCCATTTCCAGGAGTGTAGTTTAAAACTAATATAATAAAAAAAACAAAGAAAAGAATCTAATTGAAACACACATCCTGTCAGCCACACTTTGTTTTGAAATGACTCTTTTTATTAAAATGAAGTACATTTTTGTTAAAGCTACAAAACATGCCCAGAAGAATTTATGTTCTGTATTTTATGAATAATCCACTGAAATGTAATATGCACTGTTACAAATATGTATCTGACTATTTTCTTCCCGGGTTCGATGCCCGGCGGGGTCAGGGATTTTCTCTGCCTCGTGGTGACTGGGTGTTGTGTGATGTCCTTAGGTTAGTTAGGTTTAAGTAGTTCTAAGTTCTAGGGGACTGATGACCATAGATGTTAAGTCCCATAGTGCTCAGAGCCATTTGAACCATTTTGAACTATTTTCACTCTGAATGAGACTGCTTTATAATGAAATTATAATGTAATTTTATTTTATAATTTATTAAGTCTTATTTAATATTCTGTTATCTATTAACATTGATTGTGATTTTTAAATTTCTGTTTTTAACAATTATGTCGCTGTAGCAAAACCTATATAAGGCCCATATGGAGCCACTGTTGTACATCAGGTTTGCTTGAAATATCAATGTAGTACCTGTGACAATCAGTTAACATGTAATCGATTCTAAATGGCACACACTGTACCAACTTTACACAGTTGTACTCTGCAATAAACAAAACTGAAGCTCACAACAAAGTGTGGCATGAATTAATGTGGGCATTATAACCCAGTTGGTCAATATACAGCAATTGCAGCAAGATCAACTCTTTGAAGCTGATAACACATGTTTAGCATTTGATCTCAGCTGAAGAACAGCTCTCTTTTTATTTGGAAACTTCTCAAATTTGACCTCGTGGGTCCTCTTGCTCCTTCAGGAGGTTTTAGGCACATACAAGCAGCCATCGATCATGCCAGCAGATGGGTGTAAGCTGTAACCCTCTCAGACGTATTTGCCAATTTGGTCACAAGAGCCTTTGTCACTACATTGTTGTCCACTTTGGTTGTACTTCTTCTGTCACAACTGACTAAGGAAGGCAATTTGAGTAACTCAGTAACTCGTCTTTAGGTGTTTATGTGTCCTGTATGGTGTCAACAAATTCCACACAACCTTGTACCACCCCCCACCCCCCTCCCCCTCCACCATGGTCAGAGGCCATCCATGGGTGTTATCAGCATCCGCACAGCCTTTAAAGATGACCTAAACCCCTTCTTAGCCAAAATCTTCTATGCCGAGCCTTTGATACTCCCTGCAGCATATGTCGAAGACTCTGAGCTCATCTCTCTTGCTGAGCTCCCCAACTTAGTTGAGTACATCAGCCTGCACATTGAAAACATCTGTACTCTGCCTCAGTGCAGTCACATTGTACCATGACTGTTTATGCACAAAGACTTAGAGCACTGTGAGTTCTTTATGCTCTGAGATGGTACGGTCTGGGCAGCAGTACAGCCTTCTTACTGCAGCATACACAGAGTGCTCCAGTGCATGAATAACATTTCAGAAATTTGCGTCAATGGCAAACAACAAACTGTGTCACTTAACTGAGTTAAATCCACTTGGAGCCTCAATGAGGAGCCTCCGTCAACATCCAATTCTTGTAACGCCGAAAATGCATATCCTCCTATTTCCATCTATTGTACTATAATTTTTTTCCTTATTTTGTTATCTGAAGACGTGATGTTTCTGTGTCTTTGTATATTTTAATTGTTTTACTATTTGTATATATATATTTATTTATGCATTTATGTCGATGTATAATTGGTTTGTTTGTAAATATTATTTGTATTTTTATGCTGGGTCTGGCCTAGGGAAAGCTATGCTATCGAATGATTACATCGATAGGTCGTGTGGAGAACCAAAGTGTTTAGGATCTTTGGTAGTGTGACCTCGGCTGCATGGAGCGCGAGCAGAGGGAGTCTGGCTGGAGTAGTGCAGTGGAGCAGGTGTTTTGTGTGACGCTCCCACGAGTTGCCGTGCTTTCGGGGTTTGGCAGCATGTAATTGCGCTTGACTTGCTATGTTAGTTTCTGACATGGTGTCGCGGACGGGAAGCGTTAGATGGCACACATCAAGAGCCCATTTCGGCTGGAGACCGTGTCGAGAAGAAGGCGCGCCAACATCCAGCTTCTGCAACAGTGACGGCAGACAATGAGTGACTGTCGCCACCTCCTCGACCGACGACTTCAAACCTTCAATCAACCAACAAGGAAGACTGGAAGCATGTTAAGTTTTAGAACTGTATGCCAGACCTCAGCTTTTCAAACTGGTCAATTTGTGTCACCAAATTACAGCAACGTAGTATGAACATTTGTTGCTCATTGTCCCAATTGCATTACCAAGCAAGGTCCCTTCCTTTTCTGGAATGAACCCGAGTGTTGTTGAAATTCAAACGACAGCATTAAAGTAATATCATTCCATTTCGCTGCTTTAATTTCAGAGTTCAGTTAAAGTATTCATAGCTGGCTACAATATTTAGATTACACAAGCAGAAATTAAGAGTGCGAGTTTTGTTACCATATTTTAGCTTACCTGTGACTGCAGCTCAGCTTGGTACGTACTAAATTTTTCTATTGTTGATTGCTCAGAATCATTTAATTCAAGTTCAAAGTTATATCTCTTATTTCTAAATTGCGTAGATTCAAGTAGCTTTTGAAATGATTGTTGAGGTAGCCCAAGACTAACCTTATTTTACTGAATTTCATAGTGCTTCAGAAACAAATTTCACTATTAATTTCAGTCACTAAATTAACTTTCAATTTTCCAGTTTTATTAATTCTTTTGCTAAATTAAGTCAGAGTGTAACGAAATTTATTACTTCTGACAAACTTTCAGTTTTCACACAACGTGTGTCAACCTTCAGTTGCCACGCTTTTAGTGCTAATTATATGTGCAATAACCTTTCTTTTTCAGTTATTATAGTAGTTGTCCATAGGACTGGTGACTGCAATTTTCCCCAAATCTCAAATATCTAATTAACGCCAATTAACTGTTAACGCGACGACCGCACATTTACTTTCTTTATTAATTTTACCCTTTTCTCAAAATTAATTTCCACCAATTGCATTTGCATTTTTCCTTTCATTTAGATGTAACCCTTTCCTCCCTCTTTACCGACAGATTAACTTTGGTGACGACTGCTTTTCCCAAATTCCCATTAGGTACACGCGGTTTAATTTTTCACTGTCATTAAGGTCAATAAGTGAGCGGGAGGTTACACGACTCCCTGCAGCATATGTCGAAGATTCTGAGCTCATCTCTCTTGCTGAGCTCCCCAACTTAGTTGAGTACATCAGCCTGCACATTGAAAACATCTGTACTCTGCCTCAGTGCAGTCACATTGTACCATGACTGTTAATGCACAAAGACTTAGAGCAGTGCGAGTTCTTTACGCTCTGAGATGGCACAGTCTGGGCAGCATTACAGCCTTCTTACTCCAGCATACACAGAGTGCTCCAGTGCACGAATAACACTTCAGAAATTTGCCTCAATGGCAAACAACAAAGTGTGTCACTTAACTGAGTTAAATCCACTTGGAGCCTCGATGAAGAGCCTCCGTCAACATCCAATTCTGAGTTGTTATCCATGGACATCCCTTCTTCTGTGTACGCTAACCAGTTGTCTTCTGAGTGCAGTTCTCCCTGTGTACCCGCTGAAGCCAGTGATCCATGTGATGACTCCCTGCCAGATGACGTGCACTCTCCCAGCATGATCCGTATACTGTCATCACCTCACACTTCCCCTTGTGTTGCTATCTTCACGGCAACAAATCTGCATTTTGCATTGAAGATCTCTCTCTCTCTCTCTCTCTCTCTCTCTCTCTCTCTCTCTCTCTCTCCAACTTTGAGATGGCACTTTCTTAGTTCTCCACACTCCTCCATGCATGTTCAATGATTCAGCAACCTCCCACATCACTCTCCTCACTCCTTCCAGCTTCTGCATGACACTGATGAGGACAACAGTGCAGCTTCCATCGACAACAAAGGTTGCCTCGCTGTCCTGCTCATTGCATACCCTCCTTTTACGATGTGGGACCCGAAGACTAGTCTCTCTCGAGTGGGCTGGCCTCTGAGTCTCCTCACTGGCTACAGTACTATGCAGTTTCTGGGATCTGTGACTTCACACAGCTTCGGGGCTCGAGAAATGGTCCATTCTCACACATCTCCTTGCCAGATTCCAGCCGGCCGCTACTCCACCTTATTGACTGCAACACTGGCTTTCTTATCCTTCCCCAAGTTCCACACTGCCATGAAGGTGGTGGTGGAGGGAGGGGGTGGCAGTAGGGGGAGAGGGTGGGGGCTCTGTGGCATCTATCAATAGGAGATTGTGATGAAGCAAGCTGGGATATTTTTACTTTTTTTATTTCCCCTCTAGTTTTGCCACCTGCCTCCTAAAAACACCAGATCTAATTTTGCGCTTAGTTTTATGTATGTAATTGATTTTCTCATTTATTTCGACTATTGCTAGTTAATACTTTTGTTATAGGGTGAAATCAGTAATTGTTTCGTAACTCAAAGTCTATTGTTGACTTATAAAGAAATATAAATTCTGTACTAATTATAAACATTTGGAGGAACAACTAATAGTATTCTTACAGGATCTATTTGGATCTATTCGAAAACATGTTAGCAAAGCTAGTCCTTAATTAATTCCAAAGTAATTACCAATTTTGTCAAAAGTATTGTTTGCATAACTATATCTGTTAATTTCATCATTTAATCAAAAAATTCGGCTTACCCCTTGTAGTAGAAGAAACTTAAAAAAGACGGAATTTTTCTATGTATTCAGTTAATTGAATGAAGTATGTTTTAATTGTAATTTCTGGAAATTAAACATCGAACAATGTACAGTTCCAGTGTCTATTATTGTGAGGATATATATGGGACCGATTTTTGGTCCTGAGACAGTCAGTCCATGGCCGAGTTTCAGACTAGAAACCTGTGTTGGTTCGAACAACAACAAAATGCATCAACTTAACTGTGAAATTAGTGTAACACAATTAGGCTATGTGTTAAAACAATGACAGTGTCTGTTCCATATGTACCTTATTATTAGGCTTTTACTGCTCTTAGATGTTCAACAGTAAACTACTGAAGCAGTATGTGGATGTTTGCCTGCAACCTATTAATGAGGCTTATTGAAAGTTAAACAATAGTTCACTGGCCATATAACTGTAATATTGGCAGGTAGTTAATAGTTAAAGTAAAGAACTGTGAAATGGAATTGTGCATCTGTTGGCTGCATCATTTACAGTAGTCAGCACTGCACTTCCATCCCCTCTTTTTTCAGCCAGTGTCACAAAGCAGTAGGTTGACACCGAGGACCATCAACGAAGGAATAAAGCAGGTTAACATCACATATGGAGCCCTTCCAGGTGAGGACTATTTTAGGTGGGCACAATAAACTAGGACTCGCAAACTTTGACAAATAATTCGAGCGGTTTACAGTAGTTTCAATGGAGGAGATGCGACAGCGAATCAGTGCTGGGGTTTCATGGCCACAGTAGGACAGCAGCCAATCAGCGAGCAGGTTCTATGTAACCAGTAATTGAGTACCGGAGCAGCCAATCAGCACAGCTGACTGGGATAAACAAGACGCCTCGCCAAGAGAATTGCAACTTGCAGCTGCCGTGCAGATGTCGAATCGAGATGACAGCCACTGCAGCAGCAGAAGAAGAGTTAATAAAGATAATGTAGTTTCATAGCAAAAGTTGTTATATATTAGGTGATACATAATGAGTGTCCTTAATGAACAAGACAGTGTGACTGAGAACAAAGCTGTAGAGGTTAAGTTTTTAAATGAACAGTAAGACCTAAATGGGACTGGTTCTGTAGATGGTAGTGGCTATAAGTCAGACATGAATGTAACTTTGAATGATGGGGATGAAAGTCCTATTGTAGTTGCAATGATAAAAGTGTCATCTACATTGTGTGGTGATATGAGTGAAATGGATGAAAACAGTACCGAAGTGGATGAGATCGTTAAGGTTAAGGGGGAGGAATATAGTAGCAAAAGTCAGCAAGGACTACAGTTTATGGCAGATGGAAAATTAGAAGCAATGTTAAGGCAAATTATGAGTAGTTTGTGTTATTTGAGTAGTATGTGTACGAAAGAAGACATTAATAGGGTGGAAAATGGTATAAAAGAAAACAGTAATAGGATGGAAAATAGTATGAAAGAAGACATTAATAGGGTGGAAAAGAAAACTGATAGCATTAGAAAGGACATGGTTAGCTTAAAGGATGAACTGAAGAAAGGAATTAAATCACTGCAGCACGCGGCGCTCTACTACTGCGGGAGAGCAAGAGAGGAGATCGTACTGCGCGCGAGTGGCAAATTGTCGTGTTGCTGTTTTAACGGCAAGAAGCAAATTGTCATAACCCTAGCGCGCAGTATGGTTAAGATGAGCAGCGTGGGACGTGATGTCGCGAGAGGCGGCAACTCGGCGACAGAAGAAGCAGTTTCCCCCGCTCCCGCCCTGTACATCAAGTGCAGGGAGGTCGAGTGGGTGGAACTCTTCGATGAGATGGGGCAGAGCTGCGAGAAGGAGGTCGTCGTTGAGTCCATCGACTCCGACGCCACCATCAAGCTCCAGGCCGCTGACTGGAACGACTACCGGGCCCTGAGTGCCCTTGTGGCCGCTCACACGGTGGACGCCCCGGGAAGAGATGCGATGGGTCCTAAGACTCGTCGCAAAGACGTCACCAAGGCGCTCCTGAGGGGACTACCTTGGATCCTCTCGGAGAGGGCGGTGAAAGAAGGACTGCGCCGCCAAGGTTTTGTTGAGGCAACCGTCAGGTTGCAAAACAAAACCAATAGGAAGAAACCGCCCCTGTTTATCGTCGCCACACCAGCGGCGGACAATGGCGGGGGCATTCTTGACATCCGGAAGCTCTTGGGCTTCCACGTGCAGCCGGAGACTCTCCCCCCCCACCTGGACACGAAGCCACAGTGCTTCAAGTGCCAGGAGGAGGGGCATGTGGCAAAGCACTGCCGCAACGCCGCCAGGTGCGTCAAGTGCGGATGTCACCATGACACCCGCACTTGTACCAGCACCAGAGATGTCAAACCGACGTGCGCCCGCTGCGGCGGTGAACACGTCGCCAACTGGCGCGGATGTCAGGCCTTCAACGGCCGAAATCACGCCACTACAAAGGAGACTGCACCCCAGGCAAAGAAGCGACGCCACAGGAGAAGGCGACGACAACGCCCTGCAGCCGCGGCGAGCCGCGGAGGGACTGTGGAACCAGCGAGAGGAGGAGGCAACGCCGCGGGAACAACGGCAGCGCCCGGAGGTGATTCGACGGCGGCCACCGCTCACGTGCGGCCGCCTTCCCCCGCCGCCTGTGGCAAGGGCGGAGGAGGGAGGCGGCGGCGCGACGCAGCGAGTGGGAAGACAGCGACGACAGCTGGTCCCGACATCGAGTCGGCCCTCCAGGAGGCGGAAACACGATTCCGCATGGTTCTCCATGCGGAGATGGAGGCCGCCTGCCTCACTCTACGTGAATCCCTTAGCCGCAACACCAACAAGAAGGAAGCGCAGCACCAAGACGACAGGCTGGCAACAACAGCAGCACAGCCCAGTCGCGACCAGGCCACACAAACGGCCTGGCCTGATGACAATTAGTCGAGCCGCACAGGCCTCGTTAGAAGGCAAGGGAGAAGCGGTTGAACGTCAGGACTCAAGCGTCCAAACCAAGGAGTTCGTCAACCACCAGGCGGAACTGGTGGACAGCGAACGCCTGGATGACGCCAGCCCACAAGACGAGCACCAGATGAGCTTCCTGCAAAGCAGGGAGCTCAGAAGAAGAAAGGAGGAAGCCCTGAACGAGCAGTTCAGAAGACAGAGAGAGGAGCAAGAGGCGGAGCGTGACAGAAGACGCGAAGCCGCCCTTGCCCGCCGTGAACGCCAGCGCCAACACTGGCATCACGGAAAATAAAGAGAAGGCAAGACACAAGCAGTTCTGGCCGGGTTTTGCAGGTTTTCCTTGGCCGCTAAGGTAAATACCGGAACTGTCCCCTACAAACTCCTGCAAATAAATTCCCAATTGGGAGATATCCACCCCCTTCCCCGCACCCCAGCAACAAAAATAATAAACGGTGACAAAACAGAATAACTAAAACCCATTGCTGAAAAGAGTCCAACGCATGCTCTATAACAGCCCGCCCTTCTCCATCCGAGAAGGGAAAAAAAAAAAAAAAAAAAAGGAATTAAAAAGGAGATTCAGGTAGTCACCCCTAATCTTTCAGAATTAAATAACAAGGTTGAGGTTGTAGCTAAGATTGTGATGAAAAGACAAAGAAAGAAGTACATAACACTAATGAGAAATTAACATTAATGAATAGTACATGTGTAGAAGAGAGAAAAAAACTTTGTGATGACTATAGTAGGAGGGTGGAGGCTTCTGGAAAACAGTGTAAAGATGAAGACCAAGCTGCCAGAAAATTTTGTTCTGAAAATAGGGTTAAACTTGAGAACCAAGTCGATCAGATTAAAAAAGATTTTGAATGGAGGTAGAAACAAAATGTGCAGTAGTGGTAGAAGAAAAACTGGTAAAAGTAAATAAAAATGTAGAGTCAAAATTGGCTGAAATAGAGAAAAAGATGGAAGAGGTACAAAATCTAAAGCATAGAGTATCTAGTGTCCCAAACAGTCCTTCATTTGTTAGTCGTAAGAAATTTAATAATGTTGAACCGTATGGGGAAGTGCATCCACTGAATTTAATGATTTGCCTGAAACATGGAATGACAAAGAGAAAATGTCATTTGTGAGAGGTTTTTTGAAAGGGGATGCTTATGGATGGGCAGCTCAGGCAGCTGATAGCTGTGCTTCGTGGCAAAGCTTTGAGAAAGCATTGCTAGATGAATATTGGTCCAAAGATTAGATTAGATTAATACTTGTTCCATAGATCATGAATACAACACTTCGTAATGATGTGGAATGAGTCAGGTTAATAAAATATGTCTGTACAAGATATTACATTACACAAAATATTGCATTACAGCAGCAGAGAATTTTGAGTGAATTTTGGGGAGGGGAGAGATTTGACTCTAGGAAGGATACTGTGAAAGGTTTCTGACAGCTTTTGATAAACAAACTCAAATATTTGGACAAAGAGCTAGGCAGTGAATCAATAATTATGGGTTTAGAAACTAAATTGCCTCAGAAAGTTAGAGAATTGTTTGGTCCTGCCCCGAGGGGTAATATTAGTGATTTCTTGAAGTATGTTGACAAAGTGGAGAAGGTGAATCCCTCAGTGGGAGATCGTAGGAGAATTTTGATGAGAATAATCGATCAGGGAGAGAATTTCAGGTAAATAGGATCAACAGGACTAATTACAGTAGAAATTCAAGAAATGGTTGGGTGGAGGATAGCCAGAATGGGTACGGAAATGGTAGGAGAAATTCAAGTACAAGAAATGAAGGAGATGATCTTAATTCTGGATCAAACCATTTAAACTAGGTAATGATCCAGTTCTGGCTCACATTAGAGCAGGTTGTGATGAGGGGCCACATGTATATAAATGTTCTGTAATCACAAGTAAGGGTAATGTAAATGATAGTAGTAAGACAAGTGTAATTTCTAATTCTAGTGAGCTGTTGAATGATGGTGAGGGTAGCAATGTTTATTTATTTATTTATTTATTTATTTTATTTTCTTGGAGATACATATTCCATAGATTCAGTATGGCATGATTATGCATGGATGTGGAACGTGTCAAAGCAAATTCAATATAGATATCACACAATACAATACAAACTGGTATATTATACATGGTAGATGTATGATTCAAAACTGGTACAATACAGTAATATAATGGAGATAATAAACAATACAACACAAAAATACAATAGTGATAAAAACAATACAGATACAATGACAAAGGAAATAATCTGAATTACTACTCAAATTATTTATCTCTGCTGAAGAAATGGCTCTGAGCACTATGGGACTCAACTGCTGAGGTCATTAGTCCCCTAGAACTTAGAACTAGTTAAACCTAACTAACGTAAGGACATCACAAACATCCATGCCCGAGGCAGGATTCGAACCTGCGACCGTAGCGGTCTTGCGGTTCCAGACTGCAGCGCCTTTAACCGCACGGCCACTTCGGCTGGCCTCTGCTGAAGAATTCATCTAAAAAGTAGAAACATTTTTCCAGTAGGAATTCCTTTAGCTTTGTTTTGAATAGTGTTTTCTTTTCTTTTAGACACTTTATATTACTCGGGAGTGTGTTAGAGATTTTTGTACTTGTGTATGTTACCCTTTTTTGTCACAGAGACAGATTTTTCCATTGACAGTGCATATCACCTTTCCGTCTTGTGTTATAATGATGGTATGCCTCATTTGTTTCAAATGCAGAGAAATTGAGAATTGTGAAAGCCATGAGTGAGAGGAGATATTGTGAGGTGGTGGTTAATATACCTAACTGTTTAAAAAGATTGCAACTTGAGGTTCTTGGAGGAACACTACATATAATTTGGACTACTTTTTTCTGGCTTACAATTTTTTTTTATATTGGTGAGTTGCCCCAAAAGATTATTCCACAGCACATCACTGAATGAAAGTAGCCAAAATGTGCAGACTTTGATACATTTATGTCTACAATTTTGAAGATTATTCGGATGCCAAATGTTGCTGAGATAAGCTTTTTTAGTGTTTGCTGTATTGGAATTCCCAGTTGAACCAGCTATCTATGTGGACACCTAGGAACTTTGCGCAAGGAACATTCTGTAACTGTTGGCTCTTGTGTGCAATGTTAATCTCTTCTGGGCTTATGTAACTGGATTGGAACTGCATGTAATTGTTTTACTGAGGTTTATTGGTAGAGCATTTGCAAGTGCCTGGTTGGCATTTAACTCTACATCAGTGGAGGTCTTGCTGGCTGTCACTATACTTGTGTCATCTGCAAACATTGTGATATTGCTAGCACTGTTTGAGGACAGGGGTAGGTCATTAATATATATAATAAGTAGGAGGAGACTCTAACTCTCCTACTTGTAGATTGTTAACACCTAATACTATTTTTTGTTGTCTGTCTTCTAGATATGATCTGAGCCAGTTGCCCATTTGTCCACAGATTCCATATCGGGCTGCTTTTCCTAAAAGTATTCTGTGATCGACACAGTCGAAAGCCTTAGTCAGGTCACAGAATACGCCAACCGGTAATTTTTTTTGTCAAGGCATTCTAAAACGTTATTTGTAAGTGTGTAAAATGCTTCAGTTATAGATAGATATAACTGATCTGAAACCAAATTGTTGTTTACTAATTAGTGCAAGTTTTTCAAAGTGATTGACGATTCTGACATATATTAATTTTTCAAAGGCTTTAGGAAATACTGTTACAAGAGAGATAGGATGATAGTTGGAAACATCTGTGGGATCACCTTTTTTTGTAGAGGGGCTTCACAGTGACATGCTTCATTCTGTCAGGGAAGATACCTTGATTTAGAGAGAGGCATTGAATATATGTGTAGAACTTAAGAGAGTTTATTACAGCTGGCTTTTAGCAGTTTGCTGGAAATATTGTCTACACCCGATGAATTTTTACTTTTTATCCCATAAAAAAGAGGAGGAACTTACTGTAATGTTGTGCACTGAACCAGAAGTAAAATTTTTCGTGTTTCCTGAGACAGTCAAACATATATATATTTTTGTTGTTTTAATTATCATAAGAGAATGGAAGAAAGTAAATTGGTATCATGGTTAAAGAATTTCTGTCAAACAAAGAGGTGAGGTAAACTGAAAACAAAAGGGGTCAGCATATGTAGAGGATAATTAACATCTGAAGTAATCAGCTCATGTGTGAAATTAGTATAATTTGGCGCAGCAGTAGAGGCAATATGCAGTAAAAAAACATCTTGAATACTAGGTCTTAATATTAATTGTGGTATAATAGAAGTGTTTGTGTTTGGTACAATCAGTATACGTGAGATCTGTGTCTGTGTCATGGTACAGCCTCTTCTAACATTCAGGAATTACAATTTCAAACATAGTTGTCTGGAGTAATGTGTGTGAGAAGAATAAGCAAGATTTGTATGTATATTGCCCTTCAGGCTAGAATCTCAAGCAATTTGATATAATAGTTTTTCTAAGTGATAATTTTGTCTGATTAGTAATGAGAGTTAAGTATGCCTTAGCATAAGGATCTGTTACTGTAGAGTATTTTTCAGTAGAATCAAGTTTGCATTGGATAAGCAGAGCAAGGGTTTATTTATTAGATAATGAAACAATAAAGAAATAATAAAATAATGGATAAAGTTAGGGTCTTAATGGCCAGGGAGCTTGTTTCTGCAGCAGAGATATTTTTGAGAATGCACTCCACTGGCTAAAAAGATAATAAATGTAAGTAAAATAATGGAGCTGATAGACATGATTAATGAAAAAAACTGTATACAAACAAATGTGGTGTAACTGTATTGAGGATCTATTTGTGAACTATGCAACATTGGGTACTGTTAATATTGTACAATTCACGACACTACAGCTGGGAATGAAAGTTTAACAGAAAGAGCAATATTTTAGTGAGGTACAAGTCATATAATGCTGCAATATTGGATCTATAGATTATCTGAAAACTTCTGTTTTGTACTGAGGAATTATGAGCTTAAAATGGTAGTACTGGAACGAAGAACAATAGTTTTGCTGATTAACTGATAACTGTGATACCAGACTGATGTATTTCTGAGAGGTCAACTACTTGGTAACATTTTGGGATTTTGGGAGGATTTAATTTTCTGGTTGAATGAGAGTAGTGCTCAGAGTTGAGTGGAGAAGGAGGGCAATGATTTGGTACAACTTCCATCCCCTTAATTTTGATTTGAATAGTAATTAAGTTATGTGATGGTGACTTTAGTGTCATGATTAGTAAATCTATGCTGCTGAACATATTGAGTTTTTGCTATTTTGCAAATGGGAAAGAAACAAAAGTCTTTCAAGTTTAACTAGTTTCAGACGGAGTTATGACTTAGAGTAATGTTTTGCAGTGTAATGTACACTTGATTTTAAATTTTTAGTAGTCACCACCTTTCTTACTATAGTAAATTTTAGTGCTAATTACTGGTATTGTGATGTTATGAGAACTATGTAATATATTAAATTATAAAGTAATGACTATCATTTTTAGTGTGAAACCTTTTTTTCTTACACGTAAGTTAGAAGAAAAAGGAAGTGTACTAAAGTAGGGTATTTTGCCTAATTTTTTAATGAACTGTGGCGGAGGAGAACCAACTCCAAGGGAACTGATTGCAGTGCATTTTCTTGCTAACTGCCACTTGGACCTGTTGAAGGTGTGGACAACTTGATGAGTTAGTGTGTTAAAGCTCATTAAAAGAGTGAAAGTGCTTGTGAAAAATACTAAACGTTGTGCAAGTGAAGTTTTCTGTCTAAAAAGTGAACTGCAATGCACAGTGTAATTTAACTTTTTGCAAGACAGGACTTGAATAAATTGATATGTACCTTAAAATGTAAACTTTGTTTACCCAAAAAGGACATCACTTATGATGAAGATTCCTAATTCGTATTAAAAGTATAACTTATAGATATTTTGTGCCATTGTACAATACACTGTGTGTAAATAGTTTGTATGGGGCTTTTCATATAAGTAGGAATTAAAAAAAAAAAAGTCATGTGCACTGTAGTTTTGATAAGATTTCTTATGTAGTATTTTTCTTTTGTGTAGATTGTTAGACCTACTGTCTGGGGTCATTTGTGATGGTCAAATTGCCCAGTTAGCTATTTGCAATATCTCTCAGGCCAATCCAATGAGGGGGTGATGTGACGAAGCAAGCTGGGATATTTTTACTTTTTTTTTTTTTTTATTTCCCTTCTTGTTTTGCCAGCTGCTTCCTTAAAATTCATCTGCATTTTCATAAAAGAGAAAGGTTGGCCCTCAGTTTTAAAGAATATAACACAAGATCTAATTTTGTGCTTAGTTTTATGTATGTAATTGTTTTTCTCATTTATTTTGACTATTCCTAGTTAATACCCTTGTTATAGGGTGAAATCAGTAATTGTTTCGTAACTCAAAGTCTATTGTTGACTTATAAACAAATATCAATTCTGTACTAATTATAAACATTTGGAGGAACAACTAATAGTATTCTTAAAGAATCTATTTGGATCTATTCAAAAACATGTTTTTCAATTTAAGTTTTTTATATCAATTGTTCTTTTTTCTGCTCTTTTAATAAGATTTGGCTTAAATGAGAAAAAGTTTATTTGATTAAATAGAATTAATGTAGCCCTTAATTAATTCCAAAGTAATTGCCAATTTTGTCAAAAGTATTGTTTGCATTACTCTATCTGTTAATCTCATCATTTAAACAAATGATTCAGCTTAGCCCTTGTAGTAGAAGAAACTGTTACAAAAAATGTAATTTTTCTATGTATTCAGTTAACTGAATGAAGTATGTTTTAATTGTAATTTCTGGAAATTAAACATTGAACAATGTACAGTTCCAGTACCTATTATTGTGAGGATATAAAAGGGCCCGATTTTTGGTCCCAAGACAGTCAGTCCACGGCCGAGTTTCAGACTAGAAACCTTTTTTGGTTAGAACAACAACAATGCATCAACTTAACTGTGAAATTAGTGTAACACAATTAGGCCATGTGGTGAACATCACAAGATGAATTATGAAGCGTCTGTATAAACTGCTGTGAAACCCAACGATATCACCTCTGACTCAGTCTGTTTTCTCTCACCATTGGGATCAATAATTCTGACTTTGTATCAGTGTATCAAAATAAATACATTCCATTACATAAAGTGGTCACATGTCATTATATTAACCAACTATAGTACTTCACTCTCACATACTTATGGGGTTGTTAAAGATTACACTAGATGATGAGGTAGAAACTGCATATATGTTTGTAAGGCACCTGCTTCATATTTTCAGTCACTGATTCAACTGTTGAAAGCTGCTTCATATCTTTAAGAATGTTGGAATTCTTATACTCACAAGCCAGACTTAAAGAATGATTATGAAAAATTGAAAACTACTGTCAGTAACATTGGTCTATCGGACATGTCCAAAAGAACAGATATCATCTTTAGATAGGTAAGGCTTACTGGCCAATGATCTTCTTCCGTGCGGATACATTGCCCGAACTCTAATGGGAATCAGTAGACTGACTGCCATGAGTACTGAGTATAGTGGGCAGGGGCACTACAAATGTAGTGTGTGAACAGTAAGTTGGAAGTGTGGGTCTCACGGGGAGGGTGGCAGAGATAAGTCCCTGCAGTCACACTATCCTCTATGTCCTCAATGGCTAAGACGGATAGAGCAGCAGCCATGTAAGCAGGAGATTCTGGGTTCGAGTCCAGGTCAGAGCACACATTTTCAACTGCCCCCATTGATATTTATCAACACCTATAAGCAGCTAAAGGTCTGGATTTCATTGTAATTTGATTCCAATTGTGCCACATTGATGCTATACTTATAGGATACTACATTTTTTCATTTTGTGATGTTCAAAATTTTACACTTTGAACATTAAAGGAAATTGCCAATCTTTGCACCACTTTGAAATCATATCAAGATGTGACTGAATATATATGCAGCTTCTTTGAGATGGTACTTCATCACAGATAACAGCCTAATCTGCAAGAAGTCTAAGGCTACTATTAAAATTGGGTGTAATGTCACTGATATACAGTATGAACAGCAAGTCTCCCAACACACTTCCCTGATGTACACCTGAAGTTATTTCTACATCTGACAATGACTCTCCATCCAACATGCTAAGTCCTCCCTACCAAAAAGTCCTCAGTCCAGTCACAGATTTCACTGGATACCCCATAGATTCTTACTTTTAACAATAAGTGTAGGTGCGGTACTGACTCAAATGCTTTTCAAAAATCAAGAAACACTGCATCTACCTGGTTGCCTTGATCAAAAGCTTTCAGTATGTCATATGAGAAGAGTGCAAGTTGGGTTTCACATGATCGATATTTTAGGAATCCATGCTGGCTGGCATTGTGGAGGTCATTCAGTTCAAGATACCTCATTATGTGTGAGTTCAGAATGTGTTCTAAGATTCTGCAACAAATTGATGTCAAGGATATTGGACAGTAGTTTTGTGGATCATTTCTGCTATCCTTCTTGTAGACAGGTGTGACCCGTGTTTTTTTCCAAGAACTGGGCATGGTTTTTTGTTCAAGGGATCTACAGTAGATTATATTCAGAAGAGGGGCTACTCAGTCACAAATTCAGTATAGAATATGCCTAGGGATTCCATCCTGCCCTGGAGTTTTGTTCAATTTTAACTATTTCAGCTGTTCTCAACACTACTGACACTAATATTATTTCACTTATCTTTTCAGTAATATGAGGATTAAATTGGGGAAATTCTCTTGGATTTTCATTTGTAAAGAAACATTCGAAAATGAATTTATGAATTTCAGATTTGCTTTGCTACCCTCAATTTCAGTTCCTGTCTCATTTGCTAGGGACTGGACACTAACTTGAGTGCTACTAATAGCCTTTACATATGACCAGAATTTCTTTGGATTTTGTGAAAGATCATTTGATAATATCCTGATATGGTAGTCACTG
The DNA here is from genome assembly GCF_023864345.2 of Schistocerca serialis cubense. Classification (NCBI taxonomy): domain Eukaryota; kingdom Metazoa; phylum Arthropoda; class Insecta; order Orthoptera; family Acrididae; genus Schistocerca; species Schistocerca serialis. Next base: position 1,234,724,828 of record NC_064638.1, read on the forward strand.
AAGGCATCAAGCATTGCTGTCTTGGCAGCCAAATGCATTTCATTTAGCATCTCTCTATCTATAAGCCTACACTTTGTTTTATACCAATTATGCAGTAACCTCTGTCTCTTTAGAAGTTTCATTACAGTGAATGTATACCATTGACAGTCCCTCCCCATACGAACTGTTCTACTGGGTACATTTATATCCATGCATGGTCAACCATTCTTTTAAACTTGAGCAATAGTTCCTCTACATGCTCCTGCCTTGTGCTGAAAGTTTCAAGTTCCTCACTGAAGTATGACAGTATTGATTTTTATCTGCTTTACTGAACATACATATCTTTCTGCTTGTTTTAGTTGTTCTTTGTACTTTGGTAGTCATTGTTGCCACAACCACATTGTGGTCACTGATACCAGTTTATATGTGGACATCCTCATAGGGGTCAAGTCTATTTGTTGCCATTAGATCCAATATATTTTCATCATGAGTGAGGTTTCTAACTATCTGTTCTATGTAGTTTTCAGAGAAGGCATTTAGTAATGTCCCATAGGATGCCTTATCATGCCCACCGCTAACAAAACTGTAATTTTCCCAGTTAATTGTTGGGTGACTAAAGTCTCCACCAATGATTAAAGAATGATTGGGAAACTTGCAAACAAGTGAATTGAGGTTTTCTCTAAAGTTTTCTGTTACATCAGGATATGAGTCTGGTTGATGATAGAAGAATCCAGTTATCATTTTACGCCCACCCCTGAGACTGAGTGTTGCCCAAAGAATCTCACAGGCAGTTTCAGTTTCTGTGTCAGTGGATTAGAGTTTTTTGCCTGCAGCAACAAATACACCACCTCCATTTTCCTATTTCGATACACACTCAAATTTTCCACAAAAATATCACTGCTATCAATTTCAGGTTTCATCCAGCTTTCTGTACCTCGTATTATGTGAGCTTCACTGCTTTTTAGGACCACTTCAAACTCTGGCTCTTTGTTGTAAATCCTTCAGCAATTTGCCATTAGGATGTTAATACTCTCGTTTGTGGGAGGCATTTCTTTTAATCTTATACTTACACTTTAGTGTTTCCTACAGCTATCATTATCTGGACTGGATGGAGAGTTACCTAATCTATTCTCAACCCTATGGCACAAGTCCAGGATGTCACAGCCTAACTTGTCATGGCATGGAACCCTCCTAATCTCTAGTTCAGTCCTTCCATATAATCAGAACCATAGGGCTACAATCACTTCTGGGGACAATGCTGCAAAATTTGAGCTCCATTGAAACTCCATGCACAAAGCTGGTCTTCTCAACCTTCCCTGACAGTTGCTGGAATGACTCAAGTATGATCTCAGAGCCTGGACATCTGACATCATTTGTTCCAATGTATACTGCAATCTGCAGCTGGTTGCACCCTATTCTCTCAATGCTGAATGAGGACCCCAGGCTACACACTGAGTGCACCTTGAGTTCTTTCCTGTCCCTAGCTGCTATTTCCCTAAGGGTACCATCATTTGCTGTACTTTTGAACTGCTGATGATTAATAGACCTCTACACTTTTGCATTGGCATCCTCTTTACACTGGACAGAACAAGCTTCACCAAAACACATGAAGTGTGTCCCATAGGCTCATTTTCAGTTTCAGTGAAAGACAGCACCTCAAACTTATTGGTCAGGGGGATGAGTACAACACTCTGAGTCCTCCCTGGTAATAATAATAATAATAATAATAATAAACCCCGTGGAGGCCCGGGAAAAGAATCGGCCTCCGGTATGTTCTGCCAGTCATAAAAGGCGACGAAAAGAACAAACCACTAATAGGGCTAACCCCCCTTTTAGTGTGATTAGTTGGTTCAGGACAGAACTAAAGAAGCCTCGGACAAGCGCCGTCATGGTCGGAGACGACGCTTGAACCCTATGCCCGCCCACAATGGTAACGACACTGCTAGCCAACTGGAAAATGATTTAAATCCAAATAGAGGTGTTTTGCAGGATATGCTTCCTGCAACCACCCTAGAAGGAAAACAAAGACAGAGGATGAGATGGTCAGATGAAGTTAATCGACACCTCATGTTCTGTTATTACCAAGCAACAAACCTAGGAACCAACACAACTGGATACAGATCACAAGTATACACAACATTTATTACCAGATACCCAGAATTAAAATTTTTAACAGAACAACGATTAGCTGATCAGATCCGTGTAATAATAAAAAATAACAGGATACCCCAGTCAGAATTAGAAAACATCAAACATCAAGTACAACAAATACTGGAACAAAATAATGTGCAATCAGAAGAAGAAGAAAATACAGTAATGGACTCAAACATCCCAGAGCAAACAAACAAAGAACAACATGCACCAATTAAACAATCAGAGGAAAACGAAATCTTAAGACAGCCACCAGAACAAGCACAAATAGAACACGAAGTGACACAGATGTTAGATATAGAAGAAAAATTTCAGCTAACATATATAGAATACAAAGACACAAATACAGACATTAGACCATTCTTGCGTAGACCACCAAATAACCCACAAGTCGAAACAACAATAAAAACTATCAACACAGTCATACACAACAAAATAAATGAAAATACAACTATGGAAGAGTTACAACTACTGGTTTATATAGGAGCACTCACTACACTAAATATACACACTAGGCAAAGATCAGAACCAACCAACACACAGAAGAAACCCACAAAACCAGCATGGCAACACAGGCTACAGATCAAAATAGAAAAACTCAGAAAAGACATCGGACAGCTAACACAATTTATAAGAAATGAAATCTCGGAAAAAAAACGAAAAAGGTTAGGTAAAATCTCACAACAAGAAGCGACAGAGCAATTAGACGAAAAGAAGCAGAAATAACAAGCATTAGCCAAACGACTCAGAAGATACAAAAAAAGTGAAAATAGAAGGAAACAAAACCAAACATTCAACACAAACCAAAAGAAATTTTACCAGACAATAGATAACACACACATTAAAATAAACAATCCACCAAACATAACAGACATGGAACACTTCTGGAGCAACATATGGTCAAACCCGGTACAACATAACAGGCATGCACGGTGGATACAAGCAGAAACAGACACATACAAGATGATACCACAAATGCCTGAAGTGATAATTTTGCAACATGAAGTCACCCAAGCAATTAATTCTACTCACAATTGGAAAGCCCCTGGAAATGACAAAATAGCAAATTTCTGGTTAAAGAAGTTCACCTCAACACATTCACATCTAACTAAATTATTTAACAGTTACATTGCAGACCCATACACATTCCCTGATACACTTACACACGGAATAACATATCTGAAACCTAAAGATCAAGCAGACACAGCGAACCCAGCTAAATATCGCCCCATAACATGCCTACCAACAATATACAAAATATTATCTTCAGTCATTAAACAGAAACTAGTGACACATACAACACAGAACAAAATTATAAATGAAGAACAAAAAGGCTGTTGCAAAGGAGCATGAGGATGTAAAGAGCAACTGATAATAGATGCAGAGGTGACATATCAAGCTAAAACTAAACAAAAACAAAGATGAGGTGACTTACCGAACAAAAGCGCTGGCAGGTCGATAGATACACAAACAAACAAAAACATACACACAAAATTCAAGCTTTCGCAACAAACTGTTGCCTCATCATCTCCTTCCCTCTTTCCTGATGAGGCAACAGTTTGTTGCGAAAGCTTGAATTTTGTGTGTATGTTTGTGTTTGTTTGTGTATCTATCGACCTGCCAGCGCTTTTGTTCGGTAAGTCACCTCATCTTTGTTTTTATATATAATTTTTCCCACGTGGAATGTTTCCTTCCATTATATTAAAACTAAACAAAGGTCGCTACACTACGCATACATTGATTACCAAAAAGCTTTTGATAGTGTACCCCACTCATGGTTACTACAAATATTGGAAATATACAAACTAGATCCTAAATTGATACAGTTCCTAAACATAGTAATGAAAAATTGGAAAACCACACTTAATATCCAAACAAATTCAAATAATATCACATCACAGCCAATACAGATTAAGCGTGGAATATACCAAGGAGACTCATTAAGTCCTTTCTGGTTCTGCCTTGCTCTGAACCCACTATCCAACATGCTAAATAATACAAATTATGGATACAATATTACTGGAACATACCCACACAAAATCACACATTTGCTATACATGGATGATCTAAAACTACTGGCAGCAACAAATCAACAACTCAACCAATTACTAAAGATAACAGAAGGATTCAGCAATGATATAAGTATGGCTTTTGGAACAGACATATGTAAGAAAAATAGCATAGTCAAGGGAAAACATACTAAACAAGAAGATTACATATTGGTTAACCACAGCGACTGCATAGAAGCGATGGAAAAAACGGATGCCTATAAATATCTAGGATACAGACAAAAAATAGGAATAGATAATACAAATATCAAAGAAGAACTAAAAGAAAAATATAGACAAAGACTAACAAAAATACTGAAAACAGAATTGACAGCAAGAAACAAGACAAAAGCTATAAATACCTATGCCATACCAATATTGACCTACTCATTTGGAGTAGTGAAATGGAGTAACACAGACCTAGAAGCACTCAATACACTAACACGATCACAATGCCACAAATATAGAATGCATCACATACATTCAGCAACAGAAAGATTCACATTAAGCAGAAAGGAAGGAGGAAGGGGATTTATCGACATAAAAAAACCTACATTATGGACAGGTAGACAATTTAAGAAAATTCTTTCTAGAACGAGCAGAAACTAGCAAAATACATAAGGCAATCACTCATATAAATACATCGGCTACACCACTGCAATTTCATAACCACTTCTACAACCCTTTAGATCACATAACATCAACAGACATGAAGAAAGTAAATTGGAAAATGAAAACACTACATGGCAAGCACCCGTATCATCTAACACAGCCACACATCGATCAAGACGCATCCAACACATGGCTAAGAAAAGGCAATATATACAGTGAGACAGAAGGATTCATGATTGCAATACAGGATCAAACAATAAACACCAGGTATTACAGCAAGCATATTATTAAAGATCCCAATACCACAACGGATAAATGCAGACTTTGTAAACAACAAATAGAAACAGTAGATCACATCACAAGCGGATGTACAATACTAGCAAATACAGAATACCCCAGAAGACATGACAATGTCGCAAAAATAATACATCAACAGCTTGCCTTACAACATAAACTTTTAAAACAACACATTCCTACATACAAGTATACACCACAAAATGTACTGGAGAATGATGAATACAAATTATACTGGAACAGAACCGTTATAACAGATAAAACAACGCCACATAACAAACCTGACATCATACTCACCAATAAAAAGAAGAAATTAACACAACTAATCGAAATATCCATACCCAATACAACAAATATACAAAAGAAAACAGGAGAAAAAATTGAAAAATACATCCAACTGGCTGAGGAAGTCAAAGACATGTGGCATCAGGATAAAGTTGACATCATACCAATTATACTATCAACTACAGGAGTCATACCACACAATATCCACCAGTACATCAATGCAATACAGCTACATCCAAACATATATATACAGCTACAGAAATCCGTAATTATTGATACATGTTCAATTACCCGAAAGTTCCTAAATGCAATATAACACATACCGTACAGTTAAAAGTAAGTGACGCTTGATCAAGGTCCGCGTCACTCCATTTTCAACCGGACTTAATGTCTGAGAAAGTGAAGATAATAATAATAATAATAGCTTTATTCAACATCGAATGGTACACTGCACATGTACAAAGAAACAGTAATGATTAAAGTTATTTGTACAATACACATGACACATTCTTCTGAATATGTCATTAATTTACAATAAAATTATAATAAGGTGTTTACTTATTTCTATTCACATAATTTCACAAAGCATTTGTTGTTCTTCATATAAGTATGGTACTCTTCTAATGTGTAGAAAGGGTGTTTTACTAAAAATTTCTTAAGTTGATGTTTCAGTTTAATTGTAGGAAGAGCCATGACTGCTCTAGGCAGTGCATTAGCTAATTTTATACCTGCATACTGAGGCCCCTTTTCATAAAGTGCTGTTCTGTGGCTGCCAATGTAAAATCTTTCTTTATTTCTAGTATTGTACTGGTGGAAATATGAATAAGTGTTTGGGTGCAGTCTTTTCACAAGCAATATGGATTTTAGAATGTATGTGTTTATAACAGTTAACACTTCTGTTTTTGGAAACAAGTTGTGACAAGATTCCCTATATTTTGCTCCACAGATTATTCTCACACCCCTTTTTTGAAGAATGAGTAACTTATCTAGATTAGCTTTGGTTGTTGCCCCCCAAATTTCAATACCGTAGTTCAAGTGAGAGGAGAAAAGAGCATGGTATGCAGTCTTTAGGACTACGGTGTCTCTATAGAACTTGCTAATAGTACTGATTGCAAATATATTTTTTGACAACTTAGTTGCTAGAGAGTCAATATGTGTGTCCCATTTCAGGTTGCTTTGGATTGTTACGCCAAGGAATTTTACACTAGACTCTTTCTTTACCAATTTGTTTCCCATGTATAATTTAATTTCATTATTCAAACTACTTTTGTTAAACTCCATCAAACATGTTTTACTGGTGCTTACATTTAAGTGGCTTTCATTAAAAAACTGAACAATTTCTTTTGTCACATTATTACACTCTGCCTCTAGTTCATTACATGATTACTTTTTACATACAATGGACGTGTCATCGGCATACAGAACAATTTTGGAATTTATAGTACAGTATTTAATCAAGATTTTAAACATGGCTGCAGCAGCAACTGTTAAATTCTTCACAATAAAGGATGGCAGCCAAAAACAGTTGCAGGATAGAATTTTTTTATTAAAATTCTTGACCAAGGTTTCGGTACATATAAATATACCTTCATCAGAAGTACATTTCTAAAATTACATCATGCACTGGAGAATAATGAAACAATTATGCCAAAAGGCGTCGTCAGTAATTAAAATATCATCTCCATTTGTACGACATGTGTAATGGGTACAGGATCAAAGCGAACAGTTTAACAATGGATTGTTAAACTGTTCGCTTTGATCCTGTACCCATTACACATGTCGTACAAATGGAGATGATATTTTAATTACTGACGACGCCTTTTGGCATAATTGTTTCATTATTCTCCAGTGCATGATGTAATTTTAGAAATGTACTTCTGATGAAGGTATATTTATATGTACCGAAACCTTGGTCAAGAATTTTAATAAAAAAATTCTATCCTGCAACTGTTTTTGGCTGCCATCCTTTATTGTGACAGTATTTAATATCATTTACATCGATCAAGAACAGAAGGGGGCCCAACACCGAGCCCTGGGGCACCCCATATTTTATGCAAGTGATCTCTGAGTTGTAGACATCACTTTCCATTTTAAGTAGAACAAACTGCTTTCTATTGCTCATATAACACTTTATTGGGTCATAAGCAGTGCCTCTAATGCCCATGTTCCATAGCTTGTCTAATAGGATGTCAACGTTCACACAATCAAAGGCTTTTTCCAGGTCTTGGTATACACCTGCCACATGTTCCTTGCTTTTGATACCCCCTAACACCTCTTCAATTAGTTGAGCAGCTGCAGTGCTAGTTGATTTACCTTTTACAAATCCATTTTGATTTTCGAACATCAGGTTGTGTTTGTTAAGAAAGTTTATAATCCTGTTGTATATAACTTTGTCAACTATTCTGGAAAAGACAGGAAGGATTGAGACTGGTCTGTAGTTTTCTATTTTGTTGTTGTCACCTTTCTTAAAAATGGGTGTTACCTGTGCTATTTTTAGTCTGTCTGGAAAGGTGCCTGATTCTATTATATTGTTGACTGCTGCAGACAGAGGTACAGAGAAATTTTGGCTACAGGCTTTTAAAACATTAGTATTTAGGCCATCATGCCCAGCTGAATTAGAGGGTTTTAGAGAGCTAATGATGCCCATTATTTCTGCACAGTTTGTGGGGGCTAGATATATACTATGGTCACATGTATTACCTTTAAAACTGTAGTGCATGTTTTTATGTTTGTCATTTATGGCTTCCCCTATGGAAGAAAAATATTCATTAAAAATATTTGCAATTTCCAGTTGGTCTTTTATGAGCATGCCGTTGTGGTTAATAGTAAAGTCCATACAGGATTTGTCATTGCCGGTTCTAAAACTGTTTCTGACTGCCCAGATGCCAGTAGTTACGTTGTGTGAGTTTTGAAGCTTATTTGCAACATAGTTGCTCCTGGTCTGTGTAAGTAATTCCTTATAGTGTGCTTGATATATTTTGAAGGCTTCCTTTAGCTCAGGAATCTCACTATTATTCAGCATTGCACTGTGGAGTAGTTTTAATTTTTCCCTCGCTTCAGTGACATTACTATTTACCCAAATGTTTTTGTTTATATTTTTTGTTTGTTTCATTTTTGTGATTACAACTGGGCATGTGGTATCAAAGCAGTAATAGAAGTCAGCAGCAAAGTTATCATATGAAAAGCTATTATTTTCAAACCATTTTATTTGTGCTAGCATCCAGTTTAGTCTATTTATGTTGTCATTATACATTATTCTTTTAGTTACAAACTGTTGCTTTGTGGTGACAGTGGGGGGCCTCATGGTGTTCCAATTTAAGCTGTACTGCATGGTGATTTGAGATGGCTAGTTTTAAAACCAATGCACTGTGGGATTGGTGGGTCATGTTTGTTATTATGTTGTCAAGACATGTTTTACTATTGCCAATTTCTCTAGTGGGTTCCCGAATGAGTGGGCTCGGGTTAAATTCATCACACAGACGATGTAACTTTTTGGTGCTGACATCATTTGTTAATAAATCTATATTTATATCCCCTGTAACTATAATATTTACATGACCATTTGGCACAGAAAATGTTGTGTCTATATACACTAGCAAGTCAGAAAGATTTACAAAAAAGGTATCTGTATTTGCTGCAGGTGGCCTGTAAACACCGATAACTGTTTTGTTATCTCTACCCCATTTCAGGTTTATTGCAGCAAATTCTGAGACTCCTTCCAAGCAGAAGGCACTCACATCAATAACATTAAAATTACTTTCATTTACAGTGAAAATTGCTACACCTCCCCCAGTCTTGTCTTTTCTACTGAAGGCTGTGCAGAATTTCATACACAGTGGTTGACTAATGCTAATCAGAGCTTCATTGTACCAATGTCCAGTTACGACTAATATATCGGGTTTGTCACTCCGTGAAATTACATCTAGATCATTATGCTTATTTCTAAGACTACCAAGATTCTGGTGTATGATTTTAAGGCTGAGTTTTACCTGCTGGACCTTAGAGGATAATTTTGGACTAGCAATGAGGCCAGCAGGCTTCACAAGTTTCCCTGGCTTGCCAGCAGTGGCTGGTGTTGTGGCAGATTTTGTTGAGGTGGGTTGTACCACCCCATGGCAATGGACTTCTTTTCATCACTTTGTGAACAATGTCGCCTGACTTCCTCAATAATTTTGCTACTAATGATCTTTTTGTCTCTTTTGTTCATGTGCAGACCATGAGATGTGTGCAGCTCCCTTTCTAGATAGCTGACATCTACTAGAGACACATTCTGAAATTTACTACATAGATCTTTAATCCTGTCATTTGTTTTATGAATTTCCCGGTTCACAATAGACTGTTTCATAAGATCATGCCTCTGTGGAATGTTGACAACAAGTGTTTTAGTGTCATTTAACTTACCCAGTACCATTTTCATATGTCTAATTGCATCATTTGCTTGATTTCTTGCTACATCAAATGAACCTCCCATAATAATGACACAGTCATTGGATGAGAAGGAGTCACACTCCTGCATGCACGGCTTCACCACAGCAGAAAGAGGGGCTCCAGGCTGGATGTGGCCTACAGCTGCAAAGTTGTCTTGCATGTTTGCGATGTTTTGGGCTATTTCACGTCCATGGCTGTCTCCATATAATAGAATCCGGCCCTGCTTGTGTTTCTGATTGTCGTCGTTTCTTCTGTTTTTCTCTAGGGACGATTTCTTGCATGTAATTTCACAGATTCCACTTCCTTGGATGGTTTGTTTACGTTCAGTTTCACGTTTTGCACACAAGTTTGGGACTTAATGTTTTCTGAAATTATCACTGACAGTTTTTTTGCTGCTTGAAGGATTACTTCTAGTTTGCACGGACTGAACTAGTTCTTGTTCCACTATTTCTTCGAGAATTTGAAACCTGTTTTGAGTATTGATGGCAGGAAAGCTTTCCTTGGTTTATAGTTTAGGCCTGCAGTCGTTCATCAGGCGCTGTTGTTCAGATTCACTCACCTTCTTATTTAAGAGAGTAACTTCAGCCTTTAGGCTCTGGATTTCACTTACCATATCGCCGACTAGAACAGATAATTCACACCTACAGTCACAAATTTTTGCTTTATGATAATTATCTGAGTTCTGAATGCAGCACTGACTACAGTTGCAGCATGTTATAAATTCATTATTTTCTTTCACAGATGAGTCCACTTTTGCACATCGAAAATGATACGAGTTATTACATTCCTTGCACGTGATTCCGGTTTTCAGTACTTTTCCGCGTCAAAACATGAGTTTTTACGTAAGCTAAGAACTTTACCATTACTATTTGCCGCCATCTTCTCTGTCCACTCTGCAGAAGATGCCTAGATCTACCACTGACATGCCTCTCACAGTCAAGTTGATGAGTAATGACAGATCCTGTACTTACTGTGGAGGAGACAGGATCTGCAGGAAAGAATAGTACTTGAGGTGCCTTTGGTGCTGGTATCACAGATACATGACTCTTAGAAGCTCTTCCAACACACCAATTCGCAGCATCTGGCAATCATTTGACAGTAGTCAGGGCAATTTCCAGCTGCTTACAAATGTCAACCAGCTCATCTTGTGTTTGTTTATTTATTTATTTACACATCGAGTTCCTTAGGACCAATCTGAAGAGCAAATCTCCAAGGTCATGGAATGTGCCAGCACATGAAATTACAGATAAAAATAAAATGTTTATGACCCCCAAAAAAAGTCAATGCATAAGTTTAAGTAAACACAATCAATAATACAACAAGAATCAGCTTAATTTTTCAAGGCACTTCTCGAGAGTATAGAAGGAGTGACCCATGAGGAAACTCTTCAGTTTTGATTTGAAAGCACGTGGATTACTGCTAAGATTTTTGAATTCTAGTGGTAGCTTATTGAAAATGGATGCAGCAGTATACTGCACACCTTTCTGCACAAGAGTTAAGGAAGTCCGATCAAAATTCAGATTTGATTTCTTCTGAGTATTAACTGAGTGAAAGCTGCTTATTCTTGGGAATAAGCTATTATTGTTAAAAAGAAATGACAGCAAGGAATATATATGAGGGTTCGAACTTTAATAGTGACAACTATTTATTTATAGCTCGTACAAAATAGATACGTGTTTCAAAGTTTTACTGACCTTCAAAGCAGTCACCAGCATTGTGTATAACCCATTGCCAATGATGTAGAAGTCATAGGATACTCTTAGCAGTGCCAGTTGTGTTGACAATTTGAGCAGTGTGGTCTATTGCCCAATGAATCTGTAGCAGTTCTGAAGTGAATGCCGTGAAGTGTTTCTTTCAGTTTAGAAACTGAATTGAACTCACAAGGGCTACATGATAAGACTAGTCTTTGCAGCAGGTGGAGATATGCAGCAGGAAATGCTGACATAATCAGCGCTACCAACAGAAACTGCAATACTTAGCTCCACCACGGAATTTTCCTACATCAGTGTGAAAAAATATTTATTTTGACACGTAGAGAATGAAAAATTAAGAAAATAAGTTATGTGAGCCTAACTGGAATGAAATATTGCAGGACAAAGCACTGTGCACAGTTCTTATTTAAGAACACAACAGTCGACCCAAAAAGTATTGCAATATGAGCTTTTCATCTGCACAAAGTCCCATTATTAACTTACATATTTGCAAATTTCTTTTATTTTTATTTATTTATTTATTTATTTTTTTAGTTCTTGCTCTAAGGGGGATAGGCAGGCTGCTAGCTTGTTGATGTATAGAATATTTAATAATAAATCAATACCTGAATGTATAACTCTAAAATTGGCAGTATATTTATATGTCGATATTTTTTCCTTCAATGCCTCAAGCCTTTTTGTTGATATATTGAGAATCGATAATGATTTTTTTTTTTAAATACTGATATATGAGATTCCTGATATTTTTAAAAATATCAATAGTCCTTCTCACACGACCGAAATGGATTTTTAACAGATCAGTAGTGCACATTGAAAATACTGATTTTTGCATGGTTTGTAAACACTGTTTCATCCAAAACAAAAACTTTCTTAGAAATGCTGTATATTCTGAAGCTGTTGATGGAGCAAAATATTGAAAGGAAGCAATGCACTGGAATGTAGTATTCAGAGAACAGTGGTTTGGCTGATCCCAAAAGCATACTCAAGTGCCTCAAAGCAACAAATGGATTGTGTGTTACTACTATGAAAATGTTAGTTACCTTTCTTGAATATCAATAGTTGTTCTTTTTCGGTGGTGTGTTTATGTTTCACACTTTCAATTTCTCGAATTTTTTAAAAATGAAGTTTGCAAAGACTTATGAACATGTGGCAAGATCAAGATATCTTTCTGCATGTGACCATCCCACTGCTCTAACAATTTGACCCTGTTTGCCACAACCAAAGGCTATATTCACTTTTCTGATTGGCACATACATTGCGAAGGGCTTAGTAGCTTCATGAGCAAGGTGTCTGATTGTTACAATAGCAGAGCACAGGGCAATTTCCACACATTATTTCATCAAAGTTCTATTTAAAGGTTCTTTCTAATGCTATATAAAAATATATATTTCTATTAAAAAAAGTTACTGACTTAAATTAGCTAGTTACATATAGGTCTCAAGTGCACAGTTAAACACACAACCATGACTAAGTTGTGTGTTCACTTACATTTGGTACAGTGGGGGAAATGTTTGCAGGACCTCTTATTCTGACGGCAGAACAGTGGACTGTGGTGCTATTACCTTGTTCCATACTTGTTACGTAACTGAAGTCCTCTTCAAAGGCTCTTTCCAAGGCCAAAGAAAGAAATACACAGTTACAACAACAGACTTGTATCATAATACAGCAACTATTAAAAATTACTTGCTCACCTCAGAAAATTTGCCACACTGTCTGCTGCAGCTTAAGGAAAACTGCATTGCAATATATTTACTCCTTTTAGATATATTTTTGGTGGCCTGTCTTAGCTGCCCCATCTTGAATATTACTTCAAGTGCACAGCTGCTCATGCTGTTCAACAAACTAATTACTTACCTGGGATATGAAAACTCTTTGGTAACAATCCAGTTGACTTCACTTCAACTCGACTTCTCACATCTATTAATGTAACTTCCTTTTTTTTGATGAGGTCAAGTAACTCCTCATAGCTTAACTTCTTATCATCGGGTACATCAGTAGACATATTACAAATTAAAACACTGGGAACATTTCTCTTCAGTGTCTGATCTGGAAAAACAGTGTTGTGTTAACACAAATTTTATAGTTGCTGTAACTACAAATCATTCCACATACAAGGACTATGACAAGGAAAACTTCAGTTTTTTACAGGATTGGAAGTAGTTGGAGAATGGAACAGTCACTACACTAACTCATGCAGTGGGTTAGCATACCTAAAGCTGTGATAATGAGAAAGCCACTTTGGTTCTTGCATACTTAAAGTTGTAATAGCGAGAAGGCCACTTTGGTTCTTGTTTGCATACAGTAACAATTCAAAATAAATACTGCAACTGAAAACCCTGTGAAATGAGTGATCTATTCTGTAAAATGGTTTTTGGTGGCAAAAAACTTCAATGCTGTTGATGTTCATCATGGAATTTCTGGTGCCTATCTACTAAACACCATGAATGAAAGTGTGCATCAATGGTGTTGTTTGTTTAAGTGTAGAATCAAGAATGTTTATGTTGATGAAAAAAGTGCCCATCTGCTGCAGTCAGCAACAAGGTGTAAAAAAAAAAAAAAAAAAAAAAAGTGCTTCATATCTCAATTGACAGATACATTTCTGCAGATTTATTGAGTGTTTTGCAAGAGATCATAACTAAACAGTAAGGTTACCTCAAGTTCTGTGCTTGTTAGGTTTCAAAATTAGTTTCTGAGAAGCACAAAACTCAATGGATAACAGCTCCTGTACATCTCCTTTTGCTTTATAATGCCAAAGAAGTACGTCCATTGAACAGAATCACAACCAGTGATGAGATTTGTTTCCATCACTAAAGCACAGTAGGACAGAGGGAGAGGGGGGAGGGGGCTGGGGGGGGGGGGGGGGGGGGAGAGGATACCAAAGCATGCTGAACTGTCAGCCAGAAATATTATGGTGAGCTAAATGAATCTGGATGTGAATTATATGGAACATGAAAGCAAACTGCATGAGAAAAGATAAGTAAAAATTTTATTGTAAATGTTACTCGTCTTGAATCTTATAAAAGACTTCACCATTGTAGACAATAGCAACAACAAAGGAAGGAGGGGTAGGTTACATACTGTATGCAGAACAGGAACTTGTCTGAAAACTGATGTAGTGCCACTTCTCTGTCCCATGTTGTCATTGTGTAACCCTTGTCAGTATGCCTCTTCTCTACTGCCGCATCAAATAATTCCACAGCAATGGTCACCAACTGACAGTCCAGTATGGTCTAGATGTCACCACACTGCCTGTGTGGATACTTGTCCGCTGGAAACAAGCAAGCTGACACAGAGCAGGTAACGATCTGGCCACTGGGGAAGTTTTACAAGTGCTGGTAGACTTTTCTTTTTTTAAAAAAATCACAATCTTCTGGCAAATAACAAACATTCAAAGGTGATTTCTGAATGAAAAAACCATAAGGTGCTAATCCTTACACACAGGATGTAAATGGCATTATTCCTATCTGTTTTGTGCAGCTGTGCTGAAATGCTAATCATTTGCATATCCAAGCATCTAATGCATTTTATGCCAGTTTAACTATGTTGCACATTGATTCTGTAGTGCTGCAATTTTAATGGCAAACAGTGTGTGACAAAGCAAGCTGGGATAATTTTAATTCCCCTCTTGTCTTGCCATATGCCTCCTTAAATTAGTTTGGTTCATTTTGACTTAATTACCATTAACATACGTGAGTATAATCTGTATTTTCATAAAAGAGAGAGATTGGCCCTTAGTTTTAAATTAAATAACACCAGAGCTAATTTTGTGCTTAGTTTTATGCATATAATTGATTTTCTAATTTATTTTGACTATTACTAGTTAGTATCTTTCATTACAGGGAGAAATCAGTAATTGTTTTGTAACTTAAATTCTATTGTTGACATATAAACAAATATCAATTCTGTAATAATTATAAACATTTGGAAGAAGAAGTATTTATGTAAATCTATTCAAAAACATGTTAGAAAAACCAGCTCTTAATTAATTCCAAGGTAATTAACAGTTTTGTGTAAAGCATTGTTTGCATAAAGATATTTGTTAATTTCATGATTTAAACAAATAATTCAGCCTAACTTTTGTAGTAGAAGAAACTGTTAAAGAGACACAATTTTTCGATGACTTCAGTTAATTTAATGAGTTAAGTTTTAATTGTAATTTCTGTAAATTTAACTTCATACAATGTGTAGTTTCAGCACCTATTATTGTGATGATATATAAGGGCCCAATTTTTGGTCATGAGACAGCCAGTCCATGGCCGAGTTTCTGACAAGTAACCTGTGCTGGTTAGAACAACAACAACAATTTAACTGTGAAATAAGTGTTAAACAATTAAGCCGTGTGAAAAACCAATGACAGTGACTGCACCGTATGTACCTGATTATTCTTCAAGAACTGTGGACTTTGTGGTTATGTTTTTACTGCTCAAAGATATTCAACAGTAAACTATTGTAGCAGTATGTGGAGTTCCACCTGCTAACTGTTAATGAGGCTTTTCGAAGGTTACATAATAGTGCACTGGCCATATGACTATGTATTATTAGGGGGCTGTGAACAGTGAAATTAAAGCACTGTAAACCATAACTGTGCATATGTCAGCTGCATCATTTAAAGTAGTCAGTGTCGAAACCCACAGACCCCATTTTTCAGCGAGTATAGCAACGCAGTACAGCGACACCAAGGACAACAATCAACAAATGAAGAGATAAATAAAAGCAGGTGGAACAGCCACAAATGTACTAGGAAAAACTGAGATCTTATGGAATACTGATGGAACAATAATATTACAAGACCACATCATATGCGGACAGTCAGAGGAACGTATCACCAAAAACATGACGTTAGGTTTTTCAACATGTGTCCTCACAGTAATCAGCTCCTCGTTGCATCAAAATGATATATCTCTATCTCTTTTCCTTGTGAGAATAAGGTACTGCATTTCTCCAAGTTATGAGCTTATTTTAGATACAGATAGGCATATTGGCACTAATGTTCTTCTATCTTGAGAAAGTGCATCTTAGTTTTCGGATCAGCAAAATGTATCGGCACTTACGTTCTTCTGGCTGCTTACTTTGTGAAGAAAATTTGGAAATATGTTTTAAAGCAGCAGAGACCATTATCTACGTGTATTGCACAATATAATTTTGCTGCATTTGCGTGCTATTTTATCATGTGCTGAAAGAGAAGCATATGTTGTCTAGCAGCTAAATAACAAAGCTTGTGACACCAAGTGGAAATGTTGCATCACGTCTAGCTGCTGAGTCATTCATTTGTCAATCAATTCTCGAAACATTTTTTGTATGAGGTTTCAAATTATAGCATTTCCCCTGCAAGAATCAGTAAGTGGAAAAATGATAAACTGAACAGTAACTGCCCTTTGTAAGCATCGTCAGTGCAGTCACATTGCCTTCATTGTCACATCACATTTTGTTTAGTTTCGTGAAGTATTTACTGTGAAGAGGTTAATGTTAGTGTGTGCTCTCTGTTAGATAAAAATGACTTCACAAGGAAGGAGAATGGTTGAGCTAGTGATGCAAAAGTACTGCAATGAAAGGAACTCAACATCCGATGAAGGTAAGACAAATTACTATTGATTTTATCTATGAGATAGTCATCCACAGAGGTATAGATCATTAGTTTGGTTGACTTCATTGTTTATATATTTATGAAATTACAGAAGCAGAAGAAAAGGATGGTGAAACCTTGTCTGTAATACAAAATAGTTTCGATATGGAATGACTACCAGAGTTAAGTGAAGAAGAGTGTAATGAATTCAAAGTGCTTAGTTTGGGTTCATCAGGTAATTACATACCCAAAAGCAACACGGATTTTCTATCATCATCAACATCACCATCTCTAAGGCCAATAAAAAGGAGAACTGCACTTCAACTGGAAACACAACAGTCTTTATAAAATTTAAGTAAGTAAAATGATAATCCATTTCCACTGTGGATCTTGTTTAACATTTCAAACACTAAGTTGCCAGTTATGAATTATTTGAATGTGTAATTAAAGGGTAACACAAGATATATTGAATTTAATCAATGAAAGGGGAAAATATAAAATGCAATAAATGAAGCAGGTGAAAGGGAATACAAACATCTAAAAATGAAACTGCTAAGAAGTGCAAAATGGCTAAGCAGGAATGACTACAGGAGAAAAGGATGTAGAAGCATATATCACTAGGGGAATGATAGATACTGCCTACAGGAAAATTAAAGAGACCTTTGGAGGAATGACAACTACTTGTATGAATATCAAGTAGAAATGAGCAAAACTGTTCTTTTCAGAGATCTGATCAGAACTGGTCAGTCACTGAAATGACCTAGCTCTTTTTCATGACTCATCACTCACCATTCACTCACAAAAATTAGTAAAGGGAAGGTACAATGCCATTTTAATTCAGGTCATGAAACCTCTATTTTTATCTGATTTGGTCCTATTGTGAAAGAATGTTTAAATAGGAATAATAATTTTGTGCTATGTCCCTAGTAATTTTCAGATACAAGAGTTTCAAATTTCGTCTGCTATAAAAATTATAAATATTACAACAAAATCCCAAATATTTTTCAAAAAGTAGAAAATTTTTAAGAATGAAGACTGATTCTTGTTATATTTTTACACTTTTATTGGAAAAAATATAAAAATTACAACTAGTGTAATTGAAGTGTATCCGCAGTTATCATTTGCAGTTAATATTACGATATAAAATTTGACCCCCTTTAGTCGATGTGAGTCTCTCTCTCTCTCTCTCTCTCTCTCTCTCTCTCTCTCTCTCTCTCTCTCTCTCTCTCTCTCTTCTTAGTGCAAATTTGTCCTGCTTTTGAAAATATTCAGCACAGGCCACTGACGTTGCTGTGATACATAATACTTTTAGAACCAGTTGATACAGCACTGGCCACAGTAAATTTTCTTGTTTCCCACCAGTTTAAGAGACTGCTGTTTCTAGGCAAATTTCCCTCCACTAAATATTTGTCCAGTTCGACAATTGCCACACACTTTCTGGGTTGTGACTTGCTTGAAGCTGACTAATAGTTTCATTGAACTCCACCCAGATTGGAGAAGTCTCAGGCGTCACAGTGGTAACAGAATGAGAAATGAGCTCTGTTTTTTCTTGTTGAACAACCAACACTTTCATTTTTGCAATATCCTTTATGTAACAATCTCGAAATGTTTTGTCATCTGAAAATCCTTGCCTTTGAATCGGGAGTCCAGTAAGGTTGCCTGACTAATCAGTTCATTGTTGGATATAACCCGAAACCATTCTGATAACCCTTTAAGTAAATTATCAACCAATGACTCTACTTCTTGAGGATATTCTTTATTTTTATTTTCAAAAGATTTTAGTTGCTGTTCCATTAATCTTGGCAATATTTTCATTTTTAAAAGTGAGACTGTTATCTCTGAGGACACTTCTTTGGTTTCCTCATCTAAGACTTTCAAAATCCTTAAAGCCTGCTGCATTACTTGCAGTCCATACTTTTAAGTTTAAGGCAATAGATTTTCCACCTAAAATAGTGAAGCAAGAAATTGAGGGAGATGTTTGGGTTGGTTACACCAAACAACACCCATTTTGCAGTAGTTCATTTATTCACCTAAACACAGTCCAGTCTAAAGACGATGCTCAGAGTCCAAAGACGAACACATAGAGATGCTGGTGTCGATCTCATCGGCGCCACAGAGCGCCCCCCCCCCCCCCCCCCCTCCCACTACAGAGTACTCTTGAGAAGGCGGGGGGGGGGGGGGGAGGGGGGAGGTGACTAAGGTGTTGGCAGGGGTGGTCCACAGCAACCGGACCATGGTCAGCTTGACAGCGTCGTTGGAGAGCTGCGTGGGTAAATGTCGTGAAGAAAGGTTCAGCTACCGAACCTGGAAGTTGTTGAAGCGAGCTGGGCGTCATACTGGGTGTGCAGGTTGTGTGGCAACAGGTAGGCCGGCAGTTTGCAAGTGGAACGGAGCGACGACGACGATGTCTCTGGAGGGCATGGTGAACACACAAAGCATGTCCAGGTCGACATCGGGCGGGAGGGCAACACATTTCACCAGGTGGCAGGGAATGGCGGAGGTTGTGTCATGAGCACTGGATGAAGGGAAACACACGACGAACAGTGTATCATCGCACAGTATTATTGAGATGTCGTAGATTATGTCCAGGGTGACAGGCACAAACACCTTGAGTGGGGGCACGTTCAAGATGGGGGGGCGTGAGAAACCTCGACAGGCAACGGTGGAGAGATGGAAGGGACCGGCGAAGGGGCCGGCGGCAGTGTGATCGTAGGTAAGCTCAACGTGGGGAGCATGTGGTCACTCTACGGAGTGCATGAAACCGGAGAAGAGGGCGAGGTAGGTGGAGAGTTTGACGATTCGAACTGGAAGTCACTCGACAGAGTGTGTAAGTCCGAGGTGGAGGGAGTGGTCGGAGCATTGTGAGCCATGACAGTGAGTGTCATGATCTTGGCCTGAAGGGGGGGTAGAAGAAGGCTTGACGTGAGCAGGCTTAAGTCTGTTGAGAGAAACTGTAACAGCTGAATTTTTCATCTGGATGTCATAGGTGTTGGCTGAGCGCTGGCGAACTTAGTACGGGCCGGACATGCGCCAGGACCCGCCTTTCTTGGGTGTCATATGTATGGGCGTAGACCAGCTACTGGCAGAGGGTTCAATGACGCCAGAGCTTAGTAGTTCAGAAATATGATTTTTAAGGTCGGAGAAACGCTCGGGACAAAGTCGACGTGGTTTACTGGAGATTGGAGGACCTGGCATGAGGCGAAGCTTGTGAACCGTGCCATTGGTGATGACGGAAATGTCACCGGCGGCACGGGAGGCGGTTTGTTTACAATGTGTGGTGGGTGGAGCAGGCGAGGCATGGTCCTGGTGATCGGAGCCACTTGGTGGATCCGATGGGAGCTGAGGCAGCGAAGTGTCCCAGGAGTCAACGTGACAAGATGGCCGCCGGCCCAAAGCAGTGGCACTGTCGTCGGGTGAGCTCAGTAGAGCTCGTGAGCCGTTAGTGAGTCCATTGTCTGAGGGTGTGGCCTGTGGCAGCACGGTCGCGGGCAAAACGCTTGGCGTGAGTGCACTGTTTGTGTTGCCAGTGGCGATCGCACAGCGGCGCGAGCCGTTAGTGAGTCCATTGTCTGAGGGCGTGGCCTGTGGCAGCACGATCGCGGGCGAAAGGCATGGCACGAGTGTACTGTTTGTGTTGTCAGTGGTGATTGCACAGCGGCACGCAGGAGCCGAAGTTGCATAGTTTGAGGTGCTGTCCATGAGGGGCGGGGTAGGAGACATCAGTTCAGGAACACATGACGCTCATCGCACATGCTCACTTGTGTCCGGCCAAGGGTCAAAAGCTGACGTTTTAGGAGGGCGTGACCCTGCGGAACTTTCAGTACACGTTATGTCAGTCTTGATAGCACAGTTATGAGGGGTAGCGGGTGGTAAACACACGGGGCTCGATTGCTGGGATTGCAAGCAGATTTGGTGCACTTACTGACCTTGCTTTGTCCTTGCTGTAGTGTCTATAATTCCTTTGCTGCATTGGAGAGCTGTGTTTCGTAGAGCCAGAGGGAGAGCTCGAAGTTTTCCTTGCGTAGACGAGCGACATGGCACAGGGGAATTGAGTCTTGGATGGATGATGAAACACGGTGTTTCGCACTAGGTCCGGTGAAAGTTTGTGATGTCGCAAGAAGTCAATGCCTAGTGTAGGTTTGTCAATTTCACACACCAAAAAAGTCCACTCGAGTTTGCAGTTTGCGGAGAGTGAAACGAAGTGGGAAGTTGAACCCGAGCATTGTAGTTTAGTTGAATTCACGGCTTGAAGTGAAGTATGATGAGGGCGGATGTTCGATGACGCTAAGGACGTAGGCAACAGCAAAACATCGGCGCCTGTGTCCACTAGGAAAAGGTATCCCAACGAATGTCTTTAATGTAAAGTTGTTCGCAATTATCCGGTCGTTCCCAGACAGAATGGAGCGCTGGGGGGTGCCTGTCATGTTGTACGCAGGAGGTGGCACCTGGACCTACCTGGGACTGGCGTTTGGGAAGTAGCAGGGTGGTCTGCAGTTCCGTGCCGCCTCACCAAACCGTGTGTGGAAGTAACAGTACGGGTAGGGCGGTAGCATTTCCTGTGGAAAGTTCGTAGCCGGTGGCGGTGTCCGAGGTTTGGTGGCCGCAGCAGGTTCGGTTGCAGGAGGGGGCGTGACCATGTGCAGAGCTGGTGACATCCCAGTTGCTTGTTTACTGCTTTCCGGAGCGGAACGGTCGGCACAGTACGGCCCCGGCCGCGTCCGGCCGCAGGGCGATGAGCCTGAACCTGAGACTTGTCAGGTATGCAGTGGCTGGCGAAATAGAGCAGTGATGCATCGTGTAGCTTGTCAGCAATTGTCATTCTTTGCTCGACAGGTTCAGGGGACCTTTGAGCCAGAGCAAAGTGGATGTGAGGAGATAGTTTATCTGACCAGATGGCGAGGAGAGCTGTGTCAGAGAACAGATCGGCGCTGACCAGGGCATGTAGTCATCTCCAGAGCTGGGAAGGTTTGTCGTTGCCTAGTTGCTCGACGTGGAGCACTTGCCATATTGCTGCCTCAGTTGAGCATGCAAGCTGGCGTAGAACTGTATTTTTGGCTAGAGTGTACCGGATAGATGAGGCCAAGGCGTCAACCAGGTCAGCAATCAAGTCCTCCTGGTCGTGCAAGTGGGTGATGAAGCACAGAAACCTGGCTGTCTCGTTGAATTTGTAATGGTCGAACACTTCGTCCATAATTTGAACCAGGTTGCTGCTCTGTAGGGATTAAACGGCGGCAGTGTCGGTAAGCATTGTAGAATTTTTGGAAGAACAGGTTGAGTTGAGTTCGTCGGGGCACTGCCTGCATCGAGCTGCTGTTGGTGTAGTATTACAGGAGAGTGTGCCTCCAGGGGATGTGGCAACGATGGCTGTTCGGGTGGCAGCATGAAGGTGACACGTTGTGGTTGAGCGTGATTCGTCACAACGCGGAAGGCCGACGCAGGTGAGAGAGCGTAATGTGTAAATTGTGGTTGCGGAAGCTCAAGACGTTGTGAGTGTGTTCGGATTGATGCGTCGTGAAAGACAGACACGGATGAGTCACCGAGATGTGCCGAGAATGGTAGCGGAAGCTCAACTGGAGCTGGCGCGGGGGCGACAGGTGAGAAAAAGTTCAAAGTTTGAGAACGTGTGTTAGTCCGCGGAAAGCTCAACGTATGATCAGAGCCAGGGCCACCTGTGTTGCAGTGAAGCTGTGGAGGTGGGGGCTGTCCAGAAGCACAGTGTGGGAAATGATGACGAATGTGGGACGGAATGTGTGAATGTTCACTGTTCATAGTCACTCCACTCAAAATGGTGTGCGGATAAGGTGAATGTCGTGGCACAAAACACTGAGACGTGGCAGTGGGATGGAGGTGGAGGTCAGGCACAGATAACAAGTTATTGTTCCTGTTGCAGGCTGAGGTATCGAAGTAGGAAGGCATGTGCTGATGCTGGACGGACCGAGGCAGGCGTGGGCGTGGTCGGATGCTGAGGAGGTAGACCTGTGAACGAAGCAGTTCCAGCCACGTGGCAGGTATCCGTGTGGTACTGCACAGATTGCGGCATTTCAGCTAGTTGTTTAAAGCAAAGGGTCTCTCCTTAAGAAAGGCAACAACTCATTTGACCTCATCAGTGGTTTTCTGTATGAAGTTCTGAATTCACGCAAAGCATGGGATATGTGGAAGTTTCAGAGGCATGGCAGTTAATTTCATATTTGACTCATCTTCTGTTATTAAGGAAGTGATTTTAAAATTGATATGGTATTTGGGCTATACATCTAATGCCATACTTTTATTTAATGTGGCCTGCTATATAATATTAAAAAAATTACTTATTTGTTGTTGTAAATGCAAAGCAATTGAGGGTGAGGGCACCACAAAAGGAAATAAATCAGGACTTGGTTCAGAACCTGATGACACTGATGAGCTGGATACAGCTTGAGACTGAATTTGCCTTTCTAGGAGCATACCTCCACTCAAGGGACAAGCAGACGTCTGTGAGGACGGTTTACGAGAAATGATTTCTTGAATTTCTGCATTGATTGATGGCGATCTTGATCGGCTTCCTGACCCACATCACTCCAGAGGTACTGTAGGATGCTTTGATTACAGGTGTCCCTTCTGGTTTGATGAAGGACCAGAAGCCATGGCAATTATCTGCTGACAGTAGTGGAATTTTTCTTTTTCTTCCATTTTAGTAAAATGGTACTGAACATTACTTGTAATTCTAGGTGAAAGCAGTGCAGGTGACACATTGTTGTGCAGCACTGAAAATTACACAGGTAAAATTAAAAAAAATTACTATAAACATAGGCACTTTAAATTGTAAAAGCTTAAAGTGAGAACAGTTATACATGCTGCACATTCTATAATCACAAGTTTAGAGTAGGACATAGAACCTTGTGATCTGTGAAACCTAGACTCACAATTATGAGGTTTGTATCAAATATGAAAAGGTCTGAAACAGTTATAGTGATTAATAAACTGGCGAAGGCAAGCCTGATAATATTCAAGGATTTCAATGGTGAAAGATAAAAATTTTTAGTTTGTGATATATGAATTTGGGCTACATACCATGTGAATGAGAGAGGGCAGGATAATGGTGCAGATAAAGGCTGGAAAAAAGCAGTGTAAATGAACTCTAAAGCCTGTGCTTTAGGAGCTACGAACTTGTCTATTCATACAGCCACTAGTTCTACCAGTGTTTCTGTGTTGTTACTGTAGAACATAGTTGGCCATCATATTCAACTTATTTTGAGAAACTCCACCATATATTTCAGAACATTGACATCCATGTCTTTCTTCAAATGAATGTGGACACCTGCCTCAAGACAATCATGCTGTCCAGTTCTATAAATATAGACTCCATTTTCCTAAGACACCACAGAAATAATAGACGAGGTTGGTGGAGTAGTTGCTTACAAATGCTTTAACTTATTGGCAACTGTGCTACTCACATCCATTGCTGATGAGGACAAACAAGTCAAATATATGTTCGTAAATATCAAATCCCTTAAGAAAATATGCCTAATTTGCATCCTCTAGAGACCTCCGAAAGTAGGTGAGATAGAATGTTCCAAAACTGATCTTTTAAAATCCAATTTGACTTAGGAGCATACAAATAATGCTAGGAACACTAACATAAATATTCCACCTCTTCACTGTGAAATTCAAGTGTGTAGCTTCTTCTTCAACTGTAACAGTACTTGAGCTTGCACATACCCATAATGCAGCCTATAGTGCGGCTTCCAAATATATATTTGCCACAAAATCCACAAGCAAAGAAATCCATACCTGGAATACCAGCTTAGAACATAATATTCGTGACTTACTCTCTAAAACATGCAAGGAATAAACTATGTCAACATACAGAGACTTTAAGTGTATCAGTAAGCCTGAACTTGCAGTGGAGGCACAAGAGACAATTTGGAGACAGCTTCCATACCATTCCTGGATGTGAAAGACCAACTACATGAATTTACTACCATAGTAACTCTTTTACACTATAAATATGCTCTGCCAAAGACTGGAAACTGGAAGGGAAAACCTGCACCTTGGCTAATGGAAGAGCAAAAACAGTTCATGACTCTTGGAGACACTGCACGTTGTACTTACAAACGACCTCCTACCCTTGAAAATAAAATTAATTACAAGAAGAAAGCAAACAGTCAATCAGTCTGAGAGAAATGATAACTAAAGATATGCCAATACATTAATCTAAAACATAAAGCCAAGATGCTCTATGGAAAAGCTTCTGTGATCTAGGGAGGAGTAGACAAAGCAGAAGCTGCAGCTGATCCCATTGTCTCAACCAAGTAACTAAACCAGTTCTCGACTTTAGCAATAACCTTCATTGAACCACAAACAAAACATAGACTTAACTGATTATATTCATGGAGGTAAATGATAGTAGTAGTGAAAAATTCTTTCTTGAGCTGACAACACTGCCGAAAACTCCTTCAGCTCAGCATTTACTGTACAGGATGGCATCACAGCCCAAATAATCAGACTTATTGTTGACCCACAACTGCTCATAATAACTACTGCTCCCTAGACTTTGAAGCTCTTGCCTGGACAATGCAGCAGAAACATTCGTTCACATCAGAATACAAGCAGTAGGGATCTGATTGCTAAGAAGAGTAGCTCGGTACATTCTGTCTGACAGAAGTGTGAATGTAGACATCAGAAAAGAACTGAGAGTGAAAAATATAAATGATCAGATTAAAGAATACGGAAACAACTGGAAGGATTGTGCCACAAGAATGATAGATGACAGATTACAAAAATTGGTGATAACTGTTACCCAGTGGACAGCAGAAATTTAGGAAGACTGAGGAAAATCACAAATTTCAACCAAGAGGGCATAACAGCAAATCTCTAATATATTCAGAGAAAAGAAAAGATATCATATTAAAAATATTAAGAGTTTTTAAGTAATTCATGCATTAAGTTTTGTAATTACATATAAAATTCTGGTCTAATGTAAGAGGATTTCTGAAGGCATTTTTCAGGTTAGATGAATAAATAAAAAATTAAACATAATCTACAGGTTGTCCCAGGATGAATAGTCAATATTCAGGCATATGACTGGAATGATTATTTGGAGCAAAGTACTTGATGTGGACATATACGCTATCTGAATGGTTTCCGAGACAGAACATACTTAATGGACATTGTTACTTATTTTCTTTATTGTTCAGGATGCTGTCATTGTTTACAACATGCCACAGTAGTTTAGATGAAGTTGAGATGATTAATTTGATGTGGACACATGAATCTATCAAGTTGGGAGAATACTGCAAACAGGCTTACCTACACCTCATCGCAAGTACACTGCACAAGATTTTCCAAATTCTCTCACTCTCTTCACACAACACGCAAGTCCTTGAGAAAAATAAATAGGACATTTATAAAAAAAAATTAATGTAGTTTAATTTTATACTGCAATGAATTTTTGCATGAGGCCATCTCTAATATTAAGAGCTCAGATGGAAAATCAGTCCCAAGCAAAGAAGGGAAAGCAGAAACGTGGAAGGAGTGTATAGAGGGTCTATACAAGGGAAATGTACTTGAGAGTAGTACTCTGGAGATGGAAGAAGACGTGGAGGTGAATGAGAAGGGAGATATGATACCGTATCAAGAATTTGACAGAGTACTGAATGATTTAAATCAAAACAAGGCTCCAGGAGTAGATAACTTTCCGCTAGAGCTACTGATAGCCTTTGGAGAGACAGTCATGACAAAACTCATCCATCTGGTGAGCAAGATGTATGAGACAGGTGAAATACCCTTGGACTTCAAGAAGAATGTAATAATCCCAATTCCAAATGGAGCAGATGCTGACAAGTGTTAAAATTATCAAACTATCAGTTTAATAAGTCAAGGCTACAAAATACTAACAAGAACCCTTTACAGAAGAATGGAAATACTGGTAGAAGCCAGATCAGTTTGGATTCCAAAGAAATGTAGGAACACGTGAGGCAATATTGACCCTACAACGTCTGACAGAAGATAGGTTAAGAAAAGGTAAACCTCCATTTACAGCATTTGTAGAATTAGAGAAATCTTTTGATAACATTGTATGGAATACTCTCTTTCAAATTCTAAAGGTTGCAGGGGTAAAATAGAGGGAGTGATAGGCTATTTACAATTTGTACAGAAACCAGATGGCAGTTGTAAGATTCGAGGGGCACAAAAGGGAAGCAGTGGATGAGAAGGGACTGATACAGCGTTGTATCCTATCCCCGATGTCATTCAATCTGTATACCGAGCAGACAGTAAAGGAAACAAAAGAAAAATCTGAAGTAGGAATTAAAGTCCAGGGAGAAGAAATAAAAACTTTGAGGTTTGCCGATGCCACTGTAATTCTATCAGGGACAGCGAAGGACTTGGAAGAGCAGTTGAACGGAATGGACAGTACCTTGAAAGGAGGATGTAAGATGAACATCAACAAAAGCATAACGAGGATAATGGAATGTAGTCAAATCAATCCAGGTGATGTTGAAGGATTTAGATTAGGAAATGAGACAATTAAAGTAATAAATGTGTTTTGCTACTTTGGATGCAAAATAACTGATAATGGTCAAAATAGGGACGATATAAAATGCAGACTGGCAATGGCAAGAAAAGCATTTCTGAAGAAGATTATGATTTTCCATTGTTTGATTTCTGATGAAGACAAATTTGTTAACATCGAGTATAGACTGAAGTGTCAGGATGTCCTTCCTGAAAGTATTTGTAGGGAGTGTAGCCACATATGAAAGTGAAACATGGATGATAAACATTTTAGACAAGAAGATAATAGAAGCTTTTGAAATGTGGTGCTATAGAAGAATGCTGAAGGGTAAAAGAAGGGATTGGTTGGTAGGACACACTCTGAAGCAACAAGGGATCACCAGTTTAGTACTGGAGGGAACTATGGGGGTATCCTGTGCAAGAGGCTTACACAGGATAGAGTAGCATGGAGAGCTCCAACAAACCAATCCTTGGGTTGAAGACTGCGACAATAACAACAACAACAGCAATATTTAAAGGAATCTAACAAAAATAAACACACTGTGTGTGTACATTGTCTATTTTTGACAAAGGCTGTGCTGGCTGAAAGCTTATTGTTTGAGTCTTTTTGTTGTGCCTATCTATGACTCAGCATCTCTGCTATATGGTGAGTAGCAACTATCCTTTTCATAATATTGTTATATTCCATCCTGGATTTTCCATTTTTAAAAACAGACAAAACATGTATACTGAGACTATCATTTTAATATGATTGTGTATACAACTGTCCTTAGTGATTGTGGATTAGAGTCTTTTCCTAACTGTAATGTCACTAAAATAATTAGACAAGGGCATTTCAGTAGATATAGGGCCACATTATTTTGTGTTTGAGTGGACTCGTAGATTTGTCATAATAATCACATATTATAAGTTTCATAATACAATGGGACTGTGCAAGATTCATAATTGATTAATGTGGTATATAATGCTAAATAAGGCACTATCACCAATAAACAATTTTTTCCTTTCTAGACAATGTCACAAAGTGGATAAATTATGTCTATCCCCATTCACCAACAAATCAGCTATTCAGCTAATTCTTCAGTTTGTCTGGGCAAAGGTTTTGTGATAGTAATGAACATGCAACAGGAAGAAGTACATCCAGTGCCCTTTGCTCTAATGATAAAGGATCTGGACAATATAAGTGAGGGAATGAAGTTGGAAAGGAAAATAAAACGAAAAAAAAAGTAAGAACACAGACAAGTGGAAAAGGAACATAAGAAAAATGAATAGGTAGTAAGGAAAGACTCGGCTGCTAACAAAGAAGTGCAAGCCAGAATATTTACGTACAAGAATTGTTCCAAATGCCTGAGAAAGCATAGCAAGTACTTCGGCAAGCCAGAAGCGAGAAGGATGTTCCAAGGATTCTGGATGATGAAAGATATAGAAAAGCAGTGACAGTACTTAGCTCCACGTATTAAGGAGGTTCCTAAAGTAAGGTCATGAGCTGCAGGTGCCCAGTCTTGAAAAAAAATGTGAGACAGAAATACTTTCTCCTGAAAGATGGTTGTTAAGTTCACATGTGTTTAGGGTTTTTCCTTAGCACTTTTAATGTATCAGCAACATTTGTGTGATACATACAGAAGAGAAGAGACAACAGCAATGTGAATCTGACTGCTGACAGAGGTGCCATTATAGTCCAGGTTTAAGGAGACGACAAGGCAAGGTAGAGGCTAGGGAACCATATAAAATCATTTCCTACTGATCCATAGTGTTACTGCTGGCAGAACACTGAGCAATAGTTCTTACCAGGAGATGTGAATATAAAAATAATGCATGAACTGTATAAGAAATGTTGTGAAGATGAACAAGTTACTGCGGAAAAATATTGGCTCTACAGAGAAATAATCAATATAGATTTTAACTTATGCTTTCATGTACCAAGAAAAGATGTGTGTGATTACTGCTACCACTTTTAGAATCTCTACAAAGAAAATCAAGAGGCAGAGAAAGATCAGCACTCAGAACACCTAAAGAGAAAAGAGGCAGCTAGAAACTTAAAAAATGAAGGAGTGGGCTCAAGCAGTAGAATGTCATTTACTGGAATTTTACCTAGAAGCTGTAAGGTACTGTCCACACATAGCAGCTAACGCCATTTTTTTTATAAGAGAAGGATGGCTGTATATAAGCTCATAGTATACAATACTGTTACTAGGAAAGCTGGAAATCATATGTGGCAAGAAAGTGTTGCTAAATGCAGATCAATTGAAGTAGCATCAGGTATATTTTAAGAACTCCAGAAGATTGCAGAGGACCATCTAGTTGTTTTGTTCTATGACACTTGCAGAGGGCAGAATTGAAATGTCAACACGAGCACCATGTTTCT
Source organism: Schistocerca serialis cubense (assembly GCF_023864345.2). Taxonomy (NCBI): domain Eukaryota; kingdom Metazoa; phylum Arthropoda; class Insecta; order Orthoptera; family Acrididae; genus Schistocerca; species Schistocerca serialis. The sequence continues at coordinate 1,234,754,753 of NC_064638.1, forward strand.
TCATGCTTCTTTGAGCCTGGGCACTCTTTAAAGAAGTGTGATTTAGTCCATGTCCATATAGATAGGGCTGCCAAAAATGTTAATATCTATGACCATCCAAGGTGGTATATTGTTCTTCAAACTGCTACAAAATGAAGACTGTATGAAATCATTAAAATGGACGAGAACGTCTTGGATTTTGGTGCTACGTAGAAGGAAAAGTTGAAAAACACTAAAACTGACAGCAAAGAACTTCAAGTACAATTGTTTAAAGAGAGACAATTTCAGTATCACAGAAGTGGTGTTAATCACATATTTTTCAAACATTTCCACCATCAACAATTCAAAAGTTTGCCAGTTTCCAGAAAATCCTGATATTCTGATACAATCTTCCAGTTGGGAACAAATACAATGGAGCACTAAAACTTCAGGAAGAGACAGTAAAAGTCCTCCTGGATCTGTGCTGCACCGTCATTATCAAGGAACAGCATCATGCATTTTACAAGAATCTTCAAGAAGAGAAAACTGGAGGTTCCGAGTGTGGTGGCAACAACTGTCATGAAGTTAGCTAGAAAGTGAACATTCACTGGTGGAATTAGCACAAAAATCCACTAACATGCTTTTATTTAAACTGTACCTGATCTGTTTTTAATGAGTAAATTGACTTTCTATATTATATTTTGGCAAACCAAGTGCGTCTCTCAAAAGTGTAAAACCTTTATGTAAACAGTGTCACTTAGGATCATGACTTATCTCCTTAGCATTACATTAAACAATTAATAGTGGTAAACCACTAAGGACTGTTTTAAAGATATATTACCAACCAATAGCTTTTTAAGCATATTCTTGAGTTGTGTAGAAATTTTCAAGTGAAGTTTGTATTCCATCATTGAAACTTGAAATTTGCATCTTAAAATACCTTCTTTCATCTCTCCTGTAAAATACCTAAAAAGGAGTTCTATTCCTCTGATCCTCACACAGCAACAAGTGTTAATCACTCTTGTGCATTTAGGGAGTGCTCATAAACATAAACACTGTAAACTTCTCAGACTGTATGCCCTTGAAAATACAAGTATTAATAAATGGTTTCAGTTTCCATTTTCCCATGTTCAAATCAATGTTTAGGCATTTTCTCCAACAAGAAAAGCAAAGTGACATTAGAAAATGTTCAAATGTGTGTGAGATATTATGGGACTTAACTGCTAAGGTCACCAGTCCCTGAGCTTACACACTACTTAACCTAGATTACCCTAAGGACAAACACACACACCCATGCCCGAGTGAGGACTCGAACCTCTGCCGGGACCAGCCGAAAGTGACATTAGAATTTTCTGTCACAAACACTAAAGCTCTATCACCTGACAAAATAGTAACAGTAATAGTAATGGTAGTCGTAATAATAATAATTAACAATACTAATAATAATAATAATAATAATAATAATAATAATAAAACCCATGGAGGCCCGGGAAAAGAATAGGCCTCCGGTATGTTCTGCCAGTCGCAAAAGGCGACGAAAAGTACAAACCACTAATAGGGCTAACCCCCCTTTTAGTGTGATTATTTGGTTCAGGACAGAACTAAAGAAGCCTCGGACAAGCGCCGTCATGGTTGGGGACAACGCTTGAACCCTATGCCCGCCCACAATGGTAACGACACTGCTACCCAACTGGAAAATGATTTAAATCCAAATAGAGGTGTTTTGCAGGATATGCTTCCTGCAACCACCCTAGAAGGAAAACAAAGACAGAGGATGAGATGGTCAGATGAAGTTAATCAACACCTAATGTTCTGTTATTACCAAGCAACAAACCTAGGAACCAACACAACTGGATACAGATCACAAGTATACACAACATTTATTACCAGATACCCAGAATTAAAATTTTTAACAGAACAACGACTAGCTGATCAGAGCCATGTAATAATCAAAAATAACAGGATATCCCAGTCAGAATTAGAAAACATCAAACAACAAGTACAACAAATACTGGAACAAAATAATGTGCAATCAGAAGAAGAAGAAAATACGGTAATGGACACAAACATCCCAGAGCAAACAAACAAAGAACAACACGCATCAATTAAACAATCAGAGGAAAACGAAATCTTAAGACAGCCACCAGAATAAGCACAAATAGAACACGAAGTGACACACATGTTAGATACAGAAGAGAAATTTCAGCTGACATATATAGAATACAAAGACACAAATACAGACATTAGACCATTCTTGCATAGACCGCCAAATAACCCACAAGTCGAAACAACAATAAAAACTATCAACACAATCATACACAACAAAATAAATGAAAACACAACTATGGAAGAGTTACAACTACTGGTTTATATAGGAGCACTCACTACACTAAATATACACACTAGGCAGAGATCAGAACCAACCAACACACAGAAGAAACCCACAAAACCAGCATGGCAACACAGGCTACAGATCAGAATAGAAAAACTGAGAAAAGACATCGGACAGCTAACACAATTTATAAGAAATGAAATGTCAGAAAAAAAACAAAAAAGGTTAGGTAAAATCTCACAACAAGAAGTGATAGAGCAATTAGATGAAAAGAAGCAGAAATTACAAGCATTGGCCAAACGACTTAGAAGATACAAAAAAAGTGAAAATAGAAGGAAACAAAACCAAACATTCAACACAAACCAAAAGAAATTTTACCAGACAATAGATAACACACACATTAAAATAGACAATCCACCAAACATAACAGACATGGAACACTTCTGGAGCAACATATGGTCAAACCCGGTACAACATAACAGGCATGCACGGTGGATACAAGCAGAAACAGATACATACAAGATGATACCACAAATGCCTGAAGTGATAATTTTGCAACATGAAGTCACCCAAGCAATTAATTCTAATCACAATTGGAAAGCCCCTGGAAAAGATAAAATAGCAAATTTCTGGCTAAAGACGTTCACCTCAACACATTCACATCTAACTAAATTATTTAACATATTTAAAAACAAAGATGATGTGACTTACCACAAGAAAGTGCTGGCAGGTCGATAGAAACACACACACATGCATACACACAAAATTCTGGCTTTCGCAACCAATGGTTGCTTCGTCAGGAAAGAGGGAAGGAGAACCCACATCCTTTCATCTTTCCCTTTCCCTCTCCTTCCCTCTTTCTTGACGAAGCAACCATTGGTTGCGAAAGCTAGAATTTTGTGTGTATGTATGTGTTTGTTTGTGTTTCTATCAACCTGCCAGCGCTTTCGTGTGGTAAGTCACATCATCTTTCTTTTTAAATATATTTTTCCCGCGTGGAATGTTTCCCTATTATATTCATAAATTATTTAACAGTTACATTGCAGACCCATACACATTCCCTGATACACTTACACATGGAATAACTTATCTGAAACCTAAAGATCAAGCAGACACAGCAAACCCTGTGGTGTCACCGCCAGACACCACACTTGCTAGGTGGTAGCTTTAAATCGGCCGCGGTCCATTAGTACATGTCGGACCCGCGTGTCGCCACTGTGTGATCGCAGACCGAGCGCCACCACAAGGCAGGTCTCGAGATACGGACTAGCACTTGCCCCAGTTGTACGGACAACATTGCTAGCAACTACACGGACGAAGCATAGCTCATTAGCAGAGCAGATAGTTAGAATAGCCTTCAGCTAAGTCCATGGCTACGACCTAGCAAGGCACCATTAGCCTTACATAGCAATCGATAATTATCGTCTAAAGCATGTCTCAACAAGAACGATGTATACAACAAGGATGGATTAAAGTTAAGTATTCCAAAAGCAACGTACTTTTCTTTATAGCATTAATTGAGCATCCTGTTTCAGACTTCAAGATATTCTGCGTGAGCTTATAGCGTGCATATCGGCCCCCTCAAAAAAACACTGTGTTGGCACTTCTGTCGACACATCACATGGCGACGAGTTAAAAAAAAGGGTCTTGTTCTTTCTACTTGCTTACATTTACTTGTGTCATGGCTTCGCCACATTCTCCAGATGTACTGTCCGAATTTTATCGCTTGCAGAATCAGCAGACGCAGGCGGTATTGGATGCCCTTGGACAGCTCGTCCAGGGTCAACGTGCCATGCAAACCGATGCGGCAGCCGCCGCTTCACCGCTACCGCAGCCACAACATGCAGTTGCACCGCCGTTTCGCAACTTTGACGCGGTGCAGGAAACATGGACCGAGTGGTCACGCCAGTTGGGATTTCATCTCGTCGCCTACAGAATTCAAGGTAACGAGCGGCAGCCTCATTTATTGTCGTGGGTAGGGGTGCAAACGTACCGTGTGATAGTGAAATTATTTCCCCGACGCGACGTAGCGACTCTGTCCTACAATGAAATTTTGTCGGCATTGGACGCCTATTTCAAAGAAACAGTCAATGTCGTTGCAAAAAGGTATACTTTCTTTCGTACAAAACGTATGGCCGGTCAAACTAATAGGGAGTGGGTTGCAACTTTGCAAGGCCTTACAAGGGATTGTGCTTTTGAGTGTGACTGTGGGCTCCCTTATTCAGATACAATGGTAGGTGATGCAATAGCACAGAACGTTTCTGATGTTCACATACGGGAACAGATTTTGAAACTAGTTAATCCCTCCCTTCAGCAAGTGATAGACATATTGGATAGACAAGACACGCTTGACTTTGCTCAGGAATCATTTGCAACTTTGCCAGCCGTGTGTAACATTAACCGGCCCGCCGGGCGCGCTGCACGGACAGGTAAACTGCCCTCGCACACGTCCGCGCAGCGGCCGCCACGCTCTAAACCAGATGTGCCGCGCCAGCATACAAATGCAGTGAAATCATGCCCGCGGTGTGCTACTAGACATTCGCGTGACAATTGCCCGTCACGCCGAGCTATTTGCTTTTTCTGTAATAAAAAAGGACATGTTCAAAGTGTTTGCCAGAAAAAGCTCAATCAGACAATCACAACCATGCCAGGCCTTTTGCTTCGCGCCGGAATCGAACCACGAATAATCAGGCTCGGGAACCTTTGCCCATGGACATTCATGTAGTTAATTCCACTTTGTCCAGTGCCACTGCCTCTAACAGTGACTGTGTTCATCCCACACAAAGTGTGCGTCGACGCCACCGGAAATCACGTCAATTAGCAAGTGATGCTGTACCTGTATCAGTTCAAATTGCACGAGACAGTCGCTCTTGTCGTCAGCAGGACAATAAACTTTTTGTAGATTTGGACTTTAATGGCAAGGTCATACCATTCCAGCTCGATACCGGAGCTGCAGTTTCATTGCTCAATCACGACACGTACAAACAACTGGGCAAACCTCCGTTGCGTGCCGCGAATGTTAAGTTACATAGTTATTCAGGACAGCGTATCCCTGTGTTAGGACAGTGCACTCTTCTTGCAACATACAAGGGACAAACAAAACTTGTGTCATTTTACGTTCTTCGTTCTTCTACTGCAGTGAACTTGTTTAGTTTCGATTTATTTCAGTTGTTTAACATGTCAATAGTAAATCAGGTCCTATCAGTGAATCAGACTGTGCCTTCAGACAGTGTTTCTCGTCTGTGTGAAGAATTTGCAGACATTTTTGCACCGGGCTTAGGTTGCACTAAAAACTATGAAGCACATTTGGAACTGAAAGTCAACGCGCAACCGAAATGTTTCAGAGCGCGCAATGTTCCTCACGCATTGCGTGATGAGGTCGCAAGAACATTACACGATTTAGAATCACAAGGTGTGAGTGAATGTGCGCAATGCCTCTTCCATTTCAGCTCCGCTTCATCGCTTACGCCGTACAGGTGTTCCGTTCGTCATGGACGACGGCATGCGACCGCGCTTTTCGCCAGTTGAAATCGGCGTTGCTTTCTAATACTTGCCTTACGCCATTCGATCCCCAGAAACCCCTTTTGTTGATGGCAGATGCATCGGATTTCGGGATCGGTGCTATGCTTGCGCACAGAGAAGAGTCGCATTCTCGGGAGGACGCGTTGTTGTTCTTTTTGTCATTGTATCGCTCTCAGCCCCGACATGGTCGCTCGCCGGCTGAGTTGCTCCACGGTCGTCCTCATCGAACCTTGATGTCTTTGCTGCATCCGCCGCATCAGGTTCCTGTGCAGCGGCAGATTCCTGCTTTTGCTCCAGGCGACGTAGTATTCTATCGCAACTATCGAGGTTCATGGCGTTGTTAGGCTCCCCACCTCATCGCATACGTCAACATGGGGTCGTCCCCACGGCGGGCGGAAGCCTTATAACACCACCATTCGCCGATTTGCGGGGGAGGAATGTGGTGTCACCGCCAGACACCACACTTGCTAGGTGGTAGCTTTAAATCGGCCGCGGTCCATTAGTACATGTCGGACCCGCGTGTCGCCACTGTGTGATCGCAGACCGAGGGCCACCACAAGGCAGGTCTCGAGATACGGACTAGCACTCGCCCCAGTTGTACGGACGACATTGCTAGTGACTACACGGACGAAGCATAGCTCATTAGCAGAGCAGATAGTTACAATAGCCTTCAGCTAAGTCCATGGCTATGACGTAGCAAGGCGCCATTAGCCTTACATAGCAATTGATAATTATCGTCTAAAGCATGTCTCAACAAGAACGATGTATACAACAAGGATGGATTAAAGTTAAGTATTCCAAAAGCAACGTACTTTTCTTTATAGCATTAATTGAGCGTCCTGTTTCAGACTTCACGATATTCTACGTGAGCTTATAGCGTGCATATCGGCCCCCTCAAAATAATACTGTGTCGGCACTTCTGTCGACACATCAAACCCAGCTACATATCACCCCATAACATGCCTACCAACAATATACAAAATATTAACTTCAGTCATAACACAGAAATTAATGACACATACAACAGAGAACAAAATTATAAATAAAGAACAAAAAGGCTGTTGCAAAGGAGCACAAGGATGTAAAGAGCAACTGATAATAGATGCAGAGGTGACATATCAAGCTAAAACTAAACAAAGGTCGCTACACTACGCATACATTGATTACCAAAAAGCTTTTGATAGTGTACCCCATTCATGGTTACTACAGATACTGGAAATATACAAAGTAGATCCTAAATTGATACAGCTCCTAAACATAGTAATGAAAAATTGGAAAACCACACTTAATATACAAACAAATTCGAATAATATCACATCACAGCCAATACAGATTAAGTGTGGAATATACCAAGGAGACTCATTAAGTCCTTACTGGTTCTGCTTTGCTCTGAACCCACTATCCAACATGCTAAATAATACAAATTATGGATACAATATTACTGGAACATACCAACACAAAATCACACATTTGCTATACATGAATGATCTAAAACTACTGGCAACAACAAATCAACAACTCAACCAATTACTAAAGATAACAGAAGTATTCAGCAATGATATAAATATGGCTTTTGGAACAGACAAACGTAAGAAAAATAGCATAGTCAAGGGAAAACACACTAAACAAGAAGATTACATATTGGATAACCACAGCGATGGAAAAAAACAGATGCCTATAAATATCTAGGATACAGACAAAAAATGGGAATAGATAATGCAAATATTAAAGAAGAACTAAAAGAAAAATGTAGACAAAGACTAACAAAAATACTGAAAATAGAACTGACAGCAAGAAACAAGACAAAACTATAAATATCTATGCTATACCAATATTGACCTACTCATTTGGAGTAGTGAAATGGAGTAACACAGACCTAGAAGCACTCAATACACTTACACGATCCCAATGCCACAAATATAGAATACATCACATACATTCAGCAACTGAAAGATTCACATTAAGCAGAAAGGAAGGAGGAAGGGGATTTATCGACATAAAAAACCTACATTATGGACAGGTAGACAATTTAAGAAAATTCTTTCTAGAACGAGCAGAAACTAGCAAAATACACAAAGCAATCACTCATATAAATACATCGGCTACACCACTGCAATTTCATAACCACTTCTACAACCCTTTAGATCACATAACATCAACAGATACGAAGAAAGTAAATTGGAAAAAGAAAACACTACATGGCAAGCACCCGTATCAACTAACACAGCCACACATCGATCAATACGCATCCAACACATGGCTAAGAAAAGGCAATATATACAGTGAGATGGAAGGATTCATGATTGCAATACAGGATCAAACAATAAACACCAGATATTACAGTAAGCATATTATTAAAGATCCCAATACCACAACAGATAAATGCAGACTTTGCAAACAACAAATAGAAACAGTAGATCACATCACAAGCGGATGTACAATACTAGCAAATACAGAATACCCCAAAAGACATGACAATGCAGCAAAAATAATACATCAACAACTTGCCATACAACATAAACTAATAAAACAACACATTCCCACATACAAGTATGCACCACAAAATGTACTGGAGAATGATGAATACAAATTATACTGGAACAGAACCGTTATAACAGATAAAACAACACCACATAACAAACCTGACATCATACTCACCAATAAGAAGAAGAAATTAACACAACTAATCGAAATATCTATACTCAATACAACAAATATACAAAAGAAAACCGGAGAAAAAATTGAAAAATACATCCAACTGGCTGAGGAAGTCAAGGATATGTGGCATCAGGATAAAGTTGACATTATACCAATTATACTATCAACTACAGGAGTCATGCCACACAATATCCACCAGTACATCAATGCAATAAAGCTACATCCAAATTTATATATACAACTACAGAAATCTGTAATTATTGATACATGTTCAATTACCCGAAAGTTCCTAAATGCAATATAACATATACCGTACAGTTAAAAGGAAGTCACGCTTGATCAAGGTCCGCGTCACTTTCCATTTTTGACCAGACATAACGTCTGAGAAAAGAAAGAAATAATAATAATAATAATAATAATAATAATAATAAAGTATATGATCCAACAGTCAACATAAAATGCTCCATCTCCTCCATCATCATCATCATCATCATCATCATCATCATCATCATCATCCGTTCCATTCATTTCTGAGCAAACCTATTTTACAGTGCCACATTTAGAAGGAAATTTTACCGCCAATATGGAGTCATGAATTTAATATAACTAGTTACTAATTTCTTTTCTGAGGAAACTACAGCACAAATAAACCAGGTAATCATAGCTCATTCATATAATACCCTGACACAAGAAATTCTCATTGTCAAGATTGACAGGTCTACGCAACACATTAAATAATTAATAATATTACAATATTTCACTACAAGTTAATGTACTGTGTGTGAGAGAGTACCCCATATTAATACAATAATTCTGTATGAGTTGAAGGAATGTCCTAATAACACAGTTGATTAGTTGCAAGAAAGATTTATTTACAAAGTACACTACAATGACATGCCCATGTTCAATCATGACACAAAACACATTGAAGTCTTTGCTCCATACAAAGAATAAATCTCCCTTCATTCACCTGCGATGCATGCTCCTGTCAATATCTTCAGAGAGAACCCCCCTCCCCCTCATAGTGAGGAGTGCTGGAGAGGAGGTGTGTCTGAGTGAGCCAGCGTGTACAGGTGCGCGTGAACAGCTGTGTAATGGCTGGCTGCTTTGTATGCCGTAGTTGGGCCATTTCTGGGACTAATGTGATGTTTATTTTTTTGTTTTTTGTCCATATAAATCTCTTTTTCAGTACATATGTATCGGACACAGGATAGTGGACAGAAAACCTTTTTATGTATCGGTTTTTTAAATGTCAAATGTACATTACTTAAATTTTTATAACAGATTGGATCTATACAGTTAATAATTACAATTTTTTTAAAATACTGTATATTTATAATTTATTTCAACAATTAAAGACACAAATTACATTTTTTCTTGCATAAGATACTGTGAGATTGAATAATAGCAGTTCTGCAGAAGGTACGTTGTTGCAAACTCTGTAGTTCAGGAAGAGATTTTATATGTCTTGGTAATCTGTTGTATAGTTTTGTTCCTGCATGATATACACCTTTTTGGCATAATGTGGTGTTACAATGATTAACATGTATGTCACTGCCTGACCTGGAACTGTAATCATGGACACTTTTGTTTTGAGGAAAAAGGTTTTCTTTCCTCAGTATACTTTTTTTGACATGCATGACTACTTACAATATATAAATGCAGGGAAGGGGTAGGATCTATAGATCTTTAAAGAAAGGTTTGCATAGTTTTCTGCTCTTCACTTGTTTCATTATTCTTATAATTGACTTCTGTTTCCTGAAAACTGTTATTGTGTGGTGTACATTTTCCCAGAAAATGACACCGTACTTCAGTACTGAATGTACACGAGCATAGTACACAGCCCTAACTGTTTCTGCACTAGTATTGTTGCAAAGAATTCTTACTACACAGCTCATTTTTGCTAATTTTGAATTTACAGATGTGATATGAGTGCTCCATTTAAGATTTTCCTGGATATGAATCCAAAGAAATTTAGTTTCATTGACAGCACTAATGTTTTAGTTATCTATACATATTACGGATTGTACCACATTTTTATTTTGATTGGTGTGGAAATTCATGAGTACTGTTTTTTTGGGGATTAACTATTAGCCTGTTTCTGGTAAACAATTCAGACACTCCTTTTGTAATATCTTTTGCAGATGCAGTAAGATTTTCTTCTTTATTCCCTTCAATCAATAGACTGGTGTCATTTGCAAACAGTATTGGTTAAGAATCCCTAACGAGTGATGGGAAATCACTAATGTACACCAACAAAAGAAAGGGACCTAAAATGGAGACCTGTGGAACATCATGACTTAGTGCACATGGTTCTGACAGGTGTACCTGGAGTTCATTTCCTTCCATGTACTTAATTTCAGTTACCTGAGAGCGATATTCCAGATATGATTTAACCCATTGATTTGGCACACCTCTTACACCATACCGTTCATGCTTCCTCAGAAGCACATAATGATCAATCACAACAAAAGCTTTTGTTAGGTCCAAGAACAAACCTGAGCTATTTCTGTAGTTGTCCACTACATTTAAGACATGGTTTATCAGACTAAAAATGGCTGTTTCAAATTGATCGCTGTGGTCTGAAGCCATGATGACATCCAGAAATAATATTGTCACATAGAAGAAGGTGTAATTATATGAATGGCAGACACTAACTTCACTGAACGAAGGTTTATTCAGCACTTGCACATACAAGAGTGCGGAGCGAACTGCCTCCGGCCAGAACACATATCGTATATAGGGTGGTCCGTTGATTGTGACCAGGCCAAATATCTCACAAAATAAGCATCAAACGAAAAAACTACAAAGAATGAAACTTGTATAGCTTGACGGGGGAAACCAAATAGCGCTATGGTTGGCCCGCTAGATGGTGCTGCCACAGGTCAAATGGATATCAACTGTATTTTTTTAAATACGAGCCCCCATTTTTTAATACATATTCATGCAGTACGTAAAGAAATATGAATGTTTTAGTTGGGCCACTTTTTTTGCTTTGTGATAGATGGCGCTGTAACAGTCACAAACATATGGGTCACAATTTTAGATGAACAGTTGGCAACAGGTAGGTTTTTTAAATTAAAATACAGAATGTAGGTACATTTGAACATTTTATTTTGGTTGTTCCAATATGATACATGTACCTTTGTGAACTTATCATTTCTGAGAATGCACGCTGTTACAGCGTGATTACCTGTAAATACCATATTAATGCAATAAATGCTCAAAATGATATCCGTCAACGTCAATGCATTTGGCAATACGTGTAACATTCCTCTTAACAGTGAGTAGTTCATCTTGTGTAATGTTCGCACATGCATTGGCAATGTGCTGACGCATGTTGTCAGGCATTATCAGTGGATCATGATAGCAAATATCCTTTAACTTTTCCCACAGAAAGAAATCCGGAGACATCAGATCTGGTGAACGTGTGGGCCATGGAATGGTGCTTCGATGACCAATCCATCTGTCATGAAATATGCTATTCAGTACCGCTACCGCTTCAACCGCATGTGAGCTACGTGCCAGGCATCCATCATGTTGGAAGTACATCGCCATTCTGCCATGCAGTGAAACATCTTGTAGTAACATAGGTATAACATTATGTAGTAGGAAATCAGCATACATTGCGCCATTTAGATTGTTGTTGTGTTGTTGCGGTCTTCAGTCCTGAGACTGGTTTGATGCAGCTCTCCATGCTACTCTATCCTGTGCAAGCTTCTTCATCTCCCAGTACCTACTGCAACCTACATCCTTCTGAATCGGCTTAGTGTATTCATCCCTTGGTCTCCCTCTACGATTTTTACCCTCCACGCTGCCCTCCAATACCAAATTGGTGATCCCTTGATGCCTCAGATCATGTCCTACCAACCAATCCCTTCTTCTGGTCAAGTTGTGCCACAAACATCTCTTCTTCCCAATCCTATTCAATACTTCCTCATTAGTTATGTGATCTACCCATCTATTCTTCAGCATTCTTCTGTAGCACCACATTTCGAAAGCTTCTATTCTCTTCTTGTCCAAACTATTTATCGTCCATGTTTCACTTCCATACATGGCTACACTCCATACAAATACTTTCAGAAATGCCTCTTGACACTTAAATCTATACTCGATGTTAACAAATTTCTCTTCTTCAGAAACGCTTACCTCGCCATTGCACGTCTACATTTTATATCCTCTCTACTTCGACCATCATCAGTTATTTTGCTCCCCAAATAGCAAAACTCCTTTACTACTTTAAGTGTCTCATTTCCTAATCTAATTCCCTCAGCATCACCCGACTTAATTTGACTACATTCCATTATCCTCGTTTTGCTTTTGTTGATGTTCATCTTATATCCTCCTTTCAAGACACTATCCATTCCGTTCAACTGCTCTTCCAAGTCCTTTGCTGTCTCTGACAGAATTACAATGTCATCGGCGAACCTCAAAGTTTTTATTTATTCTCCATGGATTTTAATACCTACTCCGAATTTTTCTTTTGTTTCCTTTACTGCTTGCTCAATATACAGATTGAATAACATCGGGGAGAGGCTACAACCCTGTCTTACTCCCTTCCCAACAACTGCTTCCCTTTCATGTCCCTCGACTCTTATAACTGCCATCTGGTTTCTGTACAAATTGTAAATAGCCTTTCGCTCCCTGTATTTTACCCCTGCCACCTTCAGAATTTGAAAGAGAGTATTCCAGTCACCATTGTCAAAAACTGTCTCTAAGTCTACAAATGCTAGAAACGTAGGTTTGCCTTTCCTTAATCTTTCTTCTAAGATAAGTCGTAAGGTCAGTATTGCCTCACGTGTTCCAGTATTTCTACAGAATCCAAAATGATCTTCCCCGAGGTCGGCTTCTACTAGCTTTTCCATTCGTCTGTAAAGAATTCGTGTTAGTATTTTGCAGCAGTGACTTATTAAACTGATAGTTTGGTAATTTTTACATCTGTCAATACCTGCTTTCTTTGGGATTGGAATTATTATATTCTTCTTGAAGTCTGAGGGTATTTCGCCTGTCTCATACATCTTGCTCACCAGATGGTAGAGTTTTGTCAGGACTGGCTCTCCCATGGCCGTCAGTAGTTCCAATGGAATGTTGTCTACTCCCAGGGCCTTGTTTCGACTCAGGTCTTTCAGTGCTCTGTCAAACTCTTCATGCAGTATCGTATCTCCCATTTCATCTTCATCTACATTCTCCTCCATTTCCATAATATTGTCCTCAAGTACATCGCCCATGTATAGACCATCTATATACTCCTTCCTCCTTTCTGCTTTCCCTTCTTTGCTTAGAACTGGGTTTCCATCTGAGCTCTTGATGTTCATACAAGTGGTTCTCTTATCTCCAAAGGTCTCTTTAATTTTCCTGTAGGCAGTATCTATCTTACCCCTAGTGAGATAAGCCTCTACGTCCTTACATTTGTCCTCTATCCATCCCTCCTTAGCCATTTTGCACTTCCTGTCGATCTCATTTTTGAGACGTTTGTATTCCTTTTTGCCTGCTTCATTTACTGCATTTTTATATTTTCTCCTTTCATCAATTAAATTCAATATTTCTTCTGTTACCCAAGGATTTCTATTAGCCCTCATCTTTTTACCTACTTGATCCTCTGCTGCCTTCACTACTTCATCCCTCAAAGCTACCCATTCTTCTTCTACTGTATTTCTTTCCCCCATTCCTGTCAATTGTTCCCTTATGCTCTCCCTGAAACTCTGTACAACCTCTGGTTGGTTGGTTGGTTTGGGGGAAGAGACCAAACAGCGAGGTCATCGGTCTCATCGGATTAGGGAAGGACGGAGAAGGAAGTCGGCCGTGCCCTTTCAAAGGAACCATCCCGGCATTTGCCTGGAGTGATTTAGGGAAATCACGGAAAACCTAAATCAGGATGGCCGGACGCGGGATTGAACCGTCGTCCTCCCGAATGCGAGTCCAGTGTGCTAGCCAGTACAACCTCTGGTTCTTTCAGTTTATCCAGGTCCCATCTCCTTAAGTTCCCACCTTTTTGCAGTTTCTTCAGTTTTAACCTACAGGCCATAACCAATAGATTGTGGTCAGAGTCCCTATCTGCCTTTGGAAATGTCTTACAATTTAAAACCTGGTTCCTAAATCTCTGTCTTACCATTATATAATCTATCTGATACCTTTTAGTATCTCCAGGGTTCTTCCATGTATACAACCTTCTTTCATGATTCTTAAACCAAATGTTAGCTATGATTAAGTTATGCTCTGTGCAAAATTCTAACAGACGGCTTCCTCTTTCATTTCTCTCCCCCAATCCATATTCACCCACTACATTTCCTTCTCTCCCTTTTCCTACTCTCGAATTCCAGTCACCCATGACTATTAAATTTTCGTCACCCTTCACTATCTGAATAATTTCTTTTATCTCATCATACATTTCTTCAATTTCTTCGTCATCTTCAGAGCTAGTTGGCATTAAAACTTGACTACTGTAGTAGGCATGGGCTTCGTGTCTATCTTGGCCACAATAATGTGTTCACAATGCTGTTTGTAGTAGCTTACCCGCATTCTTATTTTCTTATTCATTATTAAACCTACTCCTGCATTACCCCTGTTTGATTTTGTGTTTATAACCCTGTAGTCACCTGACCAAAAGTCTTGTTCCTCCTGCCTCCGAACTTCACTAATTCCCACTATATCTAACTTTAACCTATCCATTTCCCATTTTACATTTTCTAACCTACCTGCCCGATTAAGTGATCTGACATTCCATGCTCCGATCCGTAGAATGCCAGTTTTCTTTCTCCTGATAACGACGTCCACTTGAGTAGTCCCCGCCCGTAGATCGAAATGGGGGACTATTTTACCTCCGGAATATTTTAGCCAAGAGGACGCCATCATCATACAGTAAAGCTGCATGCCATCGGGAAAAATTACGGCCGTAGTTTCCCCTTGCTTTCAGCTGTTTGCAGTACCAGCACAGCAAGGCCGTTTTGGTTATTGTTACAAGGCCAGATCAGTCAATCATCCAGACTGTTGCTCTTGCAACTACTGAAAAGGCTGCTGCCCCTCTTCAGGAACCACACGTTTGTCTGGCCTCTCAACAGATACCCCTCCGTTGTGGTTGCACCTATGGTACGGCTATCTGTATCGCTGAGGCACGCAAGCCTCCCCACCAACGCCAAGGTCCATGGTTCATGGGGGGAGGCCATTTAGATTGCCATTGATAAAACGGGGGCCAATTATCCTTCCTCCCATAATGCCGCACCATACATTAACCCACCACGATTGCTGATGTTCCACTTGTCGCAGCCATCGTGGATTTTCTGTTGCCTAATAGTACATATTACGCCGGTTTACTTTACAGCTGTTGGTGAATGATGCTTTGTCGGTAAATAGAACGTGTGCAAAAAATCTGTCATTCTCCCGTAATTTTCTTGTGTCCAGTGGCAGAACTGTACATGACGTTCGAAGTCGTTGCCATGCAATTCCTGGTGCATAGAAATATGGTACAGGTCCATCAATGTTGATGAGGCATTCTCAACACCGATGTTTTTGAGATTCCCGATTCTCGCGCAATTTGGCTGCTACTGATGTGTGGATTCGCTGTGATAGCAGTTATAACACCTACTTGGGCGTCATCATTTGTTGCAGGTCGTGGTTGACATTTCACATGTGGCTGAACACTTCCTGTTTCCTTAAATAACGTAACTATATGGCGAACGGTTCAGACACTTGGATGATGTCATCCAGGATACCGACCAGCATACATAGCACACTTCCATTGGGCATTTTGATCAAAATAGCCATACATCAACATGATATCACAATTGGCAAATGGAAAATGGTCCATTTTAACCCGGGTAATGTATCACGAAGCAAATCCCGTCTGCACTGGCGGAATGTTACGTGATACCACGTACTTACATGTTTGTGACTACTGCAACGCCATCTATCACAAAGCGAAAAAAGTGGTCCAACTAAAACGTTCATATTTCTTTACATACTACACGAATATGTAATAAAAATGGGGGTTCCTATTTAAAAATGCAGTTGATATCTGTCTTACCTATGGCAGCGCCATCTAGCGGACCAACCATAGCGCCATCTGGTTTCCCCCTTCAAGCTAGACGAGTTTCGTTCTTTGTAGTATTTTCATTTGATGCTTATTTCATGAGATATTTGGTCCAGTCACTATTAATGAACCACCCTGTATATACAGTTACAGAACATTCAAGTGCAATGATTCTTGACATTTGAGGATACTTCTAGAATGTACTCAAACCGAATACAGAAATGAAAATTTTACAGTTCAGGTGAGTTTTGAACTCACAACCCTCCCTGCAACAGTCTAGTATCATAACCACTACACCACAGCTTTTTCTGCAACATTGCTCCCTCCTAAAGAAAGCAGTGTCTCAGTGTTTCGTCCTTCTTGTCCGGGAATGAGTCACTGGTCCTACACACTTCAACTCCCAATGACTGATGTTCGCCCTGGCGGTGCTCTTCTTAGAACTTCCTTTGCTGCTATTCTCTTCGTCACCTTTCTGCTTGTTGCCTGTTGCTGGAGCTTCGAATTTACCCTGGGTTGCAGGATCCTTATAGGGCTTTATTTTAAGGACGTGGACCGTATCTCCGATCTTTCGTCGTCTTGTGTTGGGGTCGAAATCTTCAACTTCATAAGTAACATCAGACAACTGTCTTACAACCTTATAATGTCCAAAGTAGCGCCTGAGGAGCTTCTCAGAGAGAGCAACCTTCCGAACAGGAGTGAATATCCAGGCAAGGTCACCAGGCTGGTAGGCAACAGGGCGGTGGCTTGCGTCATACCTTCAGCGATTGTTTTCTTGAGCCTGCAGCGTGCGGAGTCAAGCTAACTGCAGAGCTTCCTCAGTCATGGTTAACACCTAGCTGATGTAGTCATTGTCCACATCATCAGGATGTAATGGAAACAGTGTCCATCAACATTGTCGCCTCACGCCCATGCACCAGGAAAAATGGCGTAAATCCTGTGGTGTCTTGTTTGGTGGTGTTGTAGGCAAACGTCATGAAAGGTAGCACCTCATCCCAGTTGCTCTGCTCAACACTGACGAACATCAATAGCATGTCAGCCAAAGTCTGATTGAGGCGTTCAGTAAGCCCATTAGTTTGCGGATGGTAGGTAGTTGTCATGTGATGGATAATGTTGCACCGATGGTTTATCTCTGTCACTCGATCTGTAATTAATGACCATGGGGCACCGTGTGTTAATGAAATGTCTTCCAAGATGAATTTGGCTACCGTGAAAGCTTCAGCTGTTTCCACGGCTCTTGTAATGGCATATCATGTCAGATAATCAATGCAAACAATAATCCATCTATTGCCACTAGCAGACATTGGAAATCACCTGAGGAGGTCAATCCCAACATGCTGGAAAGGCGTTTCGGCTGGTGGAATTGGCATGAGTCGGCCAGGTGGTTTCTGAGGAACTGTCTTTCTCCTCTGGGACTCTCAACAGTGGGACACATAGTGACGGACACTCCTAAATAAACCTGGCCAGAAAAATCTCTTGAGGTGCCTATCATATGTCTTAATATATCCTAAATGTCTGGCCTCAGGTGTGTCATGGAACATCTAAGCGCATGTGTTTAGGAATCACTGGTAGCCATGTCTTTCCAAACGGATCTAAGTTTTTCTTGCAATGTAATCCATTAACTACCTTTCACATCCTCTGACTGATTTAAGGCAAGCATAATTTGAGATATCTTGGTGTCCTTCTTCTGCTCAGCAGAGAGATCCTGGAGTGCAGCGAGATAGTCACTATCTTCGTCAAAGTCTTGATGGTCTTGCACTGGGTTTCTTGAGAGACAGTTGACATCTTGTTGTTTTCTTTCACTTTTGCACATTATGGTAATGTCATACTCTTAGACATAGTACCCATCTGGCGAGTCATCCTTTTGGATCCTTAAGACCTGTCAACCAACAAAGTGAATGATGGCCTGTAACAACTGTGAATGGCCTTCCATAGAAATACTGTCGAATTCTGAACAAGGCCCAGATCACAGCAAGACATTCTTTTTCTGTATTTGAGTAGTTTCTCTTGGGTTTTGTAGGTGTCCTAGAAGCCTAGGCTATAATCGTCTCTTTTCCGTCCAAAATTTGCACCAGAACAGCACCGATCCCATACCCACTGGCATCTGTGTGTATTTCTGTAGATGTTCTCTCATCATACAGACCAAGTACAGGGTCAGTCATCAGGGCTTTTTGCAACACATCAAAAGAAACTTGTTGAGCACCACCCCAGATAAATTTAGCATTGGCTTTTAACAACTCTTGGAGTGGCCTGGCTTTGACACAAAAGTCTTTGATAAAATGACAGTAATAAGCACGTAATCCGAGGAAGCTTGTCACATCTCTAATATTTTTAGGAATAGGAAATTCCGTTATACATCTCACCTTTTCTGGGTCTGGCTGCACACCTTCATTTGACACAAGGTGTCCAAGTATTTTGATTTCTTTTGCTCCAAAGAGACACTTTCTTGGATTAAGTTTCAGTCCGCCTTGTTTGAGACAGTTAAGAACGGCCCTCAGTATTTTTATATGTTCATCAAATGTCTCTGAGAACACTATAATGTCATCTAAATAACAAAGACATATTGTCCACTTCAGGTGACTTAGAAGATTATCCATCATCCATTCAAAAGTTGCTGGTGCATTACACAAACCAAACAGCATCACCTTAAACTCATACAGATCATCGGGGTGATAAATGCAGTTTTCTCATGATCAGCCTCATCTACTTCAATTTGCCAGTATCCCAAGTACATGTCCATGGTTGAGAAAAACTTAGGGTATCATCAATTCGTGGAAGAAGGTAAATGTCGTTTTTAGTTATCTTATTAAGCTTCCTGTAATCAACACAAAAGGGCCACCTGCCATTCTTCTTCCTGACAAGAACCACCGGTGATGACCATGGGCTCTGCGAAGGCTGAATGTTGTCATTCTTCATCATTTTCTCTACCTCATCGCGAATTATTCGATGCTCCATTGCTGACACTCGGTATGCTCTCTGGCTTATTGGCTGATGGTCTCCAGTGCTAATCCAGTGCTTCACCGTCGATTTGTCTAATTTGCTCTTCACCTGTGGATTGAAGCATTCAGAGAACTCTTGAAGAATGGCAAGCAGCTTCTTCCATAGTGCCTTAGTGAGATCTGGTGAAAGTTAAGCTAGAAGATGTTGTCTCATAGTGGTAGAGCTAATTTTGCCCACAGACTCAGCATGTGAAGTTTCTATGATGCTCAGCTATTTTGCAATTAATGGCTCAATGTTTGCTATGCACATGCGTCTTGGAAGGATCTGCAGTTCTCGGTGACAGTTAACTATTCACAATTCACCAAATCTGTTCTTAAACGAGACAACAGAGGCTGGGATGACCAAGTTATTCTTCAGTGGTATGCTTCTCTTACATGTCACTACTGGATCCATGGCATGACATATGACAATTACCTTTCTAGTGCTGACTGCAGGAATGATCACTCCATCCAGCACACATAGTCTCCACACACTAAGATGTGCATCTTCCTGTCCACACTATCTCATCTTGTCTAGCATAATCTTCGAATGACCACAATCTATAATAGCCTGAGAAGATTTCAAAAAGTCCCAACCGAGAATGACATCATGACTACACTCTTGTAAGATGAAGAAATCTAAGGCTTGTGTATGGCCACTTATACCCAAATGAATGACACATCTTCCTGTAGGTTTTACATACTTTCCATTAACCACCTTCAGCAGAGATGTTTTGTTGTTAATGAATATGGTTTTCTGCAACTGGCAATGGTACTTCTCCGAAATGACTGAATATGATGCTCCAGAGTCCACAAGAGCTTGGGCTGGTTGGCCATCCATGAAGATATCGATCTAGTTTCCTATCATTTTTGTAGTGATCGACGGTAGAGGATTTTGCTCTTCAGCGGCCTCACCTCCAAGGAAGGTCACACCCTCTAGTTTTCCAGGTTGCAGCGGCTAGGTGATTGGCTGGAGCTTCTAAACAGTGATGGAGACCTTGATCGGCTTGTTGGGGAGCATCCTCTCCAGCAGCTAGTTTGCAGCGATGGTGACCTGTGTCGCCCTGCACCCACATCATCTTGTTCATCTTCATTGTCCTGGAGTTGGCTTTGGCTAAGATCGGTCTGCTGTCTTCAGGCACAGGCGTCATTGAATATCCAGCACTGTTCTCAACAATAGCGTACCACATGTCCCAGTCATCCTCATTGGAAACATACTAGTTGGTTATCTGGGTCCTCCAGACATCAGTCTTCCTTGGTGCCCAAATAGGTTCCTCATGTGGCATTGTAGGAACATAGCTTTGCCTGGGTCTTGACTTTTTCACCGTTTTAAAGGGAAATGAAGGACAAGAGATTGGGTTCAATGTCTGTTCCACTTCCTCCCTTATGACCTCTTGAAGCGTCTTGGTTTTTTGCTCGCCGTGCAATCCAAGTGCCTTCTGAACTTCCTCTCTCACTATTTGATGAAGAACACTTGTGAAATCAGTTTCTTCCTCCATCACAGACATTGATACAACGTTTGGAAGCCGTTCAAACTTCTTGTGTGTAATTCATTTTTGATGCATTTTCTCGGTACACTGGTACCATTTTATGAAGTTGTCTGCTATCAAAACTTCCTTCACGAGTAGGGCTTGATACATGTCCTCAGCAACACCCTTCATGAGATGTGCAACCTTATCTTCCTCCTTCATTCTAGGATCCACTATTTTACACAGCTCCAAACGTCTTGAATGTAGGATGCTGTAGTTTCTCCTGGACGCTGTGCCCTGCGCTTTATCTTCAGCCTTGCACTTCTTTCGTTGTGTGTTGCTGAAACACTTGCACATTTTCGCCTGGAATACTTCCCAGCTTGTGAACTTCTCTTCACTGTTCTCATACCATTGCTTGGCAGTGCCTTCCAAGTAGAAAAATATGTTAGCCAAACACACAGTGTCATCTCATTTGTTAAATTTGGCTATACGCTCATATATCTTCAGCCATTTGTTTGGATCCTGGCCATCATCACCAGAGAACCTGGAAGGATGTCTCATGTGGTGGCACACAGTTGCTGTCATTGTAACTGTAACTTCTTCTTCTTCTTCTTCTTCTTCTTCTTCTTTGGTCTCTGATATACTGCGATCTGCTGAATATGGCTCGAACTCGAGTTTGTCCCCAAGTAAATGGCAGCTCTGTCATGGTCTGATGGGAGTAACTGTGTTGTCGATAATGTGTGCTATCACAAGTTCCAATACCCAGTGCCTCCACCAGAATAATGTCACAAAGAAGAAGGTGTAATTAGATGAATGATGAACACTAACTTCACTGAACAAAGGTTTATTCAGCACTTACAAGAGCATGGAGCGAACTGCCTCTGGCCAGAACACATACAGTGTATATACAGATACAGAACATTCCAGTACAATGGATCTTGACATTTGTGGATACTTCTAGAATGTACTCAATCTGAATATAGAAATTAAAATTTTACAGTTCAGGTGAGTTTTGAACTCACAAGCCTCCATGCAACAGTCTAGTATCATAACCACTACATCACAGCTTCTTCTGCAACAATATTATTCTTATCAAAGAATGTAGTTAGTTTTGAAAGGAACACTTTTTCAATAATTTTCGAAAACCCTGACAGTAGAGACTCAGGCCTATAGTCACCCATACATTGATGATCACCTTTTTTATATAGGGGTATTACTTCTGCCATTTTCAGTTGCTGTGGGAAGACACCACATGATAAGGATGAACTGCATATATCCAATAAAGGTGAAAGTATTTGTCTTGCTGTTATTTTTATAATATAATCTGAAATATCATCAATACCAGTTGAATAATTACTCTTCAGTGGATTAATGGTACTTAGGAGCTCTGTTGGGCCTATTGGACTGAGGAACATGGATATATTATTTATTTAAATAGATGAAAGTTCTTCCCATGTTGTATTAGGTGGATTACCAAATTTTTCCTTCATTAATTTTCCAGCTACAGTCACATAATAAGAATTGAAACTGTTTGCAACTGCCCTAGCGTCAGTGACATTCTTGCCATCATGTGATATCACAATATTTTGTGAGTTGTCTTCTTCGTCATAAGATCATGCACAGCTTTCCACATGGGCTTAGTTTTATTGGATGACTTCATAACATATTTGTCACTTTCCTTAATTTTAGCCTCTTTTATGACATGTTTCAAAACTGGCTTGTATTTTTTGAAATAACCAAGAAATTCTGGACTGCTGTCATACACTCCATCCAAATACTTTCAGAGAAGACTTCATGACACTTAAATCTATACTTGATGTTAACAAATTTCTCTTCTGCAGAAATGCTTTCCTTGTCATGGCCAGTCTACATTTTATATCCTCTCTACTTCAGCCATCATCAGCTATTTTCCTTCCCAGATAGCAGACCTCATCTACTATTTTAAGTGTCTCAAAAAGAATGTAATACCTCCTATTTCAAAGGAAGGAGTTGCTGACAGGTGGGAAAATTACTGAAGTATCAGTTTAATAAGTCATGGTTGCTTTGTACTAACACAAATTCTTTACAAAAGAATAGAAAAACTGGTAGAAGTCGACCTGGGGGAAGATCAGCTTGGATTCTGGAGAAATGTAGGGACACACAAGGTAATACTGACCTTATGACTTATATTAGGAGATAGTTTAAGAAAACTTAGATATGCATTTGACAGTATTGACTAGAATACTCTCTTTGGAATTCTGGTGGTAGCAGGGGTAAAATACAGACAATGAAAGACTACAAAAAAAATTAAGGTACCAAAAGTAAGAAGTTTCTGGGGACTATTGTGCTAACTTCAACTAACTGTAACTTTTAATTAATAGTGCCCTAATGAAAATTAATCATACATATGGAATCAGAATGCTTTGAATGAGAATATGGCTAGTAAACTGTAAAATTTGGTGTAAACAAGAACTTCAGATTTCCAAGTAAGTGCTGTCACGCAGTAAATGTACTGAAAATAATATGAAATTAAGCAAAAAAAATTGGTTATTTCTGGCAGTAGAAAGATATAACAGATGGAAAGAAACCAACTGCTTTGTCACACTCTTACTGCATGTCGGTAGGACAACAGCATGATAACAGATATTCTTGCAGCTCAGAACACAATGATGATTATGATGATGATGATGGATGTAAATATAAAGGAACTCAACTAGTGGTTATTAGTCTCTCAGTCCTCTTAGCATCAGAAGTTAAACATACAAACCGTTTCTTTTTGTTGTTCCTCTCTTTGTTTAATAGTAATAAAAGCTATCAGAAGTTTTGTGCTAGCAACATGAATGTGTAACTAGTCCATTAAAATTCAACTGTCAAAATACAAAATTAAGACTAAAATGGCAACCTAATATATTCAGCTAGTATTTTAGGCCTCAAGATAGAAATAGAGATAGTTTGTCATCAGTGGCAGGTGTAGTTGCAAGGAAAGGGTTGGGTGGCACCTAGGGGCCTAATCTGAGGACAGCCCACCCCCTCCCCTTCCCCCACTGCCGTCCTCTAAGTCTACAGATAATCGAGTTGTCTTTAAATCTTGTTGTAATATCTGTTTCTTTGTAGGACGTGTAGCCCATGGCTTGCGTTTCATTGTCTGCTAGGATCTCTGACAGGTGGTGTCCCATGTACATCTGACATTACAAGTCTTGAGCAGTCATACAATCTTCAAATTGAGGCATACTATTAATGTTTCTTCACAGATGCATGGCAGGGGCTGTTTATGTCATAGGAGAAATTCGTGAGTTACATTGGTATGTCCAATTTTGAGATTATATATGGCAATAACTTCCCTTCTTGAGCTTTGTAGCGTAGTCTCCAGTCCTTGGTAGTATTCTTTGATGGTCCATAATTTATTGGATTATATACTATCATGCCATTCAGTTTTCCATTTCTTCAGGATGAGGTGTTGAATGTGCATTCTTAAATCAGTACTTGGGTATCTAGTTCCAATATTTCCATTCCCCTTGCTTCTTTGGCTAGTTTCTTCGCCGGCATGACTTGGTATCCAGAAAAAAATGGTGGATACCCCTGTACTGCGGATGGCAGAGACCTAAGGGCATTTTGGACACAACTTGTGTAATGCTCGCAAAGTATTCAAGGAGTCACTGCATATAATGGAATTGTGTCAAGGGAAAGTCATTATGTTTTGTAGTGCAGTATGGATGGCTATTATCTCTGCAGTATAAATACTGCAGTCTTCTGATAGAGAATGTTGTTCTTGATGCCAGTTGTGTACATATGCATAGCTGATTCATTCATCATCTTTGGAGCTGTCTGTGTATGGAAGATTAAAATGAGGGTACTCTTGGATGACTGAATAAAATCCACAGCAATAAAAACTAGATGTTATACTGTCTTTGGTGTCGCACCCATAGGTCCATCCTTACTGCCTGTTGGGGGAACATCTGTTAAGATTTCCATGAGAAAGAGTACTGCATACAAGTAATCAGAGGATGTTAAAGTTCACATTGGTGGTCTCCCAGTATTACTGCTGCCAGTCGTACTGTTGCCAGCTGTCCTGCTCTAAGGCAGTTCAAGAGTAAACGGATCACTGTACTGTGAAATAAAATGATGTGACAAGGGTTGTTTGGCATTTGATCAATCATGATTGCGACTTAAAGAAATTTTGTTGGCATCATATTTTCAATGATGATATTCCTGCTTGCAAAAGAACGCTATTGATTGGGCTTGTATGGAAAGCTCCAGTTGCCAAACTGACTCCTTTTTAGAATAGGAAGTGCTGCTAACACACAAACAATGCTGCCATAGTACAAGTGAGATAAAATGAGGGTTTTATAAAATGTTTAAAAAAGTTTGATTTGCATCCCAGGAACTGTTACTGAGGAAATGGAGAGTATTGAGTTTCTCCATGCAGGAAATTGAAGTGTCATATATGTGGGAAGCATGCAAGTTTAAGATCTAAAAGAAGTCCTAGGAACAGCAGTTGAGTATTTATTTATTGCTATTCCTGTATTTCCTTTGGAATATTTAGTTTATCTTGACTCCCGTATATATTACACATCCTTAACATGCGAAACAAAAGTGTTCTGTTAACTGAATGGCTGTTGTTTAGCTGATATCTTATTTACATTCTATCTTTTATTTATGTAAGATATATTTCAACTGTGTACAATCTCACACATTCCGTATCACAAATATATTAGTCATCATTAACATGTGAAACACAATTTTCTGTTGGTTCATTGTGCTGTTGTTTAGTTCATTTTTATTTACAATGTATCTTTTTATTGTATTTATACAAGTTATATTTGAACTATGTAGAATCTGACACGTTCCATATCCTTGTGATTCATCCACTATCAGGATCTATGGAACATGAAATGAAATAAATAAATAGACCTGGGTAATGATGGGCAGATTGTATACTGCAGATGTGTACAATGCATGATTTATTTGGTGAGAAACAGTGCCCATGGCTTCACACGTATTTTTGCATCTTCTGTACAGCCATCTGTAGTTGGCATCCTACTGCACTTAACATTACACAGCTATAACATAAACAAAGATCACTGACATACATATATTGCAGGTGTGACTCTTAAGTCCCACTCCATCCAATATGTTATTTATTGCAATTGCAAAAAGCAAGGCCCTTAAAACTGATTGTTGTGGAACTCAATTGTCCTGTACATATTGGTTGATAAGTGTCTACATCTACATCTACACTCCACAAAGCACTGTGAGGTGCATGGCAGAGGGTATGTGCCATTGTATCAGTTATTACAGTTTCCTCCTGTTCCATTTTTGTACGGAGTGCGGGAAGAATGAGTGTTCAAATGCCTTTGTGCATGCAGTAATTATTCTAATCTTACTCTCATGGTCCCTATGTAAGCAATATGTGGGGGGTTGTAGTGTATACCTAGAGTAATCATTTAAAGTGGTTCTCAGGATAGTTTAAGTTTGTCTTCAAGAGTTTGCCAGCTCAGTTCCATCAGTATCTCTGTGACACACTCCCATGGATTAAACAAACATGTGACCATTTGTGCTGCCCTTCTCTGTATATGTTCAATATCCCTTGTCAGTCCTATCTGGTATGGGTCCCACACACTTGAGAAATAGTCTAGGATGGGTCACATGTGTGATTTGTAAGCAATCTCTTCTGTAGACTGATTGCACGTCCCCAGTGTTTGACCAATAAACTGATGTCTACCACCTGCTTTACCCACAACTGAACCTACGTGATCATTATATTTCATATCCCAACAAATTGTTACACCCAGGTATTTGTATGAGTTGGCCAATTCCAACAGTGACTCATCGATATTATAGTCATAGGATACTGATGTGGATGCTTGGGTCAGTTACACCAAACAACACCTTATAATCAGGAGTTCATTTATTCGCCTCTTTACACAAGTAAGGCTTACAAAGAACTGGATGGCGGAACTACGCAAAGATAATGTTTAGCTTAGTTCAAAGACAATACTCAGATCGATACTGGGGTCGACCTCATCGACACCACATAACCCCCCTCCCCCTCTTGCAGTACGGAGTTCTCTTGAGAGGCTGGGGTGGTGACTATGGCATCAGCAGGGGTGGTCCGTGGGAGCCGGACCATGGTCAGCTGGACAGCGTCGTCAGGAAGCTGTGTGGGTAGATGTCGTGAAGGAAAGTTCGGCCAAGAACCTGGAAGACGTTGAAGCACGCCAGGCGTCATACTGGGCATGCTACTCGTGCGGCGACTGGTAGGCCGGCGGTTTGCGGCAGGAACGGAGCAACGATCATGATGTCTCCGGTGGGCTTGGTGAACACCCAAAGCATTTCACCACGTGGCAGGGAATGGTGGAAATTATGTCATGAGCACCAGATGAAGGAAAATACATGACGAACCATGTGATATCGCGTAGTATTATAGAGATGTCGTGGACTATGTCCAGGGGGCACAGGCACAAACACCTTGACCGAGGGCACGTTCAAGATGGGGGGGCATGAGAAACCTCGACAGGGCGAGGCAGGCGACGGGGGAGAAGTCAAAGGGACCGGAGAAGGGCCCAGCTGTGAGGGCGTGATCATAGGTAAGCTTGATGTGGGGAGCATGTGATCACTCGACGGAGTTTATGAGACCGGAGTAGAGGGTGAGGTCGGAGAAGAGCTCGACGATTGGAGCTGGAAGTCACTCGACCGAGTGTGTAAGTCTGAAGTGTAGGGAGTGGTCGGAGCGTCGTGAGCCACGACAGTGAGGGGCGTGGTCATGGCCTGAACGGGGGTTGAAGCGGGCTCGATATGAGCAGGCTTAAGTCTGTTGAGAGAGACTGTAACAGCTGAATCTTTTATCTGGATGTTATAGGTGTTGGCTGAGCGCCAGAGAACTCGGTACGGTCTGGTATATGGAGGTTGTAGGTGAGCACGGACAGTGTCATCTCGGAGCATGATGTACTCGCAATTGTTCAGAGATTTCGGGACATGAACCTTAGGGCGGGACTGGCTGGCGGGCAGAGGGATGTGGAGATTGATGAAGTGGTGTCTGATGCGGTCCATGAAGGAAGGTAAGTCAGACTGAGGGAGAAAAGCAGAAGGGCTCACAAGTTCACCAGGGAGAACAATGTTCTAGCCAGAATGAGATTTTCACTCTGCAGCGGAGTGTGCGCTGATATGAAACTTCCTGGCAGAGTAAAACTGTGTGCGCGACTGAGACCCGAACTCGGGAAGTTTGCCAGGAAGTTTCAATGTTCTAGGCGTATACAAACTCGGCTATTGTGCCATTGAGGTCTTCCTTATAGATTGCATGAACGCCGAGTAGCACAAGGGGAAGGGCCTCCATCCATAGAGAGTCATGGCATTGAAGAGCCGCCTTGAAAGTGTGGTGCCAGCACTCAACTAGCCCATTACTTTGCGGGTGATATGCTGTGGTATGGATGTGCCGGATGCCCCAAATGTTACAAATCTCGTTGAACAGGGCTGACCCAAATTGTCTGCCCTGGTCAGTCGTGATGATAGCTGGACATCCGAAATGCGGTACCCATAACTTGATGAAATCTCAAGCAACAGTTTCTGCCGTGATATTGGGGAGAGGGAGTGCCTCGACCCAGCGAGTTGTTCGGTCGATAGATGAGAGAACATAATGAAAGCCATTAGGAGGGGGGATGGGGGGAGGGGGGGGGGGGAGGGAGAGGGCTGACAATGTCAATATAATATGCTGGAAACGCCCAGGAGGGATCGAAATGGCGCCGAGGGGGGGGGGGGGGGTGAAGTGTGCTTGTGTACTTTGCAGCGTTGGCACGCGACGCAGGAGCGTGCCCATTGCTGGCAGTCCTTGTTGACATTTCTCCACACTAAGTGCTCTGCTACGAGGCGGGCGGACGCACAAACACTGAGGTGGGGTAAATTATGCAGTGCGCTGAAGACAGCTCGATGGAGCATGGTTGGGATGAAGGGGCGTAATGTGCCCGTACTGTAGTCACACCAGATCTCACCAGAAATGCCAGGGAAGGTGGTGCGGAAGAAGTGTAGTGAAGAGGTAGAGTCTGAAGTCAGGTTTTGCGTGTCCTTGTTGGCGAGTTGGAGGTTAGGCAGTTCAGAGAGGTCTAACAGCGAATGAACGCCGTCGACTCGTGAAAGGAAATCAGCAACTATATTGTCAGCACCCTTTATGTGTCTGACATCGGTGGTGAACTGAGATATTAAGTCCATGTATCGGAAGCGGTGAGGGGGCGAGTCAGCTGGCAGGTTTGAAATGGCCGCAGCCAAGGGTTTGTGGTCTGTTAAAACATAGAAAGGGCGTCCCTCAACGTCAGTCTTAAAATGCTTGATCGCTTCGTAGACCGCGAACAACTCCCTGTCAAATGCGGAATATTTCCATTGTGCACTGGTGAGCCTGCGCGAGAAGAACTGCAGAGGCGAAGTTTGGCCGTCGACTGTCTGGCTAAGGACAGCACCGATGGTGGTATCGTTCGCGTCTGTGGCGATGAAAAGCTGCGCATTGGGATGAGGATGCGCGGTGGTGCAGGCCTTGGCAAGAAGATTTTTGAGGGCCATGAAAGAGGCAGTCATATCAGGGGTCCATGGAACAGGCCAAGATCCAGAAGTGTTGGTGCCTGCCAAGGCGTCCGTCAGTGGAGCCTGAATCTCCGCAGCCCGAGGTAGATGTCAGCGATAATAATTAACCGTCCCCAGAAAGCGCCAGAGCTCTTTGAATGACGAAGGTCTGGGTAGGTTTAGTATTGTTTGTAGTTTGTCAGGGGGCGGTGAAATGCTGTCGGCAGAGACCTGAAAACCAACAAAAGTGACAGCGGGTTGATGTAGCTCCAATTTGTCCTGGTCGGTCTCAATGCCTGCTGCCGCGAGAGTGTTCATAACAGTTTGCACATGTTGAATGTTGTCCTCGACAGAGGAG
The DNA here is from genome assembly GCF_023864345.2 of Schistocerca serialis cubense. Classification (NCBI taxonomy): domain Eukaryota; kingdom Metazoa; phylum Arthropoda; class Insecta; order Orthoptera; family Acrididae; genus Schistocerca; species Schistocerca serialis. Next base: position 1,234,784,577 of record NC_064638.1, read on the forward strand.
CTGAACACAAGAATGTCATTAAGTTATGCAAACCAGAATTTTAGTTTGAATAGCACTTCATTGATGAAGCGTTGCCAGGTCTGGGTTGCATTTTTCAGACCGAAGGGAATGAATCGAAACTGAAATAACCCAATTGGGGTGGTGATTGCTGTCTTCTCAATGTCTTCAGGAGCCATGGGGATCTGGTGGTAGGCAAGTTTGCAATCAATGACAGAGAATATGGTTGCACCTGCAAGGGAACTGGTAAAGTCGGGTGTTTAGTTGATGGTAGTCTCCGCACATGCGCCAGGACCCGTCTTTCTTGGGTGTCATATGATAGGGCATAGACCAGCTGCTGGCAGAGGGTTTGATGATGCCAGAGCTTAGAAGTTCAGAAATCTGCTTTTTAAGGTCGGAGAGGCACTCGGGACAAAGTCGATGTGGTTTACTGGAGATAAGGGGGCCTGGTGTGAAGCGAATCATGTGAACCATGCCATTGGTGATGACAGAAACATTGCCGGCGACACGGGAGGCGATTTGTTTACAATGTGTGGCGGGCGGGGCAGGCAAGGTGAGGTCATGCTGTTCGGAGCCACTCAGTGGATCCGACAGGAGCCAAGGTGGTGAAGTGTCCCAGGAGTCAACATGAGAAGATGGCCGCCGGCCCGAAGCAGTGGCACTGTGGTCGGGTGAGCTCGGTAGAGCTCGTGAAGCGTTAGTGAGTCCATTGTCCGAGGGCATGGCCTGTGGCAGCACGGTCGTGGGCGAAGCACTTGGTGCGAGTGCACTGTTTGTGTTGTCAGTGGCGGTCGCACGGCAGCATGCAGGAGCCAGAGTTGCATTGTTTAAGGTGCTGTCCGTGAGGGGAGGGGTAGGTGCTGTCAGTTCGGGAACACGTGACGCTCGTCGCGCATGCGCACTCGTGTCCGACCGAGTGTCAAATGCTGCCGTGTTAGGGGAGTGTGTTCCTGTGGAACTGTCAGTAGACTTGATAGCACAGTTGCGAGGGGTAGCAGGAGGTAAGCACACGGAGACTCGATTGCTGGGACTATAAGCAGATTCAGTGCACTTACTGACCTTGCTTTGTCCTTGCTGCAGTGACTGTAATTCCTTTGCTGCGTCGGAGAGCTGGAGCTGAGTTTTGTGGAGCCGGAGGGAGAGCTCGAAGTTTTCCTTGCGTAAGCGAGCGACATTTTCAAGCTCGACAAGGCACTTGTGTGTTGTTTCTTGTGACATCGTCGACAGAGATGAGCATATACAGATGAGATGAGCCCGGACCGACGTGTCATGGGGGGGTTTGCTTGACGGAGGACAGGGGAAGTGAGTTTTGGACGGGTGATGAAACACTGTGTTTCACACTATGTCCGGTGAAAGTTTGTGGTGTCACAAGAAGTCAATACCTAGTATAGGTTCCTCAATATTGCACACTAAAAAAGTCCACTCGAGTTTGCAGTTTGCGGAGAGAGAGATGACGTGGGAGGTTGAACCCAAGCATTGTAGTTTAGTTGAATTCACAGTTTGCAGTGAAGTATGATGAGGGCGGATGTTCAACGACACTAAGGACGTAGGCAGCAGCAAAACATCGGCGCCTGTGTCCACTAGGAAAAAGGATCCCGACGAAATGTATTTAATATAAAGTCGTCCATAATTATTCGATTGCTCCCGCACAGAATGGAGCACTGGGAGATGCCTGTCACGTTGTGCGCAGGAGGTGGCACCCGGACCTATCTGCAATTGGCGTTTGGGAACTACCAGGGTGGTCTGCAGTTCCATGCCGCCTCACCAAACCGTGTGTGGAAGCAACAGTATGGGTAGTGCGGTTGCATTTCCTGTGGAAAGTTCATTGCCGGAGGTGGTGGTTGAGGTTCGGTGGCCACAGCCAGTTCGGTAGCAGGTGGGGGCGTGACCGAGGGCAGAGCCGTTGACGTCCCAGCTGTTTGTTTACTGCGTCCCGGAGCGAGCAGAACAGTCGGTACAGTGTGGTCCCGGCTGTGTCTGGCTGCGAGATGAGGAGCCTGAACCTCAGACTTGCCAGGTAGGCAGTGGCTGGCGAAACAGAGCAGTAATGCATCATGTAGTTTGCCAGCAATTGTCATTCGTTGCTCGACAGGTTCGGGAGACCTCTGAGCCAGAGTAAAGCGGATGTGAGGAGGTAGTTTATGTGACCAGATGGCAAGGAGAGCTGTGTCAGAGAGTAGATTGTCACTGACCAGGGCCCGTAGCTGTCTCCAGAGTTGTGAAGGTTTGTCATTGCCTAGTTGATCGACGTGGAGCACTTGGCATATTGCTGTCTCTGTAGAACTGTCTTTTTCGCTAGAGTGAACTGGGTAGCTGAGTCTGAAGCATCAACCAGGTCAGCATTCAAGTCCTCCTGGTCGTGCAGGTGGGTGATAAGGCACAGAAATCTGGTTGATTCATCGAGTTTGAAATGGTCGAACACTTTGTCCACAATTTTGAACCATGTTGTCTGCCCTGTCGGTATTAAGCAGCGTCGGTAAGTGTTGTAGAACGTTCAGAAGAACATGTGGAGTTGAATTTGTCAGGGCACTGCGTGAAACGAGCTATTGTTGCAGTATTCCAGGAAAGTGTATCTCCAGGGTATGTGGCGACGACGGCTGGGCAGGTGGCAGAGTGAAGGTGACGCGTTGTGGCTGAGCGCTATCTGTTGCGATGCGGAAGGCTGAAGCGGGTGAGACACCATAATGTGTCGATTGCGGTTGTGGAAGTTCGACACATTGTGGGTGTGTTCGGATTGACGTGTCGCAGAAGACCGACGCGGATGAGGCACCGAGATGTGCTGAGAATGGGTAGCGGAAGCTCGACTGGAGCCGGCGTGGGGGGACCGGTGAGAAAAAGTTCAAAGTTTGACAAGGCGTGCTAGTCCGCAAGAAAACTCGATGTACGATCAGAGTCAGAGCCACCTGTGTTGCAGGGAGGCTGCAGAGGTGCAGGCTGTCCAGAAGCACAGTGAGGAAAATGATGTCGAACGTTGGGTGGAATGTGTGAATGTTCACTGTTCATAGTCACTTCTCTGAAAACAGTGTGCGGTAAGGTGAATGTCGTGGCACAAAACACTGAGACGTAGCAGTGAGATGGAGGTGGAGGTCAGGCACAGATAACAAGTTCTTGTTCCTGTTGCAGGCCGAGGTATTGAAGCAGGAAGGCATGTGCTGATGCTGAACTGAGGCAGGCACGGCTGTGGTCGGATGCTGAGGCGGTTGACCAGTGAACAAAGCAGTTCCAGCCACGTGCCAGGAATCCGTGTGGTACTGTACAGATTGAGGCATGGCAAACCGTTGTCCTGGAGGTGGTAGGTTATTCAACGAAGCATTTGCAGAAATAGGCATTGATCCTGCACTGCACAGAGATCTGTAAGAGGTAACTGCACTGTCGATGAGGGAGGGCACATATGGTGGGAACAAAGGCGTCTGATAGCCGGAGTCATGCACACTCCTAACCTCAATTATTGTTGCAGGCACGAGCACATCCAGCGAAATCGGCGTAAGCATCGAGTGAGAGCCATCGTGTTGCAGTCCTGGCGGGTGTACATTGCCAGCAACACGATGCATGTCAATCACAAAATCTGGCGTTAGGCATTGGGCTGAAGCCATTGTTCAAATGTTGTGTTGATGTAATACACGCGAAAATAACAGACGTGGAGGCCGCGGACACAGTAAAACGGTGAAAACGGAAGACGTTGCAACTCGGAGTCACCAGTGAGGTGGATGCTCGGGTCAGTTACACCAAACAACACCTTATAATCAGGAGTTCATTTATTCACCTCTTTACACAAGTAAGGCTTACAAAGAACTGGATGGCGGAACTACACAAAGATAATGTTTAGCTTAGTTCAAAGACGATACTCAGATCGATACTGGTGTCGACCTCATCGACGCCACAATACTATGTATTTTTGTTTTGTGAAGTGCACAATTTTACATATATGAACATGTAGAGTAAGTTGCCAATCTTTGCACCGTGTTGAAATCTTATCAATATCTGACTGAAAATTTATGCAGCTTCTCTCAGATTGTAATTCATTATAGATAATTGCTTCATCTGCGAAAAACCTGATTTTACTATGAACCCTGCTGCAAGGTCATTAATATACAATATGAAAAGGAAGGAGCCCAACACACTTCCCTGGGGCACATACAAAGTTAGTTTTACATCTGACGATGACTCTCCATCTAAGATAACAGGCTGTGTCCTCCCTACCAAAAAGCCCTCAATCCAGTCAAGGATTTCTCTTGATACCCCATATGATCATACTTTTGACAACAAGCATAGGTGAGGTACTTAGTAAAATGATTTTCAGAAATCAAGAAACACTGCATCTACCTGGTTGCCTTAATCCAGAGCTTTCAGCATGTCTTATGAGAAAAATGCAAGTTGGGTTTCACATGATCAATGTTTTCGAAATCCATGCTGGCTGGCATTGAGGAGGTCACTCTGTTCAAGATAAATCATTGTGTTTGAACTCTGAATATGTTGTAAGGTTCTACAGCAAGTTGATGTCAAGAATATTGGATGGTAGTTTTGTGGATCACTTTATTACCCTTCTTGTACATGGGCGTGAACTGTTTCTTTTTGCAAGAACTGGGCACAGATTTTTGTTTGAGGCATCTACAATAGATTACAGTTAGAAGAGAAGCTAACTCAGCCACTAATTCAGTATAGAATCTGGCAGGGATTCCATCGAGACATGCAGCTTTGTTCAATTTTAATGAATTCAGCTGTTTCTCAACACCAGCAACACTCACTTTGATTTCAGTCATCTTTTCAGTGGTATGAGGATTAAACTGGGGAAATTCTCCTGCATTTTCATTTGTAAAGGAACATTTGAAAACAGAGTTAAACTTTTCAGCTTTAGCTTTGCTACCCTCAGATTCAGTCCCTGTCTCATTCATTAGTAGGGACTGGACACTAACTATGGTGACACTAACAGTCTTTAAATATGACCAGAATTTCTTTGGGTAATGTGAAAGATCATTTTAAAATATTCTGCTATGGTAGTTATTGAAGCAAACATGCATTGCTCTCTTGACAGCCAAATGAGTTTCATTCAGCATCTCTCTACCTATTGCCCTATGCTTTGTTTTACCCCAATTATGCAGTAATCTCTGTGTCTTTATAAATTTCTTTACAGTGACTGTATACCATGGATGTTATCTAGCATTATGAACTGTTCTACTGGGTATATATCTATCCTGTGTGTGGTCAACTATTCTTTTAAACTTGAGCCAGTGTTCCTCTACATGCTCCTGCCTTGTGCTGAAAGTTTCAAGTCCCTCATCGAGATATGACACTACAGATTTTTTATCTAGTTTATTGAACATATATACCTTTCTGCTTGTTTTAGTTGTCCTTTGTGCTTTGGTAATGATTGTTGCCACAACCACACCCTCCCTGACTCTGAAAAATATAAGACAATCAGTGGAACACTATTTTCACCAAGATGTAGAAGCATTTGATAATAGATGTTGTAGGGCCTGGGAATATATCCTTATATTTTTGTAAACCATTATTTAGTTACCAGGCTCTCAGAACACTTTCTGTGATTTTGTAGTACAGAGAGAAGAAAGCTGCCAGAGCATCACCTATGAAAGGGAAACTAAGTCTTGGAAATGATGTGTCTGTATGATATTTTCTAGTCCATCTATGTTACTGCAGTACATACAGGGTGTTTCAAAAATGACCGGTATATTTGAAACGGCAATAAAAACTAAACGAGCAGCGATAGAAATACACCGTTTGTTGCAATATGCTTGGGACAACAGTACATTTTCAGGCGGACAAACTTTCGAAATTACAGTAGTTACAATTTTCAACAGCAGATGGCGCTGCGGTCTGGGAAACTCTATAGTACGATATTTTCCACATATCCGCCATGCGTAGCAATAATATGGCGTAGTCTCTGAATGAAATTACCCGAAACCTTTGACAACGTGTCTGGCGGAATGGCTTCACATGCAGATGAGATGTACTGCTTCAGCTGTTCAATTGTTTCTGGATTCTGGCGGTACACCTGGTCTTTCAAGTGTCCCCACAGAAAGAAGTCACAGGGGTTCATGTCTGGCGAATAGGGAGGCCAATCCACGCCGCCTCCTGTATGTTTCGGATAGCCCAAAGCAATCACACGATCATCGAAATATTCATTCAGGAAATTAAAGACGTCGGCCGTGCGATGTGGCCGGGCACCATCTTGCATAAACCACGAGGTGTTCGCAGTGTCGTCTAAGGCAGTTTTTACCGCCACAAATTCACGAAGGATGTCCAGATAGCGTGATGCAGTAATTGTTTCGGATCTGAAAAATGGGCCAATGATTCCTTTGGAAGAAATGGCGGCCCAGACCAGTACTTTTTGAGGATGCAGGGACGATGGGACTGCAACATGGGGCTTTTCGGTTCCCCATATGCGCCAGTTCTGTTTATTGACGAAGCCGTCCAGGTAAAAATAAGCTTCGTCAGTAAACCAAATGCTGCCCACATGCATATCGCCGTCATCAATCCTGTGCACTATATCGTTAGCGAATGTCTCTCGTGCAACAATGGTAGTGGCGCTGAGGGGTTGCCGCATTTGAATTTTGTATGGATAGAGGTGTAAACTCTGGCGCATGAGACGATACGTGGACGTTGGCGTCATTTGGACAGCAGCTGCAACACAGCGAACGGAAACCCGAGGCGGCTGTTGTATCACCTGCTGCACTAGCTGCGCGTTGCCTTCTGTGGTTGCCGTACACGGTCGCCCTACCTTTCCAGCACGTTCATCCGTCACGTTCCCAGTCCGCTGAAATTTTTCAAACAGATCCTTTATTGTATCGCTTTTCGGTCCTTTGGTTACATTAAACCTCCGTTGAAAACTTCGTCTTGTTGCAACAACACTGTGTTCTAGGCGGTGGAATTCCAACACCAGAAAAATCCTCTGTTCTAAGGAATAAACCATGTTGTCTACAGCACACTTGCACGTTGTGAACAGCACACGCTTACAGCAGAAAGACGACGTACAGAATGGCGCACCCACAGACTGCGTTGTCTTCTATATCTTTCACATCACATGCAGCACCATCTGTTGTTGAAAATTGTAACTACTTTAATTTCGAAAGTTTGTCCGCCTGAAAATGTACTGTTGTCCCAAGCATATTGCAACAAACGGTGTATTTCTATCGCTGCTCGTTTAGTTTTTATTGCCGTTTCAAATATACCGGTCATTTTTGAAACACCCTGTAACTAGAGGTCTGTTTAAGCAGACTGTCTAAGACATTTAGCTATTGTTCAGAAATTAATGAGTTTTTCTCAGAATTATAATTAAAAAAGTTTAAAAAATAAATATTTATTTGGTATCACTTACCAGAAGTATTACACATTCCAAATACGAGAGAGTGGCAGGAGCATTTGGAGACCATGGGAGAATTGTGAAGGAGATGATGTAGGGTATGGAGTACAGGTGCTGTTTTTGCTGGAGCTGCAGTTGTATGATCATCTGTGGAACTGACAGGAGGAGACCACAGGGATGAAAAGCCTGCAATAATTGTAAACTGGTTATGGGCCAAAACAAAGTACATTGCTTTAAAAGTAATGTTGAGTTGCAGCTAAGAATTGCTGTCCCTAACACAAAGAATCTGTTGTTTCTTATTAACGAAGCTTAAGTAAATTCCTATACCTTGTTACAAAGGATCCACTTTTGGTCCCTGTGATATGTCTTAAGAAAAGTTAAATACAGACTGAAGAATTTCCTATTTACCAGGTGGTGGCTCACTGACAGACTCACGCAAAAGCTGACAAATCTCGTATGTGGAAACTGGACTTTCATTTCAAACAAAAGGACAGAGGTGAGGAAGGGGCAAGAAAGGATGTCTTACAGAGAAAAAAGGATGAGGATTTAGGATTTAACATTGTCTGTGATTGTGTTTTGAGAGAGGGAGCACCAGATCTAATTATAGTTCAATTCTTTTATCTTGGCGGCTCGCGCATGCCCGCCTAGACGCGGGAGATTGCTGCGTTGCCAGTTGCACACGACGCACGCGCCAAGAGAAGCAGCGCCATAGTGTAGCATAGTTCGCAAGCTTACGTGTAGGGGGGAGCGCGCAGTTCATGAAGTAAAGCCACCATGACCGCATTAACCCTTTCGCTGCTACAAAGATGTGCTCCCTGCATTCCGCGCTGTGGGCGATTGTGTCACTGCACTGCTCGCCTGTGCAGACACATGGTGTTCCGACTGCTTTGACACTCTTTATCATTCGATTCCACAAAAACTGTTTGGCTCAAAAATTAGATTTTTACTGATCTTCTTGACTGATACCTTCCCCCCATAAATGACTTAATTTTGTTTCGATGTTCAACGCAGTTATTATGCAGCATTAAATATAGTAAACCATTGCACGAAATTTTGAAGAGTTTGCAGAGGTAAAGTCCATAGAGTATATATACTTTCCGGATGGTCGATTTTAGTTGCCAAAATGTTGAGAATGAAATGTGGACAAGATACCTATATATTTAATTTAATTTAAGTACCACAAAAGTGTCGTATGTAATATTGAGAAATATTCCACCTTTCGCGACTGTAACAAAAGTTTTACTTACACTGGGCACGTTTGGCTTTATTTTAAAGCACTTCAATCAAATGGAAGTAGAAAAAATACATTAAACAAAACTGTGGACTTACAAAAACATTAGGACTTGAATATACCGTCTGTCAGTGAAGTGCTCAGAGCTATGTCAAATATAATTTTGTGTGTGGCACACACAAACAGCATTTATTTGCTAAAACACTGATGAGCCAACACAAACGTTGAATATTGTGCTACCGCAGCACAAAACTACGAAAGGTGACTTGGCAATGGAGGACACAAAATACAGTCCTCTTATGATGCTTCAAAAGAGAGAAACGCGTCTGGTCTAAATAAGTCGCTTATTACAGTTGCAGAAGAGGGATATATTTCAATACCATGGGTAAAAGTGCGACTGTGGAACAAAAACAAGAAATAGAACATCAATACCATTGTGTATGTGCCATACCTTTCACCGATGGAAGTGCTTTAAAATAAAGCCAAACGCGCCCTGTGTAAATAAAACTTTTATTACAGTCGCGAAAGACGGAATATTTCACAATATTACATACGACACCTATGTGGTACTTAAATTAAATGAGATATTGTTATACAGTAAATATTATATGAAATTTTGGTATCTTTCCACATTTCATTCTCAACATTGTGGCAACTAAAATCAACCATACGGAGAGTATACGCTATGGACTTTTACCTCTGCAAACTCTTCAAAATTTCGTGCAATGGTTTACTACATTTAATGCTGCACATCAAAACAAAATTAAGTCATTTATGGGGGGAAGGTATCAGTCAAGAAGACGTGTAAAAATCAAATTTTTTGGCCAAATAGTTTTTGTGAAATCGAATGATAAGTGTGTCAAAGCAGTGGGAACACCATGTGTCTGCACAGGCGAGCAGTGCAGTGATGACAAAATCGCGCACAGCGCGGAATGTGGGGAGCACATGTCTGCAGCAGCGAAAAAGTTAATGAAGAGGCAAAGCACTAGAAATTTCATTCAAACGAATAAAATTCGTGAAGTAAGCCACTCCAATATTGTTTTTAAATAAAGAAAATATTAATCACCATACAAGGTTTGAACTCTTAACCTTTCACTTGGCAGCCCAACACCTTAACCGTTCCACTACCTCAGCTCATCGAACAGTGTAGCTCCATAAGGACTCTAACACTCACGCAACTACTTATAAACACTGTTGGTATGACTATGAATTACTCACGCTTCGTCAAAGTACAGTAGGAAATAAACAATTACCGCTGTTCTGTATTGCGAAAAGCAGTTCGTGAGATTGAAACAAACACCTTTCCTTGCTATCGCCTAAATTAGGAGTCTTATTGCTTGTTTGGTTTAATTAATTAATAGAATATGAAGCAATTGGTATAAAGAATGCTTTTTCCAAACTTTCTATAAAAGAAAGTCTGCTATCAAGACATTGCTTTTGTTCTATTACTTTATTTATGACTGAACGTTTCTAAAACTGAAGACACTCGTCTGTGCTCTGCACTGCAGTCGAGATTTGGCAACGTCATTCTTTGTTCATTGGCTGACTGTGTTTTGTGACGTCAGATGCGCAGAACGAACCTAAACTCGGCCGCCAAGATATATGACGCGCACTTTAGACAAAAATGAGGAAAGAAGACATTCATATGAAAGAAATCATCTTCGTCTATGCCTCACAAGCCACCACATGGTTTGTGGAGGAGGGCACTTTGTTTTTTTCTGTCACTTACCCCATTTCCTGCTGCAGTCACAATTGCTTTGTGGGAAGAATGGTAGATGGTAAACTTCCGTGTGAACTGTAATCTCTCTAATTTTACCTTCACAGTCATTGCATGAGATATACATAGAAGAAACTAATGCACACATCAAAAAAAGTTTTGCATCACCTCAATTCTGAGAGTTCTGGAACCTGTACAGAGAATTGGGGTAGAGATCAACGTAAACATCATTTACGCCCTTTTTATTGCTCATGAAAACCACACATTGCATGTTGTATCACCATACAATGATACCTTCAGGGGTGTTGGTCCAGATTGCTGTACACACCAGTACTTCTAGTACTCAGTAGCACATCCTCTTGCACTGGTGCATGCCTTTATTCATCATGGCATACTATCCACAAGTTCATCGAGGCACTGTTGGGCCATATTGTCCCACTCCTCAACAATGATTTGGCATAGATTGCTCAGAGTGGCTGGTGCGTCACGTCGTCCATAAACAGCCCTTTTCAGTCTATCCCAGGCATGTTCGATAGGGTTCATGTCTGGAGAACATGCTTGCCACTCTAGTCGAGCGATGTCATTATCCTGAAGGAAGTCATTCACAATGGGGGCGGGAATTATTGTCCATGAAGACGAATGCATCGCCAATATGCTACCGATATGGTTGCACTATCGGTCGAAGGATGGCATTCACGTATCATACAGCTGTTACAGTGCCTTCCTTGACCACGAGCAGCGTATGTTGGCTCCACATAATACCATCCCAAAACAGCAGGGAACCTCCACCTTGCTGCACTCACTGGACAGTGTGTCTAAGGCATTGAGCCTGACTGGATTGCCTCCAAACACATCTCCAACGATTGTCTGGTTGAAGGCATATGCGACACTCATCGGTGAAGAGAACGTGATGCCAATCCTGAGCAGTCCATTCAGCATGTTGTTGTGCCCATCTGTACCACGCTGCATGGTATCGTGGTTGCAAAGATGGACCTCGCCGGATGTCGGGAGCGAAGTTGCGCATCATGCAACCTATTGTGCACAGTTTGAGTTGTAACATGACATCCTGTGGCTGCACGAAAAGTGTTATTCAACATGGTGGTGTTGCTTTCATGGTTCCTCTGAGCCATAATCTGTATGTAGTGGTCATCCACTGCAGTAGTAGCCCTTGGGTGGCCTGAGCGGGGCATGTCATCAACATTTCCTGTCTCTCTGTATCTCCTCCATGTCTGAACAACATCGCTGTGGTTCACTCCGAGATGCCTGGACATATCCCTTGTTGAGAGCCCTTACTGGCAAAAAGTAACAATGCAGACACGATCAAACCGCAGTGTTGACTGTCTAGGCGAGGTTGAACTACAGACAACACGAGCCGTGTACCTTCTTCCCCATGCGGTTCTAGGCGCTTCAGTTTGGAACCGCGCGACCGCTACGGTCGCAGGTTCGAATCCTGCCTCAGGCATGGATGTGTGTGACGTCCTTAGGTTAGTTAGGTTTAATTAGTTCTAAGTTCTAGGGGACTGATGACATCAGAAGTTAAGTCCCATAGTGCTCAAAGCCATTTGAACCATTTTTTTTTACCTTCTTCCTGGTGGAATGACTGGAACTGATCGGCTGTCGGACGTCCTCCATCTAATAGGAGCTGCTCATGCATGATTGTTTACATCTTTGCATGGGTTTAGTGACATCTCTGAACAGTCAAAGGCTCTGTGTCTGTGATACAATATCCACGGTCAACATCTATCTTCAGGAGTTCTGGGAACCGGGGTGATGCAAAACTTTTTTGGATGTGTCTATGTTGGTTCACTCATCTAAGGTTAGCTCCTGAATATGAGGTTCAGACTGGGGCACTGACCTTCTCCAACCCCTCTATAGCTGACGTTGCCCAAATTGTAGAATCGCATGAGCTTATGGCAGCAAGGGACATCCTTTCTGATAACTGGCAGGAGGTTCAATTGCGTGTGCAGGGTAAACCATCCCCTGTACCCCGTACCCTGTGGGATATCCTATGTGGCCTAAACTTGCACGAAGTCACTCCTGCCAGCAACATTTTTCAGGTGCTTGGCATCATTCTCTTTTCACTCATTGAACAAGCCAGTGGTCCTCCCACAAGTGTCATTAGTTGCATGTTCACTGAAATCACAAGCATGTAGAGGCATGTGTGGGATATGCCAGTGGATAGGTCATTTGGCAACTGTTTGTGATGTTGGATGGGCTATGAGTTGGCTATGAGCCAGTATTTTCACTGGACACTGGGACCGCCTCTGTGCGCATCATCCAGTCATATTTTTGTGACATTGATAATAGATGACTGGCTAGTCAAATTTTGGTAGATATGGGAGTGATGATCAGCTTAATTAATTTAAATGTGTATAGGCTCTTTGGATGCCCAGAGTTGCAACAGCCACTCTGTCAAGTTTTGTCTTATAGCAAATAGTACATTTCAAAAATGTGGGTGCAATTCTCAACTTCTGCATGTTATAAGAAAGTGGGACACAACTTATCTTGTTTGTGGTCAAAATGTCTTTGGATTCAAAGCGTCTTCTGTTTTTGACTTCTGTATAATTGATGAAGTGCATTTAGTGTCTCAATTTGCTCATTTTTTTGGCCAAGCAGAGAAATTTGAGGCACATGTTTCCCTTGAGCTGCTGGCATGTCCAAATTTTGCTGTACCTGCCTCATTACCTTCACCATGCATGATAAGGTAAAGAAAGTTGCAGCAGTGACAGAACCAGGGCATTGTTCCACCTGTTTTGCCAAGTCAGTGGGCAATCCCTTTGGTGGTGATTCCGAAGCCTAATGGCACCGTGCTTTTGTCATGTATATCATTCTCCCATTCGTTTGCAAGTAGATAGCTGCTTCTCTGTTTGCAGATCTCCATTTGGCATTGAGTCATGAAAAAGAAGTAAGCAGAAGTTATTTATCTTTTTTTAAATGAAATCATTTCTGGGTTTGGCTGCTGAAACATTATTTATCTGTTTATTTTTATTTGAATTCTGTGATTATGGACCTTATTAGCTGCAGAGCAACGTGATAAGCAAAGTTACAATAAAAATGGGATACATGTATAACATGCACTAATTTACAAACAGTTTCAGTAATAATAATAATAATAATAATAATAATTGTGAATAAGCCCATTAGGACTGTGCAAAGTACTAAGAGGTAAGCATCTGACATAGATATAAGCATTTGCCTTCCTCTCTTCGGACCATGTTGTCCCAGTCTTCTTCTTTAGTTTTCCCTTCTGTCAACTCGCCATTTGTGAATTTTTGACCTGAAGATTTCACAGTTATGAACATCATCTGGAGTAATATTTGCCAATTTCAGACCAGTTTTGATCTTGCCAACCAATTTAATCATGTCCATTTTTTCAGCTTTGTTCCTATCGTCAAAAAAATCAATTATTTGTTTTGTAAGTCTGTCTGCATTCACTCTTTTAATGTGATCACACACTTTTAATTGCATTTTCTAATGTCATTATATTTATTTGTGTATTCTTTGTCTTCCTAACTGCTTCTGAGATGTCATTGTTTGTCTGAGGTTTAGGCTTAGAATTTTTCCTACAATTTTGCATTCCTTTTTCTCAATGTTTTCAATGTCTTTCTTCCTGTTCAAAATAAGTGCTTCTGATCCACAGAGACATTCTGGTTTGCACTATGGGTCAAAAGTTTTCAGTCACCTATCAAACTATGTATCTGTGGTTAAAACAATGATTTCATTTCGAATATTCGATTATATCTCCGTTCTCATACTAAGACAAGTACAGTAAAACTCCCAGTAACGGACATTTCCCAATAGTGGACTCCTCTCAATAGGAGACATTTCAAAATCCTCTGCAAAATAACATTATTTCTTATGATAAAATTCTTCTGAACAGTGGCATTCTCTATAATAGGAATGGACACTGAAATGTATCCCCCAACAACAATTAAAACTTCCAAATACAAGACAGTTTGGAAGAAAAAGACAGCTTTAAAGGAAACAGTGGCAATAATTAAAATGCATTTGAACATATTGTAAGTTAAAATGCGTACTGTTTGTGTCTTCAAATGAGAGAAGTTATGTACGGCATGGAGTCTATACAAAGGAGAAGATTTATGTAGAGAAACAGCCATGTGGTTTCCTGGTGGAAAAACACAGATCAGTGACATTTTAAGTAACAAAAAGGACATTCTGAATTCATTGACTGGAAATGATAACCTTACCACTTTTCCTCATACACCAGGCTCAAAAGTTGACAGTCTGACTTTTGAATGGTTCTACCATGCTTGTAGCAATAATTTGCCTTTTAGTGGACTGCTGGTCCACGAGAAAGCACTCACAATCGCCAAAGATTTAGGATTTTATGATTTTAAAGCATTTGTAGGCTGGCTTGACACATCTCATTTCTAAATTGTGTGGTGAATCCAGCTCAGTGGATGCCAGATTGGCAAAAGAGGATAACAGGAATTTGAAAGGGTTATGAAGAAAGAAACATTATTAACTGAGATGAGACTGGTGGTTTTCTTCTAAATTCTTCCCAGTGAGACAATGGCCTGATCAGGAGGCAAAATTTCAAAAGAATGGCTCACTATTGTATTGTGTGTTAATACAATTGGTGAATTTCTTAAAAAGCCTTTGATTATTGTTAAGGCTGTGAAGCGTAGATGCTTCAAAGGTATTGTCTTGAGTAAACTGAACATGGAGTGGTATGCAAATAAATGCTCTTCAATAATGAGGGCAATAAGGACTGAGTGGTTGTTGGAGTTTGATAGAAGAATGGAAAGACAAAGGAGGAAAGTGATTCCACTTTCCATTGCTGCCAAACTCAACTTCACATCGTCAATCACTGGATCAGAGGTTTATTCAAAATTTCAAAGTGTTTCACAGCCAAAAAGTGTTGAGGGAGATTTTGTCTCTAATGGACTATGCTGAATCTGGATATGAACTTCGAAAATCTATAAGAGTGTTGGATGCAATTCTGTGGATTTCTTCAGCCTTAAAACATGTATCATTGACTACAATCAGGAACTGCTTCAAGAAGGCAAGGTTCATTTTTAACGACCGTGCTTCAGTGATGACAAAGAAAACAGTCACAAGATATATGAGCATGAACATCAGACTTTAGAAGAGGAATTTTTTGTTGGATCCGAAGAATGCGTCATTATTGATGATGCACTGTTCACAGAAAGTAAATCAACTGGCATAAATGAACTCATACAAGAGCTGCATCAAGAAGGATGTGCTGACAACAGGATGAAGATGACATAACTGAACTGGATTTTACTCCCCTTTCAAATACACAGACTGTTGAAGAAGTAAGGAAATTGAAACACTTTTAGTGAAAAGTGATGATGAGAGATCCAGTTTAGTATTAGCAGTTGAAACACATATTAAGAAAGCAATTATAAATGACACTCTGGTTCAGAAAAAATACATGATTATTTCAAACCAATATTGCAAAAAATGTTCAAATGTGTGTGAGTTCCTAAGCGACCAAACTGCCGAGGTCATTGGTACCTAGACTTACACACTACTTAAACTAACTTATGCTAAGAATAACACACACACCCATGCCTGAGAGAGGACTCGAACCTCTGACAGGAGGGGCTGTGCAATCCATGACATGGCACCTCAAACAGCGTGACCAACCTCGCAGAATGCATGAAAGACATTTCTTAATGTAGTACTGTACTTAAAGATAAATTTTCACTAATTTACTTAATACAGTATACAGCAGTACAGTATCTTTCTCTCCACAGCACATTGTATGTACTATATTGTATACTGTCTATTTATCCATTCCTGAATAAAGAACACTTCTTAAAAACAGACACTTTTATTTTCCCCATAGATGTCCATTACTCAGATGCTTTACTGTATAAACAAATAAAGTGCCTCTGTTGTGTATTTGAATGGTTGTTTGCATTGAGGGGTGCTGATGAGTATCCACAATGACAGTGGCATACTGGCTACAGAGCAAGATTCCCATGATCTAGGAGAAACTGAGTAACATCATAAGGTAAAGATAAGTTCATATGTAGGGTAAACATTGGATGACTTGTACAGCACCTGTAATATGCAAGGAACTAAATAGTATGTGAGCAGCCCCAATATCTGTCTCAACAGTGCAATGCTGTCTTCTTGAACAAGGTCTGAAGGAGTGCATAGAGGCCAAAAAAAGCCTTTATTAAGCAAACAAAATAAGGTTAAAATATTCCAATGGGCACAAAAAAATAAAAACTGGAGCAAACACCAATTGTCCAAGATGATATTCAAGGTCAAATCTGAGAATGAAATATTTAAAAGCCATTGTCAAATGTATGTTTGTAAAATTCGTGGAGAACACATGAAGAGTCAGTGTGTGAAGCCAAAAGTGAAACATGGTGGAGGGTCGGTCACGGTGTGGGGGTGTTTCGTAGCTGATAAAGTTGGTGATCTAGTGAGAATTTCTGGGGCATTAAAGAATGAAGGATATCATTGTGCAGAAGGTATGTCAATAGAAAAGAGAAAAGTAGGGAACTGATGAATATGATTTGGCCGAGTCTGTCACCTGACTTACATCCCATTGAACTCTTATGGAATCAATTTGACAAGGTGGCCAGAAAACTGAGGTCGTCTGATGTTGAAGGGCTATGGAATAATTTAGACATGTGTTGGACTGCAATATATGCAAAAACGAGTACAAATTCTTATCTACAGAATGCCAAGAATTTGTGCAGCTGTTATGAGGGCAAAGGGTGGATACTCTGAAGAGGCTAAAATCTAAAACATATTGTATTGCACTTAATGATGTTGTTGTTATTGTGGTCTTCAGTCCTGAGACTGGTTTGATGCAGCTCTCCATGCTACTCTATCCTGTGCAAGCTTCTTCATCTCCCAGTACCTACTGCAACCTACATCCTTCTGAATCTGCTTAGTGTATTCATCTCTTGGTCTCCCTCTATGATTTTTGCCCTCCTCGCTGCCCTCCAGTACTAAATTGGTGATCCCTTGATGCCTCAGAACATGTCCTACCAACCGATCCCTTCTTCTAGTCAAGTTGTGCCACAAACTCCTTTTCTCCCCAATTCTATACAATACCTCCCCATTAGTTATGTGATCTACCCATCTAATCTTCAGCATTCTTCTGTAGCACCACATTTCAAAAGCTTCTATTCTCTTCTTGTCTAAACTATTTATTGACCATGTTTCACTTCCATATATGGCTACACTCCATACAAATACTTTCAGAAACGACTTCCTGACACTTAAATCTATACTCGATGTTAACAAATTTCTCTTCTTCAGAAACGCTTTTCTTGCCATTGCCAGTATACATTTTATATCCTCTCTACTTTGACCATCATCAATTATTTTGCTCCCCAAATAGCAAAACTCCTTTACTACTGTAAGTGTCTCATTTCCTAATCTAATTCCCTCAGCATCACCCGACTTAATTTGACTACATTCCATTATCCTCGTATTGCTTTTGTTGATGTTCATCTTATACCCTTCTTTCAAGACACTGTCCATTCCATTCAACTGCTCTTCCAAGTCCTTAATGATAGAGATGAAATACTTACTTTGTTGGTCTATTTGGTTTGTATGATGTGTTTGTACATTGAAATGAAGTATATAGTTTTCATCATGGGTGAACGAAAACTTTTCACCAATAATGTAATTACTGTATTGTAATGCCTTAGTTTTGTGAGCTTAGGGATACATTTCTTGTTGTAGATATTTTGGTTAAGTCGGTATGCAGTTCCTATCTTTTGGTATCTAATTTAATTTGTTTTGGTTCCATGAGATATTTAAAGTGTGGAACTCATTTAATTCTGTCTTTTTTTGTCTCCATAAATGTTTGTGCTTCTTTGTTGCAGGTCATGTAATCTGTCTGAAGAATTGAATCTGATTTTGGGCTGATGAGAGGTTGCAAGATAATATTGCTAAATCACCTGCAAATGCTAGGTAATCTGTAGATTACTTGTCTCTGCTTAAATTGACTGGCTGATCAATTTTGAGGATTCATTTCTGTTTGTGCCATTCTAGGATCACTTTCTCAAGGAAATTCTGATAAGGGATAGAGACAGTCCATCTCCTTGTCTTGCCAAACTTTTGATTTTGAAAGGATCTGAGAGTTCCTCCACAAAATTAACCTCAGACTTTTTATTTGTCAGTGTTTGTTGTATGATTGTGAAGGTTTCCAGGTCTAGACCTTTTGTTTCTAATATTCCGAATTTTCATGGTCACCTGAGTCATACGCTTTCTTGAAATCAACAGATGTGCCGACTGGGTTTGCTACAAATTATCCAGTGTCTGAGGATTAGGTTTACGTTCAAATCTGCTCTGGACATGAATGGCCTAGTCTCTGTCAAGAAGATAATGAGATACAATTTTGTATGCAACTGATTTGAGTGAGATTCCCCTGTAGTAATTTACATTGTACTATCTCCCTTCAAGAGTTATGAATTAGGATCAGTGTCTTCAGGGTCTTGTGGTGGAACCTTTGGTTTGGTTTTGAGTAGTTAAGTAGTTCTTTGAAATATCTAGAAAGTTCTCTGCAGTTTTCTTGATTGTTTAGAACTATTTGTCCATTTTCTTTCCTGAAGCAGAGATTTTGTGGTTGATTTCCTGTGATTGAAGTTCTTATAGAAATTGCATGTGTCATTTCTTTCAAAGTCTTTCTTCATTTCAAGAAGTTGATCCTTTATATTTTCTTTCGGGCTTTCTGTTTAATTTGAAAGTATCTTTCCAAACCATCAGGAATGTTTTGAAGTTGTCTTCTGTCTTATTGCTGTTTCAACTGTTGTATGCATCCTGCTGAGACTGAATTGTGTACTCACATTCTTCTTTCAACCAAGGGTACATTTTCCTTTTTTGCAGAGAAATTAGTGTTTGTGCAGCTTTGATCAATTTACTTTTGAGTTGTTGCCAGTGTCTTGACTTCTTTTTCTCTAGTTCTTCCATGAGAGATTGTTGGAACCTGTTAGTTTCAAATTTGACGATTGTGTCTCCTTTTTTAAGAACCTCTGAGGTTTTAAATGTAATTTTATGCTCATCAGGTAATGGTCTGAGTCTATGTTTGCACCCTTTCTCATTTGGACCTTCATAACTTCTCTGTAGTTTGAATAAGAGATTGCTAATGGTCAATTTTGAATTCATCAATGAGCGAGTTCAGTGATCTCACCGTCATCTGTTTTGATCATTTCTTTTTGAAGTGTATTGATATAATTTTTTGGCTGAATACCCTGCAGAGCTCAACTAATCTTCATGCAATGTGGTTTGTTCACTTATATGCTGGGAAATTTCCAGTTGTTTCTCTGTACTTTCTTCCTTTGCCTAGTTGTGCATAGAGATTGCCTGTAGGGTTTTGAGATGGTTTTGTTGAAATTTAGATGCTATTTCTTCTAGTGTTTCCCATGACGTCCCTACCTTTTAGCAGTTCGTTTTATTTTCAGTGTTGATTGGCATGTTTGCATTGGTTAGTGTGTAGTTTCATTTGCACACTTCAAGGTGACTGTCATTAGTCTGCTGTTTACAGGTTTCACATTTGTTGTGGAGGTATGTCTCTTGTGAAGGAAAAGCAACCCCTAAAAGTGGTGTGTTTTTTAAATATTTGTTTATCCACTTTACTTCTGAAAAGTCTTTAGTTCCCAAAATCCACTGCATTCTCATTGGCCAGTTTTGTGTCTTGGAGTGCCAGTATTCAAATTTTTTGTGCATTTTATGGTTTGCTCTAGTTCGTGCAACTTTCCTGTTCATAACAGACTATTTACATTTAGGGTGCCAAAAAAGGGTTTCCTCGTTTGGGTGAAGTTGGCCAGAGGACTGCAATCCCCTCTGTTTGCAAGACAGCCCAGATGCCTCAGAATCTGATAACTGAGTTGTACTGTTCTTGACAGCAGTGGATTGGTTACCACCTGCCACACCTCACAGTACTTAATTATTTCAAGTGTTGCATCAAAGCTCATTTTTTTATGATTGGAATGTTAATTCCAGGACAAGAATTCCAGCTGCATCTCTGCTAATCAGATGCAGACCACTTTCCCGCTTGTTACAAGTCAGACACAAAGTGGATTTTGCACCATGTAAAAATAACAACTATTATTATTATTATTATTAGACATACAACAAGTGATGCTGGAATGTAATCCTAGATGGAAGTACACTGCAAACATAAAAAATTCTGCATACTGAATGAAAAGCAGAATTTCAATACTAATAATAATCCACCAAAGCTGGTTTTTCTTTCCCTTTTTATCTTATTTACTGTTACTAGTTTTGTGTGATGGCTTATTCTCAAGAGACACCTAGTTATAAACTCAAGAATTTATTTGAATTTATTCACCTTCGAACATTTTACTTGTTACTGGTGTAATTATTTACATATAAAGCTATGATACATAAAGTACATAAAAGTATGTGGCAACCATTGACTGTCAGTAACTGCCACCTGCAGAGAAAATTGTCTTTGGACTGTGTTTATGGGACTGCGTGTGCTTTTGACTCAGGGGGGGAATGTTTTTCCTGTGTCTGGTGTAATTACATGAACCATAATAAAAGTGCCCGATTGTAATTCTGCTTGAATAATTGGAAAAACTGATTGGAAAGAACAGTTGGAAAAATGTTGAAGGTAATTTATCAGTCTGTGCATAGCCTTGGTTGAACATTGACTGATGCCAATATCAACAGACCTTTACTATTATTACATTCAAGGTCAATAAAGATAATTTGGATTATGTACTGCTGCTTCCAGTAGTGTGTAGTACCAAATAATCACAGCAATCATTGAAATTGTCGATCTGTCACAAGAAGCACATTTTAATATAATTAAACCACGTTCAATAGGTACCAATCAAGTCCGAGTCATTACCTTCACATTAATTCCATTGTGTTTAGTCTTGGTTGTGACAATGCTGATGCAGGAATGCTCCTCCAGAATATCGTGTAAATTATTCCTGTCTTCACTGAACTTCTCAATGCAGGATCTTGGCAGCAAGTGCAATGATGAACAGATAGGGGTTGATCTTATAAGCGTACGAATAGATATTCCGTTTCCAATAACTTGTTATAATACTTTTAATGAACAGTTAAAATAAACGTTCTTAACAATGCTGGTACAACGAATCCAAGCATACATCTGTACACTACTACTTCCCAAATAAAAGGGTGAAGATATACGAGTTACCAAAGTGAAGAGAGTATTTCTTACTTTGTTTCACACAGATATTTAATGATGTATCAAAACATTACCCCTGCCACAAAACAGCTCATTAATTTACCTTTGGCAGTGTCTACAACTCTCTTAGTTTACATATAAGAAAACAAATGAATGGAAAAATAATATGATTCAATACAATGAGACAGGTGAAATACTCTCAGACTTCAAGAAGAATACAATAATTCCAGTCCCAAAAAAAGCAGGCGTTGACAGATATGAAAATTATAAAACTATCAGTTTAATAAGCCATGGTTGCAAAACACTAACACACATGGAAAAACTGTTAGAAGCTGACCTTGTGGAAGATCATTTTGGATTCTGTAGAAATATTGAAACACATGAGGCAATACTGACCCTACTACTTATCTTAGATGATAGGTTAAAGAAAGGCAAACCTAAGTTTCAAGCATTTATAGAATTAGAGAAAACTTTTGACAATGTTGACTGGAATATTCTCTTTCAAATTCTGAAGGTGGCAGGCATAAAATACATGGAGCGAAAGGCTGTGCACAATTTGTACAGAAACTAGAAGGCTGTTATAAGAGTCGAGGGGCACGAAAGGGAAGCAGTGGTTGAGAAGGAGGTGAGACAGGGTTGCAGCCTATCCTCAACGTTATTCAATCTGTGTATTGAGCAAGCAGTAAAGGAAACAAAAGAAAAATGTGAAGTAGGAATTAAAATCTATGGAGAAGAAATAAAATCTTTGAGGTTTACCAATGACATTGTAATCCTGTCAGAGACAGCAAAGGACCTGGAAGAGCAGCTGAGCAGAATAGACAGTGTCTTGAAAGGAGCATATAACATGAACATCAACAAAAGCAAAACAAGGATAATGGAACATAGTCGAATTAAGTCAGGTGGTACTGAGGGAATTAGATTACGAAACATGACACTTAAAGAAGTAGATGAGTTTTGCTACTTGGGCAGCAAAATAACTGATGATGGACAAAGTAGACAGCATGTAGACTGGCAATCTAAATGTTTCTGAAGAAGACGCGTTTGTTAACGTTGAATATAGATTTAAGTGTAGGGAAGACTTATATGAAAATATTTGTGTGGAGGGTGTCTGTGTCTGGCAGTAGAACATGGGTGATAAACAGTTTAGATACGGAGAGAATAGAAGCTCTTGAAATATGGTGCTATAGAAGAATGCTGAAGATTAGATGGGTAGATCACATAACTAATGAGGAGGTAGTGAATAGAACTGGGGAGAAGAGGAATCTGTCGCACAACTTGACTAGACAAATGTGTCCTACCGACATGACATTCGTCTGATCGGTAGGTAGGACACATTCTGAGGCATCAAAGGATCACCAATTTAGTGCTGGAGGGTAAAAATCGTAGAGTGAGACCAAGAGATGGATACACTAAGCGGATTCAGAGGGATGTAGGTTGCAGTACTTATTCGGAGGTGAAGAGGCTAGCACAGGATAGAGTAGAGTAGAATAGAAAGCTGCATCAAACAACAACAACAGGGGCGCTTTACCAGCAGAACTGCTGGCAGTGCGGTAGGGAAAGCCGGCTCGCCATTGGTGTTTCCTGGGCAACGGTGTCACGTCCCGCTCCGGTCAGCCAAACATCAAAGGTCGCAACTTAGGGTATTTTAAACGCACTATAGTGTGAACGCGCGACGAAGTCATCCTGATTGGCTGACTAAAGTCACGTCTCCTGTGCTCGCTGTAGTTAGCTGACTAAATCACGGGTCCTGTACCGGTACGCTGATTGGCTGACAGTAGCAAATTCAGCTGCCGCCATCTTATGCTCGTTTTACACGGGACGTGCGACGCGAACAAGAAAGTCGCCATCTACTGCAACGCTCCACACAACAGGTGGCCCAACCAAGAAAAAGCGTTTACGCGGTGCATGCCTGTCTAATCGTCAGCTCTAAGTGTCTACAGTTTTTGTTGTCAACTCCCAGCAAGTGAACCGACGGCCTAAATTTACTTCTCGTGATTATCAAGTATTTTATGTCGTTTTGTTATTATTACTATATTTAATTTATTTTAGGACACCGTTTTTAGTTGTTTTCGTGCAGTTTACGTGAAACTTAAGTCACTTACATGTGTAAATGACCTCACTTTTGATGCTGGGAATCATGGACAAACCAATACAAATGTTGCTTTTCTGTTGCCAATGTTAGTTCACTAGATTAACTCACGTTTTTCCTTTCGTGAGAAGACATTATGGCTGGTGTGAGAGTGCATTGGCGAATGAACAAGAACATATTTCTACGAGCGGTTCCAGAAAGATCCGGGTCACTGGTTTACATTTACTTCCCCATATAAGCGTCTTATCGTTTAAATTCCAATGAATGCTTCCCACCCGTTAACTATTTATGAGATGGACGAACCAGAACATTTAGTTGAGCAGGAGACAATTCACGAAGAGCGTCGCGCTGTTTGTCATGTGTGTTCTCCACTTGATCTTTTGCGCAAGTGCGCAGCACTTAAATACGCGTGAGGATAGGATCGTACGCGTGAGTTTTGTGCAAGTGGCCCCGTCTACACGGCGGAACCGGTGCATGATGGGTAATCTTGCAAGCCTACACGTCCCATGAAGAAAGGGCTTTAATTTCAATGTGTGTGTGTGTGTGTGTGTGTGTGTGTGTGAAGTTAATGCAACGTAGTTGGCGGATTTCGTATTCATACTAGCGTGTTCCGAAAAGGGGCAGTTTGAACGACATAGCAAAGAAAAGATCTCTCCAAAACGCACCGTTTGTTGTGCTACAGTGGTAGGAAGTCCGATAACGGTGTATAAAATTTTTACCGTTTTGTTTTTCTCACGTTTCGTAAGCCTGTAGAAACCTTTATTATGGGTAAATAGAACGAGCTTGAAGTATATGTATTATAAGAAAGAACAGATTGTATTACACTCATAGGAAAATTGGTGGTGTAGAATGTATGGCACTGGATCGCCAATGATCTATGTAAACGGATTAAGATCAGTGAGACTGAAATAAGCAACTGCTGACATTTAAAGGAAGATGTTGTATTAAAACTGTCGGGTAATTTTAGACGAACCAAGCTCGAACGGATACCAAAATGCACAAAATAAATGTTTTGATTAAATCACATACTGATGCTAGTTACTATGTTTCCTCCAAAATTGCCATGAAGCATATAACATAAAGTAACTTAGGCGTCAGTATTATATTTAATACTGAACCTACAACTATATGGCTGAATGCCTTAAAGAAATAACCATTTACAGAAGATTACAAAAGTTTGCTGTCAAAGTTACCAAATTACGGTTTTTGCAGTATTCGTAATTCTACTTGAAAGGGTGTCAACATCAGCAATTTACTGAAAATGCTCTTCTCTGAACAACTTACTTTCAAACTGCCGCTTTCTGTACTGATGAATTAGACGTGCGGGTGATAATGTTGTATAAGCAATGCGCTCATGAATAAGTGATGCTGTTCTTAAAAGACAGAGGCTCATTCTGGCAAGCGGTAACAAGTAATTTAAAAGAAATTATATGCTGCAATAGCACTTCAAATTTCGAAACCACAGCCAAACAATAATAATAGCAAAGACATACTTCTCACAACATGAACTGCGACAGAGAATTGTTAGAATAGTATCTTTGGTCTCCGTGAAAGAAATCATGAGACCGACATTGTTTTGTCCACTTTTTACGTAGAGCTATTCAATCGCCATCTATTGAGATTATCGGAAATTAAGTTCCAACAGACGGGATGAGGGGTGAATTGTGTAGCGTAAGTTTAAGGCTTAAAAAACGTTGGGACGTTCTTGTGGACGCATAAGTTTGTAATGCACATACGACTTAAGTCTGAATATTTGAAAAATGGTTTATTTTAATATCTCCTGAACTGAGTTTCATGTATTGCTATGATTTAGATTGCATGGAGTAATTGTGCGATATTGTACTTTTTGTCACATCAGCGGCTGTTTTAATGTATTGAATAAGTGCGGGATGACTTGTGTGGTAAACGGTGGATAACGAAACCTAACAACAAATGATGTACCTGTGTTCTAATGTCAATCTCTTAATGATATCACAGTCGTTACCAGCAATGTTTACTAATAACTTATACTTTAATCCATTACGTGCCTCAGTTTTTGCGTGTGTGCAAAGTACACAAGAAAATTCGTAACCGACGGTAGCTACCCTTATTTGTACCCAGTTTTACTGCAATAGTTCGTTGTTATTGGGTTCTATCGTGTACAGTGATTTCATTGTATGTTTCGAAGTTTGTTTTTACTGGAGTCTTGTTGACGAGTGAAGAGACTACGCAGAGTGGGATGAAACAATATCTGTTTTTCATGCAGCCTGTAAGCATAACTTAAATGTCAAATATTTAGCTTATATGAAGAATTATATATATTAACTGCAGCATGTAGGCTACGGCATTTTCTCAGTATTCCACACCTAAATGAAGCTGACTAGTAGTACTGGTCAGTTAAATAACAGCCCAGTTGGTCCTGAATTTGTCTTAAATGAGAGATGTTGCAGTTATTGATTTGACATGTGAGTCATTGACATTGACATTTATACTAAAATGTAGACTTTCACGGCCGGAAATATCATGTCCATTATAATTATCCGGGCTGTTATGCCGTGGTCGGTTGATGAATTTCGTCTCAATTCCCAACGTTTCGCCTCCGACTGCAGGAGACATCTTCAAGGGGGTCCGTAGGTCGATGGAAGGTCCAACACACACAACAATCTCAAGTAGCGAACCAGTTGGTGTATTGGACCTTCCATTGACCTACGGACCCCCTTGGAGATGTCTCCCGCAGTCGGAGACGAAACGTTGGGAATTGAGACAAAATTCATCAACCGACCACGGCATAACAGCCCGGATAATTATAATAGACATCGACATTTATGTAAGACATACAAATGCGTAAATACGTCTTGAGCTGAAAATTTGTGTATGTGACTTTCACTGAAATCTTTTATTTTACGAGATACTTGTTGCCATTAGAAGCAGTCTGCACATTTGTGAAATATTGTTTGAATCTCATAATGCATTTTCTAGAAGTTGTTATATGATGGAGATCGTGTTTATTGATAGATAAATTTGAATTATAACCACAGTGTGGACACTCAGTTTTTGATACCAGTTCTTAAGTTGCTGTTCTTTTGTTAAGCAATTACTCGACTTATTTCTGCAGTAAACTTCTTTTGAGTGTGTGTGACTGATGAAAGCCGCCAGCAATAACAGTCGACACATTTCACACTCGGAGGAATTTTATTAAAATGGGCACCATCCACAAAAAAGCTTTTACTCTTGTGTGCATTGATTCGTTCCACATCCCTGAAGGTTTCACATTGTGTTGATAAACCAATAATGATCTAGATTCATCATTAAAGCACTTTTTTCCCCTTATTCATCTTCATGTTAGTATATGACAACACCACCATTGGACTATTCTGTATGTTATTGTTGTTTTAAGGATTAAATTCAGTTCTTGTGAATTATCATCTTGCATTGTGTTCTTCCTTTTTCCAGCTATTGTGCAGACTGTGCTGGCTCTGTCAGAATTGCAGATAATGTAAAATTAAAATAAGTTTCCAAATGTGGCCATCCTTATATTAATGCCATAATGAGTTCTTTACAACAGTCGAGTCGCTTTATACCATTCACGAATAGTGCTCAGCGGTCACAACTACTTCCTGGACAAGGTATGAAAACTTATTCTTATTTCAGTAGTATTTGTAAGTTCAATTAGAGAAAAACAGTGTTGAAGTTATACTTGTACATACCCATGTATTGCCTCCCATCTGAAATATAGCACTATTTATCGAAATGGCACTTAAGCTATAGTTGATACAATCTTTGGAGACTACATAGACCAGTGTGCGATAATGTACCCCCCTCCCAAACTCAGTTGTGGAGATGGTAGAGTCTTTACAGTTTGTTCACAAAGACAACAAGGGCTCCCTAGTTCCGAATAAGCAAAAGCTGATCGGCTTCGGTCTGCCTTGTGTATTATCCTCTGCCAACCTCATTGATCAAAACCCAGAATCTTGTGTCAAGCCATTGCAGAGTGATTGTTGTGCCTCTATTGATTAGTGACAAAATGGTTCCTAGCCCATCATGGGGCAGTGTCAGATACACTTTCCACTTTTGGGAGTAGGGCAAGTGGTAGTAAGCTGGCAAGTGTGTTCATGTTAAATGATAACAAAATGTTGTTAAATGCCATGTAAATAAATACTCATGTCTACTTGTTAGAAATGTATTTTGGCACTCTCTTTCAGTGGTTGTCAGCTAACATAGGCAACTATCACTTTTAAATTACCATACCTTTTTTAATATTAATTGTAATTACATATAAATACAGTTACTGTAAAGTAATAAAATATTCCTTAAATAACTACACATTTGTGACAAGATGTGAGGTATTCATGGTGCATTGAGTTACTGTGTTGTTGTGGTGGATATGATGTTCTGACAAACATTTGTGTAAAGAAAAAGATATAAAATGAATAAATCAATAAATAAAATATATAGAGATACATAGCTTTCAGGGATGATAGCTAGAGTGCAGTGCTATCATCTGAGATATAGTTTGTTATCGCTTGAAATGTTTAACAGTTAATTCGGAGGTTCCTTGTGAAAATATTTAATTACTGAAAAACATTAACTTCTGTAGTTTTTATGTTATTGAAATAATTGTTTCATTGGATTAGCCCCATTTTTTTTCTGAGATTGCATATGTATTCAGTTTGTCTCTATTATTTAACTGTGATTTATTATTGAATTTCTAAAAGCTGTAAGAAGCCATATTTCAGACTGTTACATTTAGCTGTTTCTGCCGCATTGTCTGTTCTCTGGCTAAGCGAGCAACCACTGTCCACATGCTCTGTGCTTTACTCATTTCTGGCCACACCGGTGACCATATTTGGACCTGTGCAGGGCCGTTCCGGTTGTCCTGTTGGACGAGCACACCACTTAGCTTCCAGCCGTACAATCAAATTTACCTCATACCAATTCTACATGGTGGAATAAATGCACTTTAAAGTGTAACTCTGTGTGTGGTTGGAGGTGCATTTGTAAAGTTGCTTCCTGGTACTGCTTCCTTTACAAGGAGATTTTTTAAAACCACATATGCAGTTGTGTAGGTTATGACTCACTTCAGTCATTTGCTGGGGTGGGCACTTGTTTCAAAAAAAAAAAAACACAAACAATCCTATGATCTGCTATGTGACAAAAGCTGCAATAAAAATGACAGTAATTGCCATGTTGTAAGTTTTAGTACTGGCCCGTTTTAATTTTGATTTACCTATGAGAACTGACACCAAGCATGATTATTCAACGTGAAATTATCAATTTCAATTTCACGAATCCTGTAAGAATTTGTTACACCTCAGTGTCAGTTTTTACTTTTGTTAACGTGTAATACATGGTTGACGGCTAGTAAGGTGGCAGATAGAGCCACTTGGAAAATAAATTGACATGTGAGTGCAAGTGTAGTGCCAGAACTGCTTGACATAAGTTGACTTGTTCCCTCCTTGTTGTCCCTTACCTAATTGACAGCCTGTGTCCAAGGGTAGAAGTCATGGGCAGAATGGGTTACAGTATGCTTGATGCACAATACAGCGATCATGCCTTGTGGTGCTCAGGCTTGGTCGACCAGAGCTTTATGACAAGTATACTTGTTCTCGTGTTCCTACACAGTCAAACATTGGGCCACTGTCACATCAGAATGCTCCACAAATCTGAATATTGCACGTTTCAACCAGCCATCCAAATAGAGACCCGTAGTTAAGCCGCTTTTAAACTGTCAGGGGCTGATGGTGCTGTTTCACACTGGTAAGCAGCATCTTCACATCCGTCATCACTCAACATCTGACACAGTTGATTTCCCTCTTATACCCACTACCAGGCGTGGTAACAACACTGAACAGTAACAACAGCAATACACTTTGATGACTATTCTACTTGTCACTGAGTATTGCAACTCCAGTCGTTAACATACCTGTCTATTTTGTGCCAATGCATGAAGATACATGGACATCCAACAATGTCTCCTAGTTGCATCAGTTATTTTTGTGAGCCAGTTCATTTACCTTCCACACAAATATATGGCTTAATAAGTGTTTAAGGCTAGATTCAAATGATTGTAATTAATAGACATCACCACTCCTATTCAGTAAAATGGAATGCAAACAGTCACTAAAATCAGTTTTTAATTATGGAAAGGAGAATTGATGTATTTAGTGCAATTAAAGGAATATACGTGAAACTTATTTTAAATTTAGTGTACCCCCAGAAATGTCTTCACAAACCCCTGTGGCTACAGGTATCTTTTGGAGATATGTGTATCTGATTGTATATCTCTGTTTTAGTTCAACCAGTGAAAATACCACAGACTTCATTCAGAAGACTGAATGGATAGCTCAGCCAACTAAAACACTAAAGGATGGTTTCAGTTGAAAGAATGAACACGTGTTTCGACTGACAAGAAGCAGACTGGTTTCACTTGAAACAGAAAGAGTGAATAATTCCATAGCAGCTCAGCTTGGCCAAGGCTGCTACAGGTCAGGGAGCTGAGCGATTATGGTGCAGCTGCAGGTCAGTGAGCGGAGGCAGGTGCGATGGCATGTGGGCTGCAGCAGGGGAGATGAGCAGGTGTTGTTCTTTACTGGAAGTTTGCAACATAGGATGGCTGTACACCTCAGGAGATACAAGATGATAGACGACATAAAGGGAAGAGGAAATTGTGCAGACCTGAAGAGGATGGCAGAAGACCGGACAGCCTGGAGAACTACCATGTGAAAACCTGCCTTTAGGCAGAACACATGATGATGATGCTGCTGCTGATGATGATGGGTTTGACCTGCCACCACTTTTCCAAATTTTTCAGACATGTGGATCATGCAGGGAAGGTCGCCCAGTGTGTCTCTTCCACTTCTGTGCCTTTCCACCTTAGCGCCCTTCTTTTTCCAGTAAGGCAGTATGCCCAAAACCCAGCCCGGTAGCCATCCTGTTGCGTGTCGGGGGAGGGAGGTCATAAAGTACCTGCTTGGTAGTAGCCCTCTGACCATGCAGGGTTCGCACTATTGGTGACTGAGCTGATATCTCCCATACATACCCAGGAGTATGTGCCTGTCGTGACTAGGGCACAGGGGCTCTGAGCAGCAGATTACTGGCCAGGTAACTGTTGCTGAGGCTGGGGGGTGTCCATGGGGAGAATCTCCATTCGGAGTGGGTGGCAGTGTGGTGGATGACTTGACTATGAAGCTTTCTCCTGATATTGGTCTCACAGCTCCAGCAGTCTCTTCAGAAGGAAAGAGCTCGATTAATGCAGAGAGATACGATCTTAAAATGTTTCCTTCCCTGGCTACGCTGTGGGAGGAACATCAGGCTAAGGGACAAGTAGAGAAATATTCCCCGAATACCTGGTTTGTTCAAGGACAAATGGGAATTCCTTTTTGGCCGCAAAGCTGTTATTCATTGTAGAGATGCCAGGGAACAAGTTTGGGGAAATTGCAGCCATCTCTGAAATAGAGTGGGTCACTTCTGGTTAGAACAGCATCCCCTGCCAGACATGGGTGTTGCTTGCTTGTGACAAATTGGGTAACATTTCAGTGTCTGTCACTCCCCATAGCAGTCTAAACATGGTTCGAGTCATCATTTTTGATTGTGACCACCTCTTGTAGCCTGATAATGAGCTATATGCCAACTTGGAGTGATGGGGTGCACTTTGTCATGTCCATAGGGAGCCAAAGGACAATAGGGTTACTACCAGGGCCTTTATCGGCCTTTGAGGGCAATTCATTGCCTGGAAAGTTAAAGTTGGTGGTACACCTATGTGACGTGAAATAATATGTCCCCCCCCCCCTCCCCTCCCCTCCCCATGCTGTGCTTCAGATGTATGAAATTTGGGCACGTCATCGTGTTGTGACAGCAGGCCAGTTTGTAGGGATTGTGAACGCCTGTTGCACGTGGACGTTCCTTTTGCTCCTCCCCCTGTCTGCATCAACTGTGGAGGGCACCATTCTCCCTGCTCACCAGACTGCACTGTCTTTCAGAGAGAGAGAGAGAGAGAGAGAGAATACAAGAATATAAGACTGGACAGACTGATATAACAAGAGGCCAAGGAAAAGTATGAGCATCTACACCCTGCACGCATAACAATGTGACAACATTGCCCTCTCTGCTGGTGATACTCTCTTCCATTATGCTTCCTACAGTACGCCCTAAGAGCCACTTGACCATGCTTTGTCCACCTGATGGTTGGGAGCTCTCCCCATGCTGTATCCCCCACACCCATTTTGGGAACAATGGCTCCCCACCAACTGGGGATGCAGATCCCCTTCTGCAGCTGAGACACATCACCCTCATACAGCTTATCACTCCAGGAAGTGGTCCCTTGGGACAGTCTCCTCCTAGGTTTCTGCTGGTCTTCAACCGGATTCTAGCCAGTGGCTGAAGAAGCCACAGGCTGTTGGTTGTAGGGCTTCATGATCTTCTTCATTCCCAGAAACTAATTCAAGGAAATCCTCCCACTCATCCAAACCCCTAAAGAAAAGAAAGACAAAAAGAAGTCTTCCAAGATGAAGGAAATTCTAGTGGCCACCATATCTCCCATGTTCTGCTTCTGAGCCTACAGCAACGATCCCGGTGGCCCCAGAGGCTTCAGATTGCACCACACAACATGCCCCAGAACTTGTAGGTCTTGATACCGTACACTCTGAACCAGTGGGAGCAGGTGACCCTGAGACATAACCTGTCTTTTGCCTTCACAGTATAGTGACAGTACAGTACTCCAGTGGAGATGTAGTGGTTATTCCCCGCCACCAGGTTGAGTTCCTTCCTTGCTTTCTGCATTACTGTTCATCAAACTTGATTTCCAGCAACACAGATCCTGTGCCCTTCGTGGCTACTGGGGATATATGTTTTAAGAATCATGCTGATCATGATGGGGTGTCAAGTGAAGTTTGCACATACTTTCTTAACTCTGTATATAGTGAACTGGTCCCCCTCGATACAACTTTGGAGGATGTGGCTGTTTGAGTTAGGGCATTTCAGGATTTTACTACCTATAATGTTCATCTCCCTCCCTATGATGGATTGCCTGAGAATGTATTGTCTGCATTGGTTTCTCAGATCGCCCCCTCTCCCCCCTTCCTAATCTTGGGCGACTTCAATGCTCATAACCCTATGTGGGGTGGAACCTCGAATGCTGGAGGAGGTAGAGACACCGAAAACTTCCTGGCACATCTTGACCTCTGTCACTTGAGCACTGGTGCCTCCACACACTTCAGTGTGACACATGGAACTTACTTTGGCTATTGATCTTCCTGTTTGCAGCCATGGCTCTTCAATGCCATACGTGATATCCGTCAGTTGACCTTCTCATCGGCTTTAAACGGCTCTGTGCATGGGTCTGTCACTTAATAAAACAACGGAAGCAAGAATGCTGCAAATGGTACTGTTCAATCATTGGACCTTGTACGCTTCCTTCGCAGATTTGGGTGAAGAGCAGACGCCTCGATGCATATCAGTCCCCTGCAGGTGTACTTGGTATTTCTTTGAACAGTACTGTATTCACTGACTCAGACACTGTAGCTGAACTTTTTGCTCTGTGTTGTGCTCGAGCCTCTGCCTACAAGAATTGTCGACCTGTCTTTCATGTCCTTAAACATTGGATTGAATGATTGCATGTATCTTTCACTACACGGCACCTGGAGCCCTGTAATCCTCCATTCAGTGAGTGGAAATTATACAGCCCCAGAAACAAACCGCATCCACAACTAAATGCTTAAAACCCTACCAGCGGATCGTCAGCGCGACTCCCATCTCAATGGTGGGAGAGTATCGTTGTCCCTGTGATGAAAGCATCCCCTGCAAATGAACTGTGACTGCCCAGTTAGTCTCACTAATGTTCTATGTAAGTTGCTTGAATGTGTGGTGAAATGGCAGCTGTGTTGGCTCTTGAGTCTTGGGGCCTTCTGGCTCCTTCCCAAGGTGGTTTTCACCAAGTCCTTTCCACTGCTGATAATTTGTTTTGCTTGGAGTCTGCCATCCAGACAGATTTTGACTGACGTCAACAGCTTATTGCTGTCTTCTTTGATCTACAAAAGGGTTAATGACATCACAGGGCGACAAAACATCCTTTCTGCCTTACATGAGTGGGGTCACCAGGGTCCACTTCCAGTTTTGGCCCAGAACTTCTCATTAGACCGTACTTTCCGCGTTCGAATTCGTGCTTCCCACAGTACCCCTCATAATCAAGAGAATGGGGTCCTGCAGGGCTTTGCATTAAGTATCCCCTTCTTTTTAGTGAATATCAACAGTCTAGCTGTGGGTCTTTGGTATCATCCTGCTTGTATGCTGACGAATTTTGCTTTTACTGTTGCTCCTCTAATGTGGATGGTGCTGAACGCTGACTTCAGGACACGGTTCAGAAAGCGCAGTCATAGACCCTCACCCTGGGCTTTCAATTTTTTGACACTAGGACTTGTATCATGCACTTCTGTCACCATCGTACTGGTCATCCACAACCAGAATTTTACCTCAATGACAAACTACTCAATGTGGTGGAGACTTACTGCTTTTTGAGACTGGTCTTCAATGCCCGGCTGATGTGGCTTCCCCATCTTCTCCAACTTAAGCAAAGGTGCCGGACACACCTTAGTACACTTTGCTGCTTCAGTAACAGCAGCAGAGGTGCAGACTTCACTACCCTTCTGCAGCTTTACAAAGCCATGATCCTGTCCCATCTTGGTTATGGAAGTCCAGCATATGGTACGACATCACCCTCAGCATTGTGATCACTGGACCCAATACACCACTGTGGGGTTTGATTTGCAACAGCAGCCTTTCAGACTAGCCTTGTGAACAACCCGCTTGCGGAGGATGGGATCCCTCCACTACAGACCAGGTACCAACAGCAGCTGCTCAGTTATGCTATACATGTTCAAATCTCCCCTAAACATCCAAACTGCCATGACCTTTTCCCTGGTAGGGAGGTCCACCTTCCACAACAGAGACCTAGAATTGGGGTCATAATTGCAGTTTGACTAAAACATATCTACTCTGAATGTCAACTTTCCCCTCTGTCGCCTCTTGTCAGTGAGTAATCGCGTACATTCCATGTGTTTACTCCGACCTCAGATCTATCTTGATTTATCATTTGGACCGAAAGATTGTCAACACCATGGTGTTTCGCCACCTGTTCCTGGGTGTCTTTTATGTGTTTCCAGGTTTGGAAGTGGTATACAATGATAGCTTAATGGTCAGTCGACAAACTGGTTTTGCATACACACGTGCAAGGTGAAGTGCACTACTGTCCTAGCTGGCCACGTGGATGCAGCATCTTCACTGCTGAATGGGTGGCCATCAAACGAGCCCTTAGCCATGCTAATTCTTGCAGTGGCAAGATTCTTCTAATCTGCAGTGACTCCCTGAGCAGCCTTGGGCTGTAGACCAGTGCTACCCTCATCACCCATTAGTCATGCCTATCCAGGATCTTCTTTTTGACCTCCATAAAGCTGGACAGCAAGTAGTCTTTGTTTTTACCCCTGGACATGTTGAGATCTCAGGGAATGAATGTGCTGACAGCTTGGCAAATTTGACCACCACGATGCTGATTTTGGAAAAGGGGGTCCGAGAACTGCACCTGTGGTTGACTTTACGCCATCAGTTGTTGGATGTCTGGAACTCGGAATTATTCGCCATGGACTCTTCAATCTGAGGGCAATAAAGGAGACATGACCACACAGGGTCTTCCCTTCTTACAGGGAATCGATTGTCCTTTTTCGGATACACATTGGACATACTTGGCTTACCCACAGCCACTTTCTCCAACATTAGGACCACGTTAATGCCGATGCGGTGTCTGCCTGATCTTACTAGACTGCCCAAATTTGGCTGCTTTGTGGCGATATCTTAAACTTCCTGGCTGACCCGGTTTTACATTTCGCCTGCGAAGATAGTTTCTGCTTATCTCTGTGAGGTGAGGCACTTTGGCATCAATGACTGCCTGAGGGGTTGGAGGGACACCCTTCGCCTGCTGTGGCCCATCGGTGGGGTCCCATGGCAACCCTTGCTTGAGGTCTGGGCTGGTCCCTACCCTTCCTATTTTTTTATTCTCCTTGTTTGTGTTTGCCATTTTTAATGTTTTATCTATCTTAAACTTTCATCATCTTGTCTGTGTTGCTTATTTTATTGGGGCAGCAGATGGTGTGGTGGTGCTGATGGTTTGCAGAGGGTGCATCTTCCACAGCATTCCAAACTCCAGGAATCTCCAACGGCATTCTGGGCAGAGCGTATCAACCTCTTTATCACCTCTCACTCCCCCTACTTCTCCATGATTATGTGTCTTATTGTATCTGGCTTGCAGTCAGGCTTACCAGGAATTGCCTTCCTCTTCTGAGGTTTATTCCTGGTTCGATACATAAAAGATGAAGGGACTGAGACCTCACAGTTTGGTCCCTTTAACACCAACAGCCAACCTACCTTGTGTTTTTTACCAGTCCCTCTAAATTGCAATAAACCTGTAGACTCCAACATTTAAGACAAGGGTAACTTTAACGTTAGGATAAATGTCCCTACATTCTACCATGGGCAAACAAGATACACACACACCAACAAAAAAGTCAACAATAAAGAAAAATATTTACTACGGCACCACATTGTGCTGGCACTGCAAGTCAATGGTCAACACTCCTGATGTGGTACGAACGAACCATTGAGACAACAGCTACCACTGCCACCAGACGTAGCAGTGTCAGAGTATCTGATGACCACTTTCTGGCAGCAGATGTAGTGACTCGGGTTGCTTGAGGCTGCTGTGGGTTGAGGGAGCTGAGCAGCAGTGCATGACAGGTCAGGTGCTTCGTAGCATCGTGCAGTGTGTTGGGCCTCATGGGCACATTGGGGAGAACGACAGGTGCCCATTGTTAGCGAGTCATGATGCTGATGCCACAGGTTAGCGAGGGCATCCAATGCAGTGGTGTGCCATCCGCAGTGAGGAAAATGAGAGGTTTTGTCCGTTACTGGATGTTTTGCAGCACAGGGTGACTCTACATCTCAGTGCTCTCTAGGATGGTCCGTCATGTGCTTAGGTAAGTGTAACTGACTGTGCAGTCCAATACAACAGTCGTTGTTTAGGACCGGTGTGGGACACCAAGACTACAGCAGATGTTCACAGAACGGCCAGGGGACAGTTTGGATGCGCCGCGCCTGGGTAGTGTGCGGGAAGACAACTTGCAGATCATCCACAAACAACCCTCAGTAGGTGAAGGGTGGGCAACACACTAGTCTTCACCTCATCTACGACGTCCAAATCGGCTGCAACAGCAGACCACAGCTGTGACTTGGATTGGAATGCCTGTCTCTTGGTGTCAGAGTGAACAAGCAGATTGCCGAAAGACCATAGTCGATCGGCTTGCCATGGTTCCAGTGAAATTCAATAGAAAGTCATTCTCTCTGGTACTGGGGACACATACAGAATGGTGGCATGACTGAATGTGTCCACGAGCTGCAAAAGCCTGTTTATTTAAAAAGCATAGCTCACATCTATGGTCCGGTTGCTGTAGGCAAGTGATCGTATTTCTCCTGGTTTATTGGATTTAGCAGCATTCATTGCCTTATTGTGGTGGTTCAGTAACTATTCTTGGTTGTCGAGCTCAGGTCTTTCTCTAATGTTGGACTGTTGCAGTGGTGCTCTGGTGCTAGGAGTTACAGAGCCTTACTTCCGACAGCCCTGTTATGGTGTAATGCAGAGTTTGCTATTTTGCTTCCTTCACTTGGAAGTTGTGTGCCTTCTGCTGCATTTGCATGACACCATATTGACGTGCTGATTGATACACCAGCTTCACTCGAATGAATGAATAGCCCATCTGATAAGGAAAACTAAAACCAAGTGATTTTTTTTTTCTTTCTTCCAATAGACTGGTTTCACTCAAAAGAATGAATGAGGAATTCAACCAATAACTAAAAATATAACCAAATGAGGTGATTGTTTTCAAACAACTTACTGAATTGATTGTTTTCATTCAGTTGTTGCCATAACAACTCAGAG
This sequence comes from Schistocerca serialis cubense, assembly GCF_023864345.2. Taxonomy (NCBI): domain Eukaryota; kingdom Metazoa; phylum Arthropoda; class Insecta; order Orthoptera; family Acrididae; genus Schistocerca; species Schistocerca serialis. Next base: position 1,234,822,029 of record NC_064638.1, read on the forward strand.
GCAGTATGAGACTTATAACTTAACAATAACAAGGATGGTCAGATTACTTTGGATGGAATATGGTGTAGTGATTACTGCATTAGTAATACTCTGTGTGTAAAACCATGACATGGTTCTGTGTAGTTAATTTTCTGTATCATATTCCACTTAGTTATAACTGTGTCGAAAAATGTTCCTTTCTTCTGTACATCTGAATGAGGACTGGCTTTTCTAGACACAGTGTGCAAAATTTGTGAAGAATGTGGAAAAGTCATTTACTTTGTTGATGAATAGGCGATTGAAAATTATTTAATTTTTTAAAATGCATATGGAATAATAAGATTAATTACTTTGGTGATTAGCATCATGATGAATTCAACATAATTGCAGGAACTTTCCCACAAAGCCTCAGTGGAAGTGAGACAGATGTTTCTACATCTAATGAGAACCTAAGCCATGAAGAAAGATATGTAATCAAGCACACAGCACGACAAGAGCCACAAGGGCAGGAGAATCTTAGCTCAAACAGAAGCAGTTTAGATGTATCGTCGTCTTCCTATAATACTCTCATCATCCATGGAGCTGGCGATGAGAGCTGGACTGGCCGGTAATAGAACTTTGGATTATTTCCTTATGCATGTTTATTACTCTCTCTGTAAACCTTCAATACTTCATTATCTTTCTCTACTGTCCAGCTAACTATACTTCATACAGCCTATCCTGTATACCTAGCTGAATAGCCACAACCTAAGAGTTGTTTGCAGAATAAATCCTTCATTTTGTAACATAGTGATAAACGTATTACTAATGAAAGATACAGGTCTGGATTTGGAAATTAGGCTGGCACACTATTTTAGTCAGTCAAAAATTTTGGATTACGTTATAGCAGAATAAGAAAGTCACCCTGGAAACACCATACAGGCTGTGGCTAAGCTGTTATTCACCAAATCCCTTATTCTTCCATGGTTACAGTCTGTTACCTAAGTGAACTAAAATAGGCCATACAAACAGGTGCCTCATCTTAGTGGACTTGGGCGTAGTAATAATTATTGTTTCCTTGTCATTCTAATGTCACAAAATAATCCACCTCTATTCCTCCTCCTCCTCCTACTACTACTACTACTACTACTACTACTACTACAGCAGTCATTAATCTGAAGATGACGTGGAAAACTGAAAATGGTTGTAAAACAAAAGGATTTGGTGTAAGAACTGTCAATGTGTCTATGCATTATTCTTTCATCATTACTCAAATACTTGTATCACCACTGCCACCACTGTTACCTTTAGCTCTAACATATTGCATCTCATTCAGTACCTTTTTCTACACAGTATCCATCCTGAAAATACTATTGGAACAACTGTTGCCCTCTGGAGTCCTTGGGCACAGAACAGCATTTCATTTATTTACAATTGTAGTAATTAATGTTGTGATTTGCTGAATCGTATTTCTGAAAACTTTCACACTAATTGATGGAGATTTTTGTAGACAATTTTCTTTTGCGGTTGCTTTTTCTCAATGTACAAAATAATGACATGTATGCTGAAGGTAATATAAATTGTGTGCTGAAATCTCTTGTGGAGTTCTTCCTGGAGTTTCTGGCATTGCAGTCAGAATATTGTGTAAGTCTACCAACTTGACTCATTCATCAGCATTGCTTTTGGAACAAGCAATCTCCCCCCCCCCCCCCCCAACCATGCTATCAGAGAGGCAGTGGAGTAGTTTCTTAAGCTCATACAAATGTGATCAGTTTTGTTGTACATACTGGATAGGCGCAAAGCTGAAAACTGTTTTCAGTGCTTGATTTGTATCTTGAAAATGAGTATAAACACAATCATAGAGAACTTCTCTGTTCATGTTGGCTCATATTCAACAGACTGTGTTTGATGCAGTGATGGCATAGCACTCTTTCTAACAAATATTGTTAAGTATAAAAATAAATCATATTTGTCACAGCTTGTAAAAAGAGAGAGAGAGAGAGAGAGAGAGAGAGAGAGAGAGAGAGAGAGAGACAAAAGTAATGATTTCACCACCTACAAAAAAGAACAAAATCTCTAAGAACTAATAGAGATATAGATTTAATAGTGAGAAAGGAAAATTCAGTAGCGAAAGCCAATGATGAAACAGAATTCCTGGCTAATACTTAACCTTCAGGAGGCTAAATGTGTAGTAACGCAGATACACAAACATAAAAGTAAAAGTGAGACACTTCCTACCATTCAGAACTAATAGTTCCTTTTTTTGAGGGGAAGAGTGAGATAGGTTGGGGAACATTAAAAGGTAAGGCAGGCCACTCAAACCTCAGGATGCAGTGACACCCACTTGTTGGTCATTCAAACTCCAGCTTGAATGACCTGCCTCTCTTTTTAACCTTTGCCAGTCTATTAGTTCTGAAAACGAGAAAGCATCTTACTTTTATGTGGATCTGACGGCAGTACTGCACATTTTGCCTTCTGAAGCTCTGTAATGGCTGGCACACTTATGATTTATACGTGAAAGTTAACTAAGCTGTTAAAAAAACATAAATATGTAAATGTCTTTTGCCACTGCCAACAGTTTATGGAAAATTAGTATGTGAGAGGTGAGCCAAGTCAGATATTCATGAAACTATGTGCAGTCATTACCATAAATTTTATATAGGTCAGTCCGGAATTGCAATACCTGTTCCCATTAGTACAATGATTGTTTTAGTTTTGAGAAGTCTAACAAATATGTCATTCTAAAACCACATCAGAGAGCAGGGCACTGTGAAATAAGATCTGGCCTAGTTATGCTTGCTAGAGAAATTCTGGTAAATAGGTATATTAGAGAAGACAGAAAAATATGCATATGACATCAAATGGAAGGGGAATCATACGTGAAAAGCAGACTTCACACACACACACACACACACACACACACACACAAACTTCCATGATAGAAAATTCGTTGAATGTCCTCCACCCTCCCTCCCTCCCTCCCTTCTCCTTTCCTTAGTTCTTCCATGCATTTCCCATGAATTCCTCAGTACAGGCTACACTCTCATTATTACTAAGGAAATTCAAACAGTGCATACTGGTCTTTGAATATTGTTCATGTACTGTTGAATGATTAATCGCAAAACTAATGCCATGAAGTGCAACACCTTAATAAAATAAAAAGGTAAGTAACAACATGTGATGTAGTATCTATCACATTTTATGTACTAATTTTATCAAACGGTTATGGTTGAAAACGGCCATATTACCCGTGGATCACGATGCTTTGTTTGATAGTAGGGAATTGTTACAGGTTATCGGGTATTCGAGATATGCAAGATGGAAATGGTCAGAACTACTTGTCATCTCATTCCTACAGTGCATCACCGACTGTGGAAACAAACAAGAAAATGGGATCTCATTCCCATTCTCCTTCTCCTTCACTCTCATTGGGCAGCAACAAAGAAGGTCGCATCTATGATCCCAGTGTTCGTGAGATAACTGATATTCCTGATGATTACTTGAGTCAATCACAGGTACTGTAATAATTATGAATTATCTTTTTTATGGTAGAACCACAACAAATTCTTGAACAAGTTTTCGTGTGTCGGGCTGTAAATTGATTTGGAACAAATGCTTCGAGGTTAAGGAAAAAGACAAAAATTATGTGGTGCATTATAATGTTCATGCTAATAAAATAATAGCTGTAGCTACAGACAAATAAGTAAAAAGAAACATGCTACTGTTGTGAGCATCGTTTTGTCAGATGTGTGAATTGTTTCACCCAATAGTGTGGCCTGTATCAGCATGTAATGGTGTGCCAATAAGAACCAACCAAAGCATGGAAGAAGTGGGAACAATCTGTATGTACATTAACACTCAAAGTAGTTCGCATGGAAGAACAAAATTCCAAGCACAATAATATATTACCATGAAATGGCATAATTTCAAAGAAACACCTTGTTCGAGGCATCCAGTTGCCTCTTGTGCAAAACAGTAGAGGTCCTGCTTTGCTGACAGTACAAAGAGCAGGGCCTACCTTGGTATTACTCTGATGCTACTGTCAGCAATGTCTCCAGCTGCTACTGTGATGACAATTGCAGCTGCTTAGCTGACGATGGTCATGAACTTCTTCCCACAAGCAGATGGCTTCCCCGTGACACAGGGCAGGCTGCCCTGTCTCGTGGTTGAACAGCGGACACTGTACTGCATTCCAGGATGTTGCTCCAGGTGTCATAGCCTCATGGTGTAGGCTGTGATACTGAGATGAGAATGATCTAGTACATGAATGGCAGAGTACTTATATGCTCCAGACTGTGTTCATTTAGGCTTAAGACACGGACTCTAAACACTTTTGTGGTGCAAGTGAGAAAAGGCTTCCTTCTTTCAGCTAGCATATTGCAGTGTCGGCTGTTGCTATACTGCTCCCACCCGGCTCCCCTTCACAATGCCAGTTGGCTGTGTTGGGCTTGGCAGTGTGTAACACTCTCACCCGCCTTTGGCCGGACCTGTTGCAGCTCACTTCCGCTCTGGTGTATTTTTTGACCAAACACGGTCAGTATGCTACATTGCTCTCCTTTTATCAAGACCCAATTCCTCAGGTCAACCAAACTAGATTATCCTTTACACTACACTTCCTGGCAACTGGTCCTGTTTCACCTCTTAAGAATTGTTCTACAGTTGGTTTCCTTAGCCCTTTCACTTTTCTTACACATTTCCATGGGGGGCCCTTGCCCTGTCCTTTAAGTCAAATACCACGGATCTTAATTCATTACTACACTTCTTGCACAATAACTTCTAACTCTCTATTCCCAACTTATAAGCTAAAAATGAATCAGTTATTTCTAATAGTACCCCTTTGTGCATTCAGCTTCCTTCTACTGCATTTATGCTCGGGGTATCCCATCCACTGGAATTTGAGCAATGGCTGGGTCTGAGCTCAATCTTGTGCTTCGTCTTCTAATTTCCAGAACAGGGACTGCACTTATCATAAAAAATGCCGCTTCAGTGGTTGGTACGACAATAGCCAGTGTTGTCTCTTTCCACTACTGATTTTCCCAATTTGAATTTACGTGCTGCAATGATCAACTTCACGTGTAACTGCTTATTTGCTGCTGAACATTTTACCTTGTTGATGAATGATTGTCTTTACTTATGCCATTCCTTGGTATCTTTACTATCAGTTAGTAGGGAAATTAAAGGGGATTGGTCTAGAATTTGAACTGAAACAGATTCGCGAACTGCTTCAAATTCATAATATGTGTGGTACTGTTAGTGGGTACATTTGAAGTTTTGTGTCGCTAGATGTGTGGTAATTTATGGATAGAATAAGAGTTTTGAGGTGAGGTGTACCAGTAATTAAAAATAAAATAACACAGATTTTCTAAATTACATGTAGTTCGGTAACTGACCCTGTCCCTCACAATTTGTTTTAATGTATATTTATATGTCTTATCTACCACAGGTTTTAAAACACCTTGCAAAAGAAGTGAAGGTTGTTCCATGTGGCACAGAGGGAAGTAATGGAATTAGAGAATCTGCTGCAGGCGATGACGAGGAAGAGGAGGAAGAAAGTAAAAGAGGGGATTCTTGTGACAGACCAGAACGATTATCTGCAGGCAGAGAACTTACACCACGACCTCCACCAGAATATCCAAAATGGCTTGACTCCCCTGTGTCATATAGGTTAAGAGGTACTGGTGCTGGTCCCACAGGAACCCTTGCTGATAAGATCAACCTCTCAAGATCCCAGCCAGATCTTTCTCGCATTGGTGGCAGCAAAATTGGGAGTCCCAGGTAAGTCTTTGCACATATTACTGATTTAAAAATCTGCTTTTGAGCATAACTTTTCTGTTGGAGTTAACTTCAATATTATTTATGAACTTGTGTGTGTGTGTGTGTGGGGGGGGGGGGGGGATTTGGAGATTGTGATTGAATAGTTTCTATATTGATCTGTGCTACAGTTTTACACTCAAATTTACATAAACGTTTCAATCTCTGCATGAAAACTTGCAAAGGAACTGTCATTTCTAGACTTGTAGTTGATTTATTGAAGCCCAGAAATCTTATGTAGTATTTCCCCCAAAATAAGACGTTCATGACAAGAAATGTTAAATATACACTAAAAATTTGTAGCATGAAGATAATACTCTTGTCACAACAAAATATGTTTGGCATTGACAATATTGTAAAAAGGATAATTGCTACTCACCATAAAGATTGCACATTGATTTGCAGACAGGCACAATGAAAATACTGTCACACGTTGAGCTTTCGGCCAAAGCCTTCTTCAGAAAAGCAAACACACACACATTCACACAAGCAGGCGCATCTGATGCAGACATTAGCACTGTCTCCAGTCACTGTGGCCAGAATACATCTCTAACCTTGAACAAAATCAGCAATCCGGAATGGGATGTGAAAGGGGGAGAATTAGCAGGGTGTACAGGTGCAGGAAGAGAGAAGCGTTGACTGGCAGAGTGTGCAGCAGGACAGGGTTGCCAGGCACAGTGTTGGGGGCTGTGGGGGAATTAGTGGGGTAAATAGGGGGCGGGAGAGGAGAGGAGCGCTGAAAGGGAAAAGAACAGTGACTGCAATGGCAGAGAGCGGTGCACTGTTAAGGTGAGGGGATGTGAACTGGGAGGAGGTGATAGGGCAGAGGGGTTGTAAACTGTAGGGTGAAGGGTGCAAGGACAGTAAGTTATCATAGGTTGAGGCTGGAATGATTTCGGGAGCTGAGAATGTATTGTAAGGTAACTTGCATCTGCGAAATTCAGATAAACTGATGGAGGGTGTGGGGTGGCAGGTAAATTAATAAATAGGTTTGCCATTTACAAGAGCCTGATAACTATTTTTGCGGTCAGCCAGAAAGTGATGGAGAACATACTGATCATAATTTCCAGCCTACAAGTCCACGTTATCCTTTGTATTCTCTGAAAGAAAATGTTCCTACGTGCTATTTACTCAGCGGGATCAGGAACTATGACTATAAACGAAAGTTTTGGGTTCCGCTAAATAGGTCAGGTGTCCACTACACACAGGGGGCGGCTACATGAGTAGCAGGGACTGTGTGGCATGGACTGGGCTGTTTTTTAGGTTAGACAGTCTTGGGAAAGATCAAAAAAGGCTCCAGTCTCAAAGGGTACAGGGCAAAGAAATGATGAGAATTGCCCAAGCAACAGTCAGTATTGTAGGTGTAAATTGTCACAGCTGCTTTGGAAAAGTACCAGAGCTTAAAGCGCTGATAGAAAGCACTGAAGCTGAAATCGTTTTAGAAACAGAAAGCTGGCTAAAGCCAGAGATAAATTCTGCTGAAATTTGTACAGAGACGCAAACCATGTTCAGAAAGGATAGATTAAATAAAGTAGGTGGTGGTGTGTTTGTGTCTGTTGGTAGTAGTTTATCTTGTAGTGAAGTTGAAATAGATAGTTCCTGTGAATTACTATGGGCAGAGGATATATTCAACAGCCATACCAAAATAATAATTGGCTCCTTCTACTGAACCCCCAGCTCAGATGGTTTTATAAGCTGAATGCTTCAACGAAAACTTGAATCTCATTACAAGTATCCCACTGAAAGTTATAATTGGTGGAGACTTCAATCTACCCTCAATTTGTTGGCGAAAATACATGTTCAAAGCTGGTTGTAGACAGAAAAACCTTCCAAAATTGTACTAAATGCTTTCTCTGAGAATTACTTTGAACAATTAGTTCATAAGCCCACACACGTTGTAAATGGTTGCAAAAACACACTTGACCTCTTAGCCACAAATAATCTTGAGCTTATAGAGTCATGACGGATACAGGGATCAGTGAACACAAGGTCATTGTAGTGAGGCTCAAAATCATATCAACGAAAACCACTAAAAATAAATGCAGAATATATCTATTTAAAACAACAGATAAAAATTTGCTCGATGCCTTCCTAAGAGTGAGTCTCCATTCCTTCCTAGCGAATTATGTAAGTGTAGACCGGATATGGCTCAAATTCAGAGATACAGTATTGACAGCAATAGATAGATGCATACCGCATAAGTTAATAAGAGATGGGACTGATCCACCATGGTACACAAAACACGTCAGAACACTGTTGCAGAAGCAATGAAAAAAGCATGCCAAATTCAGAAGAACGCAAAATCCCCAAGACTGGCTAAGTTTCACGGAAGCTTGAAATTTAGCACGGACGTCAAAGCGAGATGCTTTTAATAGTTTCCACAATGAAATGTTGTCTCAAAATATGGTAGAAAACCCAAAGAGATTCTGGTCGTATGTAAAGTACACCAGTGACAAAAAAAACAGTCAATACCGTCACTGTGCGATAGCGGTGGAAATGTTACCGATGATGGTGCCACTAAAGCGGAGTTACTAAATACAGTTTTCCGTAATTCCTTCATGAATGAAGATGAAGTAAATATTCCAGAATTTGAAATCAGAATAGCTGTTAGCATGAATGACATAAAAGTAGATATCTTAGGTGTTGCGAAACAACTCAAATCACTTATGAAAGGCAAGTCTTCTGGTCCAGATGGTATACCAGTCAGGTTCCTCTCAGAGTATGCAGACACAATAGCATCTTTCTTAGCAATCATATACAACCGTACTCTTGACGAAAGGTCTGCTCCTAAAGACTGGAAAGTAGCACAGGTCACACCAATATTAGAGAAGGGAAATAGGAGTAACCCATTGATTTACAGACCCATAGAACTGACCTCAATTTTCAGTTGGGTTTTGGAGCATATACTGTACTCGAACACTATGGATCACACTCCTTGATACATAACCAACATGGATTCAGAAAATATTGTTCTTGTGCAACACAGCTAGCTCTTTATTCCCATGAAGTAATGGGTGCTGTCGACAAGGCATCTCGGATCGATTCCATATTCCAAGATTTCCAGAAGGCTTTTGATACCGTTCCTCACAAGTGGCTATTCATCAAATTGCGTGCATGTGGAGTATTGTCTCAGTTATGTGACTGGATTCGTGATTTCCTCTGAGAGGTCACAGTTCGTAGTGACAGACGGTAAATCATCAAGTAGAACAGAAGTGATACCCGGCGTTCCGCAAGGTAGTGTCATAGGCCCTCTGCTGTTCCTGATTTATATAAATGATCTAGGTGATAATCTGAGCAGCCCCCTTAGATTGTTGGCAGGTGATGCTGTAATTTACCGTGCATTAAAATCATCAGACGATCAATTCCAATTAAAAAATGTTCTAGAGAAAATTTCTGTATGGTGCGAAAAGTGGCAATTGGCACTAAACAAAGAAAAGTGCGAGGTCATCTACATGGGTACTAAAAGAAATCCGATAAATTTTGGGTATACGATAAATCGCACAAATCTAAGGGCTGTCAATTCGACTAAATGCTTAGGTATTCACAATTACGACGAACTTAAATTGGAAAGACCACATAGATAATATTGTGGGGAAGGCGAAACAAAGACCGAGCTTTGTTGCCAGAACACTTAGAAGATGCGACAAACCCACTAAAACAGCCTACATGACACTTGTGCCTCCTCTGCTGGAATATTACTGCGCAGTATGGGATCCTTACCAGGTAGGATTGATGGAGGACATCGAAAAAGTGCAAAGAAGGGCAGCTCGTTCCGTGTTATCGCGCAATAGGGGTGAGAGTGTCACTGATATGAGACGCGAGTTGGGGTGGCAGTCACTGAAACAAAGCCAGTTTTGTTTGCGGCGAGAGCTGTTTACGAAATTTTCATCACCAATTTTTCTCTTCCGAATGCGTAAATATTTTGTTGACACCCACCTATGTAGGGAGAAATGATCACCATAATAAAATAAGAGAAATCAGAGCTCAAACGGAAAGATTTAGGGGCATAATAATAATAATAATAATAATAATAAATCCCGTGCCAGTCGTAAAAGGCGACGAAAAGAACAAACCACTAATAGGGCTAACCCCCCTTTTAGTGTGATTAGTTGGTTCAGGACAGAACTAATGAAGCCTCGGACAAGCGCCGTCATGGTCGGGGACGACGCTTGAACCCTATGCCCGCCCACAATGGTAACGACACTGCTAGCCAACTGGAAAATGATTTAAATCCAAATAGAGGTGTTTTGCAGGATATGCTTCCTGCAACCACCCTAGAAGGTAAACAAAGACAGAGGATGAGATGGTCAGATGAAGTTAATCGACACCTCATGTTCTGTTATTACCAAGCAACAAACCTAGGAACCAACACAACTGGATACAGATCACAAGTATATACAACATTTATTACCAGATACCTAGAATTAAAATTTTTAACAGAACAACGACTAGCTGATCAGATCCGTGTAATAATAAAAAATAACAGGATACCCCAGTCAGAATCAGATAACATCAAACAACAAGTACAACAAATACTGGAACAAAATAATGTGCAATCAGAAGAAGAAGAAAATACAGTAATGGACTCAAACATCCCAGAGCAAACAAACAATGAACAACACGCACCAATTAAACAATCAGAGGAAAACGAAATCTTAAGGCAGCCACCAGAACAAGCACAAATAGAACACAAAGTGACACAGATATTAGATATAGAAGAAAAATGTCACCTAACATATATAGAATACAAAGACACAAATACAGACATTAGACCATTCTTGCATAGACCACCAAATAACCCACAAGTCGAAACAACAATAAAAACTATCAACACAATCATACACAACAAAATAAATGAAAACACAACTATGGAAGAGTTACAACTACTGGTATATATAGGAGCACTCACTACACTAAATATACACACTAGGCAGATATCAGAACCAACCAACACACAGAAGAAACCCACAAAACCAGCATGGCAACACAGGCTACAGATCAAAATAGAAAAACTGAGAAAAGACATCGGACAGCTAACACAATTTATAAGAAATGAAATCTCGGAAAAAAAATGAAAAAGGTTAGGTAAAATCTCACAACAAGAAGCGACAGAGCAATTAGACGAAAAGAAGCAGAAATTACAAGCATTTGCCAAACGACTCAGAAGATACAAAAAAAGTGAAAATAGAAGGAAACAAAACCAAACATTCAACACAAACCAAAAGAAATTTTACCAGACAATAGATAACACACACATTGAAATAAACAATCCACCAAACATAACAGACATGGAACACTTCTGGAGCAACATATGGTCAAACCCGGTACAACATAACAGGCATGCACGGTGGATACAAGCAGAAACAGACACATACAAGATGATACCACAAATGCCTGAAGTGACAATTTTGCAACATGAAGTCACCCAAGCAATTAATTCTACTCACAATTGGGAAGCCCCTGGAAATGATAAAATAGCAAATTTCTGGTTAAGGAAGTTCACCTCAACACATTCACATCTAACTAAATTATTTAACAGTTACATTGCAGACCCTTACACATTCCCTGATACACTTACACATGGAATAACTTATCTGAAACCTAAAGATCAAGCAGACACAGCGAACCCAGCTAAATATCGCCTCATAACATGCCTACCAACAATATACAAAATATTAACTTCAGTCATTAAACAGAAACTAGTGACACATACAACACAGAACAAAATTATAAATGAAGAACAAAAAGGCTGTTGCAAAGGAGCACGAGGATGTAAAGAGCAACTGATAATAGATGCAGAGGTGACATATCAAGCTAAAACTAAACAAAGGTCGCTACACTACGCATACATAGATTACCAAAAAGCTTTTGATAGTGTACCCCACTCATGGTTACTACAAATATTGGAAATATATAAAGTAGATCCTAAATTGATACAGTTCCTAAACATAGTAATGAAAAACTGGAAAACCACACTTAATATCCAAACAAATTCAAATAATATCACATCACAGCCAATACAGATTAAGCGTGGAATATACCAAGGAGATTCATTAAGTCCTTTCTGGTTCTGCCTTGCTCTGAACCCACTATCCAACATGCTAAATAATACAAATTATGGTTACAATATTACTGGAACATACCCACACAAAATCACACATTTGCTATACATGGATGATCTAAAACTACTGGCAGCAACAAATCAACAACTCAACCAATTACTAAAGATAACAGAAGTATTTAGCAATGATATAAATATGGCTTTTGGAACAGACAAATGTAAGAAAAATAGCATAGTCAAGGGAAAACACACTAAACAAGAAGATTACATATTGGATAACCACAGCGACTGCATAGAAGCGATGGAAAAAACAGATGCCTATAAATATCTAGGATACAGACAAAAAATAGGAATAGATGATAGAAATATTAAGGAAGAGCTAAAAGAAAAATATAGACAAAGACTAACAAAAATACTGAAAACAGAATTGACAGCAAGAAACAAGACAAAAGCTATAAATACCTATGCTATACCAATATTGACCTACTCATTTGGAGTATTGAAATGGAGTAACACAGACCTAGAAGCACTCAATACACTTACACGATCACAATGCCACAAATATAGAATACATCACATACATTCAGCAACAGAAAGATTCACATTAAGCAGAAAGGAAGGAGGAAGGGGATTTATCGACATAAAAAACCTACATTATGGACAGGTAGACAATTTAAGAAAATTCTTTCTGGAACGAGCAGACACTAGCAAAATACACAAAGCAATCACCCACATAAATACATCGGCTACACCACTACAATTTCATAACCATCTCTACAACCCTTTAGATCACATAACATCAACAGACACAAAGAAAGTAAATTGGAAAAAGAAAACACTACATGGCAAGCACCCGTATCATCTAACACAGCCACACATCGATCAAGACGCATCCAACACATGGCTAAGAAAAGGCAATATATACAGTGAGACAGAAGGATTCATGATTGCAATACAGGATCAAACAATAAACACCAGGTATTACAGCAAGCATATTATTAAAGATCCCAATACCACAACGGATAAATGCAGACTTTGTAAACAACAAATAGAAACAGTAGATCACATCACAAGTGGATGTACAATACTAGCAAATACAGAATACCCCAGAAGACATGACAACGTCGCAAAAATAATACATCAACAGCTTGCCTTACAACATAAACTTTTAAAACAACACGTTCCTACATACAAGTATACACCACAAAATGTACTGGAGAATGATGAATACAAATTATACTGGAACAGAACCATTATAACAGATAAAACAACGCCACATAACAAACCTGACATCATACTCACCAATAAAAAGAAGAAATTAACACAACTAACTGAAATATCCATACCCAATACAGCAAATATACAGAAGAAAACAGGAGAAAAAATTGAAAAATACATCCAACTGGCTGAGGAAGTCAAGGACATGTGGCATCAGGATAAAGTTGACATTATACCAATTATACTTTCAACTACAGGAGTCATAACACGCAATATCCACCAGTACATCAATGCAATACAGCTACATCCAAACTTATATATACAACTTCAGAAATCCGTAATTATTGATACATGTTCAATTACCCGAAAGTTCCTAAACGCAATGTAACATATACCGTAGAGTTAAAAGGAAGTGACGCTTCATCAAGGTCCGCGTCACTTTCATTCCGAACCAGACCTAAGGTCTGAGAAAGGAAAGATAATAATAATAAAGAATAGTCCTCCGGTATGTTCTGCCAGTCGTAAAAGGCGACGAAAAGAACAAACCACTAATAGAGCTAACCCCCCTTTTAGTGTGATTAGTTGGTTCAGGACAGAACTAATGAAGCCTCGGACAAGTGCTGTCATGGTCGGGGACGATGCTTGAACCCTGTGCCCGTCCACAATGGTAAAACACTGCTAGCCACACGGAAAATGATTCAAATCCAAATAGAGGTGTTTTGCAGGATATGCTTCCTGCGACCACCCTAGAAGGAAAACAAAGACAGAGGATGAGATGGTCAGATGAAGTTAATTGTCACCTCATGTTCTGTTATTACCAAGCAACAAACCTAGGAACCAACACAACTGGATACAGATCACAAGTATATACAACATTTATTACCAGATACCTAGAATTAAAATTTTTAACAGAACAACGACTAGCTGATCAGATCCATGTAATAATCAAAAATAACAGGATACCCCAGTCAGATGTAGAAAACACCAAACAACAAATACAACAAATACTGGAACAAAATAATGTGCAATCAGAAGAAGAAGAAAATACAGTAATGGACTCAAACATCCCAGAGCAAACAAACAATGAACAACACGCATCAATTAAACAAACAGAGGAAAACGAAATCTTCAGACAGCCACCAGAACAAGCACAAATAGAACACGAAGTGACACACATGTTAGATATAGAAGAACAATTTCAGCTGACATATATAGAATACAAAGACACAAATACAGACATTAGACCATTCTTGCATAGACCGCCAAATAACCCACAAGTCGAAACAACAATAAAAACTATCAACACAATCATACACAACAAAATAAATGAAAACACAACTATGGAAGAGTTACAACTACTGGTTTATATAGGAGCACTCACTACACTAAATATACACACTAGGCAGATATCAGAACCAACCAACACACAGAAGAAACTCACCAAACCAGCATGGCAACACAGGCTACAGATCAGAATAGAAAAACTGAGAAAAGACATCGGTCAGCTAACACAATTTATAAGAAATGAAATGTCAGAAAAAAAACAAAAAAGGTTAGGTAAAATCTCACAACAAGAAGTGATAGAGCAATTAGATGAAAAGAAGCAGAAATTACAAGCATTGGCCAAACGACTTAGACGATACAAAAAAAGTGAAAATAGAAGGAAACAAAACCAAACATTCAACACAAACCAAAAGAAATTTTACCAGACAATAGATAACACACACATTAAAATAGACAATCCACCAAACATAACAGACATGGAACACTTCTGGAGCAACATATGGTCAAACCCGGTACAACATAACAGGCATGCACGGTGGATACAAGCAGAAACAGATATGTACAAGATGACACCACAAATGCCTGAAGTGATAATTTTGCAACATGAAGTCACCCAAGCAATTAATTCTACTCATAATTGGAAAGCCCCTGGAAAAGATAAAATAGCAAATTTCTGGCTAAGGAAGTTCACCTCAACACATTCACATCTAACTAAATTATTTAACAGTTACATTGCAGACCCATACACATTCCCTGATACACTTACACATGGAATAACTTATCTGAAACCTAAAGATCAAGCAGACACAGCAAATCCAGCTAAATATCGCCCCATAACATGCCTACCAACAATATACAAAATATTAACTTCAGTCATTACACAGAAATTAATGACACATACAACACAGAACAAAATTATAAATGAAGAACAAAAAGGCTGTTGCAAAGGAGCACGAGGATGTAAAGAGCAACTGATAATAGATGCAGAGGTGACATATCAAGCTAAAACTAAACAAAGGTCGCTACACTATGCGTACATTGATTACCAAAAAGCTTTTGATAGTGTATCCCACTCATGGTTACTACAAATATTGGAAATATACAAAGTAGATACTAAATTGATACAGTTCCTAAACATAGTAATGAAAAATTCGAAAACCACACTTAATATCCAAACAAATTCAAATAATATCACATCACAGCCAATACAGATTAAGCGTGGAATATGCCAAGGAGACTCATTAAGTCCTTTCTGGTTTTGCTTTGCTCTGAACCCACTATCCAACATGCTAAATAATACAAATTATGGATACAAATATAATGGAAGGAAACATTCCACATGGGAAAAATTATATATAAAAACAAAGATGAAGGTGACTTACCGAACAAAAGCGCTGGCAGGTCGATAGACACACAAACAAACACAAACATACACACAAAATTCAAGCTTTGGCAACAAACTGTTGCCTCATCAGGAAAGAGGGAAGGAGAGGGGAAGACGAAAGGAAGTGGGTTTTAAGGGAGAGGGTAAGGAGTCATTCCAATCCCGGGAGCGGAAAGACTTACCTTAGGGGGAAAAAAGGACAGGTATACACTCGCACACACGCACATATCCATCCACACATACAGACACAAGCAGACATATTTAAATATGTCTGCTTGTGTCTGTATGTGTGGATGGATATGTGCGTGTGTGCGAGTGTATACCTGTCCTTTTTTCCCCCTAAGGTAAGTCTTTCCGCTCCCGGGATTGGAATGACTCCTTACCCTCTCCCTTAAAACCCACTTCCTTTCGTCTTCCCCTCTCCTTCCCTCTTTCCTGATGAGGCAACAGTTTGTTGCGAAAGCTTGAATTTTGTGTGTATGTTTGTGTTTGTGTGTCTATCGACCTGCCAGCGCTTTTGTTCGGTAAGTCACCTCATCTTTGTTTTTATATATAAATTATGGATACAATATTACTGGAACATACCCACACAAAATCACACATCTGCTATACATGGATGATCTAAAACTACTGGCGGCAACAAATCAACAACTCAACCAATTACTAAAGATAACAGAAGTATTCAGCAATGATATAAATATGGCTTTTGGAACAGACAAATGTAAGAAAAATAGCATAGTCAAGGGAAAACACACTAAATAAGAAGATTACATATTGGATAACCACAGCGACTGCATAGAAGCGATGGAAAGAACAGATGCCTATAAATATCTAGGATACAGACAAAAAATAGGAATAGATAATACAAATATTAAAGAAGAATTAAAAGAAAAATATAGACGAAGACTAACAAAAATACTGAAAACAGAATTGACAGCAAGAAACAAGACAAAAGCTATAAATACTTACGCTATTCCAATATTGACCTACTCATTTGGAGTAGTGAAATGGAGTAACACAGACCTAGAAGCACTCAATACACTTACACGATCACAATGCACAAATATAGAATACATCACATACATTCAGCAACTGAAAGATTCACATTAAGCAGAAAGGAAGGAGGAAGGGGATTTATCGACATAAAAAACCTACATTATGGACAGGTAGACAATTTAAGAAAATTCTTTCTAGAACGAGCAGAAACTAGCAAAATACACAAAGCAATCACTGATATAAATACATCGGCTACACCACTGCAATTTCATAACCACTTCTACAACCATTTAGATCACATAACATCAACAGATACGAAGAAAGTAAATTGGAAAAAGAAAACACTACGTGGCAAGCACGCGTATCATCTAACACAGTCACACATCGATCAATACGCATCCAACACATGGCTAAGAAAAGGCAATATATACAGTGAGACGGAAGGATTCATGATTGCAATACAGGATCAAACCATAAACACCAGATATTACAGCAAGCATATTATTAAAGATCCCATTACCACAACAGATAAATGCAGACTTTGCAAACAACTAGTAGAAACAGTAGATCACATCACAAGGGGATGTACAATACTAGCAAATACAGAATACCCCAGAAGACATGACAATGTAGCAAAAATAATACATCAACAACTTGCCATACAACATGAACTAATAAAACAACATGTTCCCACATACAAGTATGCACCACAAAATGTACTGGAGAATGATGAATACAAATTATACTGGAACAGAACCATTATAACAGATAAAACAACACCACATAACAAACCTGACATCATACTCACCAATAAAAAGAAGAAATTAACACAACTAATCGAAATATCTATACCCAATACAACAAATATACAAAAGAAAACAGGAGAAAAAATTGAAAAATACATCCAACTGGCTGAGGAAGTCAAGGACATGTGGCATCAGGATAAAGTTGACATTATACCAATTATACTATCAACTACAGGAGTCATACCACACAATATCCACCAGTACATCAATGCAATACAGCTACATCCAAATTTATATATACAACTACAGAAATCTGTAATTATTGATACATGTTCAATTACCCGAAAGTTCCTAAATGCAATATAACACATACCATACAGTTAAAAGGAAGTGACGCTTGATCAAGGTCCGCGTCACTTTCCATTTTTGACCAGACGTAACGTCTGAGAAAAGAAAGAAGTAATAATAATATTAATAATAATAATAATAATAATAATAATGTCCATATTGGAAACAGTGCTATTAGCAGAATGAGATTTTCACTCTGCAGCGGAGTGTGCGCTATTATGAAACTTCCTGGCAGATTAAAACTGTGTGCCCGACTGAGACTCGAACTCGGGACCTTTGCCTTTCGCGGGCAAGTGCTCTACTATCTGAGCTAACGTAGCACGACTCACGCCCGGTACTCACAGCTTTACTTCTGCCAGTATCTCGTCTCCGACCTTCCAAACTTTACAGAAGCTCTTCTGCGAACCTTGCAGAACTAGCACTCCTGAAAGAAAGGATATAGCGGAGACATGGCTTAGCCGCAGCCTGGGGGATGTTTCCAGAATGAGATTTTCACTCTGCAGCGGAGTGTGCGTTGATATGAAACTTCCTGGCAGATTAAAACTGTGTGCCCGACCGAGACTCGAACTCGGGACCTTTGCTTTTCGTGGGCAAGTGCTCTACCATCTGAGCTACCGAAGCACGACTCACGCCCGGTACTCACAGCTTTACTTCTGCCAGTATCTCGTCTCCTACCTTCCAAACTTTACAGAAGCTCTTCTGCGAACCTTGCAGAACCAGCACTCCTGAAAGTGCTTCTGTAAAGTTTGGAAGGTAGGAGATGAGATACTGGCAGAAGTAAAGCTGTGAGTACCGGGCGTGAGTCGTGCTTCGGTAGCTCAGATGGTAGAACACTTGCCCGCGAAAGGCAAAGGTCCCGAGTTCGAGTCTTGGTCGGGCACACAGTTTTAATCTGCCAGGAAGTTTCAGTGCTATTAGCGATTCGAAGGTGACCTCTGTGGCAAGTTTCAAGTAAAATGGTTTATCCCCCTGAATTTTTATCATCAGAATTAAATGTCTGCCTTAAAAGTGGAAAATAATCTTGCCATATGGTTTTGTCAACATTGTGGGTGGCACACTCTGGCTGTATTTATATATGGGTGCAGCAGACTGCCAAATGGAACATCTGCTATCAACTGCTCTAGGTACAGATAGCAGCATCTAAATAGCCCCTTTCTCGGGCACATATTAGTTAATATCTCTGCCATTTAACAATTCACTCTTCTTAAGTTTTACATAGAAGAGTTAATTTTGCTTTAGTTTCTGAAAAAGTTTTAGCTCGACTGCATTTAAACATCTCCGACTAGAATTTTTAGAACGGATCCGATGGTAGAAAGTGACCTCTGAACTGCCTCTTTAAGATTCCTTGTAGTGATTTTTATTTACCATGAAGTCTTGAACTTGGTACAGCTGTGTTATTTTATGAACACAATCAAGTGCTTTAATTAGACCTTTCTATTAACAAATGCAAATGATATTTAATCTAATATGAATAGGGATGTTTTTGTTCCAAATTTAGTTTTTAATGAATAACCTGAAAACTAATAGAGGTAGTGTAATGGAGTCACTTACTTAATGTTTTTACATAAAACTGAGGCTACATGTGAATTTTCACCTTTCTGATTCTCATATTTAGTGCCTTTGAATTTTTGTAAAAATGCCGATTTTTGACTAAAATGTTGCTCCGTTCAAGTTGAGACTTGGTAGCTTGTGATTGTGACATACATTTGCAAATCCTGAACGTATTTAGCTTTCTAGCTTCATTATTTAGCACCCCTTATTTTATTCTTAAAATAATGTATTTTGTGAAACATATTCATTAGATCATTCCAAAACTTCACAGTTTTAACATTAATATACTGAATCGTACATTGACAAAGTTTGGTAAAATTATTTTTATTTTTAATTTCACTCTTAAATTATGGCACAATACTTTGTATGCTAAGCACAGGTACATTATGACGACATGGTGCTAGTAGTAGTGAAATGGGTAAGTTCTGGCACACTCGTTCGCCTCTGTCTCTCTTACAGGGATACAGTGCTTTTTTTGCTATAAGGGGAGGACGCAGGTGGTCCAGATTGTGAAGCAACCATTGAAATCGAGCATGTTATGTTCAGCTTCATGTTGTTCCACGGGGTGGCCTACTGTGCTCTTGGCCACAGTTTGGCAGTGGCCATTCATTCTGGTTCCATACCAGTATAAAAGCTGTGCAATGGTTGTAGCAGAGCTGGTATATGACTTGGCTGATTGCAGAGGTAGCCCAGTTTCTGATTGGGTAGGATAAGCCTGTGATGGCACAGTATAAGAAGTGCTGTGTGGATTGGGCAGGTTGTACACTAGGTTGTTCCTCTGGGATCTGATCCCTGTGACAAGGGGTTGGGATTTCGAGTGGCATAGGGGTTTGATATCGTGGTCTAAGGGTAGCGTGTTTGATTAGTAATCAAAACGTTCTCAGTCCCTGGTTCGGACCCCGCCACTGCCTAAATTTTGAATGAAAGTCATCCACAATGGCAGCCAAAGGCTTCCGGCATAAGAAGTCACCCCCATCCGGCAGTCTTGCAAAGTGTGTGGAGGAGTGGGTAGATGTTCAGGGCACTCTCTTGTCCTTGGGGTGGAAAACTGCCCCGAAAGGTGGAACAAGCAGTAATGATCAGCAGCATGAGGATGCAGAAGGCAATGGAAACGAATGCATTCAAGATAGATAATGTGTGTCCACAGGACCTGTAATTGAAAATGGCATGGTGCTCTCCATTATCAAACAATTCCAGACTAGTCACCCATTCAGATCTCCGGAACGGGACTTCCAAGGGGTAGGTAACCATGAGAAAAAGGTTGAGTTACCAACTAAAGGATAGAGCTCTACGAGTTGGGATGTGGAATGTCAGAACTTTGAATACATTATGGAAGCTAGAAAATCTGGAAAAGGAAATGCTAAGGTTCAGTTTAGATATTTTGGGTGTCAGCAGAGTTAAATGGAAAGAAGATAAGGATTTCTGGTCAGACGAGTATAAGATAATGTCGGTAGCTGCAGAAAATAGTGTAATGGGAGTAGGATTTGTTATGAATAGGAGGGTAGGGCAGGGAGTAAGTTACTGTCAACAGTTTAGTGGCAGGGTTGTTCTCATCAGAATTGACAGCTGACCAACACTGACAACAATAGTTCAGGTGTACTTACCAGTGTAACAAGCAGAGGCTGAAGAAATTGAGAAAGTACATGAGGATATTGAATGGGTAATTCAGTGCATAATAGTCATGGGGGATTGGAGGGAGTAGAAGAAGGGCTACAGGAGATGACCTTGGTAGCAGAAATGAAAGACTCATTGAGTTCTGAAATAAATATTGGTTAGTAATAGTTAATACTCTGTTCGAGAATCACACTTGGAAATGGCCAGGAAGTACAGAAAGATTTCATCCAGATTACATCATGGTCAGGCAGAGATTCCAAAACCAGATATTGGATTGGAAGGCGTACCCAAGAGCAGATATAGACTCGGATCACAATTTTGTAATGATGAAGTGCAGGTTGAAGTTTGAGACTAGTCAGGGTGAAGAAGTGGGATGCAGAAGTACTAAGGAATAAAGACATGTGCTTGAAGTTCTCTGAGGCTATAGACACCGTGATAATGTATAGCTCAGTAGGCAGTGTAGTTGAAGAGGGGAATCACAGAAGATGGAAACATAACTGTAGGTACAAGGAAGGCAACTGTGAAGAAACCATCGGTAACAGGTAAAATACTTCAGTAGAGCAATGAAAGAAGGAATTACAAAAATATTCAAGGAAATTTGTGAATACACTTAAGAATGATACAAATATGAAATGCAGGGAATCTAAGGCAAAATGGCTGCGCGGAAAATGTGAAGAAATCAATAAAGAAATGATTGTGAAAGAATGGATTCAGCATATAGAACACTCGATTCGGTGAAATTAAAGCAAGGGTGTTAAAATTAAGAGTGCAATGGGAATGCCACTGTTAAATGCATGGAGTGAGCAGGTAGGTGGAAAGAATACATTGAAGGTGTCGAGGAGGGGGAAGATTTGTCTGATAACGTGAAACAAGAAGAAACAGGAGTCAGGAGGGAAAAAATAGGGATCTTGTATTAGGAGAATTATCACACAATCAGCTTAACAGCTGCATCCAAGTTGTTGACAAGAATAATGTACAGACGACTGGAAAAGAAAATTGAGGGTCTGTTAGGTAATGATCAGTCTAGCTTTAGGAAAGGTGAAGTCACCAGAGGGGTGTTTCTGATGTTGCAATTGATAATGGAAACAAGACTGAAGAAAAATTGAGACATGGTCATAGGATTTGTCTACCTGGAAAAAGCATTTGACAGTATAAAATAGTGCAAGATGTTAGAATGTCTGAGAAAAAATAGGGGTATGCCAAAGGGATTGATGGGTCAGGTACCATATGTGCAAGAACCAAGAGGGAACAGTAAGTCTTGAAGACCAAGAACAAAGTGCTCAGATTAAAAAGGGTTTAAGATAAGGATGCATTCTTTCGCTGCTGCTGTTCAATCTGTACGTCAAAGAAACAATGGTGGAAATTAAGGAATGGTTCTGTATTGGGATTAAAATTCAAGGTGAAAGGATATTCACTGATGAGATTGCCATCCTGAGTGAAAGTGAAAAAAATTTACATGGTCGTCTGAGTGGAATGAGCAGTCTAATGAATAGAATGACATTTTCGCTCTGCAGGAGAATGTGCGCTAATATGAAGCTTCCTGGCAAATTAAAACTGTGTGCCGGACCAAGACTCGAATTCGGGACCTTTGCCTTTCGCGGGCAAGTGCTCTACCAACTGAGCCACCCAAGCATGACTCACGCCCCGTCCTCACAGCTTTACTTCTGTCAGTACCTCGCCTCCTACCTTCCAAACTTTACAGAAGCTCCCCTGTGAACCTTGCAGAACTAGCACTCCTGAAAGAAAGGATATTGTGGAGACATGGCTTAGCCACAGCCTGGGGGATGTTTCCAGAATGAGATTTTCACTCTGCAGTGGAGTGTGCACTGATATGAAACTTCCTGACAGATTAAAACTGTGTGCCAGACCGAGACTTGAACTCGGGACCTTTGCCTTCACGGGCAAGTGCTCTACCAACTGAGCCACCCAAGCACGACTTATGTCCCAAGTTGGATTCTCGGTCCGGCACACAGTTTTAATCTGCCAGGAAGTTTCAGTCTAATGAGTACTTTAACGCTTTAGCGAAGTATGTGTGTAAACTCCCACTTCTTTAACGATACTACTTACTTGAGATTGTCAGCCGACTTTCCTTGCTGGTTAGCTTGCTGCTGCAACCTCCGTTTTCTCTTCTTCTCCGAAGTATATTTGCTATGAACAGGAATTTCTCAAGACTTTTTCTACTTATAAAAATAAGCAGACGCACACAGTTTCTTTTGCTTCACTTAACAATGTATATTTAACATGAAACTTATACAAATCTCATTCTCCACGTAGACAAACGCTGTCAAGTAAGTCTCCTCGTGTATCCAAAGGGTAGAAACAAAGTTCATTTACACATTATAGAAAGTTGGCTTAAAAACCAAGTCCATTCTCATCCTGAATCTGAATACACGTGTTATCCTCTCGAAGTCCAAGACGAGCATTAATTAACAATATTTCAACTGTTCTTTTTTTCCACTACAATAATCAAAGTTATAAAACAGCACACAATACATAAACACTACGGCTTCCATGGCGCGACCAGCAAAAACTTGTCAGTGCTATTCGATCACCGCGTCTACAGTCGTCTCACGATAAACCTTAAACCTGCACACACAGACAAGTGATGCACAGTAAATAGGGTTCCTTTCTCACACTCACAACTAAAATATCAGGTATTGGAGTTGGTGGTAGGCTGAGTGGTTTTAGAATTTACACAGAAATTCTCGAAGCACCACAGTACAGAATATGGATTAAGAGTTAATCAAAGAAAGACAAAAGTAATGAGAAGTAGCAGAAATGAGAGCAGCGAGAAACTCAAAATCAGGATTGATGGCGACGAAGTAGACGAAGTTCAGGAATTCTGCTACCTAGACAGCAAAATAATCGATGATGGGTGGAGCAAGGAGGACATCAAAAGCAGACTAGCACTAGCAAAAAGGGCACTCGTGGCCAAGAGAGGTCTACTAGTATCAAACATAGGCCTTAATTTGAGGAAGAAGTTTCTGAAAATGTACTTTTGGATAACAGCATTGTATGGTACTGAGACATGGACTTTGGGAAAACCCGAACAGAAGAGAATCGAAGCCTTTGAGATGTTGTGCTTCAGAAAAATTTTGAAAATTAGATGGACCGATAAGGTAAAGAATGAGGAGGTTCTCCGCAAAATCGATGAAGAAAGGAAAATATGGAAAACACTGACAAGAAGAAGTGGCGGGTTGATAGGACACCTGTTAAGGCATCAGGGGATAATTTCTATGGTACTAGAAGGAACTGTATAGGGTGAAAACTGTAGAGGAAGACAGAGATTGGAATAACTGAGGACGTAGTGTGTAGTTGCTACTCTGAGATGAAAAGGTTGGCAGAGGAGAGGAATTCGTGGTGGGCTGCAGCAAATCAGTCGAGAAAATAAAAATGGTGGACTAGGATGTTGTGGAGCTGCGTTGGGTGACAGAACACCACTTTAGGAGGGGTGGGAAGGATCTTGGGTGTGATGATACACTACTGGCCATTAAAATTGCTACACCACGAAGATAACACGCTACAGACGCGAAATTTAACAGACAGGAAGAAGATGCTGTGATATGCAAATGATTAGCTTTTCAGAGCATTCACACAAGGTTGGTGCCGGTGGCGACACCTACAACGTGCTGACCTGAGGAAAGTGTCCAACCGATTTCTCATACACAAACAGCAGTTGACCAGTAATGTCTGGTAAAACGGTGTTGTGATGCCTTGTGAAAGGAGGAGAAATGCGTTCCATCACGTTTCCGACTTTGATAAAGGTCGGATTGTAGCCTATCGCAATTGCGGTTTATTGTATCGCGACATTGCTGCTTGTGTTGGTCAAGATCCAATGACGGCTAGCAGAATATGGAATCAGTGGGTTCAGGAGGGTATTGCGGAACGCCGTGCTGGATCCCAACGGCCTCGTATCACTAGCAGTCGAGATGACAGGCGTCTCATCCGCATGGCTGTAATGGATTGTGCAGCCACGTCTTGATCCTTGAGTCAATAGATGGGGACGTTTGCAAGACAACAACCATCTCCACGAACATTTCGATGACATTTGCAGCAGCATGGTCTAGCAGCTCGGAGACCATGGCTGTGGTTACCCTTGACACTGCATCGCAGACAGGAGCGCCTGCAATGGTGTACTCAACGACGAACCTGGGTGCACGAATGGCAGAAAGTCATTTTTCGAATGAATTAAGGTTCTGTTTACAGCATCATGAGGGTCGCATCAGTGTTTGACGACATCGCGGTGAACGTACATTAGAGCATGTATTCATCATCGCCATACTGGCGTATCACCCGGCGATGTTATGAACTGCCATTGGTTACATGTCTCGGTCACCTCTTGTTCGCATTGACAGCACTTTGAACAGTGGACATTGCATTTCAGATGTGTTACGACCTGTGGCTCTACCCTTCATTCGATCCGTGCGAAACGCTACATTTCAGCAGGATGATACACAACCGTGTGTTGCAGGTCCTGTATGGGCCTTTATGGATGCAGAAAATGTTTGACTGCAGCCCTGGCCAGCACATTCTCCAGATCTCTCACCAATTGAAAACGTCTGGTCAGTGGTGGCCGGGCAACTGGCTCATCACAATACGCCAGTCACTACTCTTGATGAACTGTGGTATGGTGTTGAAGCTGCATGGGCAGCTGTACCTGTACACGCCATCCAAGCTCTGTTTGACTCAATGCCCAGGCGTATCAAGGCCGTTATTACAGCCAGAGGTGGTTGTTCTGGGTACTGATTTCTCGGGATCTATGCACCCAAATTGCGTGAAAATGTAATCACATGTCAGTGGTAGTATAATATATTTGTACAATGAATGCCTGTTTATCATCTGCATTTCTTCTTGATTTAGCAATTTTAATGGCCAGTAGTGTAGGTAATCAAAGGAGGACTTTTTTTTCCAGCCAGGGGTGTTATGTTAGTTTTAGGACGACCGGATGAAGTGGATGGGAGAGAAGGTGTTGAGGTTGTGGAGGAATGAGGATAGGGTGCCTTAGCCCTGAGTCCAGATCATGAAGATACCATCAGTGAACTTGAACCAGACCAGGTGTTTGAGGTTTTGGGAGGAGGATTTCCTCTAGATGGCACATTAACAGGTTGGCATAGGAGATACCCATGCAGGTGCCCATGGCTGTGCTGCAGATTGTTTGTATACTTCCAATCAAAGGGGAAGTTGTTGGGTGCTAGGATAAAGTGAATAATTTGAATGAGGATTGAGGTAGTGACTTTGGAGTCTGAAAGATGTTGGGAGAGGTAGTGTTCGTGAACAGCAAGGCCATAGGCATGAGGGACGTAGGTGTATAGGAAGGTGGCTTCAACACTGATGAGTAGGGATCCAGGAGGACAGGGGTAGGGGATGGTGGAGAGTAGTGAAGAAAGTGGTTGTTAAATTGAAGTGGGAGGCTAGATTGTGGGCAGTTGGTTGGAGTTGTTGGTCGTTGAGGTATGAAATTCTGTCAGTGGCTCACAATAATTAGCTACAATGAAGCATCCAAGATTGTTTGGTGTGTGGATTTGGGGGTGCACATAGAAGGTGGCTGTGTGAGGTGTCTTAGGGGTGAGGAGGGAAATGAATTCAGGTGGGAAGTTCTGGGAAGGCCTAAGGCTTTAAGAAGGGATTGAAGTTATGTTGTACTTGTGGGGTGGGATCATTTTGGCAGAGATTATGGGTGAAGGGGTCAGACAGTTTGTAGAAGCCTACCATCAGTAGTCAGTACAGTTCATAAAACTGTGGTGGAAACTTTGTCTCTAGGAGGATGATACGATCAGGATCTGTTTTCAGATTGTGTATGGCTTTCCTTTCTTGTATGGTGCTGTTAGGAGAAGATCTGGGGAAGGATGGTGAAGTCAAGTTAGAGGTAAGGGTTTACTGGAAGGTCACCTGGGAGGGGGGTTATGGTTGGATGGTGGCATGAACTGGAAGAGGCAGGGTTCAGTGTTGGTATTAGGTTGGCTTCGGTTGGAGGGCTTGGGGATTGGTGGTAGATACATGTTCCTGTTACAAGGATTGGGAAAAGGAGTAGGTCCTTGACAAGTCTAGCTAGGTTGAATTTGTCTGTTATAAGGGCATTCAAATTAAAATGAGTTAGTTGGAGAAAAAATGTGTAAACTGTTTATTATTTCAAAAGTTTCTCTGTAACTGTTAATAAATTTATCTCACTGAGAGACAAGATAGTCAATTCCTTCGTGGCAAAATCTTTGTGGTTGACTGTGGAATCATGATTGTACCCAGGAGTGCACCTCTAGGCCCAAAGCAAATAGATTGCCACTTATGTCTTTGTTCAAGGCTCCAAAAGTATGGAAATTGCATGGGGGGAGGTCGGGACTGCTTCCCAGCAAAAGTTTTCCTATTCCATTACTACCAGACTGCTTGCGGGTCCCTAGGTGCCATAGAGCCTATTTTATAAAGCAGATTATTTCTGTATCTTCCATCAAATTTATCAAAGAGAGAATGTTGTATTATTTGTATTTTGTATTTAACTTTTTATACTGATATCAATATAATAGAGGGAAACATTCCATGTGGGAAAAATACGAGGGGCGTTCAGAAAGTAAGCTCCGATCGGTCGCGAAATGGAAACGACTATGAAAATCCGATAAAGCTTTGCACAGATGTGTTGGGTAGTGTCTCTAGTATAACCCCAGTTAGCATCACGTCGCTCTTCTCATTTCTGAGCTCGCAGTGAGTGCGTAAAGATGTCTAGAAAATAGTGTCTGCCGCGAAGTACGAGGGCCTGGTGAGAAATTTCGCCTGAAGCTATGCAGCTAACATTACATAACTGTCGTGCTGTTTCTTCTTCAAGACAATTCTCAGCCGCATTCTGCAGGGGCAATGAAGATGCTCCTGCATCGTTTTCAAATGGAAATGTGAGATTACCCACAATACAGTCCGCAATTGTCTCCCCCTGAGTTTCATCTCTGGTCACATGAACCGCTGTCTTTGAAGACAACATTTTGACACAGACAACGAGGTGTAGGCCAGCGTGGAGAATTGGCGGAAAGCACTGGCGGCTGCTTTCTATGATGAGGCTATTGAAAAGTTGGTACAATGCTATGACAAAAGTCTAAGTCAGAACGGCGACTACGTAGAGAAATAGCTGAAAGGTGTAGCTAATTGTTACAAGTAAAACATTTCTGATGTTCACTGTGGTTTCAATTTGGCAATCAATCGGAGCTTACTTTCTGAACAGGCCTCGTATATTTAAAAACAAAGATGATGTGACTTACCATACGAAAGCGCTGGCAGGTCGATAGAAACACAGACAGACACATACATACACACAAAATTCAAGCTTTCGCAACAAACTGTTGCCTCATCAGGAAAGAGGGAAGGAGAGGGAAAGACGGAAGGAAGTGGGTTTTAAGGGAGAGGGTAAGGAGTCATTCCAATCCCGGGAGCGGAAAGACTTACCTTAGGGGGGGGAAAAAAGGACGGGTATACACTCGCACGCACACACATATCCATCCACACATATACAGACACAAGCAGACATATTTAAAGACTTTTTATACTGACACATTCCAAAACCAGGGTTCAGGATATGTATGAAACGTGACAAAAACACACAATTTTGCTCTTCTACTTCATCCAGAATATATGTGGGCAATGTGAATTTTGACAGACAGGGTGAAATGAGTGTGAATGTGTATTCAGTATTTCAGTTGTATTCTGGATATGTGCGAAAGGCTCTCTGTGAAAGGCCCTCTGATGTTACAGGAGTAGTGGACCTATAGTCTTCATAGTATCCCACAGAAAACAGTCAAGAGATGGAAAATCTGGTGACAGGTTTCCACAGAACAATTCCACATCTACTCATTGTATACAAATTGTAACCATATCTGCACTCTGGTTGTTGGAACTGAAGGCTGCAATTAATTACATAATAGTATAAAGTTGGTAACTCTTAGATTGGAAATATAAGATTAAAAATGTTCACGATATAAAATTGATTTTGAGAGGAATCATTCTAAAAGTGAAAACCGGGAGGGGGAGACACTGTAGATAAGCTAGACATACATTAGAAACAGGATAGATGACACTTGACTGTAGCAAAGTAGTAGCTGGTGGTCACAAGTGTGCACTTGCAAGCCACAGGTAGGAATGCTATTAGTCCAGTCCATAAATCCACTGATGCAGGTAGGTTGCATAACCAGTTAAGTTAGCAAGGACACACTCGTGTCACTCTTCTCAGACTTCCACGCTTTCTGATAAAGTTTGCCATTCCATGCAATATATGAAGTGCTATCAATGTTTTTTTATATACCCTTATGTAAAAAAGTACCTTTTCCTGTAAGTACAATAAAGGGAGTGAGTATTTAGGACAGTGGAACCCTAGCACTCTGACTGAGGTTGTTTGATTTGGGGGGGGGGGGGGGGGACTGGAGAGGGGGTGTAAGGTAACCATACAACTGCAGCTAATTCTGTGCACTGCGTTGGCAATTAATGGCACAGAAAACTTAAGTAGTATTGAAGCTGCTGCCCTTCTTTAAATATAAGCCAACACACCAGGAGTACCATATGCCAAAAGGATTTTTAAGGAAATGTTGGGGTATTGGTGACAGTGAGAAATGTAGTGTTTCATGGTAGAAAGACCATGGACGTGGGAGATGCTGGCAAATTCTTTCGTTTTGTAAGCATGTGTTACTCTGAAAGCAGGAGAGCTTTCAGATGGTAGAGCCCTTGCCCGCGAAAGGCAAAGGTCCCGAGTTCGAGTCTCGGTCTGGCACACAGTTTTCTACATCTACATCTACATCCATACTCCGCAAGCCACCTGACGGTGTGTGGCGGAGGGTACCTTGAGTACCTCTATCGGTTCTCCCTTCTATTCCAGTCTCGTATTGTTCGTGGAAAGAAGGATTGTCGGTATGCTTCTGTGTGGGCTCTAATCTCTCTGATTTTATCCTCATGGTCTCTTCGCGAGATATACGTAGGAGGGAGCAATATACTGCTTGACTCTTCGGTGAAGACTGTAACAAAAGCCCGTACCAACCTACTGAGCGTCTCTCCTGCAGAGTCTTCCTCTGGAGTTTATCTATCATCTCCGTAACGCTTTCGCGATTACTAAATGATCCTGTAATGAAGCGCGCTGCTCTCCGTTGGATCTTCTCTATCTCTTCTATCATCCCTATCTGGTACGGATCCTACACTGCTGAGCAGTATTCAAGCAGTGGGCGAACAAGTGTACTGTAACCTACTTCCTTTGTTTTTGGATTGCATTTCCTTAGGACTCTTCCAATGAATCTGTCTGGCATCTGCTTTACCGACAATCAACTTTATATGATCATTCCATTTTAAATCACTCCTAATGCGTAATCCCAGATAATTTATGGAATTAACTGCTTCTAGTTGCTGACCTGCTATTTTGTAGCTAAATGATAAGGGATCTATCTTTCTATGTATTTGCAGCACATTACACTTGTCTACATTGAGATTCAATTGCCATTCCCTGCACACATGTCAATTCGCTGCAGATTCTCCTGCATTTCAGTACAATTTTCCATTGTTACAATCTCTCGATACAGCACAGCATCATCTGCAAAAAGCCTCAGTGAACTTCCGATGTCATCCACAAGATCATTTATGTATACTGTGAATATCACTCCCCTGCGGCACACCTGAAATCACTCTTACTTCGGAAGACTTCTCTCCATTGAGAATGACATGCTGCGTTCTGTTATCTAGGAACTCTTCAATCCAATCACATAATTGGTCTGATAGTCTATATGCTCTTACTTTGTTCATTAAACAACTGTGGGGAACTGTATCGAATGCCTTGCGGAAGTCAAGAAACACGGCATCTACCTGTGAACCCGTGTCTATGGCCCTCTGAGTCTTGTGGACGAATAGCGCGAGCTGGGTTTCACACGACCGTCTTTTTCGAAACCCATGCTGATTCCTACAGAGTAGATTTCTAGTCTCCAGAAAAGTCATTATACTCGAACATAATATGTGTTCCAAAATTCTACAACTGATTGACATTAGAGATATAGGTCTATAGTTCTGCACATCTGTTCGACGTCCCTTCTTGAAAACGGGGATGACCTCCGCCCTTTTCCAATCCTTTGGAACGCTTCGCTCTTCTAGAGACCTACGGTACACCGCTGCAAGAAGGGGGGCAAGTTCCTTCGCGTACTCTGTGTAAAATCGAACTGGTATCCCATCAGGTCCAGCGGCCTTTCATTCGTCTATTTCGATGTCTACCATTTTGTCATCTGTGCGACAATCTAGAGAAGGAACCACAGTGCAGTTTTCCTCTGTGAAACAGCTTTGAAGAAAGACATTTAGTATTTCGGCCTTTAGTCTGTCATCCTCTGTTTCAGTACCATTTTGGTCACAGTGTGTCTGGACATTGTGTTTTGAGCCACCTACTGCTTTGATATACGACCAAAATTTCTTAGGATTTTCTGCCAAGTCAGTACATAGAACTTTACTTTCGAATTCATTGAATGCCTCTCGCATAGCCCTCCTCACACTACACTTCGCTTCGCATAATTTTTGTTTGTCTGCAAGGCTTTGGCTATGTTTATGTTTGCTATGAAGTTCCCTTTGCTTCCGCAGCGGTTTTCTAACTCGGTTGTTGTACCACGGTGGCTCTTTTCCATCTCTTATGATCTTGCTTGGCACATACTCATCTAACGCATATTGTACGATGGTTTTGAGCTTTGTCCACTGATCCTCAACACTATCTGTACTTGAGACAAAACTTATGTGTTGAGCCCTCAGGTACTCTGTAATCTGCTTTTTGTCACTTTTGCTAAACAAAAAAATCTTCCTACCTTTTTTAATATTTCTATTTATGGCTGAAATCCTCGATGCCAGGAAGTTTCATATCAGCATACACTCCGCTGCTGAGTGAAAATCTCATTCTAGTGTGTTATTCTGTCTTCTTCATTCTTGTTCATCTATTTATTTATGTTAGTACCTTTTATCCCTTGCTCTGTGCATCCAGGTTACCTTCAAGTTACTTTTCACCTAATGGCGCACAACTTTTGTGGCAAATTGTAGAAAGGTCACTTCTGTCCTTGCTACACCATTCAGTATAATTACATAGACTGCTGCAAGCAGAATTCGTTGAGAAAAAAATTTTTCTGAGTATTGTACCACATCATAGTGTAAAGAAAGCATACATCAGTAGGCTCGGAAGGATTGTAATTGTGGCCAAATGTTGGTTTCTCCAATATAATTTTTTTGCATTATGATGCAGAACAATACTTTTTGTCTACGCCATTCAAATTTGCATGTTCCCACCACCATCTAGATTTCAGTTCTCTGGCTCTTCAATTTTATTTTTTCGTCGCACTTTATTTTTGTTCTCACTCCTTCTTTTGCTTTTTGTCCAGATGATTTGCAAATTTTTTTGCCATTTTTGTGTTTTACGTATTTCATCAGGGCCTGAATACAGCATGAAACAAATCTCAAGTTCCACAGTAACCAAACTCCAACATGCACCTTTTACCCAGTCTGTTGTGGCTACTTCCTTAACAGAAAGAGTTATTTGTATTACTTGCAGAATTTCACATTGTCATGTGAGTAGTAGTGATTAAATGACAACTTTTCTTGTAATTGTTGGTTGCATTTTATCGATGCTGTTGTTTGAGAAAAAAAGAATTAAGCAAACTCTTTCTGTTACAGGCCAAAAACAAATGGACGTGAGGATGTGAGGAGGGATGTTTGGCCACCAGCGGAAATGGTTGAAATCCTGATCCAAGAAAATAGCTCGCTAAAATTAGAACTTGAAACTTGCTATCAAAAAGTGGCAAAATCACAGAAGGTAAATAGAGTTTTTTTTCCATGACAATTTTTATTGAGTTTCAGAGCTATGAATTGTATTAAATTTGGTACCGCGCTTTATGATAAATGTCTGTAGTTCGACAACAGTTGTTAAGTTTTAAATTCAGACAGAATTAAGACTCTGGAAAGGAGAAATATTATAAGATCTGCATGGGAGAGAGAGTGAATATATATATAGAGGCACGTTTAAGATAGGCTGTTGAATATTATTAGCTTGGACAGTGTTTTGTCAGATGTAGAAGCACAGGAGTGCGCGCGAGCTCGCGCACACACGCACACTACTGTCATCTCTGGGTCGTAAGGTGCGGTTACCTTAACTGCCTACATTTAACTGTACCTGTCTGCTGCAGAACGCTTCCTCTTGTGGTGAGTTGGAATTATTCTTAATCCACACAGGTTGATAATTCCATTTTTATGCATATTGTTTTGACGATGGTCCTACACAGGAACAATTGTCCTAGATATGCTTGTTGAGCTTACTACAGAAGGGTATACCAATAGTTGAAGTATTGTTCATAAAAAATCCAAACTCTTAAGCTATCATCTCTTTGCAAAGGTTGATGATCCACTGATCTTGACAGTGCATCACAGAAAGATTTTTCTGGCATATTACTGTGCCATCTCCAAATGTCTGTGTCATGAGTCTCTCTGTCTCCTTCAACAATAACCCATCAGTCCAAAAAATTTTGAGACTGGATTAGTAAAAAAAAAAAAAAAAATAGAGAAAATTTAAGATCATGGTTTTAATACCTCGGGTGTTCTACATAGTCTCCTGTAACTACTCAATGCACAGAACATTCATGCAACCGTGTGAAATTGTCAGAAAAGTTTTTCTTCGAGATGTTGTCCAATTCGCACATTGGAATGTCAGTTGTTATCAAAATGTTGACGCTTAATCCAAATTTCTGCTCTTATTTGTTTTGTGGCAGGTTTGCAGTGATAACAAGAAGTCTAGTCATGCATTATAATTTTTTTTTGCAGAAAAGAATTGTTCGTGTTTTGCATTTCAGTCAAATCACAACAGGTGTCTATGTGTCATTGTTTTTCTTCAGTAGTCAAGGTGTGCGAGGCAAACTTTGCACACACTTTTCTCTTCTCCAAAACATTCTGGAAAATTCGAGAACACTTGATGTAGGCACATTGCTCCATTGCAATTTGTGATGCGACAAGATTGAAACACTGTGCCCGCGTGTCCACTGCTTCATACTGTCTGTTCACTACTGACTGGTTGAACACACATCTGTACTGATTGAAAAAGGCATCTGTAATTCAAGCTGCCAGTGTAGTTACTGTGCTGATGTCACTTTTACAACTGGAAAAAAATCAGTCTTGAAATTTTTGGATGGATTTGTATGTAGTGATGATTGATTTTTTTGCCCATTGTAATATGTTCCAGGAATTGTTTTTTCTTTGTTTTATAATCTATCTGTTCATGTTGCTTTTTCATAGAATGAACAACCACATCACTTGACATTGCCAGTATCAAAGGTATATACTAGAAACGACGACACACACACATTTCAAAGGCCTCCATTCATTTTTCAGTACTTGAGTCCTAGGTCCATCTTTCACACCCCCATAAAGGAGAGCAGAGCATCAATGAAATATGCTTCTCAATTGCAAACTGTGGTTTCACTCTGTTTCTCCATGTTGATGAATGGTTCCTGGACTGTTCCAATGTTACCCTGTATTGTGAAATTTGTTTGGGTTTCCCTTTTGAAGAATACCATGATTTTAATCTTTGAAGGGGTGATAGATAAGTCGAGACTCAATAATAACAGAATCTGGTGAATGGTCGCTAGGGGAGCTGCAACAATTCATACTCAAGATCACAAACTCAGTCCTGGATAATGAGAGCTGTGTGAACAGGGGCCTTGCTGTTTTGGAATGCAGCATTACCGTTGGGGAACAAACATACTATGTGGTGGACCTGATCAGCAAAAATGATCACATAACTCTTGGCAGTAATGCCACCTTGCAGAGCACCCGTGGGGCCCATGGAATACCATGCCAAGGCTAGGCAAATCATTCCAAACACTTGCCATGTTTTACATGTGGGTTGTAAAATTAGTCAGAAGTGGGAAGCAGTGTACAACAAGACTCGGCCAACTAAGTGACTTTCTGCCATTGCTCCACTGTCCAGGTTTTATGGCTTTGGGACCGTGGTTTCCTGTTACAGGTATTTGCATCACTGATGTGTGGTTTTGTAATTCCAGCTGGCCCTACAAAGGGAGCTCCCTTTGTGTTGTTTTGGTGCTGATAATGTTCAATTGCGCGCCAATTTGTTCTGCAGTGACTTTCTCGCTGTTGTCCTATTTTTCATCACAGTCCTCTTCAGTGACCATCTGTCATGATCACTCAGCACACACTTTCACCTATATTGTGGCTGTGCTGATGAAGGTTGTCCACTTTTCCCACGTACAGTATAAATACAGTGCTTCTTTAAACACCAAACAATTCTGCTCTTAGGTTGTGGAAGCATCCAGCATATGAGTACCACAATTTGCTCACATTTGAAGTCACTTGGTCCTAACATAACGCACTCATGACTACACAGAACACTGTTCTGACCATGACAGGCACTTGCAGCGTATTGAGGACTTGAATAGGTGCCTTCTGTGGCACAGCACAATATGCAGTCTAGCCTAATATCTGCAATTATATTCAGGCAAACATTTCTCGTGATGTTTACATATTTTTGTCCAGCCTCTGTAGCTTGTTTGCTATGATGACAGTGTCATTACATATCTGAAGTGATTAATAACTTTCCCTTTTATTGAGAGCCCTCCACAATTTTTCATGGATGCTTTCTCAAAAATTACTTAAGTATAAATGTTGAACAAAAGAGGCGTGGTACAGGGCTTTGATGAACACCTTTCATGATTGAGGCTGTTCTGAAGTTCCTTGACCAGTATTGACGTCTGCAATCTGGGCCAGTACAGGTTAGTGATTACATGTGAATCATTGCAGTCAGTACCAGTTTATTGAAGAATGTTTTATTAGTGTATTTTTTCTGTTTCACAGTTATAGGCCTTTTTATGACCTTTAAAGCTGACGTAGACATCCAGAGTCACATCCTTTCATCGATGTTCCATCCTTTCACCGATGTTCCAGTACACTTAATGAAAAAAGTGCCTTACATGTGCTACCAACCTTTCATATTCTTGAGGGAAAAAAGTTGTTTCACAAAGTGTCTAGTCTAGCATCCAGCGCACTTCGGTCTATCGATTATTCATAGGACTTTGAAACACATCCCTGTTGGTTTTTTGAACACATTCTAAGTTGATTTCTGAATGAATCATAAGTTGATTTATGCATAATGTACATGATGTCTGTGCCAGAGGAATCCCCGTTGCATCTAGAAATAAACTCTCTTGCAGACAAAAGGGGACGGGGCTATACGAGCTGAGTGAAATAAAGCTGAAGTGATGAACGCCAATCGCTGTTTATATGGTTGACTGGGTTTGCAAATGATCTGCATTGTTATAGTTACTAGTGAAAACCATAGATTCAAATTGCCAGAGTGGAAATAAATGACTAACAGGAATTACAGGTAAGAAAGATTGCGTATTATCTTCTCGGTGTATCCAAGAAAATGAATTTTGACAGAAAATTTCTGGTCAGACCGCTACATTAGTAAGGGCCAGTTGTACAGTCCTCAGCTAGTAGCCGCATAAGTACTACTCTGAGAGTAGCGCGGAAAACAATGCGTTGTACGGACACATAATAACGCCTAACCGGAGAATAAACATAGGATAACTAAACGGGTGATTGTGGCGGGGTTAGTGAAGTTAACCAGAGAACAAGTTTTGACACTGGCAGGAATAGTTACAGAATTAGTGATGACAAGATTGTTTGTTAGAACAAGGTAGCAGAAGAAACGGGGACTTCACACAAAATATGGATGAATATGACGATTTGAAATTTATTTCAAAATTTCGTACACCCTGCTTGAGAAGCTGGAGGAGCTTATGAACGAAATGTGAAGCTACTTCCTAACATATAATAATACAAGAGAAGGAAAGTTGTTACTCACCATATAGTGGAGATGCTGAGTCGCAATAGGCACAATAAAAAGATTCACACAGTTATAGCTTTCGGCCATTAAGGCCTTTGTCAGCAGTACCACACACACACACACACACACACACACACACACACACACACACACACACACACACACGTCTGCAGACTAGCTAGTACTGCCCCGGTTCGGAAATATCGTAGATCCGGGGCTGATGCACAGAGCAGTCTGAGTTGTTGTGGGGAGGTGGGTAGTCTCCACGTGACCCATGTTTAAGTTTAGTGATTTTGCTGTTTCCTCTTCGTTTATTGCTCTGACATCAAATGAAAACAAAATGGGTTTCTGTGGCCGGGAGCTATCAAGTGAATTAAAATACATTCACATAATTACGGAAGGCTAAAATGTTATTAGTGTCAGATTTTATTTTATTTCCACTTTTCTGACAGTCAAGCATTAATCGCCTTGCAGAACAATGAAGTTATTTTTGTCGGTATACTAAAGAAATTGGGCTTTTATTAATCTTTTCCACTGAGGCAGTCAATTTATTTGAAACGAAGTGTTTAATTCCACACTATTGGCTAGTTTCAATTGTTCACTGCATTTTCATCTTCTGGCTTGTATGGCATTATGCCATAATAAAGAACCAAACATGAGATAATACAGTACTGGTACTCCAAGAAAATTTACATCCGAATCTGGACGTACGGATGTTCACTTTAAGCTGAATTATGCATTTTAGTATGGTTCACGAAATTCCGATGTTCAATATCCTCTAATGTCTTGTTTGTTTTAGGACATAATTAAGATCTTTTAATGTTTTACACATATGAAAATATGGGCTTCCTGCGTCGTCGTAGCTGCGCAAGTGTGGTGATGCCTGTTATCTGGCACTCTGGCAACTGCTGAAACGAACCTATTTCTAACTGGTCACAGGAAAATATTATGAAAGGCACAAGCTACTTAACATTGATGTTGCTATTGGCTGACTACATCATGTGTCCTATGCTCTGAATATCCACTGTCGCCGACTGGCAAGATCACCTAACATGAGCCACGACTGGCTTACAAAAGCGCGTTGTAATCTCGATTTCAATGCTTCGGAAAGTAACATGTAGTGTTTGGTGGAATTCGAATTTATATTTTCATAATACGAAAATATGCAGTGTATATGTTGCTGTACATCAAACATCTTTCCAAAAAGTGTTTTTACAGTTCCGAGGAAAAGTATACTGTTGCTTAACATGGAAAAAGTGTATTTTCGCCCAGGAGAAAGTATATTTTTAACTGGGAAATCCGGGAATTTTTTTTCCCCCCTTGTCTTTGTTGAGGGTGTCATATATCTAGGGAAATACAAAGTCAGTATTCAGTTGCACGCAGTTGTAATTGAGGAAACAGCAAACAAAACTTATTGCAGGGTCTTAACAGTGCTTGCTTCTTAATGATGGTAACAGAGGAAAAATTTTAATCAAAGAAGTTTCATATGAGGTCGTGAAGTGACAAAAATCAAAGAGCAACCTCAAAAATTAGCGAAAGTATGCTAATTATTAATTCTATTAGATGACTCACATTCATGCACTTGAATTAAGGACATTTACAAATGAAATTATTGCATCTGTAATGTTTTCAGTTGGAGCAAGAGATAGCCAAGGTACACAGAGCACATGAGGAACTAGTCCAGGGTTCAGAGCGTCGTGAGCGACTAGAGCGTGCTGCTCGCACTAAGCTGCAGACAGAAGTGCGGCGGCTTCAAGAAGCAAACCGTGCTCTTAGAGAACAGGCTGAATTACTGTCTGCACAGCTTCTAACAGGGCCCCGAGTGTCAGTAGCAGCTGCTGCAGAGCACTCTGCCGATTCACGTCTTAGAGAAGAACTCAATCGACGGGAAATACTAGTTGCCCAACTTATCACACAGAGTAAGTAACATTTTATAGTTTCTCTTCAATACTTTCAATGGTTTACATGAAAAAATTTCCTTCGCAAAAGAACTTCAGAATGAAAAAGGTGAACTTAACTTTCTTGATTTAACAATTTCTATACAGAATAGTTCCTTCAATTTCAACATTTTGCGTAAGGAAACGTATTCAGATAATGTCATCCCTGCTGACTCAACTCATCCAAAAGCTCATAAACTGGCAGTTTTTTCATTCTGCCATTCACCATATGGTTACTACTCCTTTATCACCTGCCAATCAACAAAAAGAATTGAATGTCATCAAAGCTATTGCGCTTAATAATGAGTACAATCAGAATATGATTGATTACATGTTCAGTAAGAAAACTTCCCAAACTGTTCGACTTCGAGCAACAACCTCCCCACTCATAGCAAAGAAGCTAAATAAATTATTTCTGTTTCTTTCTTGAGCAATATATCGTATAGGATAAAAGTCTTCCAATGAAAAAATATAACTGTAACGTCTCCTTTTCTACAGATAACAGTTTAAAGAGAAATCTTGTACATTCAGTAGAGATCGCCAGCGATTGGTTTTCCAATTCAGGGGTTTACAAACTAACCTGTAACAACTGTCCTTCATATTATTGGTCAAACAGGCGGAGCTGTGAAAACAAGATATAAAGAACACCTATTAGGTAAAAAAGGAGCGAATATACACAACTCTACTGTTGCTGAACACCTCCTGACAGCCAGTCATATGCCAAAACATTTGGAAGACACTGTTATCTTACACAGAGAAGACAAAGGGCATAGATTAGATCTGTGGGAAGAGTTACAAATTTTCAAACATCTTGAGCTCAAGGACGGTAATATACTGAACGACCAGTTGAACCTTGCTTGTAGACAATTTTTCGAAGGCTTTAAACCTGTACTGTTTACGGTATAACATTAATGCTGGTAACCTTAGTGGTTTATTTCCTCAGGAAGCTGTGATGCACCTTCAGTGCTTTAAGCTCACTACCCCTTATGTAATGTTGGTTTTCTCACGATGTATGTTTGCTACTACATCGGCCCTTATGTGATTTTGCCTGGCTCTAAAATTTTTGTTTTCCCTGTGAATGTGTATTAACAGGATCGTGTACCAGTGCTCATAATTCTTTCTTGGCAAGAGCCATTATTGTCAATTTTAAAGTTCTGGCATGTATACCGTTTGTGGGCTTCACTAATATAGTAATGTAATTTTTTTATATTTTGGCTGTATATGCCACTGGGCGTAAGTTTCTCGGCGTAAGCGCCACCTGATTTTTTGATGTATAACTACATTACTTGTACCAATGCTCCCATACTGTTATAACGGGAGTGTTAAACGCCTTCCTTCTTTTTATTGTTACTTTACCTAAGGACTTTATTAATACTGATAATTTACACGTTGCCTTTGTACCTCAATTGGCACATGTTTCTCGGCACGAGCGCCACCGGCCCTGTTTTCAAAGTAACTACGCTCGCCGATTACACTCAGTCGGTTGTGAGCCCTGCAAGATCCATGAGCTATTTTATATTTATGTGACAAACCCTAATTCTAGGGCAATATTTTATTTTTGACACATGGATCTATGCCGACAATTGTAAAAACGGCGATGGTACATTAGTCCTTACTAATGTAAAATTGTAAGTACCAGTCGTTGTTATCATACTTCTGTAATGCAAGAGTTCTCTAATTTGTGTTAAAATTTATTCTTGGCTTAAAAGTTTCATACTTTTCTAATGTAAGCTATGATGTTCATTGTCCTTGGGCTACCTTCTGAAGAAGACAAATTTATATTTGTCGAAACCTAGGTAAAGAATTTCTTTATCCATTGCAACTGGTTGGCTGTTTATAATTTTATTATGTGAAACTGTTGCAGTTGTGCAGCTATGTTTAAAATAGTCAACTTCTAACAGTTCAGTTAGGATCAGAGAAATGTAAGAGTTGTTCCATTTCACAGATTAACACTGCGTCCTGTGGTTTAAAAACCGATCAGCTCTTCCCGTCTGTCTGATCATTACTATTTTTCATAAAATGTAGATACGTTGACAACTTAAATGGAAACCACATAAGATAGAGTTATGCGTGTTTGATTGTAACGTAGGTCTTGATTCCATGTACCGTATGGTACTATCAGCTCGAAAGTGGCAAACATGTAGTTATGTCTCTCTGATCCTAAATGGGCGACTTGTCCCCAGTTCACTGGCAGTGTAGCTAATATTAACTGTGTACATTGTTTTGCTACCAAACAATGCTAATGTTTTTGGTTAACTTGCCACGTCAGATTCAGATAAAATCCCAAGATTTCAATGATTGTGTCTGTCATCACCATCAGGTACTAATTCTCATTGTCATAAAACTTGTGCGGCACCTAATTTTACGCCCAGAGGAAGGTATCGGATTGGCTAGATTATGTCACAGATATGGTGTGTGCTCAGGTGGCACCCTCTGCATTCATAGATTAGGTTTGCACTCACTGTCAAGCTTCGCTTGCATCACCACTATTTACATTGCACAGTAAACTAAGAGAAGTCGGGTGTGCTCTTTCTTGATCAAGTTCTTGCTTCTGTGTGTTGCTAAATGCCGTGCATAAGCTGTGCGTCTATTAACATTGTTATCACATCATTTAATTTCAGCTGCTGCCTGGATAATGAGAGTCCAAAAAGTTGATGCGTGAGCAAGAATATGCATTTATTCAGATAAAATCATCTGTTTACTTAACAGACTATGCTCACTGCTGATTTTTCAAATTTTTTGTGTTTTAAAGTCATGCTGTTGACAACACAGCGATCAGCTTCAGACCAAGATTATCTTTAACAGGTTGCAACATTTCTTTAATTTTCCCAGGTGGCAGGAAGATTGATCTGATCTGTAGCCTGTTTAAGACTCTACCTATCTTAGAATTTTTGCACTGCAGTATGGAAGCCACACTCTGTTGGTCTTCCTGGCACCACATTATAATTTTATTATCAACATTGACGTAATATCGTGGACATAATACCCATTCCTTCTGAACCGTATCATCAGATTTTTAATCCCTGAGGCACTGTGTATTAAGGTGTTCATTCTGAGCGGGATGATTAAAGCTACGCCCATTAGGTATGGGTTCATATACGTCAGTTTTGAATACACGGAATGGCAGAGTTCTCCATTTACTTTCCATTCAACCATCACATCTAACTGCCATGAAATCAAATTAAAAATGTAGCTATAGCTATAGCTGGTGACAGTGGTGAGCCCATGGTTGTTCCATAAGTTATTTCGTAATAATTTCCAC
The DNA here is from genome assembly GCF_023864345.2 of Schistocerca serialis cubense. NCBI lineage: Eukaryota > Metazoa > Arthropoda > Insecta > Orthoptera > Acrididae > Schistocerca > Schistocerca serialis. Next base: position 1,234,864,016 of record NC_064638.1, read on the forward strand.
TGCAAAAAAAGTATATGGTTGTTAAGGTGTATCAAAACAATTATAAAATTTCAGGGGAGAAATGAGTGAGCAGTAGCTTTAATGCATCTTCTACTGATACTTTCGTAAAGAGAGAGCCCATATTTTGTTAGTGAGGCACTGCAGCAGTTAATTGACCATATGAGCAGTATATATCCTAACCTAAAATTACAGCAGAGATGGAGGAGGACAGGAAGTTGCTTTTCTTACATGTGTAGGTTGAATGGAAAGCAGGTAGACAACTTGTCCATTCTGTATATTGACAACTGATGCATACAGATCTGTAAGTCAACAGTTATTGGTTTGATCATTCAGCTCAGAAGAGAACTGTGCTGAACACTCTGATACATGGAGCCTGCAATGCTTCAAACAAGGAGCACCTCAGCTCAGAGATTAAAAATCTGATGACAGTGTTCAGAGGGAACAGGTACTCTGTCCGTGATATTCAGTCAGTGCTTACAAAGAAGTTAAGATATGATGCCTTTCCACCAAGCCAGGAGGACCAACACACAGTGTGGCTTCCGTTCTGCATTACAACACCTCATAAGACAGAGTCCTAAATAGACAATGAATCAGAATAATATTCTTGCCACCCAGGAAAATTAAAGAAAGGGTGCAACCTGTTACAGATAATAACAATCTGATGGTACTAATTGTAATAGGTGCACACAGGCTATACACTTACAAGGGAACCTTCCCATCGCACCCCCCTCAGATTTAGTTACAAGTTGGCGCAGTAGATAGGCCTTGAAAAACTGAACACAGATCAATCAAGAAAACAGGAAGAAGTTGTGTGGAACTATGAAAAAAATAAGCAAAATATACAAACTGAGTAGTCCATGTGCAAAATATGCAACATCAAGGTTAGGGTGAGCTCAGGAGTGCCGTGGTCCCGTGGTTAGCGTGAGCAGCTGCGGAATGGGAGGTCCTTGGTTCAAGTCTTCCCTCGAGTGAAAAGTTTAATTTTTTATTTTCAGACAATTATCAAAGTTCAGGCACTCACACATAATCCACTTCGCTCTTCAAAATTCCAGGACATGTTCAGATTTGCTTGGACATATGCAGGATTTGACGGTCCACACACTGAAAAATTTGAAAACGTTAAAAACATATGTTTTGACAGAGCACAGGAAAAACTGTGCGACTGTGAAACTGTTGCGTTCATTTGTTGCAGTTTATGTGACAAACCCTTATGTTTTCATCACTTTTTTGGGAGTGATTATCACATCCACAAGAAAACCTATATCGGGCAAGGTAGAAGAGTCTTTTTACCCATTCGCCAAGTGCACAAGTTAGGTAGGTTGACAACATATTCCTGTCATGTGACGCACATGCCGTCACCAGTGTCGTATAGAATATATCAGATGTGTTTTCCTGTGGAAGAATCGGTTGACCTATGACCTTGCGATCAAATGTTTTCGGTTCCCAGGCACGTCCTTTCGTCTACTAATCGCACGGTTTTGTGGTGCTGTCGCAAAACACAGGGAACAGAGACATCAATGAACGAACGGACAGATCATAACTTTGCGAAAATAAAGAAAGTAAACGTTTCACTCGAAGGAAGACTTGAACCAAGTACCTCCCGTTCCGCACCTGCTCACGCTAACCACGGGACCACGGCGCTCCTGAGCTCACGCTAACCTTGATGTTGCCTATCTTGCACATGGACTACTCAGTTTGTATATTTTGCTTATTTTTTTCATAGTTCCACACAACTTCTTCCTGTTTTCTCGATTGATTTGTGTTCAGTTTTTCAAGGCCTATCCACTGTGCCAACGTATAACTAAATCTGAGGGGGTTGCGATGGGGAGGTTCCCTTGTTAGCAGTGTGTGGAAGTGTGAACTTGATAAATAAAGAGCATAGAGGACGACTTCTCATAGTTTATGGTCAAGTGCAAGTGATGGCACAGCAAGCGACACTGGACGGCAAGTGCAGACCTAATCTGTGGATGATGAGGGCGCCACCTCAGCATGCACTATTTTCGTACATACTCATGCTAATCAGATGCCTTCTTCTGGGTGTAAAAGTCGGAAACGCCATTTTCACAACACTCAGACTACCTCCATCGACGTCAGGAGTTATCATCTAAAGCTGGGGAATACAATACAAAAATAACCTCACTAATTTTAAATTCCCATGTGATCCACTTACTTGCTTTATGACATACGAAGATGGTTTGATCAGTAAATTTCCATGAAAGAATGGAACATTTTTGTTGCACCCTCATGGTTGCTAAGCTTCATTATTTTAAGAATCGTATAAAGAAATTCAACAATTTACAGCGTATGTTTTATTGTTGGCAGCCATCTGAATTAGTGAGTATGTCTGCTGCATTTGAAAATGGAGAAGCAAGGTTTTGTGCTGTTATTAAGCAGTTTCATTTGAAGGGTTGATCTGCTGTACAAATAAAGACAGAATTGGATGAAGTGCACTTGGACTTTTCACAATCATTGAAGATGATTTTCTTTTGGATTAACGAGTTTAAACACGGTCAGACAAGAACCAAAGACAAAGCGTGCTCCAGCTGTCCAGTTGAGGTCACCTCATAGGAAACCAGTGACAAAATCCATGATATGGTTATGCAAGACCGCCGAATAAAAATTCGCGAGATTGCTGAGATTGCACACATCTCAACTGAGCGAGTGCATAGGGTCCTGTGCAGAGAATTGGCTCTGAAGCTGTGTGTGAGATGGGTGCCACAGTTGTTGACCAAAAGTGTATTTGGCACATTTCAGCAAAACGTCTAGCTATTTTTAATCATAATCTGCAAGACTTTTTGCGCCGACTTGTGACTGTTGATTAAACCTAGATCATTCATTACACACCAAAGTCAAAACAATGGACAAAGGCTGGTAAAAGTGCACTCAAGAAGGCAAATACAGTTTTGTCAGCTGGTAGAGCACTGATTTTTGGGAGTCGCAAGCAATAATCCTCATTGATTATCGTATTTTACACACTATAAGACACTACAAGCTGTAAGATGCACCTTAATTTTTAAGCAGTGTTTTTTAGAAAAACTTTTTACAATTTTTATTATTAGATTTCAAGGCCAGACTAAAAAAAAATTCTGAGTATAGAATACTGAACTGACCTTTAAAATCCCTGTAAATTGTCAACTGAACTTTCTCCTCCTCCTGTTCGTCATCATCGCTGTCCTCTTCATATGTAAGATGATCTGCACTGCCATTGAGAGTGTTACTCATGCTGCACTTCTTGAGAGGTTTAACAATAATGTTTTCTCTCAATCTGTACCACGACTGTTTTATCCACTGACATGCTTGTTTGATTGTAGGTCGTTTTAAAGCTTCCTTTGGCGTGAATTCATGCTGAGTTTCATCAATCATCCAATCCTTTCATTTCTCTCTCATATACACTTTAAATGGATTATTTATCGAGACATCAAGAGGTTGCAATTGTGAAGTAAGTCCTCCCGGAGTAACAGCAAGTGCTATATGTCCATGTCTCAGTTTCTCTTTCACAGATTTTTTCGAATGGTTACTAAACTGAGCGCGAGAAGAACTCTTCTTCAATAAAGCCCCTTTCCTTCTCACGCGTACGCTGTTAATCCGTAATTTAGCGCAGCATGAAAGGACAACAATGTAGTGCATTTTTTCATGTCCACTTGTTTTTATAGACAGTTTTAGCATCTTTTGTTGCAACTGTTCTGTTACTTAGCACATCAAATGTCAGAGGAGTTTCATCCATATTCGCTGTTCGGCTTAGTTCCAAACTGGTTTTCATTTGATGTTGAATAGTAAAGTGATGGAAAGATGCTATCTTCTCTTGATGCTCTTGTCGCATTTTCTGAGATAGTTTGCTTTTGGTTCACATGCTAAGTCCATGACGCTTCATAAACCTGTAGCATCATCCACAACCAATTCCATCCTTGAAGTCTGTTAAGTTGCACTGTAGCGCTAGCTTACAAGCCTATATTTGAATCGTGTTTGTATTAATTCCGGTGCCATTTTGACGTTGTCCATGAATCCATTTCAAAATGTGAACTTCTTGTTTTGGCCATTTTGCATTCAATCATCTATTTGCACATTAAGTCTTGTTCATTTTTTTCAGTTCTTCTTTACTAGCCTGCCAATCACAAATAGTTTTATCTGTTGGGGGAGGGCTGAATTGCCACTTAGCTGCTCTGTTTCCGTGTTCTTCTGCATATGCTACTACTTTCAATTTGTAGCCCATATCATATGAATGCCTTTTATTTTTACCATTACGAAACTAGCTACTAACGAAAATACTGTACTGTTACCGGTAACACACATCATTTTCAGTTAATGTTCTTTGGTACCATAGATTGCAGTGACACATCATAGGCTACATGGCGTTCTGGGTGTTGGTGGGGGAGGAAGGAAACAGTGTTACCAAGCTTGCAAATCCCCGCAACTCATGTTCATCACATCGGTGCACTGCTGCTGTCAGCTGAATCCAGTGTTGCCAGATAGATAGAGATAGATTGCCTGCGGTATCGAATATGTGGCCATTTTTAAGACTGGCGGGAATTTTAAATCAAATACTGGACATTTCTATGTTAATTTAAAGTATAAAACGCACTAGAATTTTGGAGGCAATTTTTTGAAGAAAAAATTGTGTTAATTGTCTGTAAAATACGGTACCTGGAAAGTGGCAGAACTGTATTTGGACACTATTATGCTTCATTTTCGGATTGTTTGAAACTTGTGTTGGCTGAAAAAAAGACCACACATCAGCGATAACAGTGGTGAAAGTGCCTGAATTGGACCTTGAATTGGTTCGTTGACTACCCTTTTCACCAGACTTAGCCCCAGACTTCTCGAACTTGCAACTTGTGGCTTTCTGGGAAGAAATTCTCATTAAGTGAGGGAGTAATAATTGCACTCAATAAGTATTTTGCAGAGTTTATCAGAATCTATTTTTCCATTGTAATGAGAAAGCTAGAGGATCACTGGATCAAGTGTGTATCCCTCAGAGGAGACCGTCGAGATGTAAGACGACTTGTGTATGAAACTAACATTCTTTTTCTTTTGCTTTTTTATCATACTTATCAAACTACTCATGCAGGATGGAACGCATTGCCTTTCCTCGCATCATGTTTTTATTGGCAGCCTTTTTAACAGAAAACAATTGTGGATATTCCTGGATCGAACAATATATAATGTAAGGGAACACACACACACACACACACACACACACTTGTAGCTCCCAAAAAATAAAGGTGGTGTGGTGCATTGAAACACTTAACAGAATAAAATGTTCCACTATGTGTGTGTTTGCGTCACACACCAATCTGCTGAAGGTGACTGGTTGCCTTTCCTTTATTTTACGTATTGTTCCATCAAACAATTTCCGTTATTCAAGTGTAGCTTGTATAACTCTGCTCTTGGAAGACTCGTTTCTTGAATGTTATTTGATAAAGACTCGTTTCGTGAATGTTATTTCATAGTTTGTGGTCTCCTTTTGTTTACATGCTATATTACTAGGTTCTGTATGACCATTCTTCCAGACAAAGAGCTTGCTGCAGCAAAGGAGCGCCAGGAAATTGAATTAGCTGCTCAGAGAGCTACGTTGCAAGAGCAGAGAACACACATTGATATTCTGGATACTGCTCTCACAAATGCACAGGCAAATGTAGTGAGATTGGAAGAAGAGGTTAGTATGTTTTTCCATGATATAAAAGAATGGTTGAGGAAAGTGTATGTAACTGGTTAGTTATCATTAAAGTGCAGATACTCACAGAGGTCCAGTGTGGGCTGTAATTATCGTATGGCAGCGAAACTTGGTAGACGTGCTAATGCATTAATGCAGAACCGACTGATGCTGGAAAAAAATTACCAATTTTAGCCAGCAGGTGAAAATCTGATGATGTACAGCATCTTGTCAACTTCTCTGGAGCTTGTGTTGAACAAATTACGTAAGTGGCAATTAATAATAAAATCAGCATTATGCCTTTTCACTTACTTGACCTTTTGTGCCCACATCCCGTTCCTAATACATTACATACGGAAACATTTCTATTCGACTTTCTTGCATTCACAGTGCCAGATTCGCACCTGGTACCTGGTGCCCAAATTGGAACTAATGATTTTCTGGTGTAAATCGATTCCTCATTAACACATTAAAATATCTACCAAGTTTTTATACCATAAGATAATTGCAGCCCACACTGGACCTCTATAAGTAGCTGCACTTTAATTGCAACCACCTGGTACTTAAATTTTTATTGTCGAATTCATATCATCAGTGGATAATAAAGTTGATTGGTTAACAGTGGGTAGCTGACCCCTATCATTGACCGCTTAAGTTTGTTGTATACATTCTGAAAATTTATCTCTCAAGTACCTCGATGTTTGTTCAGTAACAGAATTTATGGGGTGCAGTTACTGAACTATATGGGGTAAAAAATAGCTACAAACTATGGCATGCACACACTTAATTCAACATGTAAATGTCACTACATATATTCAGATTTCGGTTAAAGACATGGTCAATATGCCTGCATTGGCAATGATGTGGTGCAGACGAATAGCAAAATTCTGCATGACCCGCTGAAGTGTTGGAACGTTGATGCTGTTGGTCTCCGGAATAGCAGTTTTTAGTTCAGCAGTGGTTTTGTGGTTATTGCTGTACACCTTGTCTTTAATATATATCCCCACAAAAAGGAGTCGCATGTGTTCAAAACCAGGGAATATGGTGGCCAATCTGGGCCCATTCCTGTATTCTCTGGGTACCCCAGAGCCAGAATGCAGTCACCAAAGTGCTCCTCCAGGACATCAAACACACTCCTGCTTCGATGGGGCGAGCACCGTCTTGCATGAAACATATCTTGTCAAAATCAGGGTCACTTTGGATAATGGGGATGGAAATCATCTTCCAAAACTTATGTACCATTTGGTAGTCGCCATGCCATCAAGGAATATTGCATCGATTATTGTGTGTCTGGACATTGCTCACCACATAGTCACCTGCCATGGCTGAAGAGACTTCTCGATTGTGAAATGCGGCTTCTGATTCCCCTAAATGTGCCAATTTTGGTTATTGATGAACCCTTCCAGATGAAAGTGAGCTTTGTTGCCAAACCGAACCATACATACCATACTAATTCGCACCATGCCCTGCGGCCAACCGTGCAGTTTGAATGTCCTAATGCGAACTGTTCAGAAGTTATAATGATTTTATTTCACATAATTCAATAATTCTCACCCCGTACTAAGTAACATAGCACAATTTGTATGGCACATTCTTATTACAGTCTTTTGATGTATATTCTTAGAGCTCTAGTTGTCATCTTTCATGTATGAACCTATGACATATTTACTTAAGCTCCAAGACCCTTTTCTCTCTGCTTTTCTGCAAACATTGAACAGTTTTAACAACTTTTAAATAAAGGCAATTTTCTGTGCTGTTGCTCGAAATATAGTTACTTCCCCTTCTTGTTTATTTGAAATGTGAGGTCGTCGTGTACAGTAAGAAAAACCAGCTACTGATGACTGAGCATTGTGGAACACTCGTTTAAATTTTTCTGTGGTTAATAATGGGAAACCTGAGTACTTCAACTTTATGTTGATAATCACATAATAATTTAGGAAAATAAGGATAAACTTAAATTGCAGTGTCAGATTACACCAGCTGAGTTACAATTGCAATGTAAAAATTTCAACAACTAAACTTTAATTAATTGAGGGAAGTAGCAAAGATAGAAATTCAGTGCTTAGCATCAACAAGCACATAAACAAGACTGAGAATGTTGCTGAGCTTACTTCTGAATATTTCTTCAGAGCTAAAGGAGTACACAACACTGTCATATACCAGCTCTGCTATAATTCCTGCACAGCATTTTATATGGACTTGACCTCTAGCCAGTCTTCCACCCAAATGAATAATCAGCATCCGACTGCGTTCAAGAGCACAGCTGACCAGCCAGTGGCAGGACACATGGCTGAGCACAACATGCTCAACTTCAATGGCTGCTGCAGAACTTGTCCTGTGTATCTCTCTGAATTATGTAGATGGGATTTGTCCTTGCAGCACACACTTCAGTCCTGTAACCTTTCTTGCCTCAGTCTCCACTAACTCCTGCCTCACATCTCCATCTACCCCTGTTCTCATTACCCCCACTTCACTCATCCTGCACTCAAACCTTCCTTTCCATAGTCCCCTTTTTTCTCTTTTCTGGCTTCCTGACACAATCCACTCCTCCATGTCATTGTGCAAGACGTTTAACTACTCCTATCTGCACCAGAGCAGCTCGCCAGTACTACACTCCTATCATGTACACTTGCTGCCTCTCAGTTTCGCGCGTGTGCGTGTACGCGCGCGCGGCTAGCTCTGAAGATTGTCGGAAAGCTTAATAAGATTTTCAGGCTTGTTTATTTGCCTTTCAGTAACTCAGGCTCTCAACTATACAGTTAGTTACTATTTTTACTTGTCCATTATTAAAGACTTTCCAACCTATAGATCACTAATTTAAAGTGGTTACAGGAATTTGATGATCAGGACGTAACATAGCTCTGTTCTTTTTCAGTGTCGAAAAAAGCAAGTTTATGTTGAACGAGTGGCTCAGTTGCAGCGTGCACTATCGTCACTTCAGTTAGCAAGTGAGCGTCGAGAGCAGACTGAACGAAAACTGAGGCAGCAGCTGGAGCAAGAGTTGCGTTCAGAGCGTGGTGGTGGTGGTGAAGGAGCAGGGTCTGGAAATGGAGCTGATAACAAGTCAGGAGAATCTGCCGGTAATGGAGCACCATCGAGTAGCGAAGTAATTGCTGAACTAAAACGACAACTGAGAGAGCGTGATGATCGATTAGTACGGCTTGAAGGTGAAGTGGCCAAATGGGAACAGCGATATCTGGAAGAGAGTGCGCTTCGCCAAGCTGCAATAGATGCTGCTAGTATTCCCAAGTAAGGATACCATTCAACACATAGGCATCTTTCTAAAGTATTAGTAGTTTTAATAAATACTGTAGAGTTATTTTTCCCTATCAAATTGCTAACATTGTGCATATTCTTAATTTCACAATTTCCCTGCACTCTACCTACCTGTCTGGCTCTGTAACCAAATGATCAGTGCAACAGACCATTGTGTGGGAGGACATGGGCTCGATTTCTGTACTGCCAGGGATTTTTCCTTGGCAGAAGGACTGGACAAAGGTGCATTTAGCTTCATGATGCCAGTTGAGGAGCTACCTGGTTAAGAGGCTGCAGCTCCAAGGTCAGAATGTCGATGATGGCCGTGAGTGTTGTGTGTGGACACCATGTCCCTCCATACTGCATCCAGTGATTGATGACTGAGGATGACACAGATCAGTCGACTATCACATGGTCCTCAGATCCTGATCATGGAGGGTTTTTTCCCCCCCTTCCTCATCTATTAATTTACGTACTTCAGTTCCAGTTTTGAGCAGCTTGATGTACTGTAGACTTGTATGTCTCAAACAATGCAGTTATCTTTAAGTGTCATTTCTCTCTGTTCTGCTGAGAACACAGCCTTCAGCTACTTACATCACCAAGGTGGTGGTGGTTGTGGTGGTGGTGGGAAGAAGGGCTTGCCAGTAGGAAATGTGATTATTGAATGTGGGTATTTCATTAAGAATAATCAGATGGTTGAAAGAGAGAGAGAGAGTGAGGGAGTGTTGCTTCACAAGTCTACTATCCATCACATTTACGCCAAAAATCCAAATATCATGTTCTGGTGTAACAAGATTGTAATGTTATATTTGCAGTACATTCTCAGTATTGTTCTGAAATTGTAGGGCAACAGTGAATTGATCATACAATAGCTTCAGTTATGAATAAAGCCCCTCTGCAGGTCTTGGGGTTAGAACAGGCCCGAGATATTCCTGCCTTTCTTATGAGGCGACTAAAAGGAGTCGTTCATGTTTCAGCCTGTATGTGATGGGCCCCTGGGTTTGACCTTCATTTTTCAAAATTTTCCTGAAGTGCGAGCCTGTTGAGGAAGGGCCCCTTACATGGTGCAGTGTCCATCTGCGCTGAGACCTCTCACATCCTGGGCATCCCTCCACCACACACCGTCAGGTGGCTTGCGGAGTATGGATGTAGATGTAGATGTAGATCCTTCGCCGACGTGGATCTGCACATCTGCTCAGTCTTCAGCTGTTGGGCAAGGTCACTCTCCTGGGTGCATTTTCTTCCATTCTCTGTGCAGTATCGCTTTCTGCGCTGTCGATGATAATGGACTTCTTAATTCGTTTGTAATATATCCGCCGTCCGCGAATAGGAAAATCTCAGAGTGTGAGTGATAGCGTTTTATTTAAACTAAAGTCTTTCTTCAAAAGTTACAAAACAATATTCGTGAGGTAGGACTGATCCTCCAAGCCTACCAATAACTAAATCAAAGATTCTTCCAAACATAAACTGTCTGTAGTAACCATACAACTTCACCAAACCAAGCCCTGGGCGTCCCGTGAAGAGCGGCACGGAGTCCATGTTGCCATCACCTGAGTCCGGGGACGAGTAGAGGCCCTGCAGGGATGGCTCGGGTACGCTGGCGGCGGTGGACGAAGACGCGGCGGCTACGATGACACCAGTGGGCTCGCTCGGTGTGAACTGCCTCTCCAGGCTCCTGCACCAGCCTAAATACTGCTCGGCACATGGATATGGCTGGCTCTATTTGTAGTCACGTGTCGAGCGGAAGGAAAGAGGTCCGCGGCTGTAGCAACCTCTTGAGGCACCGTGGATGCCTCCTGGTGGTCTCTGGGAAGCGCCTGTGTTACCCGGACGACCGGCCAGGCTGACCCCTACTCGGTCCGGGGCCCGCTGTACCGGTCTGCTTCGCGGGAAGCGACAGTTGCAGGCGCTTAGTCTGGACACAGTAGTTTGTGCCTGATACCCAGCACGGTAGCCAGACCGTTGTGGTAGGGCCACCATGTACCTTGTTGGTTTTAGCCCCTGACCACACAGGGATCGCTCTGCTGATGCCTGCACTGTTAACTCCCCACATATGCCAAGGAGTAGATGCCCGTCACCCTTAGGCATCAGAACTCCCGGCAATGGCCATCCTGCCAGGTGACCTATGCTGCGCTGGGTGGTGCCCGTGGGGAAGGCCACTGGTTGGAGTGGGCGGCATCTGGGCGGATGAGATGCCATGAAGCCTAGTACAGCCATATGTCTTCCCGCATCTCTATTAGCAATGCGAATTGCCAGACATAGGGGATATAAAAATGAAAAAGCTGGCATACTATGCTTACTTTCATTCCATAATGTCATATGGGATTATTTTTTGGGGCAATTCATCAAGCCAAGGTAAAGTTTTCCGGGCACAAAAACGTGCAGTAAGAGTTATATGTGGTGTGAACTCAAGAACATCCTGCAGAAGCCTGTTTAGGGAACTAAGGATACTAACTACTGCTTCCCAATATATTTATTCCTCAATGAAATTCGTCATTAAAAATATATCACTTTTTTAAACCGGCAGCTCAATTCATGGAATCAGTATTAGAATTAAAAATAATCTTCACAAGGATTTAAAGTCACTTACTTTTGTACAAAAAGGTATGCATTATTCAGGAACACACATTTTCTGTAACTTGCCAGCAGCCATAAAAAGCTTAACAACCAGCGAATTTCAGTTTAAGAGAAGCCTAAAGGATTTATTGGTGGGCAACTCCTTCTACTCCATTGATGAATTTCTCAGTAGAACCAACTGATTTGTGCGTGCGTGCGTGCGCGCGCGCTAATGCGCATGTGTAAGTACAATCTAACTTCTCCACCATTTCAGTGCAGAAATGTGTTCATTGTAAATAAGTATTATATTAGTTCTATTACAAGTTTCTTACCTTATAAATAAATAAAAACTTTTTTATTTTAAATTCAGTGCATTAGTGTTTGTAAAACGATTTTCATATCGTGTTCATTAAAAAAATGATGATCATTCCACTTGGGGTCACTGTGGCATGTTTTCTAGGTGGAAGTGTCTGACAGCCAGCAGAGACCTTCTGCCAGGTAATCATTACGGTTCAAGACAACATTGGTGGAGGCTTTTGTCAGCATTTAGGCTGCTAGCAGCAAGACGCAGTCAGTGCCTTCTCTGCATAATAGCAATGGAAATACTATTGACCACAGTGCTGCTAAAGCAGAATTACAGACACAGCCTTTCGAAAATACTTTACCAAAGATGATAAAATAAATATTCCAGAATTGGAATCTAGAACAGCTGCCAACATGGGTAACTTAGAAGTAGATATCATCAGAGTAGTGAAGCAACTTAAATCACTTAATAAAAGCAAGTCTTCTGGTCCTAGTAAGAGTAATCCACCAAATTACAGGCCCATATTGTTAATGTCGATATGCAGAAGAATTTTGTAACATATATTGTGTTTGAACATTATGAATTACCTCAAACAGAACTGTCTATTGACACATGGTCAGCATAGATTTAGAAAACATCCGTCTTACAAAACACAACTAGCTCTTTACTCACACAAAGTGTTGAGTGCTACTGACAAGGGATTTCAGAGTGATTCCATATTCCTAGATTTCCAAAAGGGTTTTGACACTGTATCACACACGTGGCTTGTAGTGAAATTACACGCTTCTGGAATATCATCTCAGTTAAGTTACTGGATTCGTGATTTCCTGTCAGAGGTGTTACAGTTCGTAGTAATTGATGGAAAGTCACCAGGTAAGACAGAAGTGCTTTCTGGTGTTCCACAAGATAGTGTTATAAGCCCTCTGTTGTTCCTTTTCTCTATAAATGATGTAGGAGACAATCTGAGCAGCCATGTTAGGTAGTTTGCAGATGATGCTGTCATTTATCGAGTAGTAAACTCATCAGAAGATCAAAACAAATTGCAAAGCAGATTTAGAAAAGATATCTGAATGACGCATAAATTGGCAATCCGTCAAATTTCGGTTACACAGTGAATCAGCCCAATCTAAAGACCGTAAATTCAACTAAATAATTAGGAATTACAGTTATGAACAGTTTAAATGGAAAGAACACACAGAAAATGTTGTGGGGAAGGCAAACCACACTTAGTGTTTTATTGGCAGAACACTTAAAAAATGTAACAGATCTACTAAAGAGACTGCCAACACTACATTTGTCTGTCATCTTTTGAAGTACTGCTGCGTGGTCTGGGATCCTTATCAGATAGGATTAATGGAGTACATTGAGAAAGTTCAAAGAAAATGAGCATGTTTTGTATTGTCATGAAATAGGGGAGAGAGTGTCAAGGACATGGTATAGGGTTTGGTATGGACACCATTAAAACAAAGGCATTTTTAATTGTGACAGAATCTTATCATGAAATTTCAGTCACCGACTTTCTCCTCAGAGTGAAAAATATTTTGTTGGTGCCGACCTTCATAAGGAGAGATGATCACCATTATAAAATAACGGAAATCAGAGCTCACACAGAAAGATATAGGTGTTTGTTTTTTCTGCACGCTGTTCGAGAGTGGAATAATAGAGAATTATTGTGAAGGTAGTCTGATGAACCCTCTGCCAGGCACTCGGGTGTAATATGCAGAGTATCCATGTAGATGTCCAGTGATACCCTGCTTTTACACTTTTCAAGAGACTCCAAAAAAAAAAAAAAAAAGAAGAATTGTGTAAAATTCAGGAAAATGTGAAATGTGGTAAATAACGTTTTAAGCTGTAAAAATTATGTATAGGATACTCCCTTGCATTTTCTCTTTTTATGTATGTGCACATAATAGTCATCAAAATACTCATGTCAGGGACTTGTTTCTTAACTAATAATGGTTTTACCATTCGTCTTTATCAATGTTTCTGGAATGCCTGCAGCTGTCATTCGTTATTTAAATAATGAAACACTGCATCAGTTAAATATTTTTCATGCTTAGCACAGTGTGTTTTGAGAATCTTTTCATTATATCAAGTGAAAATATTTACATAAGTATTTTGTGCGATGTTTGCATATGTATAGTTCTGCGTCTCTTGAACTGTAGTCATCTTTTTGACGTTATCCGCTACTGTGCTTCCTTAGTTGTGTAGAAAACCACACACATGCAAACTATCACTCACATGGTTTCTTTTTGTGTAACGTCACAAAAAATACATACGTAAATATTGCACTTAACAAAGAGAATAAATCCTGGAAACACATTTTGCTCAGCATGAGAATATACGTAATTCATGCTGTGTTTAAACCAAAAACATCTGAGCAACGCGAGCTGATTGAAGGTGTCAGCTACTGCTGCAAGCGGCCAAAAGACGAAACACACTAAATATAAAACGAGATTTTCACTCTGCAGCGGAGTGTGCGCTGATATGAAACTTCCTGGGAGATTAAAACTGTGTGCCGGACCGAGACTCGAACTCAGGACCTTTGCTTAGGTAGCTCTACCAACTGAGCTACCTAAGCACAACTCCCGCCCCGTCCTCACAGCTTTACTTCTGCCAGTACCTCATCTCCTACCTTCCTAACCTCCGAGTTTGAGTCTCAGTCCGGTACACAGTTTTAATCTGCCAGGAAGTTTCACACTAAATATAGTTCAACAGAATAGTGATGACGATTACAACAATCACAAAACTGCGTGTGCACTGTAGAGACAGTTTGGAAGTCAGTGGGATTAGTCATGATACCTTTTTTCGTATGAACCTAGTTGCTCCTATCAGCCACCATGCAGATTTTAGCCTGGCAGCGACAGGAGATATGGCATGAATTGTTCAGACTTTTACACTTTTATTGGTTTAAATCCACTAAGTAGAGCAGCCTAGTGTCAAGAAAGTTAACCACATAATGTTCGTAAACACTACTTGACGGCCAACATCATGCCAGTGTCATTTTACGTCAGTTTTTTTCCCACAAATAAAGCGTAAATTCTGGGAAAATTATAAATATGTTGACACAAAATCAGGTGTGAATTAACATTGTGGACATAGGAAATTTGACGGGAACAATAAAAAATGTCATAAAGGATGGGAAACCATTAATTCTGGAAACGTAAAAGCGGGGTTTTACTGTAGATGTAGATATAAAAGGTCGGAATCAGTTTTTAGGTGGACTGCAGTTCTTTCTGTGGCTGTAAGGTTAGTTTGCATGTTGAGGGATTTGCGGAATGATCGTGAGGCAATATGGTTGTTAAGAAATTCTGGAAAGTTAACAGGAAGTGATTTGGGGTAGTAGGGATGGATCACGGTTGGATGGACGAGTGAAATGAGTCAGGCAGGGTTCAACATTGGTCTTGGGTTGAGTCTGATTGGTAAGGCTGGTGGCAAAAATGTGTTTTCACTGTAGGGTCATGCAGTAGGAGAAAAAATATTTAACAAGTCGTGCATGATTGAATTTGGGAGTGGGGCAAAAGGTGAGGCCTTTGGAAAGGACTGGTATTTCTGTGGGGCTAAGGCTTTTGGAGGAAAAGTGGTGGTGATGGTGGTGGTGGTGGTGGTGGTGGTGGTGTGAGTTTGACAAAGGCCGTGAAGTCTTGCATGACAGTGAGTGGTCGGGGAGGCTGCGTTCGTCACTGACTGATGACAGCATGTCCCGTGTGGATGCAATGGTGAAAGCAGATCAATGAGTGCACATCACGGCCATTTATCAGTAGCTTGGCGTATTGTATGGGAGTGCAGCGGTTCACAAGTAATGAAACAAAGAAAGCAGTCAGACGGTGGTTCTGTACTGAGCTGGACGAATTCCTCCACAGGGGCATCTCGAATTTAGTTCTGCGATGTGACAGATGGGTTAACTGGTGTGGGGACTATTTGGAAAATAGCATAAGGTACACAGAATAGGATGTATATTTGTCATTACCTATATGTACTTTACTTTGGCCAA
The DNA here is from genome assembly GCF_023864345.2 of Schistocerca serialis cubense. Taxonomy (NCBI): domain Eukaryota; kingdom Metazoa; phylum Arthropoda; class Insecta; order Orthoptera; family Acrididae; genus Schistocerca; species Schistocerca serialis. Next base: position 1,234,879,775 of record NC_064638.1, read on the forward strand.
TAAAAAATAGGGACAAAGACTGTATGATTTGCCCTCGTATGTGCCATCTTTCAGAAACGGAGAAGACTGGAGTGAAACTGAAGAATTTTAGCAATAGATGGGAAATTAAATGTGGACAAAGAGCCCAAGCTGTGCTGGTTCTGAGCTCTTTAGCCACAGACTGTTTCGTGCACCAATTTGGTTACAGTAGAGGATGTGTGAGGCAAATTGCAGTTTCTCTTCTTCAGGCGTAGATCCTAATGGTGTAAGTAGTGACACAAACAAATTGAAAATTCCAAATTTTTGGGAAGAGGCTACTGACAAGCGGTTAAACATTCAGTATCAACAACAGTTCCCTGTAAATGAAGACTGAGTAAGTGTGCTTTTTGTGTGGTTTGGAAACTAAGCTTTCAATCTTTCGGCACAGACTGTAACATTGCATCCATGATGTAATGTAGTTGGACTGATAAAGAGTTATCAGATACAAGCTAATTTGTGCTAATCATTTTGGTGTACTAAGCAAGAGATGGCACTTTCGTCACTGTCTGTAATAACAAATTGTTGTTTATTATGTAATTATCTTAGAAAAATCTACAGTTCTCGATTTTGAAATGAAGGTTTTGAGTGTGTCTTACCAACTTGCACCCCTTGTACAACTCAACCTGCCAATAATAATCTTGATGCTAGAATTCTTTTTTTTTTTTTTTTTTAAGCGATTTCATACCTGCAGTCGGATATGTACCACAGCAATATGCCTTTATTCAAATTGCAAATATTTGTTATAAGAAAAAATTAATTGTTCAGTTTTTAATTAAAAACATTTTATTATGAGTACACTTTGTCTTCTTTAAATCCACTTTGTTGGATGGATTCCGATGTAAGTCTTCCTGTGCAGTTCCCTACAGATCCCTCTACTACTATGTAATTTATTCCCTGGTGGTCTTAACACATGTCCTGTCACCTTGTCTCTTCTTTTGGCCAGTGTTTTCCATATGTTTCTCTCTTTGTTGGTACTGTGGGGAACCTCTTTATTCCTAAACTTATCAGTCCACCCAATTTTCAACTTCCCTTTCTAGCACCACATCTTAAATGCTTTATTCTGTTCTTTTCTGATTTTCCTACAGTTCATAACTCACTGCAAAATGGTACTGTGATACAAACATACATGCTCAGAAATTTGTTGTGTTAAGATTGATGCTTGATACTAGCAGACTTCTCTTTGAACACACCTATGGCTGAGCCTAGACTGAGGCAGTCTTTCCGCAGCCACTGACTGAGGCAGTCTTGCCGCGGCCAAGAGTGTGCATATTCTGGCAGTTGTGTGCATGATTGTGTGTTTACTTTTGTTAGAGAAAGAGGAAGAACTTTGAAAGCTAGTGTGAATATTATTTTCTGTTATGTGTTTTTCTGAGCCACACATCAGTCAGATATAGGTGAGAGGTTGCCTTTCCTTATCTTATGTATTATTCCATCTAGGAAAATCCATTGTTGTTATTACATTTTTCTCAGAATTGTGAACATCTTGCACCATTTTATATTGTTCAGTGCTTTTTCAGATTGAAAAATACTATGAACATGTCTTGATTTTTCTTCAGGCTTGCTTTCAGAATCATTCACAACAGCAGAACTGCCTCACTGGTGCCCTTACATAAAGACAAACTGATCATTGTCTGACAGATCCTAAATTTTCTTTCTTTTCTAATGTGTTTTATCCTTTTCAGCAACATACATGTGGGAGTCATTAAAGCTGACTGTGTGATAGCCTGCTTTTATATGCCCTTGCTGTCTTAGAGATCATATGGATGATATTTTCCCAAAAGTTTGATGGTATGTCTCCAAAGTTGTGGATTTTACACGCCAACTTGAATAATCGCTTGGTTGCCACTTCCCTCAATTATTTCACAAATTCAGGAGGAATTTTGTTTATTGCGTCTGCCTTATTTGGTTGCAAGTCTTCCAAAACTATATTAAACTATGGCTCTAACAATGGATCCCGTAAATTGTCCACATCGACTCCCATTTCTTCTGCAGTCATGTTGTCTAACAAGTTCTCTCCCTCGTAGAAGTTTTCAGTGCACTTATTCTGCCTATGTTCTCAGTCCCCTGCACTTCACAGTGGAATTAGTTTGCATGCTTAATTTTGAAACCCTTGATATAATTTCCCCGAAGGTTATTTTGATTTTTCCATATGCTGAATCAGTCCTTGACAACCTTTCTCTTTTGATTTCTTCCCATTTTTTTGTGCAGCCGTTTCATCTTTTCTTTCCTGCACTTCCTTTTTATTTCATTCCTGGGTGACTTATTTTTATGTGCCTCAATTTTCTTGAACGTTTTTCTGTGATAACACACTTGATCTCTTAGCAACAAATAATCCTGAGCTAATAGCAAGCATCAAAATGGATATGAGGATTAGGGAACACAGGTTTGTCATAGTGAAACTAAATACCTAACTCCCAAATCCTCCAAAAAGAATGAAAAATATCTCTATTCAAAAGAGTATATAAAAATTTGCTTGCAGGGGCAATATCCCATCCCAAGAGCGAGATTATAATGCCGGCTCCATCAATGGGATGTTAAATAATAAACTTCCTTCATATTTGAGCTTCTCCACTGAAATAACAGAATTCACTATTTCACTCTTCTCTTTGTGATCCACTACCTTGGTGTCCATATCAGTGACTGGATAGGTGACTTTGATCCATTGACTGAGCGGTACATAATTTTTTTTTAAATTCTCGACTTAATAGATTTTCTCATCAGTTTGGAAGATAAAATTTTGCTTTCAAATCTAGTAAATATACCTTGTCAAACAATGGAAAATCCAGAATGGAATGTAACAATATTGTGAAAAGGGAAGTTGCTACTCACCATATAGCGGAGATACTGAGTCGCAGATAGGCACTACAAAAAGACTGTCACAAATGTAGCTTTCGGTCAGTAACACCTTCGTCAGAATTAGACAACAAATACCCACATACACACTCAATATCGATTGTCACTTGTATTAAGATTTTACTTCTCCACTAGACATTAATTTTGTTTAAATCTGTGATAGTTGTGCAATGTAATCTTGGGATTAGTTTTTGGAATCGCAACTAGTCAGTCTTTAGTTTAAGACCTATTTATTGTAGTTCATAAGAAATAGAAAAACGGAAAGAAGTGAGCTGTTGCATTTGCCTAAACCAAACTGAAAATTTTAGTCACGATCTAGAATTGACTTAAATGTAATTAAATGTACGATTTTCTTAAAGGGATGCAAAAATAGCTGCCCTTGAGAAAACAAGCCAGGAAACTGAAAAATTGATTGCTGAAGCAAGAACTGAAAAGATACGCCACATGGATGAAGTCCATGCAGCTCAGAAAAAAGTAGCTGATCTAGAGTCCAGGTACAATTTTAAATGCTTTATTTTCCTATGGTTGAGGCATTTCATATTCCAATTGCAGTATTTTGACAATTACTATTACATTAAATAATGCTAAATTCACATTATAGCATGTATTTTTTGAATTAATAATTAATCCACTTTCAGATAGTGTACCATTTTACTTATTTATAATTTTACCCTGCATAGGTTAAAGGACCTAGAATCAAAGCTTGCAGAACGTGATGCGATGATCAGGGTGCTACAGAAACACACATATGATAAAGATGTGTCTAGTTTTCCGAGCATGCTGGTATGTTCACCTCATCACACCCCTCATCCCAGTCTACATGGCAATTCTGATCTTGGTGTTTTGGGAACTTCAGTTTCCAGAGAGGAACTCGGTAAGAAGTTTCTTCCCTTAGTAAAACCAGTAGAAATACAATAAAGTAGTTGCATTTTCATAATTACTCTGCCTCTATTGTAGCTGTTCTATCACTTTGTTTTATGGAACCTGCATTTCTGTGAAATTTGTGTTTGGGTTATGAAAGTATGTGTATAAATGATAACCAGTTCAAATACTGAATTACATCAGTGAAACAAATATCTGAGTTATGATGGTAAGAACAAAGACAACTGCACAGCATGTAGAGGAAACAAATGCTAGTGTGTGCATGCTCTCTCTCTCTCTCTCTCTCTCACTCACTCACTCACACACACACACACACACACACACACACACACACACACACACACACACACACACACACACACACACACACAGTATGAACTCTTAGATTACAAAATTTACGGGATATGTGTGTGGAATAAGTCATACTTTTTTAACAGGCATGAAGTCAGATGGCTATCGTAAACAGTGAGTTCATAATTTCATCATTACCAAAACCTAAGAGGTGCCTCACATTTTAAAAATAGAGGTAATTTTGTTACTGCTATAATATTATGTTTTTACAAGCAATAAGCTTGATTACTGCCTTCTTCTGAGCAGTTATGTATCTATAGTTAATTTGTCAAATAATGGAAAGTACTGCTTGGAATATCAACAATATTAGCAAAAGGATAGATTACTACTCACTGTAAAGAAGACATGTGACACATGAGTTGCAGACAGGCACAACGAAGAGACTGTTAAACATTTAGCTTTCAGCCAAAGTCTTTTTCAGAAAAGAAAACACACACACTCATTCACACAAGCAAGAACACCACGTGCGCATATGACCACTAGCAGCACCGACCAAAGTACAGCTTTCACATTGAACGAAAGCAGCAATTTGGGTTGTGGCAGGGAGGAGGGAAGAATAGCAGAGTATGGGTGCAGGAGACAAGACCACTGTCTGGTGGAGCATGCTAAGGCTGGATGGTGGCATGGTAGTGCTGTCCAGTGCAATATCAGATGGCTGTAGGGCAGAGAGGTGGGGGGAGGGAGGTGGAAAAGTAGTAGAGCATGGAAGGTGAAAGATTGGTGGGTGCCTTGGCAGAGAATGGAGAAGAGTGAGGGTGAGGGGGCATGAATAGAGAGCAGATGATGGGATGGAGGGGGTGGAAACTGTTGGGTGGAGGGTGTGAGTACAGTAGGTTACATTAGGTTGAGTGCAGGATAATCCCAGGAGTGGATATTGTATTGTAAGGAAAACTCCCATCTGTGCAGTCCGTGACGTTTTGTAATGTCTCTTTCTGCTATAAGTTATATGAGGGTTCTATTAAGTTCGTGAAGTTAAATTTCGTAAAGCTATCTTCCATAAAACCTCGTAAGAAACAATTACAAATAAGCAGTATTATATTTGCAGGTTGCCAAATTAAACTGTAAATTCTGATTGAAAACGAGTGCCAGGCTCCCTACAAATAATATCAGATGTGTTAGCATAATAAAATTTATGCAAAGAGGCACCTGACCTATAATAAATTGTATTACGTAAAATAGTCACTTTATAATCAAATAAATCTTGTGATTTGATGCTAATTAATTTTGATAGTATTTTTAAATAAGTTCTTCTGCTCCGGCTTCGTTGTATTTCCTGTGGAAATAAAAAGTTTAAATGCGCCGCGTCATGGCGACCAACTTTCTCGGTCAAAGATGATCGCACTAGCTCTGCAGCAGCTGCAAAAAATGCTACACAAACTCTTGTGTTATAACAAATGTGGCGTGGGTTCCTTAAATGATTACTCTGCACTCCAGATTAGCTTATTATATCTTCGTAACTCTTTTACACATCAGTTATGTTTTAGTATGTTTTAGTAATTAAACGAGAGCAAGACAAAAGCTATCACAATACAATCGTACCTTCTGCACTCAAACAATAGCTAAGACACAAGAAAACATCAGAAGAAGAGTAAGTTCATTATCTTCCAGTCCTTTTATAATATAACAAAGATTATAGTGTTCAGTTCTTTAGTTTACTCATATGATCTTATATCGCAGAGAATAATGGAGAATAATGTCTCTTTTCTGTTATCAGAATCGATAAATTGTCTTTAAAGTTATTTCGTCACTTTATCCGTATCACAGTTAGGCATTAAAGTTCACACAACATTATGCATGTATAGTTCTTTTGTCGTTATTTATATTGTTCATGTCAAATATATGGAAAGGGACACTATAGGGTCGTCCTGCTTTTATTTCTTCGTTTGTTGATTATTGACCTCGGTGTAGATGTACTGCATTACTACACTGGCTGAAAAAATGGGTTGTGGATTTCGACACTGGCTACTGCAATTTATGTAGCCGACAGGTGCTCAGTTGTGTTTCATAGTACTTTAATTTCACAGTTCACAACCCCCCAATAATACACAGTTATATGTGTAAGGCCAGTGCACTAGTGTTTAAACTTTCCTTAAGCCTCATTAATAGTTTGCATACGAAACTCCACATACTGCTACAATAGTTCACTGTTGAACATCTACGAGCAGTAAAAACATAGCCACAAAGTCCACAACTCTTGAAGAATAATCAAGTACGTATGGAGCAGGCTCTGTCACTGTTTTTACACACGGACTAATTGTTTAACACTTATTTCACAGTTAAATTGAAGCATTGTTGTTCTAACTAGCACAGGTTAGTTGTCTGAAACTCGGCTGTGGACTGACTGTCTCATGACCAAAAATCGAGCCCTTATATATCATCACAAGAAAAGGTGCTGAAACTACACTTTGTTCAAAGTTAAATTTACAGAAATTACAATTAAAACTTATCGCATTAAATTAACTGAATATGTTGAAAGATTTGTTCCTTTTAACAGTTTCTCCTACTACAAGGGTTAAGCTGAATTATTTGTTTAAATGATGAAATTAACATATATAGTTATGTAAACAACACTTTTACCAAAACTGTTAATTACCTGGGAATTAATTCAGGGCTGGTTTTGCTAACATGTTTTCGAATAGCGCCAAATAGATACTTTAAGATTACTAGTATTTCGTCTTACAAATGTTTATAATTAGTACAGAATTTATATTTGTTTATATGTCAACAATAGAATTTACGTTATGAAACAATTACTGATTTTACTAGGAATAGTCCAAATAAATTAGAAAATCAATTACATACATAAAACTAAGCACAAAATTAGATCTTGTGTTATTTACTTTAAAACTGAGGACCAATCTTTCTCTTTTATGAAAATCCAGGTTATATTTATGTATGTTGATAATAATTAGTTAAAACTAAGAAAAAAAATTTATGGATGCAGATTGCAAAACAAGAGGGGAATTAAAATTATCTTAGCTTGCTTCGTCACAAGTTCAGGAAAGCTAGGGGTGAAGGGAAGGATCAAAGTTGTGAAGCAGTCATTGAAACCAAGCATGTTATGTTCCACTGCATGTTGGTCACATGGTGATCTACTTTGCTCTACGCCACAGTTTGGCAATGGCCATTAATCCTGGTAGACAGCTGCTTGGTAGTGATACCAATATAAAAAGCTATGCAATGGTTGTAGCAGAGCTGGTGTATGACGTGGCTGCTTTCATAGGCTGTTTGGCATGTGATGTGATGTGGTGTGATGTGATGCCATGCCTGTGAAAGGATGCAAATAGGAAGTGCTGGGTGGTTGGATTGGGCAGGTCTCGCACCTGGGCAGGCGTGGCTCGTAATTAAAGGCTCTGAGGCGGAGCTACCCCAAAATATATGTTAAAGTAAATTTCGCAAGAACGTATTACATAATTTAAATTATCAGGACGAATTTCGCATATTTCCCATTCCAATTAAAATAACGATAGTCAACATTTTTGGAACGGTTTGTATCGATAGGTGTTTTTCGAACAGTTAGTAGTGTTTAGGCTGCGCCTTGGAAAGTCCGTAAGCTGAATGTAGTAGCGGTTTGGGGGCATGGCTTCTACATAGTACTGCTCTTTATGGGCGATCCGAAGGCTCAGAGCTTGCAGCCTAAGGGTGTCGTACCAACCACCACACGTTTTTCACGTTCCGTTATATGTAATAAAGGAATGTAGAGTGGCCGAAACTTCACTATCCAATCTCTGTCTCTGCACATCTCTACTACGCCTCGATGTGTCATTAATCGACGTTTAGTATTATTGTTTTGATAATGTTTTACATAGTTGTTTTGTTTCTGCCATTGGCTATTTTATCCACATTTAGAGTAAGTTTGCAAATATCCCACCAGAGTGCACTAGACTACAGTAACATAACAGTACTGCCATCTAGCGAGAGTTTCATAAGTGATTAGAGGACAAAGCGCGCGAAATTTGTCCCGTTACTTTATTTTCCTTGCTTGCTGATGCTGACTGCTTTTGTTGATACCGTGTGATATTAGCAAGTTTCTATTTCGGAGTGTATTTTGCAATATTTTAGTTAGTTTTACTTCCTTGTGAATATCTGCGACATACAGTGAGTGTGAAACAAGCGCAATATGAATTTAGTGTGCAATTTAATAGGTAAAAGCTTGGAACACGGCCACAGGATGAAAGTGAAAGAACTTGGTGCACCCAGACCCGATCTAACGATCAATCAAGAACAGAAACAGTGCAAATCTAAGCAAGGATACAAACGCAGTTTTAATAGAGCAATGTACGATGCAGCTGAGTGGTTGTGTGGTTGTGAAGTGAAAAATGCATTTTTCTGTTTCACCTGTCTTCTTACAAATATTGCTGATAGTGCCTGGACTGAAACTGGTATCACTGACTTAAAGAATTTTCACGCAAAGGTGAAAAAACATTATTCCAGCGAAAAACATTTAAATGGTTTCATTGAGTTTTCAATGCTACGGAAAGTGGACATTATGTGCCAATTAGACAGTGCTTACCACCATAATATAAAAATATATAATGAAAATGTATTAAAAAAATCAGTATATTCTGGGTAAACTGATAGACTGTATTAAATTTTGCGGCAAATTCGAGCTTGCCTTAAGGGGCCACGACGAAACAGAAGAGTCCAAAAACCCAGGAATTTTTCAAGGATTAGCCAGTCTTATGGCAGAACTGGACTCAGTCTTGAAGCAGCACATTGAGAAATCAGAAAACCGTGTTTTCTTAGGCCTATCGAAGACAGTTCAAAACTCCTGGAATCAATTTATGAGGTATGCCTCAGTCTCATCAGGAGGGAACTGTCAAAGGCAAACTTTCTTGCAATAGAAGTTGATGAAACTACTGACTGTACAAATTTGTCACAATTGGTCCTAATAATTTGCTATGAGCTACTGGGACAATTAATGAAAGATTTATTTCCTTTGTACGCCCAAAAAGTCACAGTGCAGTCGATGTAACTGCAACTGTTCGCTGCGTGCTAGAGAAAATGAATGTACATGAAACACCTGAAAAACTGATAGCTCAGTGTTATGACGGTGCTCCTGTTATGAGTGGCCATAAAAGTGGAGTTCAAACTAGAATTAGAGAGATGTACAGGAATGCTCACTTTATTCACTGTTACACCCATCAGTTAAATTTAATTGTTGAACGTTGTGTGATGGGCAATAAACAAGTGCGGATCTTCTATAGCAACTTGGAAGGAATTTCCGCCTTTTTGTCCCGGTCTTCTAGCCGTACAGCCATTCTTGACGAAGTAGTGAAGAAGCGTATTCCTACCTGTCCTCAGTCCATGAGATGGAATTTTAAATCACGGAGCATAACCACTGTGTACAAATACCAAAAGAAAATTGATGAGTGCCTAGAAAGAATTATTGATGATGATGCCAGTGATTACAAGACAATAAACAAGGCCACGGGACTGAAGGGTTTCCTGCAAGACGAAGATTTCCTCTTCTGGTTAAATTTTTTAAATACAGTCATGCCTCATTGTAACACTCTCTTTAATCAACTGCAGCAGAGGAATATTGATGCAGTGAAAACTGTTGAATATGTATTGCACTTTGCAGATTCTGTCCAGCAAATTAGGGCCTCACTTAAAACTGACAATAACTGGGAACAGGTAGAACCAACTGCAAAACGGGGACGTTTCACAGAATCAAGAATAGTGTGTGCACGAAACGTTTGCGACCTCATCACAACTCAGATCAGAGAACGATTCAGTTTCAATGATCATTTATCGATTGCACAGCTGTTTGATCCGTCGTTGTTTGCAAAACATCAAACTATTTTTCCGGAAAAAGAGCTTAAAATAGCTGTTAATTTGTTCAATTTACAGTCTTCAGATCTACATCATGAGCTGAACGTGTTGTACAGCCGAAAAGATTTTATGAAGGTGTCAGGTGCTTTGACCTTGTTGAACTTTCTTTACGATAACAATCTGGCTAAAGCTTTTCCTGAAAGTGTAAAAATAATAGTAACCTTCCCTATGATGACCGGCGAGGCAGAACACTGCTTCTCTACATTAAAATGAGTGAAAACATTCATGCGCAACACTATGAATGAGGACAGACTTTGTGACCTTGCAATGTGTTCGCTAGCAAAAGAATTATTGAATCGGCCAAATTTCAATGAAATGGTCAGAGACCATTTTGCTGCGCAGAAGGGGAGATGAGCTGACTTCGTCTATAAACAAATGAATTGAGGTAAGCAAAAGTGCATTCATAATTGATAAGAAGTAATTTCTTTATATTAAGTCCTACTTAGTCTATTAAGTGAAGTGAGTAAAAAAGGGTAGTGTCGTGTTTAACCAGTGATGACATTTTCCGAAACGAATCACTTTTGGTACTGGTACAATGTGTTGCGCTACACATTTGTGTATTTTAGCACAACAAACCGTACTAAAAATGACGTATTTTGGAGAGATCTTTAGTGCACTATTTCACATAAATGCATATTTTCATAATACACAATAAATACGAACTGTTTGCTTCTCAAACTTTTGAAGTAATATGGCAGTTGCACGGATTGCTCATGCCACCCAATCAGAGCACAAGACCAGTGACGTCACCAAAACATCACAGTATCGTCATGCGAACTCGTAAACTTTGAGCTTTGGAGGTAAACCACAATAAACGCCTTATGTTTAGTACTGAAAACACCAAAAATATTAAGCAGCCGCAAAGTTAACATTCATCGTATTAAAGATCTCTCCGAAACGCGTCTTTTCATATGATTTGCTGCAAAGTGTCAGAAAATGTAATGATGACGTATAAAAACACTAAAAGATTTTAATGATATTTAGTACCTGATTATAGGAGATACAGTACGTAAAATTATGGGTAGAGAGTGATCTGCCATCCCTCTCCCCCTGAATTTTTAGTTGTTTATGTCAGACTAATCTGTAGTGTAACCAGAGGTCTATGTTGGCTCCGATTGATAAATGCCGCATCCTTCCCCAGTATAGAAACCACGAGCTGCACCTGCACCTGGGTCTTCTTCAGGGATATGATCCCTGTGGCTAGAGGGTGGGACTGATTGGGAGTGGCATATGGGTGGGCAACAGAACACGACTTTAGGAGGGGCGGGAAGGATCTTGGGTAGGATGTCCCTCATATCAGAGCATTATACTAGATAATCAAAGCACAATGGACTGGTGCTTCATCTTTCCACACGAGTTCAGAAAAGTATTCCTTTCCCTGGGTAAAACCCAGTCCCACATCCTATTCCTTAAATACTACTGCTACCTTGGGGCACCATCGTCTAACCCATATCCTACCCACAATGCTCCTCCTTGTCAACCCCTCATAGCAACCAGACCCTGCCTAGATGACTGTCTGAACTTGACACATCCTCTAAAACTCTCCCAACCAACATTCCACGAAGTCCACCGCCAAAACAATCCTGCGATTCCGTTGTTAACCTTTCTACTAAAATTTTCAGTCCAGCAGAAGTTTTAGCTCTACACCCAAATTTAACCATGTTGTACTTCTTAAAGACCTACTGTCCTCCCGATGTCTATAATGGAACCACTTCTTTGCCACTAATCCTCCCAATCAAAGCCATCCTAATCCCATCATTTAACCCTGCCAGTCCATACTGCCATGCAGCTGTGATCCTTCCTCCCTCCCACATAATCACCCCCTGATCACCCTCCACGAATTCTTTACCCCCAACTTGGGCTCACCATCCTTCCCGAGAACACCAACTGTTCAGCATAAGAAAGGACAGCCTTACATAGCCTTGAAATGGATCCCGGCCTTACCATCCCACCTGCAGACAGAGGAGTTCCACCACTGGCATTGTGAATCACAGTGACTACCTGGTGGAAGGCCCCTGCCATTTATACTTCTCCTCTGAAAGGAAAGGTATACAAACAGATTTGGGGCACAGCCATGAGCACCCATATGGCACCCTTTTATGCCAACCTGTTAATGTGCCATCTAGGGGAAACCCTCCTAGCCTCCCAGAACCTCAACCCCTTGTCTGGTTCAGGTTAATTGATATCATCTTCATGGTACGAACTCAGGGATGAGGCACCCTATCCTCATTCCTTATTAACTTCAACACCTCTCCTGTCCACTTAACCTTGTTCTCCTCTACCCAGCATGCCACATTATTGGATGTTGACTGTCTCCTCTCTGATGGGTCCATCCACATCTCTGTCCACATCAAATCCATCAACCACCAACATTTTAACAGCTGCATTCCCTTCCACACCAAAAATATCCCTTCCATACTGCCTGGACAGCTAGGGACAGCGTACCTGAAGTGACAGGAACTCCCTAGCCCAGTATGTTGAAGATCTCACCAAGGCCTTCACATACAAGCACTATCCCCAAACCTAGTCTGCAAACAGATTTCTTTTGCCCTATCCCCATATACCTCCCAGTCCTCCCACCACCCCCAAGAATCAGGTACAAAGGAATGCCCCCTTTGTTACCAATACCATCCCGGACTGGAACAACTGAACCACATCCTTTGTCATGGCTTTGATTATCTATCATCATGCCCTGGAAATGTGGGACGTCCTACCCAAAATCCTTCCCACCCCTCCTAAAGTGGTACACCATCACCCATCCAACCTCCACAATATCCTAGTCTATCCCAATGCCACTCCCAATCCCAACTCCTTGCCATAAGGATCACTTACCTGTGAGAGACCTAGGTGCAAGGTCTGTCCAATGCACCCACTCAGCACTTTCTATTCCAGTCGTGTCACATGTTTATCCTACCCCACCAGCAGCCGGACCACTTGTGCAGTGATTCCAGCAGAGCTGGTAAATGACATGGCTGCTTTCACAACTTTTAATATTGGTATGACTACCAACCAACTGTCCACCAGGATGAACAGTCACTGTCAAACTGTGGCCAAGAGCAAAGTACATCACCCTGTGGAACACCATGCAGCTCAATATAGCACATTTAATTTCAATGGCTGCTTCATTACCTGAGCTGTCTGGATCCTTCGTTCCACCTCCAGCTTCTCTGAACTGTGCAGATGAGAGTTATCCTTACAATACATTCTCTGCTCCTGAAATTATCCTGACCTCAACCTATGGCAACCTACTGTCCTCACACCCTCCGCCCAACATTTCCCCCTCCCGCCCCCATCTTATCACCTCCTCCCTATTCACATCCTATCACCCTCACTGTGCATGGAATGCCAATGCACCCACCAATCTCTCCCCTTTCCTTCTCCTCTTCTTTTCCACAACCCCCCCCCCCCCCCTCTTCCTCCCTGATCACCATCCCACCCCCATCTCTCCTGCGCCCATGCTCTGCTATCTCTTCCCCCTCCCTAATGCACTGCAGATTACTTCTTTCATTCAACGTAACAGTTGCATTTCGGTTGGAGCTGCTGTAAATAGTAGTAATGTGGTGAGGTGTGCTTGGAAGTATGAATGTGTGTTTTCTTTTCTAAGACTTTGGCTGAAAGCTAAATGTGTAACAGTCTTTTCATTGTGCCTATGTACAACTCAACATGCTAATCTTTACGGTGAGTAACAATCTATCCTTTTCGTAATATTCCTAATGTTAATGTTTGTCATGTTGAGAACTGTGGTAAGTGCTTGTACCGCATGCTGATGATTTTGTTATAGATGAAATGAATGAAATAAAGGATGGGGATGAAACATAATGCTGGGATTGTACAGTACTCTCAAGAGCACCAAAGGGGCCACAGTGTTTAATGCCCCATCCCACAAACTAATCATAGTTAATAGTATCACATGCCCTCAGCTTCCGACCCTCTGCAGAGAGTTCTGGGATATAACTCAGAGCATTGATACAAGCTCTGGCAATAAGAATTTGACACGGTTACCTCTCTTCCACCTGTTGGGCAGACATTACTAATAAAATTTCTTCGATCACAAAAATTTCTACCATTTCACTCTTTACCAAGTGCCACTGCACTGAAATGCGACCGTGATTTCAAATATGTAAATAAATAAGTATTTGTTTCTTACATTTATGCTTGTGATTAGCAAGAAGCTCTACAGTACTTCCTCTTTGTTCAGAAACAGTTTGAAGGCACTCTTGCCGGCCGAAGTGGCCGTGCGGTTAAAGGCGCTGCAGTCTGGAACCGCAAGACCGCTACGGTCGCAGGTTCGAATCCTGCCTCGGGCATGGATGTTTGTGATGTCCTTAGGTTAGTTAGGTTTAACTAGTTCTAAGTTCTAGGAGACTAATGACCTCAGCAGTTGAGTCCCATAGTGGTCAGAGCCATTTGAACCATGTTTTTGAAGGCACTCTTAATCAGAACTGTTCCAATTTTGTAACTGCCTGCAATGAAATACAAAATGTGATTCAGTGTGTTCCTACCAGGGGGCCAAAGACATCGACATAACGTCAGCTGCTACTGTATAAGTAAAGTATGTTTCCTCTCTCTCATTTTATGCTAGATGAAAATCAGTTTTCCTTTCGAAGAAGTAAACATACATGCCAGAAAAGGTCAGTCAACCATATATACCAGGTGATCAAAAAGTCAGTATAAATTTGAAAACTTAATAAACCACAGAATAATTTAGATAGAGAGGTAAAAATTGACACACTTGCTTGGAATGACATGGGGTTTTATTAGAACCACCCCATATTGCTAGACGCGTGAATGATCTCTTGCGTGCATCGTTTGGTGGTGATCGTGTGCTCAGCCGCCACTTTTGTCATGCTTGGCCTCCCAGGTCACCAGACCTCAGTCCGTGCGATTATTGGCTTTGGGGTTACCTGAAGTCGCAAGTGTATTGTGATTGACCGACATCTCTAGAGATGCTGAAAGACAACATCCGACGCCAATGCCTCACCACAACTACGGACATGCTTTACAGTGCTGTTCACAACATTATTCCTTGACTTCAGCTATTGTTGAGGAATGATGGTGGACGTATTGAGCATTTCCTGTAAAGAACATCATCTTTGCTTTGTCTTACTTTGTTATGCTAATTATTGCTATTCTGATCAGATGAATCGCCATCTGTCGGAATTTTTTTTAACTTTTGGATTTTTTTGGTTCTAATAAAACCCCATGTCATTCCAAGCATGTGTGTCAATTTGTATCCCTCTATCTACATTATTCCGTGATTTATTCAGTTTTCAAATTCATACTGACTTTTTGATCACCCTGTATATCAGACCAGGGCAGATGTGGTTACTGATATTGAGGTATCACATCAGACTGGCCAATTGTCAAGAGAATCTATGGTTTAACTGTAAGTCAGGATCACACATGGTGTCTGAACTGAATAAAGTTCTTCAAAAACTTCTTTTGACTTAAAACATGCTGATTGGAATTTATAGCCCAGGTAACAGAGGCATTTCCATTGTGCTATGACAAAGGCACTATGTGGAGAACTAGCCCTAATAAAAAATTGAAACTGCAGTATTAGTAGTATTGTAAAATTGTGAATTTTAAAATTTAAAAAATATTATTGTAAAATTATTCTCATATCATCAGAAAGGCATAAACCGTGTACTGTGTACAAGAAATCCAAATTTTAAAGACAATAAGACAATAACAATGTGTAGTAGTATTAGCTGTAAAGTGAATAAAGTCAGTGAGGCAAATTATATACAACTCCTTGATGGCAGTAGCATCAAGAAAAATGTTATTACATTCAAATTGTTTGCCACCAAATTAAATTAATTCTTCGTAACAGTAGTTATAAAACCAGTATATGATTTCACAAACTCAGTTCTCATAGCAATAAACAACAAAAATTACCCTATTGGCATTTTCTGTTATCTAACCAATATCATCGATTGCGTAGGTCATGAAATTCTACTAGAGTTGAGTTGGCATAAGTTGATCCCTGACACTTGCAGTGGGCTGGGCACAGCAGTTTCATGGGCCTGCCTTAACCAATAACAAAACACAATTTTGTAAACACGTCTGTGGAAACGCCTCAGTGTTGTCACAGCTCTGTAGGCTGCTACTGTTTTCATCTGCAACCATTAGTACTTCGCAGTTGAAAGCTGGCAAGATCACAGCGAACTGTCAGGGATCTTCTTCTGCACTCTCGACTACTGGGATACTGCAATTGTATGGCATTAAAGATGTTCCCCTTTCATGGATGGAGTCTTACCTTAACAGAAATCTGAAGGCTGCGTTACAAAAAATATTATAGTTAAAATCAAATTCAGAGTGGGAGACATTAAAATAGTTTCCTGTAAGATTTGGTGCTTGGCCTGCTTCTGGTCTTGACTTATTTAAGTGATTTACATATCTGTGTGAGGTATTGGAGGACTCTTCAAAAATTGTAAAGTTTACTGAGACAAAAGTATAAAGATAAAGGGCCTAAATACATTTGTGTGAGCTATCTTGAGAATCCTTCTTGCCTGTTCACTCTACTATTTGAACTCTGATAGTAATAGGACACTATATGTGTAGAGGAACTGGGGGGGGGGGGGGTGAAAACCTCAATACCGCACTGAAAATGTTCTGTTGTGACAAGGTAGCAAACTGAATGAATTGTACGCCCACTAACGAGTAAGCTTCTGCAAGTTTACATTTTCCATATCTTACTACACGTACCTAGTGTATTTACTAATTGCTGGAAGTTTATCTCAAGCTTGGTTTTGTGCATTCAGTACTGGTACAAAAAAGCCAGTGTTGAAAAGGAGAATTATATAGACAGATGTGCCAAAACAAATGTAATATTTGAACAGCTAAATAAATATAAGCGGCCATTGTCAGCCAAGGAGGTCTGAAATGAATTTATCACTTACTAGTTTCACCAGAGGGGGAAGCAGAATGGCAGTAAGGACGTCTATAAATTTTAGTTGATTTTTTTAACATTAGCGTAAACATAGACATATTACATTAGCAGTAAAAGTAATAAACATTGATTGCAAATATCGAAGAATAATTAAAAGGTGATCTCTTCATGATGTAGCTGCCGCATTTTAGTATTCTGTTTCCAAATATTTGATTGTACAATAGACTAGAGATGTTTGAAACTTAAATATACATACAACGATGAAAATATTATTATTATTCAACGTTGGTGGCTGCTCTGGTTTTTAACCGTGACACTGTAAACTTCCACTTGCCTGTTTCACAATATGACTATAGTGGAAACACAGGTGGAATTATTTCCAACAAAGTTCCTGAAATTAACTTGCCTAAACAACTTGCAGATGTATAAAATTTCTGCAAGTTTTTGTTGTAACATAAACACCTCCACCTCAACAAGTGCAGTTACTTGTGTAAGTTACTTGCTATTGGATACCTGCCTCAACAAGACACTAGGGACTATGAACTCCTTGTATAAAATCACATAGTTAAGGGTGATGATCATTAACTGGACGTTTTTCAGTAAAAATAGACTTACCCTAAATTTTAAAAAAATTACAGTGTAATGCTCACAAAAATATTTGATTTGGGAATGACCAAAAACAATTATGTCTGTCACATTTAGATCCCCAATAAAGTTCATGGGGTTTAATTTCCACCCCATATGACCACACTATTGCAGAAAAATTATCAAATGTAGCTAGTGGTTCAGTGACAGCATGGCAGTTCACCACTCAATTGTCAGACTACAATTTCAGAGAATATTCACACATTCTTTTCTTGTTCTCAATGTGTCTTTGTATCTGACAGTGGTTTATGTATATGAAAAATGCCAATACATGCTTTGTTTTAGATTCCATGTGAAACTGTTAGGTCTCCTTGTAACTTTTTTGATATGATCTTTCACTTGTTGGTCATGTTTAATATACTATATCATTCAGAACAATATTGGGGTTGTAACCACTTTATTTATTTGTAATATGTGGATTGGGCCATTTGCCCTCCACTCATTGGAAGCTTCAACATAATTTTTGTTTAGGAATGTGTCCTGTGTTTTGATTTATAAATAAATTGTGTCAAAACATATTGCTTGACTGGAAGAATGTTCTGTGTGCAACCCACATTTATTACTAAACTAAAAACTTCGGTTTTGTATTATCTGAATTTTATGCTTCTGTAGATAAGGTTCATTATTGTCCTTACTTAGTGTGCATATTTATTTTACAGACCCTGTGTCTACAACCAGTGTTTTCTCCACTGTCAGTGGAGCAAGCTGTAGTACTGGCATCAGTTCGTACACAGGGAGCTGTAGTGACTCTGCTGGTAGCAAGCTGAGCTCTTACCATCGCCCTCTGACTTCGAGTTATGCTGCAACTCGTACAAAGTACGGCAGTGTTGCAGCAAACAAGAGTTTTGATGAAACAAACAAGTCACTTGATGACCAGCTTAAAGAGTTAGATTCTCAGCTGGATTCTCAACTCCTCAGTAAGGTAGGAAGCCCACCTTGTTGGGCACATACTGCACATAACGAAGCTTTACCTAAGAGAAAAAGTTTGATTTGAAACAGCCAATTGCAAACATGGTGATTTGTTTAGCTGAAAAATTTGCAGCTGGTTGTGCATAAAAGAAAGCTACAGGATTGTTATAATCATCATTAATTTGGTATGTACAGTGGTAAAAAGTGTGTAACGTAGCACTTGTCTCTCCAAGCAAAAATAAGCTAAAAACATATCAGTTTAATATGAGAAAACAGTACAAAACTTATTGTAATTTATTGACTGCTTGGTTATAACAAAATAACAGTTCTCAGAGTCTTCACTCATTGTATTAATATTGAGGTTCTCCTGGAAATACCAGAATGGCTGGCCATTATTAGCCTTCAGTAGGCAGAATTCAGAGTTCTTATGATAGAAACACAGAAGGGGGAGAGGGGGGGGGGGGGGGGGGAATGATAATCACAGCTTTCGGAACTAAATGTTTGTTCCTCACGGAGGAAAGATAATCCACTGGAGAAGATTATAAAGAGGAAGGGTGCAGGTTACTCAGAACCTTGATCAAGAGGTACCAAGCTCTGAGTAATTCCCCTCCCCAACTTTTGTTCACCTGGTATTCCGAGGCAGGGACATCTAGTTCCAAAAGATAGGCCTGCTATTTTCTGTCAGCTGTAGTAGGAATTTCACTAGATGGTGATAAGTAGTAGCCAATTATTCTCTCGCCTTGTAATTTTAAGTTTTTTCCCACATTTGAATTTTCTGTTTGATATAAAAAACAATGCATATTCATTATCCAGTATAGGTACTCACAAAGCAGGTCAAGAGGGAACACTTGGCACCTCCTGCTGACTAGGCACAGACCTTCTATTCATTACAGAAGTATCACGAATTTATAGCAGTGACTGTCTGCGACACTACTAAATTGCAGATTGAACATTGCAGATTGTGACAGGAAATGCAGAGAGTTTATCAGTGCTTTTCGGTTGTCACGTCGTACACAAGAAATTTTTCTGGCTCCTTGGTAAAGCAGTGGTTTCCATGACCTTATGATGTCGAAATGGTTGCGAATGTTTCCAGAACAGTGCTGAAATAGTCATCTATATTTCCTCTGTCACTCCCTCATACAGCCCTTATCAAGTTTAATAGTGTTAGACAGTCATTGCTGCAAATTTGTGATACTTCTGTAATGAATAAAAAGTCTGTGCCCATTTTTCAGGAGCAGCCAAGTGCCTCATACCTCACATTGTGGATGCCTTTGCTGGAAAATGAATATGGTATTACTTTTTATGTTGTTGTTTTGGCGCTTAGTCTGAAGACTGGTTTGCTGTAGCTCTCCATACTACTCTATCCTGTGCAAGCCTCAGCATCTCTGAATAATTGCTGCAACCTACATCCTTCTGAATCTGCCTATTCTATTCATCTCTTGGTCTCCCTTTATGATCTTTTTCCCCCCCAACACTCACACTCTTTTTTTGTCTAGTCAGGGGAATATGGAATGGGGGAAAAGGACAAAAGAGGAAGCCGTCAGGTAGAATGTTGCACAGAGCATAACTTAATCATAGCTAACACTTGGTTTAAGAATTGTGAAAGAATGTTGTATATGTGGAAGACACATGTAGGCAGTAGATGATTTCACATTGATTATGTTGTGTTAAGACAGATTTCGGAACCACATCTTTTTAAATTGCAAGACTTTGAGGAGTAGAGTTGAACTCTAACCACAATTTATTGGTTATGAACTGTAGACTAAAAGTGAAGAAATTACGAAAAGGTAGGAAATTGAAGAGATGGGACTTGGTTTAAGTTGAAAGAACCAGAGGTTGTTGAGAGTTTGAGGGAGCATTAGGCAGCGATTGACTACAACAGGGAAAAGGAATACAACAGAAGATAAATGGATAGCTTCCAGAGATAAAATAGTGAAGGCAGCAAAGGATCAAGTAGATGAAAAGCCTAGGCAGAAATCCTTGTATAACACAATAAATGTTGTCGTCGTCTTCTTCAGTCCAGAGGCTGGTTTCATGGAGCTCTCCATGCTACTCTATCCTGTGCAAGCTTCTTCATCTCCCAGTACCTTCTGCAACTGACAACCTTCTGAATCTGCTTAGTGTATTCATCTCTTGGTCTCCCTCTATGATTTTTACCCTCCACAGTGCCCTCCAATACTAAATTTGTGATCCCTTGATGCCTCAGAATGTGCCCTACCAACCAATCTCTTCTTCTAGTCAAATTGTGCCACAAATTTCTCTTCTCCCCAATTCTATTCAGTACCTCTTCATTTGTTATGTGATCTACCCATCTAATCTTCAGCATTCTTCTGTAGCACCACATTTCGAAAGCTTCTATTCTCTTCTTGTCCAAACTATTTATTGTCCATATTTCACTTCCATACATAGCTACACTCCATACAAATACTTTCAGAAAACACGTCCTGACAATTAAATCTATACTGGATGTTAACAAATTTCTCTTCTTCAGAAATGCTTTCCTTGCCATTGCCAGTCTACATTTTATATCCTCTCTAATTTGACCATCATCAGTTATTTTGCTTCCAAAATAGCAAAACTCATCTACTGCTTTGTGTCTCATTTCCTAATCTAATTAGCTCAGCATCATCTGATTTAATTAGACTTCATTCCATTATCTTCTTTTGCTTTTGATGATGTTCATCTGATATCCTCCGATCAAGACATCGTGCATTATGTTCAGCTGCTCTTCCAGATCCTTTACTGTCTCTGACAGAATCACAATGTCAGTGGCAAACCTCAAAGTTTTTATTTCTTCTCCATGAATAGTAATTCCTACTCTACCTTTCACCAGTTTTTCCTTTCGCCTATAAAGAATTCGTGTTAGCATTTTGCAGCCGTGAGTTATTAAACTGATAGTTCAGTAATTTTCACATCTTGAGCACCTGCTTTCTTTGGGATTGGAATTTTTACATTCTTCTTGAAGGCTGAGGGTATTTTGCCTGTCTCGTACATCTACCTCACCAGATGGTACAGTTTTGTCATCTCTGGCTCTCCCAAGGCTGGTATAGTTTTGTCATGACTGGCTCTTCCAAGGCTATCAGTAGTTCTAATGGAATGTTGTCTACTCATGTGGCCTTGTTTCGACTTAGGTCTTTCAGTTCTCTATCAAATTCTTCATGCAGTAGCATCTCTCCCACACAATAGATTCTGAATTTCAGAATTTTAATTCATGAAAGGAGAAAATATAAAAGTGGAGCTAATTAAGCAGGCAAAAGGAACTGCAAACATTTGATAGGAACTGCAAAATGATAAGCAGGAATGGTTAGAGGACAAATCTAAGGATTTAGAAGCATATATCACTGTGGGGTAGATCAATACCACCTGCAGGAAAATTAGAGACATATGGAGGAAAGATAAGCCGCTGCATAACTATCAAGAGCTCAGATGGAAAACCATTCCTAAGCAAAGAATGGAAAGCTGAAAGGTGGAAGGAGTGTGTAGGTCTATTCAAGGGAGACTAACTTGAAGGCAATATTATAGAATTGAAGATAAGATAGCATATATGATATTGTGAGAAGAATTTGATAGAGCAGCGAAAGATGTAAGTTGAAACTAAGCCCCAGGAGTAGAATACGTTCCATAAGAACTACTGATAGCCTTGGGAGAGCCAGCCATGATAAAAATCTTCCATCTGGTGTGCCAGGCATATGACACAGGCAAAATACCCTTAGACTTCAAGAAGAATATAATAATTCCAATTCTAAGGAAAGCAGGTGCTGACAGCTGTGAATATTAGTGAACTACCAGTTTAATAAGTCACAGTTGCAAAATACTAACACAGATTCTTTACAGAACAATGGAAAAACTAGTAGAAGCAGACTTCAGGTAAGAACAGGTTGTATTCTGGAGAAATGTAGGAACATGTGAGGCAAAACTGACCCTACAACTTATCTTAGAAGATAGGTTAAGGAAAGGCAAAAATATGATTATAGTGAATATTGAGAAAGCTGTTGAAAATGTTGACTGGAATATTCTGTTTTAATTTCGATAGGTGGCATGGAGAAAACACAAGGAGCAAAAGGCTCTTAACAACTTGTACAGAAACCAGACGACCGTGATGAGAGTCAAACGGCATGAAGGGGAAGCAATGCTTGAGAAGGAAGTGAGGCAGGGCTGTAGCCTATCTCTAACATTATTCAGTCTGTGCATTGAGCAAGCAGTAAAGGAAGCCAAAGAAAAATTTGGAATGAACGTCCAAGGGGATCAATATATATTTCGAGGTTTGCCGGTGACAATGTAATTCTGTCAGAGACAGCAAAGGACTTGTAAGAGTAGTTGAACGGAATGGACAGTGTCTTGAAAGGAGGATATAAGGTGAATAACAAGAATGCAAAACATGGATAATGGAATGTATTGGAATTAAATCAGGTGGTGCTGAGGGAATTAGATTAGGAAATGTCACACTTAAAGTAGTAGATGAGTTTTGCTATTTGGGCAACAAAATAACTGATGATGGACAAAGTAGAGAAGGTCTAAAATGTAGACTGACAATCTAAATGTTTCTGAAGAAGACAAGTTTGTTAACACTGAATATACAGGGTGAAAAGTGTTTAAACCGACAAACTCTGGGAGGTTGTAGGGGACATCAAAACAAATATTTTTCCCGGTGGAGGCCGTATTAAGCTCTTCAGTTGTTAGAGGCTGTATTACGATCTTCAGTTGTTAGAGGCTGTATTACGATCTTCAGTTATTAGAGGGCGTATTACACTCTTCAGTGGTAGACAACTGCTGTCCACCAGTGTAGTAGAGCATTGTCTCTGTTTACTAATGGAGTGATACACCTGGACTGAGTACAATGATATGGTTGGTGCGTACTACGTAGCACACGATAACAGACGAGCTGCACAGTGGGTTCATCAACAACAATATCCTAATTGCCATATCCCGCATGATACAACTTTAGCTGCTGTGTACCAACGTCTGCATGAGACTGGGTCATTTAGCAGATTGCCTGGACAGGGACACCGTGGCACAGTAAGAACGCTGCAATTTGAGGAAGCTGTCGTGCAGCATGTGGAGCGGGATCCTTCAATCAGCACTCGTGCAATTGCACGTAACATGGTGACGAATCAGACGAATGTAAGAACAGTCCTTCGAGAGCAATTGTTACTTCTATTTCACTTACAGCGCCCCCCCAGGGGATCCACAACTCTTTTGTGGATACGTGCGTAGCGAGCACGGGGCCCCGAGCTAATGTGGCCTTCCTTCCTTTCCGGGCTGCATACCTTCCCTTTCCGCATCCTTCCCCATCCCCTGTCTTCACCCCCCCCCCCCCCCCCCTCACCTCTGGCTGTTTCCTTCACTTTCTCCCCCTCTGGGAGTATGGTTTGCGCCTACGTCCGGAGACGGACGCTTGTAAATGTACCGCATTCTTCTTCTTCCTTGCTTGTATGTCTTCTTCCTTCCTTTGTCCTTCTCCTTTCCTTACCTCTTCTCTTTACCCTTTTCTCCGCTGCGGCGTTTGAGACCCCCTCTTCTTTCCTTTCCCTTTCTCTGTCTTCCTCCCTGTGCGTGTCTGAAGGCCGACCCACGCACTTCCATGCGTAGCCGGTGACGGGGTAACGCGTAATTCCCCGCCCCAGGTAGACAGGTCGGACACGTACGTACCCCCTGGTAAAGGCCAGGCCCAGGGAGGGGTGATTACCCGAGCTGATACCTTCCGAAAGTGCCGATTGGTCCCTCCGTCCGTTTGTCGGGAGGTGTGACCTGAGGTGTGAACAATCACCTAAGGCGGGTGTGCCCTCGGTGAGGGCCCCCACAAGGGAGGAGCGCGCCATCGGAGACGCCGGTAATCATGGGGGATTCTTCCTCAATGGTTTCCTCACCTTCCACTATGTCTGCTCACAAACGTAAGTTCACTGAGTCTCAGCCACAGACGGTTCTTCCATCGTTGCCACAGTTCCTTGTTGTTTCTCGGTCTGACGAAGGTCACGACTTTTCCACGGTCAACCCTTTCATTATTCAGAAAGGTGTCGACGCAATTGCGGGTCCTGTAAAGTCTTGTTCCAGACTACGGAATGGCACCCTGTTGTTGGAAACACACAGTGCCCTCCAGGCTCAAAAATTGCTGCGTACTTCTCTGCTCCACACCTTCCCTGTCCGGGTGGAACCGCACCGTACCTTAAATTCCTCGCGTGGAGTCGTTTATACACGCTCCCTCGATGGATTGTCTGACGAAGAAATTCAGCACTACCTGTCTGACCAGGGCGTCACCGCTGTTCATCGGGTTATGAAAAGGGTTGACTCGAACA
Source organism: Schistocerca serialis cubense (assembly GCF_023864345.2). Lineage (NCBI taxonomy): Eukaryota > Metazoa > Arthropoda > Insecta > Orthoptera > Acrididae > Schistocerca > Schistocerca serialis. Next base: position 1,234,904,453 of record NC_064638.1, read on the forward strand.
TCATTCCAACCCGCACTGTCTTCTTGACATTTGACAAAGTTCAACTCCCATCAAAAATCAAAGCAGGCTATGAGATAATTTCCGTTCGCCCTTATGTCCCGAACCCTACGCGTTGCTATCGATGTCAGCGGTTCAATCACACCAGCCAGTCCTGTTCCAATCCGGCCAAATGTGTTACGTGTGGCCGGGATGCCCATGAGGGTGCTTGTCCACCTCCATCCCCTCGCTGCATCAACTGTATGGGTGACCACGCTGCTTCCTCTCGAGATTGCCCTGTTTTTAAGGACGAAAAGCTGATCCAGGAAATAAGAGTGAAGGAAAAGGTGTCGACCTTTGCTGCTCGAAAGTTACTCGCCAGTCGACAGCCCACCGTGCCTCAGAAAGGAAAATACAGCGCTGTCCTTGCTTCTCCTCGGCCAACAAAGGAGGCGGCCACGCAGACTTGCGATCTCACATTTAGTACCACGATCGTCAGATCGGCCAGCGCAAAGATCGCCCGTTCAACCTCACCTCTTTCGCCTGCCCACTCTATGGCTCACCCTTCGTCGGGTTCTGCTAAATCTCGAGCCCAAAAGTCAGACGCCAAGTCTTCCAAAAAAGAGCATTCTCGTGAAGAGTTTTTACGTACTGCAACTTCACAACCATCGGTTCCTCCTTCATCTAAACATACCTCCAAGAAGGCTACGAAGAAACACAGTTCCTCTCCTTCTCCGCCAAGGCGTGTCCCATCTACAGCACCACCTGGCGGAAATCGCCCTCGGCCATCTTCTTTGTCGCCGAGGCGCACTGTTGGTGGCCGGTCAACTGGCCGATCGTTGGTGGCAGGAGCTGCTCCTGACCAACCTATGGATCAGGATCTTCTGCCTTCGACTGAATGCCATTCCATCCTGTCGGTCGCAAGCTCTGAGCAGTCGTTGAGTTGACAGCACCCTTGGTGACGTTCCTCCATTTTCTGTTCACCCTATGTCCATTATCCACTGGAATATCCGCGGCATTCGCGCCAATCGGGAGGAATTGTCGATCCTCTTACGATCCTACTCGCCGGTCATCTTCTGTCTTCAGGAAACAAAGCTGCGTCCCCATGACCGCTTTGTTCTCCCTCATTTTCAGTCCGTCCGATATGACCTCCCCTCTGTTGAAGGCACTCCAGCCCATGGAGGACTCATGATTCTGCTCCATGATACTCTCCATTATCACCCAATCCCCTTAAACACTTCGTTCCAAGCTGTCGCCGTCCGTCTTTCCCTTTCTGGATACACGTTCTCTCTTTGTACAGTATACATTCCATCGTCTACACCAATGGCACGAGCTGATCTTCATCTTCTTGATCAGCTTCCACCCCCCTATTTGCTGGTTGGGGACTTCAATGCCCACCACCCGCTTTGGGGATCTCCACATCCTTGTCCACGTGGCTCACTATTGCTAGACGTCTTCCACCAAGCGGATCTAGTCTGCCTCAACACTGGGGTCCCTACATTTTTGTCTGCCTCCACGGCAAATTTATCCCATTTGGACCTTGCGGTCGGTACTGTTCCGCTAGCTCGGCGCTTCGAATGGTTCGCCCTTGATGATACACACTCGAGTGACCACTTTCCATGTGTTCTTCGACTGCAGCCTCAACTGCCATATATGCGCTCGCGACGCTGGAAGTTTGCCCAAGCCGATTGGACACTTTTTTCGTCTCTAGCGACATTCGATGACCGTCGCTTTCCCAGCGTCGACGATGAGGTCACACATTTTACCGACGTTATTCTCACAGCTGCGGAACGTTCAATACCACGCACCTCCGAATTGCCCCGGCGCCCCCCAGTTCCTTGGTGGAACGAGGCATGCCGTGACGCAATACGTGAGCGGCGACGTGCTCTTCGCATTTTCCGTCACCATCCAACTTTGTCCAACTGTATCCGATATAAGCAGCTCCGTGCGCGATGCCGTCGCGTCATCCGCGATAGCAAGAAGGCAAGCTGGAAATTCTTTACTAGCTCATTTAACAACTTCACTCCCTCCTCGGAAGTTTGGAGTCGGCTTCGACGGTTCTCAGGCGCGCCTAGTTTCTCCCCGGTCTCTGGGCTCACTGTCGCGCATGCTACCTTAGTGGACCCCGTCGCAATTTCTAACTCATTGGGTCAGCACTTTGCTGAGATTTCGAGCTCTTCAAATTACCCGCCAGCGTTTCTCCCAAAGAAACGTGCAGCGGAAGTGCGACATCTTGCTTTCTCCTCTCAAAATCGCGAAAGCTACAATACTGTTTTCTCCATGCGCGAACTCCAACATGCACTCTCTTCTTCTCGCTCCTCCGCCCCAGGACCGGATGGTATCCATGTCCAAATGTTGCTGCATTTATCAACCCATAGCCTGCGTTACCTCCTTCGCCTTTATAATCGAATTTGGACCGACAGTACCTTTCCCAGGCGATGGCGGGAAGCTATTGTCGTTCCCGTTCCGAAACCTGGAAAGGACAAACATCTCCCCTCTAGCTATCGCCCCATTTCTCTCACGAGTAGTGTCTGTAAGGTTTTGGAGCGTATGGTGAATTACCGTTTAGCTTGGTGGCTGGAGTCCCGCAGTCTTTTAACACCAGCCCAATGCGGATTCCGAAAGCATCGTTCTGCTGTTGACCATCTTGTTGCTCTCTCCACTTATATCATGAACAATTTTCTCCGGAAACGCCAAACGGTAGCAATATTTTTTGATCTGGAGAGAGCGTACGATACCTGTTGGAGGACAGGCATCCTCCGCACACTGTTCTCTTGGGGCTTTCGAGGCCGGCTGCCCCTTTTTCTTCGCGAATTTATGGCAGAGCGCACATTTAGGGTGCGGGTGAACACTACTCTCTCCCGTACTTTCTCCCAAGAAAACGGGGTACCCCAGGGCTCCGTGCTGAGTGTTGTACTGTTTGCCATCGCCATTAATCCAATTATGGATTGTCTCCTTCCTGATGTCTCGGGCTCCCTCTTTGTGGACGATTTTGCGATCTACTACAGCTCTCAACGGACCAGCCTTCTTGAAAGACGTCTTCAAGGATGTCTCGATCGCCTCCACTCGTGGAGCATCGAAACCGGCTTCCGTTTCTCACCCAGTAAGACCGTTTGTGTTAATTTTTGGCGACGTAAGGAGTTTCTTCCGCCCTCCTTACATCTAGGTCCTGTCAACCTTCCGTTTTCCGACGTCGCAAAATTCTTGGGTCTTATGTTTGACAGAAAACTGTGCTGGTCCTCCCACGTTTCCTATCTTTCGGCTCGCTGTCTGCGTTCCCTTAACACCCTTCGTGTCCTGAATGGTACCTCTTGGGGAGCGGACCGGGTGGTCCTTCTCCGCCTCTATCGCGCCTTAGTGCGCTCGAAATTGGATTATGGAAGCATAGTCTACTCCTCTGCTCGGCCGTCTATTCTTCGGCGTCTCGACTCTATCCACCACCGTGGATTACGTTTAGTGTCTGGAGCTTTTTACACCAGCCCTGTGGAAAGCCTTTATGCTGAGACTGCTGAACCTCCGCTGTCCAATCGGCGGGCAGTCCTTCTGAGTCGTTATGCTAGCCATCTGTCTTCCATGCCTGCTAATCCAGCCTATAACCTTTTTTTCGACGAGTCCTTTGATGTCGGGTATGCAGGCCGCTCCTCCTCCCTACTACCCCCGGGAGTCCGCTTCCGTCAACTGCTCCATTCTCTTTCCTTCCGCTTTCCTAAAACCTTCTTGACAACTTGGGGTACAGCACCGCCTTGGCACCGTCCCCGGATCGACTTGCTCAGAGACCTATGTGAATTTCCCAAGGATGGTACCCCTACACTTGTTTACCGTCGGGCATTTGCTGCTCTATGTGCACAAATGACGGAAGCCACATTTATTTACACCGATGGCTCGAAAACATCGTTAGGTGTAGGGAGTGCCTATATTGTTGGCGACACCCCAAATCACTTTCGGCTTCCCGACCAGTGTTCGGTTTATACTGCGGAGCTTTACGCTGTTCTCCAGGCTGTCCACTACATCCGCCGCCATCAGCGGATACAGTACGTAATCTGCTCAGATTCTCTCAGCTCTCTCCTCAGTCTCCAAGCTCTTTACCCTGTGCACCCTCTGGTCCACCGGATTCAGGACTGTCTGCGCTTGCTCCACCTGGGGGGCGTCTCAGTGGCGTTCCTCTGGCTCCCGGGACACGCTGGTATCTGTGGAAATGAGGCGGCCGATATAGCAGCCAAGGCTGCAGTCTCTCTTCCTCGGCCAGCTCTTCAGTCTCTTCCGTTTACCGATCTACGGAGCGGTTTATGTCGCCAAGTTACTCATTTATGGCATGCGCATTGGTCAACACTTCCCCACAATAAATTGCGGGAAGTGAAAGCCGTTCCTTGCGCTTGGACCTCTTCCTCCCGAACGCGTCGTCGGGAGGAGGTAATTTTAGCCCGACTCCGGATAGGGCACTGTCTTTTTAGTCATCGACATCTTTTAAGCGGTGATCCTCCCCCACTCTGTCCCCACTGCTCTCAGCTGTGGACGGTCAGACACCTTTTAATTGAATGCCCCTATTTTAATCCGTTACGCTCCCGTCTACAGCTATCGCCTGATCTATCGTCGATTTTAGCAGATGACACGCGCTCAGCTGACCGCGTTCTACAGTTTATTAGAGACAGTGAAATGACGTCACTCATTTGAAGCCTTTTTTTTGGGGGACAACCAACCCCTTTCTATAGTGGACTTTGAAGCATTCCTTCTGCCTTTAGTTTCTCAAATTTTCTGACTTTGTTTCCATTGCTGCTGATTTTAAATTTGGTTTTTTTCCTGTTTTCTACATCACGGGCTGGGCGCTAATGACCATAGAAGTTTTGCGCCCTAAAACCACAAAAAAAAAAAAAAAAAAAAAAAAAAAAAAAAAAAAAAAAAAAAAAAAAAAACTTACAGCGTGTCCACAACCTGGAACCAGTTAATTATCCACCCAGACCACAGTTTTTGCAGTGGTACCTGGAACAGTGTGAAATGCATCCAACATTTCCATCCTCTGTGTTGTTTACTGATGAAGTAAAGTTCAGGCGTGATGGAGTCTTCAACTTGCACAATCCGCATGTTTGGAGTGAGGATAACCCACATGCCTCAGTTACTAGCGCTCATCAAGTGCCATTCTTCGTTAATGTGTGGGCCGGTGTTGTTGGGGACTATTTAATTGGGCCGTATCTGCTACCTAGGCCATTAAATGGCAGGCACTATTACAATTTTCTCGCCAGAGCATTGCCAGAATTACTGGAAGACGTCCCCCTCCCTACAAGACAATGCATGTGGTTCCAACATGACGGGGCGCCTTCACATTTCAGTCGTGTGCATCAATTCCTGGACCGACGGTTCCCAGAAACGTGTATTGGCAGAGCTGGTCCTGTACCATGGCCTGCTTGATCCCCTCTGCACATTTTTGTGTGGGAGAGATGCACAACCTTGTTTATGCAACTCCTGCTGCTTCAGAGGAGGATCTGATTGCCTGTATAGTAGCAGCAGCAGGAACAATTCAGGATACTCCTGGGGTTTTTGCCCGTGTCAGACAGAACATGATCAGACGGCGCAACCTTTGTCTACGTGTCAATGACGGCATTTTTAAAAGCCTACTGTAATTGAAATTGGGTTGTGTTAATGTGTTGTCTCTTGGTCATAAAAAAATCGAAGAGTGTTTGTTGGTTTAATTAATTTGCCGCCAGAGAAATCTTCCTCTACCTGTTTAAATACTCCTCATAGGGAAAAATATTTGTTTTGATGTCCCCTACAACCTCCCAGAGTTTTTCGTTTTAAATACTTTTCACCCTGTAGATTAAAGTATAGGGAAGTCTTTTCTGAAAATATTTGGGTGGAGCTTAGCCATGTATGGCAGTGAAACATGGACGATAAACAGTTTTGACGAGAAGAGAAGCACTTGAAATATGGTGCTACAGAAGAATGCAGAAGATCAGATGGGTAGATCACGTAACAAATGAGGAGATACTGAATAGAATTGGGAGGAAAAGAAATTGTAACACAACCTGACTAGAAGGAGGTATTGGTTAGTAGGGCACATTCTGAGACATTAAGGGATCCATAGTACTGGAAGGACGAATGGGAAATTGTAGAGGGAGACGAGAGATGAATACAATAAGCAGATTCAGGAGGTTGTATGTGCAGTAGCTGTTTGGAGATGAAAAGACTTACAGAGCTGCATCAATCCTACATTTGAAAAATTCCATATTCATTTACAAGATGTGGAGTATGAAGGTTCACTTGGCCCCTACTGCAAAGTGGTCACAGACCTTTTATTCATTACGAAAGTATCATGAATTTATAGCAGTGACTGTCTGCCACACTACTAAACTGCAGATTTAACATTGGTGACTGAGACAGGAAATACAGTGACTTGCCGTAACTGTCCTCAATCTTCCTCTTTCACTCCCTTGTACAGCCATTACCAAGCTGCAGAAATGGATTGGTTCAGCACCTTGATATGAACATTCCTAGCACAGCATGCTAAGGGAGTAATTAGCAATTGATTTGGATACAATAAGTTCTTGAGGGGCTACACATTTTTCAGACCAACTGAATCAGTTATATTGAAAATGACAATTTTAGAATCTTACCTCCTCTCACAGATTTTTGCAGACACCCATGTTTCCCAGTGACATCACACACTAGATACTTGAACTGAGACCATTCACAGATACATTCTGAAAAGCTACTGTAGTTCAGGTATGGTAATGTCAGTAGAATTATCCAGTTTCTATGCACTAAAAACATTATGTTGTTGAGTGCATAGTTCCAGTGATCTTAAATACTCAGATGGGTGAACTGGAAACTACACAACACAAATTTATGTAATAGAAGTCACCAGACTCCTTGACTACTCAGTATCTTCTAGATCATCCAGTAGGTTTATTGAAGCACAAATCTCTTCCTGTTGCAACACATCGGCAATTGTTTCTGGACTGACACGAAAATTGTTCTCATTTGTTAGAAATTTTTCACCATGACCACCACGACCACCACCACCACCAACAACAACAACAAGAATTAGAAATCACTTCTTTGAGGAGTATTAAAAATTTTAATGTCATCAGGTTGTAATGAAACATAAATGAAAATACTTAAGCACCAGAGAAATGAATATTTGTCAATGTAACCTCATACTCTAATAATAATATACACATAATGTGAATGTAGTTTTACATTTCACCTTTATTCAAATAATAGAGCCAGAGGAATTGAAATAATTCATCTGCTAATTGATAGATACATTCCATGGCAAAAAAGCATCTTGCGTGCCTTGTAAAATATGGTGGGTACAATCTTCTGTGCTGATGCTTGTAAAAAGTCTCAAATGAAGGCAGTGATACTTGTACAGTGCTTGGGTAAGTGCTATGTGGTTTGTTCAGGTATGTAACAGTGAACATGGATGGATTTTAACAAGACGCACATCTGCAGAAAGCGTACAAACCTATTGTTACGTATGTATAACATTTGGTGTTATAGAGTGTTATAAAATGATCAGAGTTTGGGCAGAAATTAATGTGAGGTCCAGAATGAGAGTTGATATAAATGCAAAGGTGAAAAATTAGAATAATCGAAATTAAAAGTGACAGAAGACTGGGTGACACCAAAAAGCCTGTTGGACAGATCCAAAGTTCGTTACCTATCCCACCCAATACATCAAGTGGCAATGTAGAAAGCAGGGTGTATACACTCTGGGACAACCAGGAAATCTGGGACAAACCAGTAAATATTTTCATCCAGGAGAAGTCCAGGAAACATGGGAATTTTTTAGAATCCTGGGAATTTTTCATTTTCTTAGTTCACAGTTAAAGTTTTATAATTTTGACTGGCAAGAGCTGATACCCAAAGAAAAAAGTTTACTTTAGCCTGCTTCTGCAGATTAAGACTGCAGCAATAAAACATAAATGAGAAAATAACACCGAAATAAAATTTCAGTTTGCAAAGAAAATTTGCCATTTACATCAATAAAACACAGTGCACATACAAGCATCTGCTGACAGCAAAACATGTAAATGACTGTACAATACTTCGTAACAATGAACTGCTTTTGATGTATCTCCCTTGTGGGCCTCATTTTGACGAGCGTGACACAACGACTGTTTACATTTCTAAAGGGCACAGCAGACAAGTGTCAGATCACAGTGATCCGTAGCACAAGCAACCAATTGCTTCATAGATAGCACATGTATGGACAGATCACCAGCAGTCGGTCACTGCTGGCTATGTGGAAATCCCAGGCAATCTGATGGACTGCATGTGATACGTGCCTGCAGTATGACTGCTTGGCTGGTTAGCAGCGATGTGTGGCAATGTGACTGCGACTTATTTCTCTATTTTTCAAGTGTAGCTCTGCGATTAGGTTTCATTTCGCTTCGCTCACATTGAGTAGGAAATTTACATTATAATTTTAGTTATCCAGGGACCTTAAACTTCTTTGAGAAGTGGAAGCTGGAGATGCCATTTATGTTAAAAAGTAATACAAAATAGGCCCCCTCTGACTTTGCAGCAAAGCATGTGCTATAGAAATACAACTGATGGGAAGCTCATAGTAATGGTCACAATACAATGGGCTCCATGCTATGATTTTGTGTTATTTAGTAAATAATTATATGCATTATTAAAGTTTCTAACTTCCAAATATAATGGCATATGTACCTACTGTGATGTTAAGAGGACATTTAAATTAAAATGTTTTGTGCAAATCTATTAAACAGTTATACTCAAGTCACTTGTCATTTCATATAATCTAATTCTCCTTCATACAATTTATAACAAGAGTTGTAGCAATCAGTAGTGGTGCTATTGACAACATACCTTAACAGATAACAGAAAAATATTGCGAATGGTGGTTTGAGAAGGGTTACTTTAAAAGTAAATTTCATTCTACGCAGGATGAATTATGTTATTTGATCAAAAGTATCCAGACACCCCCAAAAACATGTTTTTCATATTAGGTGCATTGTGCTGCCACCTACTGCCAGGTACTCCATATCAGCGACCTCAGTAGTCATTAGACATTGTGAGGGAGCAGAATGGGGCACTCCACAGAACTCACGGACTTCGAAAATGGTCAGGTGATTGGGTGTCACTTGTCACACATTTGTACGCAAGATTTCCACACTCCTAAACATCCCTAGGTCCACTGTTTCTGATGTGTTAGTGAAGTGAAAATGTGAAGGGACATGTACAGCACAAAAGCGTATGGCCGATCTCGTCTATTGACTGGCAGAGACCGCCGACAGTTGAAGAGGGTCGTAATGTGTAATAGGCAGACATCTATCCAGACCATCACACAGGAATTACAAACTGCATCAGGATCCACTCCAAGTACTATGACAGTTGGGCGGGAGGTGAGGAAACTTGGATTTCATGGTCAAGCCGCTGCTCATAAGCCACACATCATGCTGGCAAGTTCCAAACACTGCTTCACTTGGTGTAAGGAGTGTAAACCTTGGACAATTGAACAGTGGAAAAACATTGTGTGGAATGACAAATCACAGTACACAGTGTAGCGATCCAATGGCAGGATGTGGGTATGACAAATGCCCTGTGAACGTCATCCGCCAGCATGTATAGTGCCATTCAGTAAAATTCTGAGGTGGTGGTGTTATGGAGTGGTCGTGTTGTCCTTGGAAGGGGCTTGCATCCCTTGTTGTTTTGCGAGGCACTATCACAGCACAGGCGTACATTGATGTTTTAAGCACCTTCTTGCTTCCCACTGTTGAAAAGCTATTGGGGGATAGCAATTGAATCTTTCAACATGATCGAGCACCTGTTCATAATGCACAGCATGTGGCGGTGTGGTTACACTACAATAACATCCCTATAATGGACTGGCCTGCACAGAGTCCTGACCTGAATCCTATAGAGCACCTTTGGGATGTTTTGGAATGCTGACTTCGTGCCAGGCCTCACCGACTGACATCTATACCTCTCGTCAGTGCTGCACTCCATGAAGAATGGGCTGCCATTCCCCAAGAAACCTTCCAACACCTGACTGAACATACGGCTGCAAGAATGGGAGCTGTTATCGAGGCTAAGGGTGGGCGAACACCATGTTGAAATCCAGTGTTACCGATGGAGGGCACCACGAACTTGTAAGTCATTTTCAGCCAGGTGTCCGAATACTTTTGATCACATAGTGTATGTTATGTGTGAGAATGTGCAATGAATTTCTTAAACCATGGAGTGTTAGACTCTCATTCAAAACTTAACACTGAGTACCAGCTACGTAGAAAAAAATTGTGGCCCAACTGACCAGCCATTTATGCCATGTTTGTGTTTGATATGTCTTAAAGGGAAATGCACACTAAAATAGATGAAGTTTCAAGATTAGCTCTTCATGTTAGTTTTCATAGATTACAAATTATGCAGTAATGATGGGAAAAAGTAAAATCATCCTCCAAAAAAAGGTTCGAAGTGAGTTCTTGTGCAGTTTCACACGTAATTGGCTTTTCTTTGGAAAAGTAAGTGCTTGACGGAACATGTATTCAGCCAGGTCACCTACAAAATTTTTGGAGCACAGTGTCATATGCTTCGAATATCTGCTGTCATTGGCTGGCGAGATCACGTGACATGAGCTGTAACTGAATGACAAAAATGCATCTCAGTCTTGATACCATTGATTCGGAAGTTGCCCTGCTGTATTTGGTGGGATTTGTGTTTATACTTTTATAATATGAAGATATATTGTCAGTTAACTGTGTATATTGTCAGTTAACATGGAAGAAATGTGCTTTTATCCATGAAAAAAATGTAATTTCATCTGAGAGAGTGCGTTTTTTAACTGGAAAAACTGAAAAATCTGATTTTTTTCCCTTCTTGTCTGCATATACACCGTGAGGCTGTGAAAAAGAGAACAAAATTTTTATAAGAATAATAAAAGTGCAAGGGACAAAGCTACCAATACTTAGCTTAGAGATGACATTGCCCATATAGTTGAAAGTAATAACAGCATAGAACAACTTTGGAATGATGGTAGTAACTGTGAATGATATTCAAATTCGGGACATAACAAAACAATCCTGGTAGTAAGGAAAACTATTAAGACAATACAAAATGTATTTCAGAATTAAAGAAAATAATTAGTAGTAGTATAACTGTACTGTTACTCTAAGCACACTAATACATCTGACAGCCGAAGTAAGAAAGATATAAAGTGCAGATTGCCATATGCAGAGTAAGCAGTCCTCAAGCAAAAGGAATCTGTTGGCATTATTCTTGGAAGAATTCCCCAAAGCTGTGTGTTTGCAGCACATATCAGTGTTGAACAAAGAGGCAAGTAAATAAAAACTCAGAAAATTAAAAATTTGGTAATATTTGAAATGCATGTCTTTATGAAACTGTGAAAAATTATATATGAAATGGAAAATAATTAGAACATACAGGTGAGAAATGATATCCTTAAAAAAACTGAAGGAGAAGAAAGAACTAGTTAGCAAAACGTATTGTAAGCCAACCAGAAGTTCCTCATTTGGAAGTGGAGGAAGCAGTAGAGGAGAAAAATTATGAAAGAAAACAAAAATTGGTAACTGCTAAACAAGCTACAGTATATGTCAGTACAATAAGTATGACAAGATGAAAACAAATTGGCACAGGATAAGAAGAAATGAAGGAAAATTGTCAAACCAGACTAGACATTAAAAATGTTGTTCCAACAATACAGTGAAAATGATAGTTGCTACTTGCCATATAACGGAGATACTGAGTCACAGATAAGGACAACAGAAACTTCCTGGCAGATTAAAACTGTGTGCCCGACCGAGACTCGAACTCGGGACCTTTGCCTTTTGCGGGCAAGTGCTCTACCAACTGAGCTACCGAAGCACGACTCACGCCCGGTACTCACAGCTTTACTTCTGCCAGTACCTCGTCTCCTACCTTCCAAACTTTACAGAAGCTCTCCTGCGAACCTTGCAGAACTAGCACTCCTGAAAGAAAGGATATTGCGGAGACATGGCTGAGCCACAGCCTGGGGGATGTTTCCAGAATGAGATTTTCACTCTGCAGCGGAGTGTGCGCTGATATTAAACTTCCTGGCAGATTAAAACTGTGTGCCCGACCGAGACTCGAACTCGGGACCTTTGCCTTTCGCGGGCAAGTGCTCTACCAACTGAGCTACCGAAGCACGACTCACGCCCGGTACTCACAGCTTTACTTCTGCCAGTACCTCATCTCCTACCTTCCAAACTTTACAGAAGCTCTGCTGCGAACCTTGCAGAACTAGCACTCCTGAAAGAAAGGATATTGCGGAGACATGGCTTAGCCACAGCCTGGGGGATGTTTCCAGAATGAGATTTTCACTCTGCAGAGGAGTGTGCGCTGATATGAAACTTCCTGGCAGATTAAAACTGTGTGCCCGACCGAGACTCGAACTCGGGACCTTTGCCTTTCGCGGGCAACTGCTCTACCAACTGAGCTACCGAAGCACGACTCACGCCCGGTACTCACAGCTTTACTTCTGCCAGTACCTCGTCTCCTACCTTCCAAACTTTACAGAAGCTCTGCTGCGAACCTTGCAGAACTAGCACTCCTGAAAGAAAGGATATTGCGGAGACATGCCAGGAAGTTTCATATCAGCGCACACTCCGCTGCAGAGTGAAAATCTCATTCTGGAAACATCCCCCAGGCTGTGGGTAAGCCATGTCTCCGCAATATCCTTTCTTTCAGGAGTGCTAGTTCTGCAAGGTTCGCAGGAGAGCTTCTGTAAAGTTTGGAAGGTAGGAGACGAGGTACTGGCAGAAGTAAAGCTGTGAGTACCGGGCGTGAGTCATGCTTCTATAGCTCAGTTGGTAGAGCACTTGCCCGCGAAAGGCAAAGGTCCCGAGTTCGAGTCTCGGTTGGGCACACAGTTTTAATCTGCCAGGAAGTTTCATATCAGCGCACACTCCGCTGCAGAGTGAAAATCTCATTCTGAAGGACAACAGAAGACTGTAAAACAACTAAGCTTTCAGCCAAAAGGCTTTCTTTGAATTAGCAAAAACACACACACACACACACACACACACACACACACACACACACACACGTGCAAATGCAACTTCCACACGTGTGAGGGGAGGGGGGACAGTAAAGTGCTGCCTGCGAGAGCATACAGGGATGAGGTGGGAAGAAGGTATGACAGCTAGGTGCAGTCGGAAGGTTAGTCGGAGGTTTTTGGGAGGGGGAGGGGGTAATGGAGGGGGTAAGGAAGAAGTAAATAGACTGTGGGTGTGTTGATAGAACAGAGGGTGTAACGTGCCGGGCTGTTTCCTTACCCGGGGCACCACATGCAACGTGCTGAGACATGTCCTTGTATTAGTGTCACTTAAAGTTCACGTCACAACCGGATGTACCGGTATTGAAACATTTCCTCACCCAGTAGATAGTAGGTAGTGCGCAGTAATCTCAACCTACCTTGCTTTGTTTATTCAATATTGTCTTCACGGTAGCTGCGCCCGTCTCACCTAAACCACACTGAAATTTAGGAGCCAGGATCCTAGGTTAGGTTTTCCAAAATCAAAAGTCAAACTCGTATTCATTGTTGAACATTTATGTCAACCACAGTACAATTTATTTGATGTCACTTGCACACACAATATTCATGTGACCAGGCCTCTTACACTTAATCGTCACATTAGGTAGGTTAAAGAACTTCCAGTCTTTAACAAAGTTCACAATTACAATTACCGAAAAATTAACCAACTTGCCGCACTTTTGCTCCAACAGAATCTGACCGAGAACTAACTGAGAACTGCACCAGCTCGAACCTTATATAGACGAGCGCTTGAATATTTGACTATTTCTGTTAATATATTATAGTTTATAATTTCCTAGGGTTAAAATGATCCTTTCTAACTGGTTTTGAAGTTAATTATTGGGTTTTATTATTTAAATAACGTGAGTGAGCTGAGCTGTATCAATTTAAATACGCGGAACTAACTTATGCATCCGCCGTGGTAATTCCTGACTTATAACCACTGCAGCCCTTTTGAACAATAATTTTTACATATTCAAATTTACTTAATTCTTAATTAATGCACTTACAAAGTTGAGACTGGAGTTATTTTACGTAGAAAAATAAAGGTAGCAAAAGTATCAAAACAGATCTCGGAATTATTTGGTAGTTTGGTCACAATTGGCACTGAAAGTCATACAGGCTACAGATTTTAAGTCTTTAATATCTATTTAACTAATAGACTTTAGGTTAATTTACACCCTTTGCTGGAATCAGTAAAATTTAGGCTTTCTTTTGGATGCAGTCTTATAGCTGAATTTGATCTATTAGCTCACTCGAATTTTACTTAATATGTATTGCACAATATACGTCATTGTCCATAACTGTTAATAGTATGCATTTTCAATAAAACTGATTAGCTCATTACTTTCATAATAGGCATTAGAATGTTTAGGGAAATTTAATTTAAACTATTTCTGAATTCTGTACTATGAGGCTGAAGGCCACAGAATCTGTAGTCGGAATCTGAGTAGTGAAAATGAAAAAAAAATAACAGTTCATTGCTTAACTAAGTTACTGAAAGAGTGTGAAACCAAAACAGGATAGCAGTGGGGCAATCCTGCTTCGTTACAAGGGCTGTGTAGTAATGAAATGGAAGAGGATGGGGCCGAGATGGATAAAGGACTATGACTAATGAAGGTCGAGGCTAGGAGGGTTACGGGAATGTAGGATATATTGCAGGGAGAGTGCCCACCAGTGCAGTTCAGAAAAACTGGTGTTGGTGGGAAGGATCCAGATGGCACAGGCTGTGAAGCAGTCGTTGAAATGAAGGTTGTCTTGTTGGACAGCATGATCAGCAACTGATTGGTCCAGCAGTTTCTTGGCCACGGTTTGTTGGTGGCTATTACTGCGAATAGACTGGGACAGGTGATGCTTGTGACTGGGCTGGAGTAGGTAGTGGTGGGAGTACGTATTTGACAGGTCTTGTGTCTATGTGAGCCATGAGGCAAGGAGCAGGGTATGACAAGAGGTAGTCGAAACCCTGGCAGAGAATGGGTTTCACTTGCTCAAGTTCTGGGTGGTACTGAGTCATGAGTGGAATGGACTGTGTGACTTGGGAGGTGGTGGGTGACTGGAGACATAAGGCATGGGAGACCTGTTTTTGTACAAGGTTGGAAGGGTAATTACAATCTGTGAAGGCCTCAGTGAGGCCCTTGATGTATTTGCTTGTGATTTCCACAGGTGGCGAGGCTGTATGGAAGGGACTTCTTGGTATGCAATGGGTGGCATCTGTCAAAGAGGAGTTAACTGCTGGTGGTTGGGTAGGTTTAACAAGTAGCTGTCTTTGAGGTGGAGGTCAACGTTGAGGAAGATGGCTTGTTGGGGTAAAGAGGACCAAATGTGGTGAATGGGGAAGAATGTGTTGAGGTTCTGGAGAAATGTGGCTAGTGTCCTCACCCTCAATCCAAATCACGAAAGTGTCATCAGTGAATCTGAACCAGGTGAGGAGTTTGGGATTCTGAGTGATTAGAATGGATTTCTCTAGATGTATCCAATGAATAGGTTGGCCTGGATGGTGCCATACGGGTGCCCATAGCCGTATCCTGGCTTTGTTGGTAGGTGAAACCTTCAGTGGAGAAGTAATTCTGGATGATATAGTTGGTCATGATGACTAGGATGAAGGTCATAGGTTTGAAATCCATTGGGTGTTGGGAAAGGTATTGTTCAGTAGTGGTAAGGCCATGTGCATTAGAGATGTTAGTGTAAAGGGAGGTGACATTAATAGTGACGAGTAGGACGCCCTGTGGTAAAGGAACAGAAACTGTGGAGAGTCAGTGGAGGAAAAGGTTTGTGTCTTTTGATGTGGAAGAGTAGGTTGCAGGTAATAGTCTGAAGGTTTTGGTCTACGAGAGCAGAGTTTTTTTAGTGGGGCACAGTAACTGGCCACAATGGGGTGTGCTGGGTGGTTGGATTTATGGACTTTAGGAAGCATGTAGAAGGTAAGAGTGGAGGGAGGGGTAGGGGGGAGAGGGGCTCTGGGGAGAGGTAGGGTGGGCCTGAGGATTTGAGGAGGCTGGATATCCTGCTGGATTCCTGGAATGGGATCACTGTGACAGGTTTTGTTGGTGGATGAATCTGACAACTGGCAGAGTTCTTCTGCCAGGTAATCCTTGCAGTTCAAACCAACAATGGTGGAGCCTTTGTTGGCAGGTAGGATTAGGAGGTCAGTATCAGCTTTGCGATTATTTCTGTGGATGTAAGGTTAGCTCGCTTGTCGAGGGATTTGGGGAATAATGGCAAGGCAAGGTTCAAGGTTAAGAAATTCTGGAAAGTGAACAGGGGATGATTTGGAAGCAAAGGAAATGGGAGTGGATCATGGTTGGAAAAAGGAGTGAACTGAGTCAGGCAGGGTCAAATATTGGTCATTGGTTGAGTCTGATTGGTAGGATTGGTGGCGAAAAAGTGCTTCAACTATGGGGATAAGGAGGAGGAGAGAGGTCTTTAATAAGTCCTGCATGATTGAATTTGGGAGTGAGACAAAAGGTGAGGCATTTGGAAAGGACTGATACTTCTGTGAGGCTAAGACTTTTGGAGGAAAGGTTCATGACTGTGTTTCAGGTCTCTTCTGGTACATGCATTCATCTTGTTGCTTTATGAGCCACCTGTTTACAGGGGAGGTCCTAAGGAGTGGGATCAACTTTTAGAGAGCATCTGCAGTACAACCTCTGTTAACCATTACTTTTGGGACCAGGGGTGGACAGAATGGTAAAAAGGTTGGATAATCAGAGGTGAATGAAACAAGTCATCGAGCTCGAAACAATGTAGTAAATCAAAATTAAGGTAAAAAATTATATTTTTATTATGAGAAAGGAAAACAAAAAATTGATACTGAAAATCCTATTTAAAAAAGTGTAGAATATTTTTTGTTTCTATTTCTTAACCTTGGTTGTGTAGCTGCATCAAGCCACTTCTTTCCGTACAGTATGTCCGTAGCTGTAGCAATTAGCTGTTGTTCCACATATTTGAGGGCAGCCTCGAATGTGCATACTTTGCTGCAGAATGGCTGATATTTCCATTTCTTCCTTTGTTTCAACACTATACTGTTGAAAAAAAAAAAAAAAAAAAAAAAAAGAAGTGTGTGTGTGAGAGAGAGAGAGAGAGAGAGAGAGGAAAGGGTGGGGGGGAACCACCATCAATGATCTGATCATCTTCAAGTTCTTCACTGGTGACTATAGCAACATCACCTTCTTGTAGTCCTTCCTGTACATCAGCAGGGTAGACATCATTCTGAAGAGTTTATAGATCAATCACTAAATCTGCAGCATATGACTCATTAGTTTCTGGAAGTTCATGTTCTTGGTTTAGGCTGGGACAGACTTCCTTCCGTGATTTTTGTAGAGTGGTTTTCTCTAGTTCTTCCAAAGTCTGTGCAACTGTGTAAATTGCATCTTTTATGTTAAAAAGCCTGTCATTGCTGCAAAAAGATGACAACCCTCTCCTTTTTTCTCTAACAAAGTGCTGACATATTTCCTCTTGTAACGTTGTTTTAACCACTAAGTAACACTCGAGTCTGTTGGTTGGATTATTGAAGTCACGTGGAGGTGAGAGAGAGGGGGAGGGCAGGTGAAAACATAGCTGGCCTATTCCGTGCCAAGTGGTCTAATATCGAGAAATGTTCCCATGTGACCATCATGGATTTTGATGAAATTTTGTATGAACATTAACACATGTTCTCAATGAACACTGGTAAAGCTTCAGTTTAAGAAATTCAATACTTTCGGAGATACAGTCACTTGTTTAAGACCATAGCACAGCTTTCTATAGTGCGTCCTTGAATTTTCAGCAACTTTGAGATATCTCTGTAAGTATTTGCATGAAAGAAACAAAACTTGGCCGTCTTATACAACGTTTAGAGCTCTTTAAAGTAAAATATTAAGAAAAGGATTTCTGAGCAATTTTCATGTAGATAATTTGAAGCAAAATTGCGTGAAAAAATAGATGTTTAAAAAAAAATGTGAACTTAAGTTTTTATATCTCCAAAAGTAATTGTGGGATGGACATGAAACTTTGCACACCACCACTTACCAACACAAGGTCTTAGAATATAAAATTTCATTCTCCTATTACTTTCCTTTATTTCACAAATCTAAGTTGACAGTTTTTCAAAAAGTGCTAAAAATGGGTATTTTTAGTCAAATTTTTCAAAAAAGTGTTTTCTCCAAACTCTTCTGAACTATGGTCATTAGAAAGAGCATATTCTAAACTATCTATAAAAGTGGATTTGGTTTTGCAATGCAAGCATATAAGGCCCTAAAAAGTAGCATCTTCAAAGAGGCGCACTGGAAGTTTGAACACTTTTTCTGGCACTCAAATTATATCTGAAACCTTTTATTATGCCTAATAAATGTTTATTAGTGCCTTGAATAATTGAAATAAAAAGACCTGGTAAATAGGCAATGAGACTGTCAGAAAAACTGTGAGAAGTAGCCCTTCTGCTTTTATCGTAAGTGTTCATTTGCATAAAACTCTTCTCATTTGAGAAAAAAAAGAGAGAGATCATAAAGAATTCAATGAATAATAGCTTCATATTTTTTGTACTTCTCAAAATTGTAAATATTTACAAGTGGAAAATGAAGACCTAATTTTTGGATTCAATTGTATAAAACATTTTTCCAAAAAAGAATCGGTTTGCTTGAATCATGCATCAAGTGATGTAAATTTTCCAATCAATATTGCAGAGATTTTAATACCTAGGTGTTGTAACCTGTGAATTTTTGTCTTAAAGTTATTAGGAAAACATGTGAAATTGATTGGTTAAACATCTAAGAGTTTAATTTTGTATTTAATCACACTTAAATGTAGCCTACTACCTTGGTAAATAAGTAACCACTAGTTTCACAGAGAAAATTCAAAAGATTAACTGTTTATAGAAAATATAATGGCAACAATTACTGTAACAATCAGATTGTTTCATTATTGTGAGCCATGTTTGAACAATCTGTATTTCAGTGGTGTGTTTGCAGCATAGTGAGTGGGTTCTCTTGACTGTGTGTGGCTTGTTAAGTGATTCGTAAGACCATCAAAGTTTGTAATCTAATTTACAAAAATTTGTTTTGATTGTGTCTTTTATAGCATATATCTCTTATTAGATTTTTTCATTGGTATTATACATTGTGTATAATTTCATTCAGTAGCAATTTGTCTGAAATTTAAGCAGATTATAATTTGCACTTAGAGGTCAAATACATTATTTAGTTACCGATTAGAGATGGATGCAGAAGGGAACAGCATACCTTCCTGCTCAATTGGGCAAGGAGATAGTGGAACCAAGTGTCATGTCACTTTCTTTGCCAAAAAAGCTGCTTTAAAATGGTTTGCGGATTTTAGTGATGAGGAAAAAGAGTTGTTGGTCCGATGTTCTGAAGCAAAGCTGGACAATACCTCTCAAGTTTACCTACACCATGAAGCCCTGTTATTGGCACAATATGAGAGGTTACAAAAAAATGCTTCAATCCCTTTGGGAAGGTGAATCATAATGTTAAGGCAGGAATTCACACTCTTGATACTGAAACAGCTAATAAGACTTCTGATATGTTGAAGAAGCAGCTTCTTAATAACATAAGGCCAGGTCAGAAAATTTGTCTGGCTTGCAGGACTACCTTAAATAAACACTTGGACGAAGCTTTATCAGCCTCATCATCACATTCTGATGAGGACCTTACACCAAAAGAAGAATTAAATAGTAGCTTATTGTCTATCGGTATTTCACCCGTGAAGAGAACAGTAAGCTACAGAGATAAGCCCCAATATGTGAAGAAGAAAATTCAAAAGGCTCAAAATGTGATTAAAAACAGAATTGTAAATGCAATGGCAGTAAACCGACAAATTGAAGATGCTAGTGAAATTAAGGAATATGGAAACTGTGCCAAGATGCAGAATGCAATTCCTAAAGAACGGATGCAAATTTTAACCTTGGCACCTGTAAGTTGGACAGTCAGACAAACAGCAGCTCAGTTCGGCTTGTCTGAAAGAATGGTGAAGAATGCTCGGAAGCTTAAAGCAGAGAAGGGCATTCTGGCACTTCCCGAAAATAGGCAAAGCAGGAAATTACCAGCAGAAGTTGCTAGTAGAGTGCGAAATTTTTTTGAAGATGATGAGTATAGTAGGGTGTGCCCTGGAAAAAAAGATAGTATTTCAGTTAGACTTTTAGATAGAAAGACATACATGCAGAAAAGATTGTTACTTTGCAATTTACGGGAAATGTATGTTATCTATAAGAATATAAATGGTCCAGAAATAAGGTTTTCAAAGTTTTGTGAACTTAGACCCAAATGGTGTGTAACAGTAGGATTAGCTGGAATGCATGCAGTTTGCATCTGTGCAATTCACCAAAATGTTCAGCTTATGCTTAGCGGAGCTGGTATAAGTGAAAGTTATAAGGAGTTTCTCAGCAAGGCAGTTTGCAGTTTGAACTCTAAACAGTGCATGCTACATCGCTGTGAAAGGTGCCCTGGGCCCAAAGCTATAGCATCTGAAATTGCCAGCTATTTCCTAGATCATGAGCCACAGGAAGTTATTGTGTTTAAGCAGTGGATACATACCGATCGGGCCACACTGGACTCGAAGTAAATGGTAGTGGATGAATTTATTGAAGATGTAAAAAATAAAATATGGAGTCTGTCATGCCATCATTACATTGCCAAGCATAGAGGCTTGCATCTTAAAGGCCTTAAATGTCATCTTAAAGATGAAGAGCTTGTTGTCCTGATGGATTTTGCAGAAAATTATTCTTTTATCATTCAGGATGCTGTGCAAAGCTTCCACTGGGACAATAGTCAAGCAACAACTCATCCATTTGTTATCTACTTCCGTCAAAATGAGAAAGTACAATCTTTAAGTTTTTGCATTATCAGTGATAGTTTGCGGCATGACACTATTACAGTTCACGCTTTTATCAGGGAGCTCATCAAATATATAAAAGCACGGTTTGCACAGATATCCCACATTCATGATTTCAGTGATGGCTCCAGTGCTCAATATAAAAATTTCAAGAATTTCCTAAATTTGTGCTATCATAAGAGTGATTTTGGAATGACAGTCGAATGGAATTTTTTCGCTACTAGTCACGGGAAATCACCTTGTGATGGGATTGGAGGTACAACAAAGTGGTCAGCAGCAAGAGCAAGCTTCCAACGGCCACTTAATGGACAAATTCTTCCCCCCCCCCCCCCCCCCCCCCCCCCCCCCCCCCCCCCCCCCCCCCCCCCCCCCGGATCTGTTTCACTTCTGCTCTTAAAACATTAATGGAATTACATTTGTTTTCGTCAGTAAAGATGAAATTGAAAAAAATATTGTGTCACAAGAAGAGAGGTTTAAACTTGGACAAACTGTAGCAGGCACTAGAGAAAATCATCACTCTTACTTATTGATGAAACAACAATTCAGGTCAGCAGAGTTTCAAATGATTGTTCATTTTTTCTAGCTAAAATGGGTCATAGTAATGAAGGAGGCGTATTAATGTCTGCTCTCCAACCAGGACAATATATTGCATGCCTCTATGAAAACGTGTGGTGGATTGGGAATATCTGTGAGACCTCCACAGAGCAAAGGGATGCGTTAATAAACTTTATGCACCCATATGGTCTGGCAAATTCATTTTATTGGCCACCAGGAAGTGACAAGTGCTGGGTTCCAGAACACCACATTATTGCAGTTGTTCCAGCTCCATCAGTAAAATCGTCTGGTCGGCAATACACCATTCCTCTTGATATTCATCAGAAAATTAATGTAGCATATCAAAAATTGAAATAGGTTAGAGGAAACGATCTAAGGAACCGAAGAGTGCCTTCTAATTTTACACAGGGCACTTAAATAATTTTACTATCAGGCTTGGGAAATTGTGTAAAGAAACGCTTATCAGGCTTGGGATCCAGTGATAAAGAAACCCACCCGTGGCTGTTGTTGCTAAGCTATGGGGCGTGGCCCCTATGGCAATGGGAATGCTGGTTTTCTCAGGTGAAATGAAACTAGCAGTGGTTAAGCCACCATGGACCATAGCAACTCATTTATACACTTCTTTTCCATCAGTCAACTAATAATTAGATGATTATGCAAATAAATTTTACGATTGACATTCATTCTTAATAATAATTGTGTGTGTGTGTGTGTGTGTGTGTGTGTGTGTGTGTGTGTGTGTGTGTGTGTGTGTGTGAGAGAGAGAGAGAGAGAGAGAGAGAGAGAGAGAGAGAGAGAGAGAGAGCGTGGGAGGGGGGGGGGGGTGACAATTAAGAAATAACATTGTTTTTATTTTTATTCTTTTGCTATTCGGACTTAAGCTAGGTCCTGTTCATCAGGACTTCTTATTTCACTTATCCCAGGCATTAATAAACATATATAAGGCAAAATAAAAGATTTCAGGTATAATTTGAGTGCCAGAAAAATGTGTTGAAACTTACAGTGCGCCTCTTTGAAGATGCTACTTTTTAGTGCCTTATATGCTTGCATTGCAAAACCAAATCCACTTTTATAGATAGTTTAGAATATGCTCTTTCTAATGACCATAGTTTCGAAGAGTTTGGAGAAAACACTTTTTTGAAAAATTTGACTAAAAATACCCATTTTTAGCACTTTTTGAAAAATTGTCAACTTTACCCTAGATTTGTGAAATAATGGAAAGCAATAGGAGAATGAAATTTTATATTCTAAGACCTTGTGTTGGTGAGTGAGTGGTAGTGTGCAAAGTTTCATGTACATCCCACAATTACTTTTGGAGATATGAAAAACTAAAGTTCGCATTTTTTTTAAAACAGCAATTCTTTCGCCCAACTTTGCCTCAAATTATCTATATGAAAATTGCTCAGAAATCCTTTACTTAATATTTTACTTTAAAGAGCTCTAAAAGTTGTATAAGATGGCCAATTTTTGTTTCTTTCATGCAAATACTTACAGAGATATCTCATCTCAAAGTTGCTGAAGATTCAAGGACGCACTATAGAAAGCTGTGCTATGGTCTTAAACAAGTGACTGTATCTCCGAAAGTATTGAATTTCTTAAACTGAAGCTTCACCAGTGTTCATTGAGAACATGTGTGAATGTTCATACAAAATTTCATCAAAATCCGTGAGGGTCATGTGGGAGCCTCTAGACCACTTGGCATGGAATGACCCAGCTTTTATGTCACCTTGTTGAACTTCAGAATCAGAGGGCATTGTCTAGCAGTACAGTTGCATGGGGTGCTAGGTTTTTGATTTCGAGTATTTTGTAACAGCTGGAACAAATCCATTAAGAAACCAGTCTTTAAACAAATTACCATTCCTCCAAGCACTTTTTATGGTGATGTATCACAATCTGCAGCCCTGTACCCAAGTGAGCCCTTGTTTATGGGTAATCAATGTAAAAGAGTTGCACAGCACATTCTAGAGCCTGATTATGATGGTTTTATTCAGAGCAACAGTGTAGTGTAGTGGTTATTTCCTTTCCTGACGGGCTGAAGATTGTGGATTTCACTCCTGACAGGTGCCTTCAAATTTTTATTTTTTAATCTTTATAGAAATGATTGTCATTCTTTTTATTCAATTGATTTGTTTCAACGTAATTTTTTTTATTTCGATTTATCTGTGTCATTTCAGTCATCATATTAACTTTTTTATGTGCTCCCATTTTAACCTCTTATCACTCAATTTTAATTTTTATATGTGTGATTTTAATTATTTTTGTGTATTAACTTTGATTTAACTTCTTCTGTTTATCATTTTATATTTTCATCTGTGTTATTGCATTCATTATTTCTATTCCTCATTTTCCGTGAATTTTAACAATATGGGAAAAGATAGATTGTTACTTACTGTAAAGACGACACATCAAGTTACAGGCAGGCAGGATTAAAAGATACTCACTTGTAGCTTTCAGCCATAGGCTTCGTCAGTAAAAACAAAAAACACACACACACACACACACACACACACACACACACACACACACACACATACACACATATACACACACTCCATCATATTGGGCTGGAATGCCACAATACATGGGATGCAAGGAAGGCGTGGGGAAGGGTAAGGAGAAGGAGAAGAAATAGTAGTGTGTGGTTGGGGAAAGAGACAAACATTATCTGGTGGAGTGTGCAGGGACTAGACTCCAACAGGTGTAGTGTCAGGTGGTTGTGTGGCAGGGAGGTGGGGAAAAATGAGAAAGGGAAAGACAGGCAGATGCATTGGTAAAGGGCTGCGAATAAACATGGTGGGAGATGAGAACGGGGAGGAGATGATAGGACGGAGATGAGAATGGGGAGGAGATGATAGGACATAAGGGGTGGAAACCATTGGGTGAAGTGTGTGGGGACAGCATGTTACTAAGATTGAGGCCATGATCATTACAGAAGTGGAAAAATGTATTGTAAGGAGGAAAGGACCCATATGGCTTGGGTAGTGTAGCAGCCATTGAAATCAATTGTGTTATGTTCAGCTGCATGTTGTGCCACAGGGTGGTCTACTTTGCTCTTGGCCACAGTTTGGTGGTGACCGTTCAACCTGATGGACAGCTGGTTGGTAGTTATACCAATATAAAACATTGTGCAGCGATTGCAGCAGAACTGGTAAATGACATGGCTGCGTTCACAGATGACATGGCCCCTGGTGGGGTAGGATACACCTGTGACAGGAACTGGAATAGGAAGTGCTGAGTGGGTGGGTTGGGCAGGTTTTGCACTTGGGCCTCCAACAGGGATATGATCCTTGTGACAAGCGATTGTGATTGGCATAGGGATGGACTAGGATGTTGTGGAGGTTGGATAAGTGACGGAACAGCGCTTTATTGGGGGGGGGGGGGGGAGTATATTAGGTAGAATTTTCCTCATTTTGGAGCATGTTGATAAGTAATCAAAGCACTGGCAAAGGATATGGTTCAGTTGTTCTAGTCTGGAGTAGTACTGGGTGATGGAAGGGACACTCCTTTGTGTGAAGGGGACTCTCCTTT
Organism: Schistocerca serialis cubense; assembly: GCF_023864345.2. NCBI lineage: Eukaryota > Metazoa > Arthropoda > Insecta > Orthoptera > Acrididae > Schistocerca > Schistocerca serialis. Next base: position 1,234,929,363 of record NC_064638.1, read on the forward strand.
GTGGCTGGTTGGTGGGAGGATTGGGCCTGTAAGGGGAAATGGCATGGGATATCTGTTTGTGAACAAGGTCTGGCAGATAATGCCTGTCTGTGAAGTCCTTGGTGAGACCCTCAGCATACTGGGCAAGTGAGTTTTTGTCACTGCAGGTACACCATCCCCAGGTAGCCAGTCTATATGATGGGAGGGATTTTTTGGAGTGAAAGGGATGACAGCTGTCAAAATGCAGGTACTGTTGGTGGTTGATGGGTTTCATGTGGATAGGGGTTTTGATGGAGCCATCAGATAGGAGGAGGTGGTCAATGTATAGGAATGTGGCACGCTGGGTTGAGGAGGACCACATGAAGCGGATGGGACAGGTGGTGAGGTTGAGAAAGAACAAAGATATGTTGTCTTGGCCATGGGTCCATATCGTGAAGATATCATCAATGAACTTGAACCACATTAGGGGTTTGGTGTTTTTGGAGGCTTGGAATGTCACCTCTAAACGGTCCATAGAAAGGTTGACGTAGGAGTGTTCCATGTTGATGCACATGGCTGTGCTGCAGGTTTGTATATATACCTTCCCTTCAAATTAGAACTAGGTGTGGGTTAGGATGAAATTAGTAAGGTGTATGAGGAATGAGGTAGTGTGTTTGGTGTCTGAAGGACATTGATAAAGGTAGTGTTCAACAGCAGTAAGACCATGTACCTCAGAGATGTTGGTGTATACAGAGGTGGCATCAACAGTGACAAGTAGAGATCCAGGAGGCAAAGGGATGGTGGAGAGTTAGTGAAGGAAGTAGTTGGTGTCTTTGACATGGGAGGTCAGATTACAGGCAGTTGGGTGAAGGTTTGGTCAACGAGTGCCGAAATTCTCTCATTGGGGTCACAATAACCAGCCACAATGTGGCGTTCAGGATTGTTGGGTTTGTGGATTTTGGGGAGCATGTAGAAGGTGGATGGCTGGTTATTGTGCCCCACTAAAAGAATTTTGGTGCTCATTGACCAATGCCTCCAACCAGTTGCCTGTAGTCTAGCCTCCCAAGTCACAGACGCCAATCACTTCCTTCATCGACTCACCACCATCCCCACCCCTTTACCTCCTGGATCCCTACTCATCACTGTTGACGCCACCTCCCTACACACCCCCATGGTCTTACCATTATTGAACACTACCTTTCCCAACATCCTTCAGACTCATTGGAAGGGAAAGTATATAAACAAATCTGTGGAACAGCCGTAGGCACTCACTTGGCACTCTCCTATGCCATCCTTTTTACTGGCCGCGTAGAGGAGACCTTCCTAGCCTCCCAAAACACCAAACCCTAGTCTGGTGCAGGTTCATTGATGATGTCTTTATGATCCCAACCTGAAAACCTTCTCTCCCATCTGTTTCACATGGTCCTCCTCAACCTAGCAATCCAACTTCCTAGATGTTGACCCCCTCCTCTCTGATGGCTCCATCTGCACCTTTGTCCACATTGAACCCACCAACCACTGACAGTACGTGCATTGTGACAGCTGTCATCCCTTTCACACCAAAATATCCTGGCTACCTAGGAATGGCATACCTGCAGTGACAAAAACTCACTTGCTCAATATGCAAAGGGTTTCACCAAGGACTTCACATACAGGCAGTAACCACCAGACCTAGTCCGCAAACAGAAATTCAGTGCCCTTTCCCCTCACAACCCAGTCCTCCCACCAGCCACAAAGGAGTGTCCCCTTCGTCAGCCATTACGACTGCGGATGGGAACAAGCAAACCACATCAGTCACTAGCACTTTGATTACCTGTCATCGTGCCCTAAAATGAGGGACATCCTACCCGAGATTCTTCCCACCCCTACTAAAGTACAGTTCCGTTGCCCACCCAACCTCCACAACATCATAGTCCATCCCCATGCCACTTCCAGTTCCAATCCCATGCTGCAAGGATCATACCCAGATGCAAAACCTTCCTAATCCACCCACACAGCTCTTTCTATTCTAATCCTGTCACAGGTTTATCTTACCCCATCAGGAGCCAGACCACCTGTGGAAACAGCCATGTCATTTGCCAACTCTGCTGCAATCATTGCGCAGCTTTTTATATTGGTATGACTACCAACCAGCTGTCCACCAGAATGAACAGTCACCGCCAAACTGTGGCCAAGAGGATAGTAGACCACCGTGTGGCACAACATGCAGCTGAACATAACAACGTTGATTTCAATGACTGCTTCACTACCCAAGCCATCTTGATCCTTCCCTCCACCATCAGCTTTTCTGAAGTGTGCAGATGGGAATTATCCTTAAAATACATTTTCTGCTTCCATAATTATCCTGGCCTCAACCTTAGTAACATGCTGTCCCCACACACTCCATCCAACAGTTTCCACCCCCTATGTCCTGTCATCTCCTCCCCATTCTCATCACCCACCCTATTTATTTGCAGCCCTCTGCCAGTGCATCCAACCGTCTTTTCCTGCTCCTCTCATTTTTTGTTGCTTTTTCCCCACTTCCCTGCCCTGCAGTCTCCTGACGCTGCACCTGTTGGAGTCCCTGCATACTCTACCAGACAGCGTTCGTCTCTCTCACCAGCCCTACACTCCTATCCTTTCACCTTCCCCTTCCTCTTCTGCATCCCCTCTAGATTGCTGCTTGCATCCCACATGATGTTGCACTCCAGCCCGAGATGCTGGAGAGAGAGAGAGAGAGAGAGAGAGAGAGAGAGAGAGAGAGGGGAGGGAGGGAGGGAGGGAGGGGGAGGGGGGAGAGAGTGTGTGTGTGTGTGTGTGTGTGTGTGTGTGTGTGTGTGTGTGTGTGTGTGTGTTTTTATTGATGAAAGCTGGACCCGAAAGCTATATGTGAGTGTCTTTTAAGAATGCCTGTCTGAAACTTGACATGAATTCTCCACAGTAACTAAAAAACAATCTATCTTTTCCTACATTGTTGATATTCCCACCTGGAGTTTTCATTGTTTAATTTTCGCTTGAATTTTGTTTTGTTTACAGTCCCTTCTTTCATATAAATCTGCATGTAGTTGTTTTGTCTGTAATACAACAAGAATTAGTTTCAAATGTTTGACGATTATCATCCAAAAAGTGTATATCTTATAATGGCACCACTGCACAGCAGATATAAATAGTTTGTTTTGTTTTCTGTTTTTTATTAACTGATTGATTGGCACTTTAAAATGTTTAAATGTTTTGATTGTTAAATAAAAATGATTAAAATCACATGCACAATGGTTCCAAATGAAAAGAGAATGGTAGGGGGGAAAAATGAGAGCAAGTAAAAAGAGTAATAATGTGATTAAAATGATCTGGCAAAGAATTAGAAGTAAAAACCCTTATATTTAAACAAATTAATTGAATAAAAACAAAGATCAAAGGCATTTCAGTGTAGATTTAAGAATAAAAATTTAAAAGCACTTCAGTGTTCGAACACACATCCTTCAGTGTATCAGGAAAAGAACATAACGGGTACACTGCTCTGCCACAGCAGCTGTTCTCAGAATTGATGGCTCTCAATGAAAAATTTATATTTCAAACAATGGAAAATTCAGGAAAGAATGTAAGAATATAATGCGAAGTATAGTAGTTACTCACCGTAAAGTGGAGATGCTGAGTCGCAGAAAGGCACAACAAAGAGACTGTTGTAAAATCAGCTTTCGGCCAACAAGACCTTTGTCACACACACACACACACACACACACACACACACACACACACACACACACACACAGAGAGACACAAATGCAACTCACACATGCATGACCACAGTCTCTGGCAGCTGGAGCCAGACTGTGGGTAGCAGGGCATTATGGGAGACACAACTGTGTGGGTGTGAGGAGGAGGCTGGTGCAGCGAGGGGTAGGGATAGCAGGATAGGGATGGGAGGGACAGTAAAGTGCTGCTGGGAGCAAGCAGGGCGAGGTGGAGAGCAGGGCAGCTAGATGCAGTCAAGAAGTTAGACAGGGGGGGGGGGGGGGGTGTCCCAGTCTTGCTCCAGCTGCCAGAGACTGTGGTCACGCGTGTGTGTGTGTGGGGGGGGGGGGTCTATTTTTGACAAACGCCATGTTGGCTGAAAGCTAACTTTTCAACAGTCTCTTTCTGTGACTATGTATTTATATTTCATATTATGTAAGAATAAGACTGCCAGTGAACAAATATTGCTAGTGTCAGATTCTCATTTTCATGAGCCAATTTAGGAAACTTGTTAATTTGCTGTCTTATTTCACAAGAACTGTTTAGTATACGCTGTCAGCAGGAATGCTGAGACAAATCACTAGCAAATTTTCACCTTACAGCCCATCATTGATCACATGCAGGGTTAGCTGCTTACTAAACTTTTAATAACCACTAGTAGCAATAAGCTGCTTCACGATCTGACTGCCATTTCATTGCAACACTGATTACAAGAATAGGTTGTTAACCAGAGCCGTTATAACTGTCCACTAGATTTCACACAGGCTTCTGGAGCTAGAAGTTGAATTCAGAACATGTTCAGTGGAAGTAGTAAACAAGATTTACAATAAAGTGGTAAAAGTTCTGTCATTCCCATATAGAAGTGACTGATTTGCAGTGGTAACAAGAGAATCCCATTGAAGTGATTCACTGAGTCTCTCTTCTCTTTGGAAAGTATGCAGCTCTAATAAAGAAAAAGATTCAAATGTAATGAAAGTGCATTCTTCTTATGCCTCTTTTTCTGTTCCTATCAGCAACGTTAGTTCTAAATGCAAAACCAAATTACAAGTTGATTATGTGATGACCACAGTGTTCTCTTTGTTTGGAGATTTTAGCCAATGATAGGTTGAAGCTTATAAATTAAAAGATACACTTGCAGACAAAACATTTAGTCCATATAAGTAAACCCTTCGAATTTTTTGAGCGTCACGAGCAACAACTGAAAGGAAATGCCAGGTTTCTCAAAATAATAATAATAATAATAATAATAATAATAATAATAATAATAATAATGTCTGAGAAAGGAAAGAAATAATAAAAATAATGCCAGTTGTAAAGAAAGCCCTCAGAGCATCCTAAAGGTATCCTGCTTAGTTGAAAAATCCAAATCACCACACTTCAGCAGTGAGAAATTACATCTTCCCACAGCTGTCAAAATGTGCGAAATCGTGTGTGTAGAAAGTTTGGCGAGAGTCTGAAGTTGACCACTCTCAGATGATACTGTGGCTCATCGTATTGATGCAGTAGTCACTGACATGAAAAACCAATTGCTACTACATCTTCACGATAGCCCAAAATTCGCCCTGCAACTTTGTGATTGTACTGCTACCTGAAATATTTCCCAACTTCTTGTTCTAGTGTGCTACTGTTATGAAAATGAAATGTATGAGGACTTCGTTCTGTAAAGCTCTGTATGGGAGGACTACAAGTGAAGAGATTTCATTTGCTTTGAATTTCTTTTTGTTGACGAAAGTGTGTCATGGACGAATTATGTTCGTGTATGTACCAGTGGCGTAGCAGCATTTACTGGAACTAAAAAGGGGTTCACAACAAGACTGTGTGCTATTTCTCCTTCTGTAAAATTTACACATTGCGTGATATAGGGGGAGGCACTATTTTCTAACATAGTACAGCTGGAAATCAATAAAGTACTGAATGACGAATGCTGTTTAACATATCACTTCAATGCTGAAATGGTAATTCATCTTTCTATCCAGCCAAGCAAATGTTTGCATTTAAGAGAAACCTTGGACTTCGGAAAATCCAGATGGAAATGGGTAACTAAGTGACGTTTTCTTGTCTGAATGAATTTGTGAAGGGAAATGGGTTGGATGTATGAGGTGTGACAATAACGTAATGAGACTGATGTGAAAAAAAATGTTGCTTACAGTTTTTGTCAATAGTATGACAATAGTTTACCAGAAGTTTTTGTCAAGTTTAATGTTGTCTCCTTCAAAGTAGTTCCCTTCTGATTGCACACACTTTTCCAGCACTTCTGCCATTGACGGTAATATTTCTGGAACTTATCTTCCGTAAATTCACAGCTTTCTGAACATCTTGTGTTGTTTGAAAATGGTGTCCCTTGACCGCCATTTTGACTCTTGGAAATAGAAAAAAGTCGCACGGATCGATATCTGGCGGATAAGGTGGCTGTGGTAGTACTGAAATTTGTTTTGAGGTTAAAAATTGCTGTACTGACAGAGCAGTATTGATGCAGAATCCAACTATCAGCAATGTCGGCACGGACACGAAGAACTCTTTTTCGAAGTCTTTCTAAACTTTCTTTGTAGTAACATTGGTTAAGTGTTTGTCCAGGAGGCACTCACTCTTTATGAACAATTCCCTTGGAATCAAAGAAGCACACAAGCTTGCATTTCACTTTTGTCTTTGACATGTGAACTTTTCTTGGTCTGGGTGATCCCTTTGAGCACCATTGCGAACTTTGGCGTTTTGTCTCTGGATTGTACTGAAAAAACCAACTTTCATCACCAGTGATAACATGGCTCAACAATTCTGGATTGATTTCCGTTTGCTCTAACAGATTGGCTGCCACATTTTTCCGTGTTTGTCACTGGTGTGGTGTGAAATTTTTGGGGACCGTTTTTGCACAAATCTTTCTCATACCAAGATCTTCAGTTATTATTAGACGAACCGTTTCTCAGTTGATGTTCAGTTCTACTGCAATTATTTTCATGGATAATCTTCGATCAGTTCACGTACCCTGGCCAAGTTGACATCCGTCCGTGAGGTTGATGGTCGTCCACTGGGGTCTTAATCTTCAATATTCGTTCTGCCTTCACTAAACATTTTATGTCAATGAAAAACTTGAGCCCTTGACATAACCTTCTCTCCAAAAGCCTTCCGAAGTGTACCGTAAGTTGTCATGATGTTTTCACCCAATTTAACGCAAAATGAAATGGCATACCATTGCGCAATATTGTGCGGTTCCATTTCCGTGATGAGACACACAAACACATGTTAACTTATTACAGCACAAGTAACAACTGAGTAGTTGCATCGATGTGCCGCCTGGACTAGAAGCAGCTTATAGACCAAGGTGAAAGATATTGTACCTACACAAGCTTGCAGGGTTGCCACATCTTGCAAAGAAAATCAGTCTCATTACTTTGTTACCGCACCTCGTAAGTAAAACTAGTAGAATTGGTATAATATGTCTTGAAAACCTTAATCAGCAATTACAGGATAAATTTCCAGGATCTTCATCTGAGTGTTAATGGATCAACAATCCATTTGATATGCTGTTAACAATAGAACTTCGCATCAACTAACTTATGTGAGTCAACACTTTCCACAATAACATTACCAAAGATGAAACATTGTTCTCGACTGCATCTGCAAGGGGACTTGCAAGTTGCTGTTTCAAAGATCCAATGAAAACTGGATCTGCTTTCTTCACAAATTCAGGCATACACATCATTCTAGATGTACATATGTCAGAAAATTCCAGACTTTTGAACCTTGTGCCTTTTTACTCCTGTGTATTTCATTGTTGGATGATCGGTTTGAATATAACATTCTTTTTTCTTTTTTTTTTTATTGGCATTTAAAAGTTGACTATCATTTTATCATCATTTGTATCTCGTGAACTTTCAGATATTATAACAACATTCTAAATGTGTTAAAAGCAATATAGATGCAAACAATTAAACTTTACCTAACTTAAAAAAAAGTAAAGTAGATTTCAGTTCCAATAACTGCGCACGCACATGTTGTTGTTTATGAATTAGTTGCAATTGTTAACTTGCACCACCTTTGAATGATACAAATGTACATAATTCTTTAAAACAATTTAACTCTGGTGTGCTTGAAAGACACTCTTTAATTCTTCTTCTTCATATTCTTCTTCCTTCTTCTTGTGCCTCTGTTCCGCAGCAGTGACGGGTCACTATAGTTATTAAAAGGGTTGACTGTATGCCCATGCTGTCGCCAACCTATTACCCCCACCCCTCCTTCCGGTCGAAATGTGTGTATCCTCAACTGTCTGTATGTTGTGTTATTCATGTGAAAGTGAGCAAAAGTTTTCTAAATGTTTGCAAATCATGTAACAGAGGCAGGGCTTGAGTACCAGCCCAGTATTCACTTAGTGAGGGTGTGGAAAATTGCCTAAAACCCACATCCAGGCTGGCCGGCACGCTGATCCTTATTGTTAATCTGCTAGGGGATTCAGTCCAGGGCCAGCACACCTCCCTGCATGGCAGTCTGAACGAGTGAAGGACACATTCTTAATTATTATTGTTGTTGTTGTTACAGTAATTAGACAGATTGTGCCAAGTATGAGATGACCTGAGAAAGGGAAGAAAAATGGGGGTGGGAGGGGGGTTTCAGAAGGGGGCATGGTGGAGAAAGTTTGGGAACCCCTGCTCTAGAGCTTCCATGTGGAATTAATTTCATTGATTACTCACAAATGAGGGTTTACTTTGGTGAAAGACTGCAAGGTGTGATGATCAGTATCCTAACCTACACCTCCAGATAGACAATTTCAAAAAGTTGATCGCACTCTTGAAGACCTCACTTTGTTAGCATTTAATCCATCTGCCGATGTACATATTTAAAAACTGTTCAATATTTTGTGAAAAGTTTCATTGAATTGTTGTTCGTGGGTGATTTGTGTGAAATGGTTTTACTTGCAATTGTATTTTTACAATTTGTTAGTTTATTTGGCAGTACAACTTTTGAGATCAGATTAACATTTACGATATTCTAAGACTGGTGATGGATTAAGAGTTTAGTGTAGCCTGCCACAAACATGTTTGGCCTCTCTTTGTTGACAGAAATATAGAATCTGTTAATTCCTTTCAACAATTCTACTGAATGAGAGTAAACTGTGAATCAACGCATTAAAAAAATAAAGGTCAGTCTGCGATAGGAACATGACAGTAATATTTAGGAGCAGCATATTGTGTTCAGGTAGAAAACTGTATCTCTAGGTCTGGAGTCAGTGCATGTTGGCCAACTCCACAGCGGTATCACCCGTGTGCTACATTTGTATCGAAATGTGCAGGTAAACGCAATTTTTGTAAAAGAAGAGTAATTAAAAGCAGTTTGACATGTGTGACAGTTTAGGATTACAATGAAAATTATTGCATTTACAATTTTCTGCGTGCAGAAGAATTACAATGGGAATGTCTGTTTTGAGTTAATCTAGCTTTCATTTATTGTAGGTGTTACCAAGTTTTTAGATAGTAATATTTAACAAATTTTTTCCTTTTACTTTTATCAAAAGTGCATGGACTTCATTTAATACACTAAAGGGTTTATTTGTTGAAGGTGTTTCCAAACATTTACCTTATTCTTGTGCATGTGACAAAGGGATGTTGCTCCTGTATTTGCAATTCTGTCTTGTGATTCATGAAAACATACTAGCTCTTACTACACAAAACTTATGTTAAGTGAATCTCTTTCCAGTAAAATTTTCTCAGTTCTCCACAATCCTGTGTCACAAGAAAAGGAATAATGTTCTTGTTACTGTATTAAAAACCTAAAATGACAACACTATAATCTTGTGCTTGTTTGTTTTTTAGCTGTAGAATTATGTTTGCTTTTAACATATTTACATTATATTGTGGTTTTATTAAGTTAGTAGTTGAGTGTATTGTCCTGAGACAAGCTAAATGGGTCAGGGAAACATTCCACGTGGGAAAAATGTATATAAAAAACAAAGATGCTTTAACTTACCAAACTATAAAGCTCTGGTATGTTGATAGACACAATAAAATAAAAAAAACACACACACACAAATATTCAAGCTTTCGCAACCCATAGTTACTTCATCAGGAAACAGGGAGGGAGAGGGAAAGACGAAAGGATGTGGGTTTTAAGGGAGAGGATAAGGAGTCATTCCAATCCTGGGAGCGGAAAGACTTACCTTAGGGGGAAAAAGGACAGGTATACACTCGCATGCACACACATCCATCCGCACATATACAGACACAGGCAGACATGTGTAAATGCAAAGAAGTTGGGCAGAGATGTCAGTCGAGGCAGAAGTACAGAGGCAAAGATGTTGTCGAATGACAGGTGAGGTACGAGGGGCGGAAACTTGAAATTAGCGGAGGTTGAGGCCTGGTGGGTAACGGGAAGAGAGAATATATTGAAGGGCAAGTTCCCATTTCCAGAGTTCTGATAGGTTGGTGTCAGTGGGAAGTATCCAGATAACCTGGACGGTGTAATACTGTGCCAAGATGTGCTGGCCGTGCTCCAAGGCATGTTTAGCCACAGGGTGATCCTCATTACCAACAAACACTGTCTGCCTGTGTGCGAAAGCTTGAATATTTGTGTTTTTTATTTTATTGTGTCTATCAACATACCAGCACTTTCCAAAGTGTCTTTAGACGCATTTTCTCTTGAGTTTAAGCAGATATTTGCAATTTCGTTTTTCCAGTATGTAACTGGAGCTTTTCATGCAGTGTTCACTGTTGACAGAAAGCGTCATTTTGTTTTCCGTTATAAACAAAATTATTTTTAAAGTGGAATTTTGTGCCCAATCAATGAAGCTATCCGAAATTAGCCTAGTGCGATATTTGTTTTATCTTTATGTAGTAACAGAGACATGAAAGCATGAAGAGTAACCAGTACTCCAGCAACAACAGCACGAGCCATGCCTGTACTGACTGCCACCACCATGCACCACGCGAAAGCTGGGGTATTCCTCATGTTTTACAGTCCCCATTAATGCATATTGATGAAATGGATATCACACTAAGCTAATTTGGAGCCACTCTATGGATTGGGCAAATAAAATTATGCTTTAAAAATCATTTTGTCCATAACAAGGAAACAAACAAACACTTTCCGTTGACACTGAGTGTCGCATGAAAGACTTCAGTAGCAGTGTTTCTTTGGGCTGACTCTAGTCACACGTTGCAAAAGCTAAATTGAAACTCTCTGCCAAACACGAGAGACAATATGACCGGCATTTCACAGTTTGTTACTATACTGTTAGCAAAGAAAAATGTTCTCACCCAAGCTTGTTTTAGGAAAGTTTTGTTTCTCTCCTTAAAACCAACCTATTTAACCTACCTTCCCTTGCATACATGTGTGGTGTGCCACTAACCTCTAACCAACCATCGTCCGTCCCGGACCATCCCAACTCTCGGCCGTTTCTTCTCTTTTTTTCCAGAGAGGTCTTTGCTGTTTTCCAGGATTCTCTAATACAGGCACTACGCCGCGAAAAGGAAAATTACCCAAGCCATTATTGGCGGGTGTAGGGCGAACAGGTTCACCCCACCATTTGTTTGAGCCATCAGGGTTCCTGCAGGGCTTGGTGCCCACACGCTACGAGCAGGGTCGTCCTGAAGAGATCCTTCTGTTAGAGAAGCAAGGACGCAGCTCACAGCAGCAGCGTGCAGCCAGCCTTCCTCCAACATCTCTGCCACGACCACCTCGCAGGCCACCAGCTGGCAGTGGTGCGGGGTATGGTCGCCTCGGAGATGGAAGTGCTAGTGGCAGTGAGAGCCATGGACCTGTCCCACCATCACCACCTCCGGCTCCAGCTGCTACGCCACCACCATCAGCATCACACCGCTCTGGCATCCCGCGCAAACTCGGTGGATATGGGCGTCTCGCTGAAGGATCTGTAGAAACACCTTCTCGCCAGAGGAAATCGTCAATTCCCTGTTCAGTGTCGGGAACTGTAAGCCGTTCAGTTCATTCTAATGGCCAACCAAGTAGTTCAGGTGTACCTGGAGCAGAAGGTGCCAAGCTGCGACTCTTTACAGGACCTCGATCACGTCGTAGTTCATCTGTAGCGAAGCCTGCTTCTACAGATAGCAGCAATGCTAGCAGTAAGTCGGTTGCTAGTACTGGTAAGTACAGAATTCAGTTCTAACAAATGTCTTCCATTTGCCGGTGATTGCTCCATACTGATTTAAAACTAAGATAGACGTGTTTAATGATTTCAATGTTTCTTCAGTGAGACTTGTTAGTGTTCTTCCTCAATCACTGAGCAGAGCTGTGTTTCAGTTATCTCTGTGGTTTGTAATCCATGGAAGAATGAGCTTTATAAAACATCACATACAGATTCCTGTTATAGTGCCTTTTAACTGTTTGTAATGAGTAATGTTAACTACTGTTTTAATATGTGAAGAAAGTTAATGACATAAAAATGAACCCAAAAGCAGTATGGTCAGAATGCAATAGGAGTCACACTCTGTTTACTTCTCCCATTTTTTTTATCCCCCCCCCCCCCCCCCCCCCTCCATGAAAGTGTGTTCGCAGAATAAAGTTAGTTTTATGTAGCAGACCCTACCTCAAAGTTTTCTGCTTTTAGCAATTTAATTTGTGTATTCAAGTAACTTGCTAGTACCACAATTCTAGTCTCATTATTTAGTCTGATGTATCATAGCTTTTGACACACTTGTAAGGTGCTCTTTGCCATGAATTAATGTTTTATGTGCCTTGTGTATATAAGTATTCATATAGTGAAGACAGATTTTCTTTTTTTTTTTCTTCTTGTCAAGTATGTTTAAAAATGTGATAGAATTCTAGGAAATTGCCGTATCTTAATAGTATTTACTGTGCCTTCAAATAATAGTCTTCCTTATAACATCAGAATCAACAGTGCGCTTTAAAATACCACAGACGGAATAACATTTTAGTACTCTGTAGTGCAAGGAAACAAATTTTGACTCAAATTTTATGCATATTGATTGTGGTTTCTCTGTCACAGTTTCTCACAAAAATTCAGATAGTTGTAAATAAATTTAGCTACCATTTGTCATATAGTAATCAGTGGTGGCCATTGCTGTTGCTTCAGATATAGTCTACAAAGTGCTCGTGTATGTTTCCTCTCAGAAATATACAGAGAAGAATGGGAAACTGTACCATTTCACTAGCTGTCTTGCTATTTGCACTATTTTTGTGACGCTGCCATTTTTCTAAGTACGTGAAAATGGTTTTGATATGTTAAACATACACAATTTTTAAGATTATATTATTTTCTCTGTGAAGTTGTCAGCAATCAGAAATTTATTATCTTATTTTATCTATTCTTTTATTGACTGTACTATGCATTTCATAGGAATGTCTTGCTGTGGCTGGGAAAAAAATGCAGGTTTCATTCTGTAAGCAGGATGACATTAGACACCAAATCAGTAATTACTATTCTGCAAGTAGAGGGAACATAGCATTCACCAAAAAAGAGCTTGATGAGCTGCAAGAAATGCTTGTAATGTGGCATTGTTAGAATCAGTGTTACTCAGTTAGTCAATGATATCCTTGTGTAATAACAACAGTAAGTGAAAAATAACACAACAATGGGAAAGTGAATTGAATTTGGCTTTTAGAGGACAATATAGTTTGGCAGCTACAGTAAATCACATTATTTCTTCACAGTCAAGATACATAGATCAGACACTCATTTTTCACCCACATCCAAACACCAGTATTGGTTGCCTGTTTTTGCCATGTTGTTTGGTCAAAAATATCATGTTCCCAGGCAGTTATGGTTGTTACTTCTAGTTTCACCAGCACTAGGCAAGACATCCCTTCTAGTTTTAAGTGCCTGTTAGTAATGTGTTCCTGTTAGTATCCTGAAGAACATGAGGCTCATATACAAATGTAAATTGTTGAAATTTTTTAGATACTGAAATATTTTTGTAATTCTCTTAAGTGTCTATAACGAGCAGCAGGGAAAATCATTTTCCTGTTTCAGAAATAATTTACTTTTGTGGGAAAACTTGTTACATGTGTATGTTTGTATTGACGGCTTTTTGCAATATATACACTGTTTATTATTTACAAATATTGTGATAAACTCTGCAGTACTGAAAAAGATATTAATTTTGTAATAAAGAAATGGCAATTACATCACAATTTAAAATCTTGTCTTTCATTTTCAAGTAGTCAGCATTTTCTAAATAGATCCTGCTTACTTTACAATTGGCTTGAACAATTAATGACAGTATAGTAAAGCCATTGCTGTTTTCATGGGAGTTGCCTAATGAACAGCACACAGTTTTGTCCTTTCTACATCTGCCCCCCCCCCCCCCTTCCTATTCTGAGAGATAAGTACTGTTTGGTCTTTACCTTTCTTTTTCTCTCCCTCCTCCCCTTCCTGCAGCTTCCATTTTTCTGACAAGGGAACCACCCCATCGCACCCCCCTCAGATTTAGTTATAAGTTGGCACAGTGGATAGGCCTTGAAAAACTGAACACAGATCAATCGAGAAAACAGGAAGAAGTTGTATGGAACTATGAAAAAAAAATGCAAAATATACAAACTGAGTAGTCCGTGCGTAGGATAGGCAGCATCAAGGGATATGTGGGGTCAGGAGCGCCGTGGTCCCGTGGTTAGCGTGAGCACATGCGGACCGAGAGGTCCTTGGTTCAAGTCTACCATGGAGCGAAAAGTTTAATTTTTTGTTTTCAGACAATTATCAAAGTTCAGGCACTCACACATAATCAACGTTGCTCTCCAAAGTTCCAGGACATGTTCAGATTTGCTTGGACATATGCAGGATCTGACGGTCTACACACGGAAAAATTTGAAAACGTTAAAAAAATATGTTTTGACAGAGCACAGGGAAAACTGTGCGACTGTGAAACTGTTGCATTCATTTGTTGCAGTTTATGTGACAAACTCTTATGTTTCATCACTTTTTTGAGAGTGATTATCACATCCACAAGAAAACCTAAATCGGGAAAGGTAGAAGAATCTTTTTACCCATTCGCCAAGTGTACAAGTTAGGTGGGTCGACAACATATTCCTGTCATGTGGAGCACATGCCGTCACCAGTGTCGTATAGAATATATCAGACGTGTTTTCCTGTGGAGGAATCGGTTGACCTATGACCTTGGGATCAAATGTTTTCGGTTCCCATTGGAGAGGCACGTCCTTTCGTCTACTAATCGCACGGTTTTGCGGTGCGGTCGCAAAACACAGACACTAAACTTATTACAGTGAACAGAGACGTCAATGAATGAACGGACAGATCATAACTTTGCAAAAATAAAGAAATTAAAATTTCCACTTGAGGGAAGACTTGAACCCAGGACCTCTCGTTCCGTAGGTGCTCACGCTAACCACGGGACCACGGCGCTCCTGACCTCACATATTCCTTGATGTTGCCTATCCTAAGCAAGGACTACTCAGTTTGTATATTTTGCTTTTTTTTTCATAGTTCCACACAACTTCTTCCTGTTTTCTCGATTGATCTGTATTCAGTTTTTCAAGGCCTATCCACTGTGCCAACTTATAACTAAATCTGAGGGGGGTGCGATGGGGAGGTTCCCTTGTGAGAGGAAGATCAGCCTCAGAATCCTTTGTCACTCATCATTAATTTCACCTTTGGCAATATTTGGCATGTGTGTAAAATGTCACAGATCATATAATGATCTGGCTTTTAAGTGAAACTTTTATGTCCTCACTCATCCGTAAGTGGCCGTGGAAACCAATTAACAGGGCATAGGAAGGCAAGAACAAATAGTTCCATTAAAAAATAATCACAACACATGTTAAGAAATTTATCCCATTGTGAGACAAAATGCTCATTTCTTGTTTCATAGAACACGAAGGTCAGCTGCACCCACTCTTGCACTTCCTCATCTGACAGAAAGCAACGCCCATGCATGTCTTTCTTCAGGTTCCCAAATACGTGAAAATCACACAGTGAAATATTCGGGCTGTATGGGATATGTGTTTCCCAACCAAATCGCTGAATTGTAGCCTTCATCCGAGGGGCAGTGTAGGGGCAGGCATTATCAACCAATAGGACGATTCCAGTCAACAGCCCGAAGTCAAATGGCAAGCCCAACAGCAGAAACATGTCACATCTTCCTTTATGCAAGTTCCAGGAAGGTTGTGATGACCACCTCCTTCAACTGCAGAGGCCCTCTGCTCCTCGTCGACTTCCTCAAGCATGAAACCAAAATCAGTTCACAGCGCTTTGCAGAAAATGGAGTGTGCCGTAAAGTCAAAACATCCCAGAATCCTTTTGGACTGAAGCAGCCTGTTGTATGATGAATCTGCCTCCACACCACCAATCGGATGAAGGCTATGCTTCAGTGATTTGTCTGGGAAACTCTGAATTATCCTCTGTACAGCCCAGATCTTTCAACATGTGATTTTCGCATCTTTGGCAACCTGAAGAAACTGGACAGCGGTTTCAGTCAGATGAGGAATGGCAAGAGTCAGTGCTGTTGTGGATCCATTAACGGCTGAGTTGATCTTCTCATCTCCCAGTGGGATAGTTGTCTTGATGTTTGTGGTGATTGCTTTTGAGGAAAGATTCCATGGTTGTGCCCCCCCCCCCCCCCCCCCCCCCCCCGCATAAGGATAAATAGGATAAAGGAGACTGACAATACTACTTGTCTCAAAAAGTAAAGGATGAACCTTTATTGTGCAACATGAGTAGCAACAGATAATTTTGTAAGTGCTGTTTATGTGACTGTAGGTAGGCTCATAACAACAGATGTACAAAAATGCCATGCATAAAATGAGATATGAAATACGGTGTAGTAACAGAAGTCCACTTATCTGTTTATTGCCACTCAATAATGCATACCACATCTAAAACACTGATGCCTGCTGCAATTAAAGTCCAATCATCATTTACTTCATTATCCTTATCTTGCTTCCCACCCCCCCCCCACCCCCACCCCCCAGGAAATTATAACAGTGCCTCCAGAACTTGTCTTTCCTACATACCCTTTCCTTGACATTCCCAATGATGCCCTATGTCATAATTACAAAAACGGTGCTGGAAGTCTTTTATCTTCTAAAATTATTTGATGCACTTGGTTTCTGTGCTGCTCAAAACGCTTCAGCAAATTTCATCATCATCTTAATGAAAGCATAGCCTCATTTCATAACATCATGCTGTTGCATCAGCCCCTTCTTACCAAAATGTACGTATAAGCTCATAGCTTTCTTTGTTACGGAATCATGAGAGTTTTCACAGAATTTTCGCATCTGGTAAGTACTCCCAGAGAGCATTTATGTTATCGGTAGTTTACCTGTTGATTTTTGAAGCTGATGGCTGATATGCGTTTAGTGCCAGAAAACAAAAAATTTGCATTTCATGCAAAATTCCAGCGAATTTTCCAAAATATCATCTGTTGTTCTGCTGATCACCGTAAACTGTACATAATATGTCATCAGTGATAAAGATGATTCGAGCACTCTAAGAGAAAACTACATAACACTTTGTATTTTTAAATAAAAAGTGTTCTAATAAATTTAGTGTACCGAAAGAAATTAACATATCTGCAGTACATTCAGATCTTTTACACATGCTTATCTAACACATTGGACTTTGAAAAAATATAGATTATTGATACCGCTCAACTAGGTTCAGTGACTCTTGCAATATCTATGCCAAGTTGGTTCAGGACAGAACTAATGAAGCCTCGGACAAGTGCTGTCATGGTCGGGGACGACGCTTGAACCCTATGCCCGCCCACAATGGTAAAGACACTGCTAGCCACACGGAAAATTATTTAAATCCAAATAGAGATGTTTTGCAGGATATGCTTCCTGCAACCACTGTAGAAGGAAAACAAAGACAGAGGATGAGATGGTCAGATGAAGTTAACCGACACCTCATGTCCTGTTATTACCAAGCAACAAACTTAGGAACCAACACGACTGGATACAGATGACAAGTATCCACAACATTTATTACCAAATACCCAGAATTAAAATTTTTAACAGAACAACGACTAGCTGAGCAGATCCGCATAATAATAAAAAATAACAGGATACCCCAGTCAGAATTAGAAAACATCAAACAACAAGTACAACAAATACTGGAACAAAATAATATGCAATTAGAAGAAGAAGAAAATACAGTAATGGACTCAAACATCCCAGAGCAAACAAACAAAGAACAACACGCATCAATTAAACAAACAGAGGAAAACGAAATCTTCAGACAGCCACCAGAACAAGCACAAATAGAACACGAAGTGACACACATGTTAGATATAGAAGAAAAATTTCAGCTGACATATATAGAATACAAAGACACAAATACAGACATTAGACCATTCTTGCATAGACCGCCAAATAACCCACAAGTCGAAACAACAACTACTACTACTACTATCAACACAATCATATACAACAAAATAGATGAAAATACAACTATGGAAGAGTTACAACTAATGGTTTATATAGGAGCACTCACTACACTAAATATACACACTAGGCAGAGATCAGAACCAACCAACACACAGAAGAAACCCACAAAACCAGCATGGCAACACAGGCTACAGATCAGAATAGAAAAACTGAGGAAAGACATCGGACAGCTAACACAATTCATAAGAAATGAAATATCAGACAAAAAATGAAAAAGGTTAGGTAAAATCTCACAACAAGAAGCGATGGAGCAATTAAATGAAAAGAAGCAGAAATTACAAGCATTGGCCAAACGACTTAGAAGATACAAAAAAAGTGAAAATAGAAGGAAACAAAACCAAACATTCAACACAAACCAAAAGAAATTTTACCAGACAATAGATAACACACACATTAAAATAGACAATCCACCAAACATAACAGACATGGAACACTTCTGGAGCAACATATGGTCAAACCTGGTACAACATAACAGGCATGCACGGTGGATACAAGCAGAAACAGACACGTACAAGATGATACCACAAATGCCTGAAGTGATAATTTTGCAACATGAAGTCACCCAAGCAATTAATTCTACTCACAATTGGAAAGCCCCTGGAAAAGATAAAATAGCAAATTTCTGGCTAAGGAAGTTCACCTCAACACATTCACATCTAACTAAATTATTTAACAGGTACACTGCAGATCCATACACAGTACCTGATACACTTACACACGGAATAACATATCTGAAACCTAAAGATCAAGCAGACACAGCAAACCCAGCAAAATATCGCCCCATAACATGCCTACCAACAATATACAAAATATTAACTTCAGTCATTACACAGAAATTAATGACACATACAACACAGAACGAAATTATAAATGAAGAACAAAAGGGTGCTGCAAAGGAGCACGAGGATGTAAAGAGCAACTGATAATAGATGCAGAGGTGACATATCAAGCTAAAACTAAACAAAGGTCACTACACTACGCACACATTGATTACCAAAAAGCTTTTGATAGTGTACCCCACTCATGGTTACTACAAATGTTGGAAATATACAAAGTAGAACCTAAATTGATACAGTTCCTAAACATAGTAATGAAAAATTGGAAAACCATACTTAATATCCAAACAAATTCAAATAATATCACATCACAGCCAGTACAGATTAAGCGTGGAATATGCCAAGGAGACTCATTAAGTCCTTTCTGGTTCTGCCTTGCTCTGAACCCACTATCCAACATGCTAAATAATACAAATTATGGATATAATATTACTGGAACACGCCAACACAAAATCACACATTTGCTATACATGGATGATCTAAAACTACTGGCAGCAACAAATCAACAACTCAACCAATTACTAAAGATAACGGAAGTATTCAGCAATGATATAAATATGGCTTTTGGAACAGACAAATGTGAGAAAAATAGCATAGTCAAGGGAAAACACACTAAACAAGAAGATTACATATTGGATAACCACAGCGACTGCATAGAAGCGATGGAAAAACAGATGCCTATAAATATCTAGGATACAGACAAAAATAGGAATAGATAATACAAATATTAAAGAAGAACTAAAAGAATAATATAGACAAAGACTAACAAAAATACTGAAAACAGAATTGACAGCAAGAAACAAGACAAAAGCTATAAATACTTACGCTATACCAATATTGACCTACTCATTTGGAGTAGTGAAATGGAGTAACACAGAACTAGAAGCACTCAATACACTTACACAATCACAATACCACAAATATAAAATACATCACATACATTCAGCAACAGAAAGATTCACATTAAGCAGAAAGGAAGAAGGAAGGGGATTCATTGACATAAAAAACCTACATTATGGACAGGTAGACAACTTAAGAAAATTCTTTCTAGAATGAGCAGAAACTAGCAAAATACACAAAGCAATCACTCATATAAATACATCGGCTACACCATTGCAATTTCATAACCCCTTCTACAGCCCTTTAGATCACATAACATCAACAGATATGAAGAAAGTAAATTGGAAAAAGAAAACACTACATGGCAAGCACCCGTATCACCTAATATAGCCATACATCGATCAAGACGCATCCAAGACATTGCTAAGGAAAGGCAATATATACAGTGAGACGGAAGGATTCATGATTGCAATACAGGATCAAACAATAAACACCACATATTACAGCAAGCATATTATTAAAGATCCCAATACCACAATAGATAAATGCAGACTTTGCAAACAACACATAGAAACAGTAGATCACATCACAAGTGGATGTACAATACTAGCAAATACAGAATACACCAGAAGACATGACACTGTAACAAAAATAATACACCAACAACTTGCCATACAACATAAACTAATAAAACAACACGTTCCCACATACAAGTATGCACCACAAAAGGTACTGGAGAATGATGAATACAAATTATACTGGAACAGAACCATTATAACAGATAAAACACCACCACATAACAAACCTGACATCATACTCACCAATAAAAAGAAGAAATTAACACAACTAATCGAAATATCCATACTCAATACAACAAATATACAGAAGAAAACTGGAGAAAAAATTGAAAAACACATCCAGCTGCCTGAGGAAGTCAAGGACATGTGGCATAAGGAGATAGTTGACATTATACCAATTACACTATCAACTACAGGAGTCATACCACACAATATCCACCAGTGCATCAATGCAATACAGCTACATCCAAATTTATATATACAACTACAGAAATCTGTAATTATTGATACATGTTTAATTACCTGAAAGTTCCTAAATGCAAAGTAACATATACCATATAGTTGAAAGGCAGTCACTTTGATCAAGGTCCACATCACTTTCCATTTTTAACCAGACATAACGTCTGAGAAAGGAAAGAAATAATAATAATAATTTCATGTGGCTCAATGCGACACTACTTTAGCAATGTTCGTATCCCTAACCTACCGCTGTTATCCAGCCAGTGAAAGGGGACATAACAGTTTAATGTAAAATCCAAATACAAGCCATGTGTCATTTCCAGTGACTCCTCACATTGTTGAGAGGTGAAGGCTGTTAAAATGCAGACTGAGAAATCCATGGTCCAACTGAAAAAACTCATAGTCCGAGCGGGATTCAATCCCAGGACCTCTCAGTTTCCATACATGTATTTTACCATCAGACCACCAGGCCAAGAATCAAAACAATATATATAAAGTCCCCATTACAAAGCATAGAAGTCTGTAATAGGAATTGTGAAACACAATGTGAATGAATTTGTTGATCTGGTTAGTTGCAATATTGGACATTTTGCAGATGACACATTATCCATCTGTATCAGACTGAATTCCTGGACTATCTTTGAACTTAAAATCCATACATATTATAAAAGGAAATGTGTGTGTGTGTGTGGGCGGGGGGGGGGGGGGGGGGGGGGAGATAGAGAGAGAGAGAGAGAGAGAGAGAGAGAGAGAGAGAGAGAGAGAATATGCATGAGAGGAGTTACGACAGTGCAGCCAAGACCAGCTACTCAGCAATTCAGAAATTTAGGCATGGCAAACTGTTTACAGTAAAGATTTGATGGTTTGTTTGGACATCTGTGCACTTGCTCGTCAAGCACACACTTGACGAACAGCATGTTTGCCATGGGTTTGATGTCTAAGGACCGCCGTAAATATTGAGCTGTGTGCTAACAAAACTACAAGGTGAAATTCATGAAATATGTGTACAAATACAACTGAAGTATGTTAAATATGTGTAAAATACATGTGACAAAGTGGGCAAAACAGTGGGTAGAAAGCTTCTCTTAAATCCCTGGATCCATTACAACCAAACTTCATACAAACATAGCTTACTTTCTGGAAAGAAGAAATACTGAGGTAAGAACCAGCAACCTCCATTTGGGGGGGGGGGGGGGGTGATAATGTGGAGAGAGAAATGGGAGAAGGGACTAGATACAGATAGAGGGGAGGAGGAGGTGGACAGAGAAAGGGAAGAAAAGGGAATGGAGAGAGAGAGGAAGGAGAGATGGAAGGGAAAAGGAGGAGATGAACAGGCTAAGGGGGTAGGAGGAATAGGGACACAGAGATGGACTAATAGAAGATAAGAATAAATACATACCCAGGCAATGTGGGTATATGCTCAGATAGTACACAATAAGTCCTCTACAACATACAATTCTACAGATTCAAAAAACATCCTGCACAAATTAGCCCAGCATTGGAGACAAGTGACAGAGGCAGGAAGTGACGTTAAAGAGTAAAATGTATCAGGTTGTGTTATACAGCATGCATAAAGTGTCATTGACAGAAGAATTAACTGAAGTATTAAAATCTCTTAAATATGTAGAGCTATAAACTAGTGACACCATCACTGTGTTGTTAGACTGTTACTAAAATGTAGACTTTCATGGCCGGAAATATCATGTCCATTATAATTATCCGGGCTGTTATGCCGTGGTCGGTTGATGAATTTTGTCTCAATTCCCAACGTTTCGTCTCCGACTGCGGGAGACATCTTCGAGGGGGTCCGTAGGTCGATGGAAGGTCCAACACACCCACTGGCTCGCTACTGACTGCTGCAACAGCTTTCCAGGCAGGGAACCACAATATTCGTTTCGAGGAGACACAAGTACTAGCGGCCACAAGCGGATACTACGAAAGGCTCTACAGGGAGGCAATTGAAATCGCTAAACACCCAAATAATTTCAACCGAAAGGAGGAGGGCGTGAAATTAAACGGTATGTGGATGCCGGTGTTAAAGAAGATGTGTACCACCCGTCCACTACTGGGTAACGGCAACGGCGGTCGACGGCGACAGACAGCGGCCAATTGCACTGACGTTTTCAAAACACGTGACACGGAATTTAGCGGCAGTCGGTAGCGAGCCAGTGGGTGTGTTGGACCTTCCATCGGCCTATGGACCCCCTTGAAGATGTCTCCCGCAGTCGGAGACGAAACGTTGGGAATTGAGACAAAATTCATCAACCGACCACGGCATAACAGCCCGGATAATTATAATGGGCATGTTAGACTGTTGTTGTGCCTTGACACTGCTAAAGATTCTTTCAAAACAATGGGAAAGTAATCACTGGATAAGTATTTTAAAAATGATGCAAAGGATAACAGAAAGAACAACCAATGTCATTATGGTTTGTGTAAAAGCACACAGTAATGTTTCAGGTAGTGGAAAGTTGGATCATTTTAGCTACACAGGCATGAGCAATTGATGTTAAAAAAACGTTTTGTGGACAAGAACACTGTATAATATTCAGGGTGATTCAGGAGGAATGTCATATAATTTGTGAGGTGATTCTACATGTGGAAATCAACCGAAAAAGTCCTGTGAATGTGGGTCTGATTTTCGATTGTTAAGGAACTGGAGTGGGTTGAAAACTACGCACATCCATGAATGAGATGAAGACAAGTGTGAATATTACTTAACAAAATATGGTTTAGATGCTGTGGTGGACAGAATAATGGTTGGACAGATGACTAATCCATTCTACAAGAGTTGTTCAAAAAGTCCCCAACCCATCTCAATGCACTTATCAACTGGTTGCACATTGAACATCATATCGGCGGGCTTTAATGTGGGCAACAGCATCTGTGATGCAAGCGATGTGTTTTTCACATGTATCCACCTTCATAGCATACACATCCTCCTTTTAACCAGTCCCATTTAACAGATGCCTAATGGGGTTTGGTCAGGTGACCTGGCAGGCCAGTTAAAGGGTCCGCCACACAGATCCACCACTGAGGAAATGATCCATGATGTTGCAGGCACATTTACCGTCATTGCTATAATGCACCCTCTTCCAAAAGTGTAGGTAGGTCGTATGTAAGGAAATAAGCATATGCTGCGGCTGTCGTGATTTGGAAGGAATACAGGCCCTATCACCATGTCATCAAACCACATCAGATGTTAACTGAGAAACTAACTTGGAATCTTGTTTCTGTAGTGTCATGTGGGTTCTCGATTACTCAGGTACGATAAATATGGGTATTCATGAAATCATTGTGTGTAAATGTAGCGACATCTGTACATAAAGCATATAGTACAACACCTCTATGTACAACCAATCATTCACAAAATTGTTGTCCACTAAGTCACCTGGATGCAGATGTTGCACCCTCACATTCTGTTACGTGTACACTGGGTAGTCTTCCAGACACACACAATGTTTGAAAAACCCTGGCACACGGCGTTTGTTGATCAGGGAAATGTCTGTGGTATTCTGTCACAGTCATTCGGGCACTGCCATTACAATACCTGTACAGAAACCCATCTGCACATTCTGCATGGCTGAATGTATGTGGCATGTTGGTATTCACAGACACAATGAACTTGCTCAATTAAGTAACACTCAAGCACCACAAGCACACGGCCTTACGACTGCTCACTGATCCAACCAACGATTGCATGCTAGGTATGCTTGCTGCTGTTGCCTCTGTGTGACATCATAGTGCTGACATTCCTCCTGTATCACGCTGTATATTTGGCCACAAGTACAATAAAAACAATACATGCTACAAGTTCACCAACATTACTCTCTGTTGAATGACACTGTTGATCAAGAAATATTTGCTATAACATCTTCAGCTCTCCCCCCCGCACTTGCACACATTTTCTTTTGATCATTTAAGTGGAACTCCTCCATTAACCATTCCACTTGTTTTACTATAGTGTTCTAAAGTGTGAATATGTCAAAATTATTCTCATTGAGAATGACTTTTCAGTCTGCAACAGTGTGTGCACTGATTTGACACTTCCAGGCAGATTAAAACTGTGTGCTGAGCTGGTACTCAAACATGGGATCTTTGCCTTTTGCAGGCAAGTGCTCTACCAGTGAGGTATCCAAGCACGGCTACCAACACATCGTCATAGGTTGGGTTCCTTTTGGAAGTATTAGTGGGAGCAAAGCTGTGAAGGTGGGTCAAATCAAGCTTGGATAGTACAGTTGGTAAAGTGTTTGCCCATGATAGGCAAATGTGTCAGATTTGAATATCTGGCACAAAGTTTTAATCTGCCAGGAGGTGTAATTCTCGTTCATTTTGACACAAAGATTTTTTTCTGTCACCATTTGCTTTTTTGCACCATGTACAGTGCATGAACGATTTAGAATGAGACCTACTGTATTTTTCTTTTGTTCCAGCTGTTTATAGTATAGCTTCTGAAAGGAGAATTATATTTGGCTTTCTAAATTATTATGGGCTGTGATGATTTCCCAAATCCAGTTACATATAGCAACAATCACATCTTTGTCAAATCCAGTTCTCATAAAATACGTATCTACATCAGCATCAATATGCAGCAAGCCACCTGACTGTGTGTGACGGAGAGTATACAGGGTCAGTCAAAAGCCCTTGGACGCCTTCGTAAGTTGGAAGATTAATGGGAAAATTGGAATGTGATGATGGGAACACAGGTTTGATGTGGGGCCGCAACTTCTGGAGTGAATGTCATTCTTGGCCGCCATCTTGAAATCCGCCATTTTGGATTCAAATCATTTTTTTAAAATGAGGAGGCGGGTGTATGACACATCAAATAACACTTGCTTGAGCTCTGGAATTTAGTGGTGTAATTTGTTTTTGTCTATCTTGTACATTTTAGAGGTTATTAATTTTCAAAGTTGGGAAATTATCTTCATACCAACTGCTACAACGCATGTTCTACATGTTGTCCATCCCGTGCAATGCACAACTGTAGTCGCCGCAACCACTCTGACTGCACACACGGAGGAGAGTGTCTCCTGTAATTTGGTCACAGGCATGTTGTATGCATTCCTCCAGGTGTCTCAAATTACAGATGCTGTCAGCATACACTATCTGCTTAAGACGTCCCCACAGATAAAAATCAAGGGGCGTTAAGTCAGTGGATCTGGGTGGCCACGCCACGGGACCACGGCGACCAATCCAGTTTCCTGACAGTTGTTACTCCAACCATTCACAGACACCAATGCCATAGTATGGAGGGGATCCATCGTGCTGAAAATAAGATGGAAAAATGCCGTCAGCATTCAGTGTGAAAGGGAACACAAGGTCGTGCACCAGCATTAGATACTGTGGTGCAGTTAAGGTGTTGTAAATGGAAAATGGCCAATGATGCGGGTGTCCCATAGGCCACACCACACCATCACCTTCGCTGGACTATTTTCTCGAATTGGGGCAACCCAGTTCGGCTTTGTGTCACTCCAGTATCGACAATTATGTCAATTAACCTCCCCGGTTCAACGTGAAATACGCCTCGTCGCTGAACAGTACGCCCTTGGCAAACGAAGGATCCAGTTCATGTTGTTCAGTAGCCCACAGGCAGAACTCCAACCAGTGATCAGGGTCATCCTCGTTAAGTCGATGTTGCTCTGCAGCTTGTAAGGATGCCACTTATTGGTGTGCAATATCCGGACAATGGAGATTTGGCTCATTGCACATGCTAGGGCCACAAGATGGGTACTTCGTTTAGAACTTTTTGCAAATGAAGCAACACCCACAGTTGCAGTTTCCTCATTGGTGGCAGTCCTTGGTCGCCCACTACATGCCCTATCGTGAACAGAGCCCGACTCCCGGAGTTTGCTGATCGTGTGAGCCACCGTGCTGTGCAATACCGGTTCTCTGTCTGGGTGCCCTCTGTTGTAGTCAGCTGCTATTGTTCAGTATCTGCGTTCCCCTGATATAAGGATAATTTTGATCTTCTGTTCGCAGGTCAGACCCATTTTAGATCACCCGGAACAAAGAGAGACATGAGTCGGTATCAAGGTAACTTTGAACATTAATAACTTCTAAACTGTACAAGATAGACAAAAACAAATTACACCACTCAATTCCAGAGCTCAAGCGAATGTTATTTGATGTGTCATACACATATATGGATGGAGGAGGAGTTGTCACATTTATTAAAAACTGCCATAAATTCAAGAACATTGACATTAAAAATTCTGTTTAGAGCAGCATCTAGAAGCATGTGCAACAGAAGTAGAGTTCCATAACAGATCCTATATAATAGTAACTATTTACCGAGCACCTGCAGGAAATTATAATCTATTCATAAATCATCTAGAAGCTCTTTTGGGTTATTTAACAGGAAGAAACAAAGAAATTTTGATTACTGGTGACTTTAATACAGATTTTCTAATGCAATCTTCCAGTAAACATTTACTGCAGTTAGTAATGTTGTCTCTCACTCTAACTCACACTGTAAACTTTCCAACTAGGATCACTAAATCCTCAAGGACAGCCATTGATAACATTTCTATAGACAAATCAAAGGAACAAAATCATATCTTAAAACCTGTAATAAATGGACTATCAGGTCATGACATGCAGCTCCTTGTTTTAGATGTAAATTCTAAGCAGATTATCAAGACTGCTAAATCTGAGTACAGGAGAGTAGTCAGTCTACCAAAACTTGAGTGTTTTAGAAAACTGCTCAAAGATATGAACTGGAAAGATGTTTATAGTGCACATGACATGAATGAAAAATATAACACATTCATTAACAATGTCAGTACCATGTTTGAAAACTGTTTTCCTCTAAAAGTTACTCAAATTAAATAGAAGTGTATAATAAAACCATGGATTACACAAGGAATAAAGATTTCCTGTAAGACAAAAAGGAGAATGTATCTGTCGATCAAGAATAGCTCCAATGCTGATGATTTAGCTAAATACAAGGAATACTGTAAAATATTTAAAAAAAGTAATTCACACATCTAAACAAATGCACTACGAGAAGAAGATAGCAATGTCAGGGAACAAAATATAAACAATATGGGATATAGTAAAAGAGGAGACTGGTAGAACCAGAAATGAACAGGAGCAAATAGCATTAAGGGTAGACAACACATTAGTAACCGATGGGCATAGTGTGGCAAATCTATTTAACAAATACTTTATATCCATTACTGATAGAATGGGATTGTCAGGATCAGTAAATAATGCCCTTGAATATCTGAAACTAGCCTTTACAAATAGCTTCAGGTACATGAATATGTCACTCACTTCACCAAAAGAAATAACTTCCATAATAAAACCTTTAAAAACAAAGCATTCTAGTGGTTACGATGAAATATCAACAAAGTTAATTAAGGCATGTTCTTGTGAGTTTAGTACAATTCTAAGTTACTTGTGTAACCAGTCAATTATAACTGGGACATTTCCTGACTGGCTAAAATATGCAGATGTTAAGCCTCTATTCAAGAAAGGGGATAAAGAGATACCATCAAACTACAGACCGATTTCACTTTTGCCAGCATTCTCAAAAATTTTAGAAAAAGTAATGTACAGGCAGCTTCTCAACCATCTGACCACAAATAACATTTTATCAAGGATCAGTTTGGATTTCTGAAGGGTTCTGATATCTAGAAGGCTATTTACACCTACAGTGAAAATGTACTTAATTCATTAAATAACAAGTTACAAGCAGCAGGTATTTTCTGTGATTTAAAAGGCATTCGACTGTATGAACTACAACATCCTTTTAAATAAATTAGAATTCTATGATGTCATGGGCAGTGCTGCAAAATGGTTCAAGTCATACCTCGCTAACAGGAAACAAAGGGTGTCAGTGCAAGGGACTAGTGAATTAAGTCATCAGTCATCATCAGAATGGGAAGAAATTACATGTGGTGTCCCACAAGGATCTATCTTAGGGCCATTGCTTTTTCTTGTGTACATTAATGATCTCTCATAAGTTACAGTGTCAGATGCAGAGTTCGTTTCATTTGCAGATGACACAAGTATTGCAATAAATAGTATGTCAAGTGTAGTTCTGGAAAGATCTGCTAATGATATTTTCATGGATATTAATAAATGGTTTAAAGCCAACTCACTGACATTAAACTCCGAAAAGACTCACTGTATGCAATTCAGAACCTGTAAGAGGTTCCCACCCACCACATGCATAAAGTATGAAGAAGAGAAGATAGAAGAGGTTGACAGTCTGGGATTACAACTTGATAATAAATTCAGTTGGGAGGAGCACACCACAGAACTGCAGAAACGCCTTAACAAATCTGTATTTGCAATTCGAGTGTTAGCAGACATAGGTGACATAAAAATGAAAAAGCCTGCATACTTTGCCTACTTTCATTCCATAATGTCATATGGTATAATATTTTGGTGTAACTCTTCAAGTCAAACAAAATTTTTCAGAGTCCAAAAGCGTGTAATACGTGTTATTTGTGGAGTAAATTCACAGTCGTCCTGTAGAAACCTCTTCAAAGAACTGGGTATACTAACTACTGCCTCTCAGTATATTTACTCATTAATGAAATTAGTCCTAAATAATATATCTCTTTTTCAAACAAACAGCTCAGTTGATATATACAATACCAGGAACAAAAATGATCTGTGCGAGGACTTAAAAGCACTTACTTTAGTTCAAAAAGGGGTCCACTACTCAGGAACACTCATCTTCAATAATTTGGCAGCAAACAAAAAATTTTGTTACAAATAAAGATCAGTTAAAAAAAAAATCCACAAGGATCTCCTCAGCACAGATCTATGGAACGAAAAACTAATCTAATCTAATCTCTAATCTCCCCCCCCCCCCCCCTCCCATTTAAAAAAAAATGACTTGAATCCAAAATGGCGGATTTCAAGATGGCGGCCATGAATGACATTCACTCCAAAAGTTGCGGCCCCACAACAAACCTATGTTCCCATCATCACTTTTCAATTTTCCCTTTAATCTTCCAATTTATGAAGGTGTCCAAGGACTTTTGACTTGCCCTGTATATCTTACCTCCATCTGGCCTCCATTTCCATTTGCAAATGGCATGTGAGAAGAATGAGTGTCGGTAGAACTTGGTATTGGCTCTAATTTTCTCGTTGTGCTCATTTCGCAACATGAATGTGTGGGGAAATAATAAATTGTCAAACTCTTCCTGGAATGTGCTCTTTCGTAATTTCAATGTAAATCACTCCATGATGCACATCACCTTTCTTGTAGCATCTGCCACTGGAGCTTGTTAAGCATCTCTGTAACACTCTTGTGCTGACTGAACCGACCCTGTGATGAAACGCCTTGCTGTTTGTTGGATCTTCTCTTATCTTTTCTATTAGACCTACTTGGTAAGGTTCCAAGAATGATGAGCAATAATAAATATCAGTTAAATTATTGTTTTGTAAGCCACTTCTTTCATGGATGAATTATGTTTCCCTAAGATTATTCCTATGAATCTTCATCTAGCATCTCCTTTTCTAATATTTGTTTTATGTGATCACTCCAGTTAAGGTCGCTCTGGATGGTTACCCATAGATATTTTATGGCGGGTGCTGTTTCCAGCAGTTTGTCGTCAATGGTGTAGTTGTACAGTAGTGTACTTCTCGTCTGTATGCTCAATATATTTATTTACCTCGTTATCAACTGCCAGTCCCCGCATCATTCATCAATCCTCCAGTCCCTCTGCAAATTGCTGCTGTCTTCTGGCATTGCTACCTTCTTGCAGATGGTTGCATCATCTGCGACCTCATGGAGCTTCCAACATTTTCTATTAGATCATTTGTACATATGGTAAACAGTAACAGTTCTATCACACTTCCTTAGGGTACTCAGGTAATTATCTTTATATCTGTTGATTTTTTAAAATTAAGAGTGATGTATTGAGTTCTCTCTGCCGGGAAGTCTTGAATGCAGTTGAAATCTGGTCAGAAAATCAGTAAGCTCATATCTTTTCATTAAATGGCAGTGCGGGACAGTGTCAAATGCCTTTCTGAATTCTAGGAACATGGCATCAGCCTGACCACTCGTGTCTGCAGCACTGTGAAACTTGGAGGAACAGAGCAAGATGAGTTTTGAAAGATTGCGGAAAATGTGTTGATTTTTGAGAAGATTTTTGTTCTCCAAAAACATCATAATATATGAGCATCTAACTTTTCCCATAATTCTAAAACACTTTGATGTCAGCGATACAGGCCTATAATTATGTGCATATGTCCTATGATCCTTCTTGAAAACAAGAATGACCTGCACTCTTCTCCAGTCACTAGGGAGGATCCTTCATTGCTCCAGTACCTACAAATAAACTGCTGCTAGAAGGGAAGCTAGTTCTTGTGCATAATCTTTGTAGAAGGCTCCTGATGCCTTTCCACTATTAAGAGATTGTAGTTGCTTTTCTGTTGTGTGATCACTTATCTCAATATCTATCATTTCAATGTTGGTACAAAGATTGAAATGAGGCACCATATTACAGTTAGTCATGTATTCTCTGCCTTGGTCTGCTTGTTTCCCACTCATTTCATCCTCACTAACGTGCATGCACATCTGGAGCACAAATTTAATGCAGAAATACTTAGTATTGATGATTTATGGCAGCCAATTACCATCTTCTCTGTCCCCTAATGAGCGCTGCTGATCTCCCATTGTCAGTTTTTGTGACATTTCTGTCACTTGGATATCTGACAGACATCAGTACTATTACTATACTCTTAATGTTTGATATTTTTCTCATATTCTGTACTCATATTTTGGTCATACTATGTATACATTTTTCATTCATTGAAACTGATGACTTGTGTGCAGTTGGTGATACACAATTCAGTTTTAATTAGGTCTTCAGAATGTAAATGTTACTCATAATAATCAAGGAAGTATTTCTGTAAGCTTCCATCATAGTATGTCAAATCTTCTCTGGTATAAATACTCTTTATATACTGAACCAAAACCTTGCTTAAAATTTAGCAAACATAATCAGTGTGTGGTCAGTTCTCACTCCACATGCATAAACTCCTTCTTCCATCTATGGGGAAGCAAATATTTCCATCGTCATACCAAATTTGGGGCAGACTTATTCTGAATTTTAAATTTACTGTGCTAAAAAGTCTATTACTCCAAACTCTAGTCAGCTTGCTTCATTTTCTTGTGGTAAAAACTGTGCTTTATTGGTTACTGCTACTTAATTTTTCCCATTTTTCTTGAGTACAGTAAGTCAGTAAGCAACTGTGATTGTTTCATTATCCACTAGCCTCATTTACAATGTGAGCAGAGAGGCATTCCATTTAACTACCTAAAACACGCGACTTTCCATTTTAATCATTCTCTGGTTTTGCCTCTATTCTATATCTCCTGCAGCATTTTTCCACATACTAGTTTTTCAGTCTCCTTCGTAGAGTGTGAGCTGTTCCATTGAACCCTTTCTGCCAGTGATTTTGCGAAGTCATGTTCACCACAGCGTATGCGACAGACAGCTGCTGGTGTAGGATCATAGAACCATGACGTGGCAAGTGCTTTCGCCTTTGTCACAGCTGGACTATTTACTGTGAAGTAAGTGAAGATAAACAAACACCACCATGCATTCCATTGTGCCCAGTGTATTAGGTCAGAAGTACAGAACATTTTTGAAATATTGGGAGTTTTGGGAACTTTGGAACAACTCAGGTAAGCTCTTCACTATTTTCTTAACACCCACTCATGTTTCTCTGTAATTAAATGTTTCCATTTAGTACATGCCATATTCCTGCATTGGCAAGAACTTGTCAGTGGTATTCTTCACTATTATGTAACAGTTGTTCTGAACTCCAGTGCCAGAATTGATTCCTAAACTCGATTACAACCACCCCAGCCTACATATACAGTGGTGGCTCTTGGGTACCACCCATTGTAAGGTAAGTACTTTCAACACCACAGAAAACAATTATCTTCATTAACAATACAGTATCACGATAGTTTCCAGCACAGTCACACTGAATGTGCTTTGGTAAGTGTCTGCACTGGAATGCAAGATGGCCTAACAGAGATACAGTAGTTACATTTTAGCATAAGAATATGTGTACTATGAATATGATGACATGTGTATCACACCTCTATAAGAAAGATCTGCATTGAACACTGTTACTCACTCCTAATTGCAGACAACCACCATTGCATTCAGTGGGAATATTCTGCATGTGCTGCGTATTTGTTGCCCTTGTGATCATATATTATCAAAGTGAGATAATACACATTAGTATGAAAATTCTAGCATTGTGAAGCATGTATATGACAAATTCCATAACAGATTACAAAACTGTGCTCATAATGCAGATCAACATAAAAGACTGCCATGGGGCTGCCCACAGAAAGCACTGGTTGTTTTCAAATATTTGAGAACATCTAATTTGGAAATATGTGAAGAATAAAGCAGATTAGACACTACTGTCATGGAATGCAGAGCTGCAACATCACCATACCTATGTAGAAGATTGGTCTAAATGTAATGTAATCCACATTTACAATAATGTAGTTTTATGGCTAAGGTAAAGGAAGAAACAATAACTATGTGCTAGGGTGTCCCACGAGGAATGGTCAGTATTCAGGAATGTACTAGAATGATCATTCAAAGGGTATGAGAGGCCAGTGAACATTGGGTCTAAAGTGCACACTTTAAGAGCTATGTGAAGACTTGTTCATCTTCAGTACTATGAAACATCACTTCTACTGAACAAGTGCTCATAGCTCTTAAGGTACACTCTGTTTTGCTGCAGTTGATTGTTCTTGTAATATCACAGAATATTGACCCTTCTTTCTGGGATACCCTATGTAAAATACATGTTGCTCACTTTAATGGTTTTTTTTTTTTTTTTTAAGAAAGTGTGCAGATTTGTGGAGTCCGCATATTTTGTGTAAAGTATCCTTGTGTAATTGTCAGAAGGAAGAGGATCACTCACAAAAAAATTCATTACTTCAAATTTTTCAACACCATTACACATCTTGATGGATTTCTGCTTTAGGAATGACATAACTACATATTTAAAAAGCTTTTAAGTTGAATATCCAACTGGCTGGGTTGGAGATTTTCTCTGCTCAGGGACTGGGTGTTTTTGTCACCATCATCATCATCATCATCATCTCCATTTCCTTCTCATCGACGCACAATTCGCCAAAGCGGCTTCACCTAAAAAGACTTGCACTAGACGATCAGGTCTACGTGCCGGAAGGCCCTCGCCACACGACATCTCATTCAAAATGCTGAGAAAACTCACATGTTTATTACATAAATTTTAACTCACCGCCAAGAAAATGAGATTGTCTATGGTGCATTGGCATTCTTCCCTCTACATTTATTTTAACAAAAACTGAGAAGAAATATGGAGTTCCAGCATAATTTTAAAATCTGGAACATTTTTTGTGTCTCTTGAAAAGTTTAATTTTTTGGACATGTGGGGTTTCTGAAAATTTCCATTCAAGTGTCCCAGTGTATGCCACTCTGTCCAAATGCAGGGTTACTGTTATGAAGGTTAAATCATACCCCCTTACAAGAAGAATGAGAATTATAGCTGTCAGCTAAAGAAAATTGCTTTCAAATAGTAAAACATAACTAACCAAAGGCACATTTGCATCAATAAGCAAAACTGACTTCAGACCCTCTCAAAATTGTGCCATCTTCATTTTTTTCATAGTCTTTACATATAATCTGTGGCAAACCTGTGTGTAACAAATCACATATAAAGTGGAAATGACATTTCACACAAACACTGTTGAAATACAAAACTTATTACCAAAATAAGTACTGTTTCTGTAATCTGTGTGTGGATACAAGAAGTGAAGCAACACTTGGCCACCTGCCCAATATTCACCTAGATCATTAACAAACATTCCAAAAACCTCATTGAAGTACTCTCATGTTTCTCCTCTGTGCTTGCAGTTACACAAAAAACTTTAATGCAAGTATTTCCATATTTTATGTAATCTCCATTTCAGAAATTTATTCTTAAATTACAGAAATAAGAATAACAATCCAATTTAAAATTAGTTTTGTCCATCACCCTCTTTACTTTTCTTTGAGGGAGATTCAAGTTCAACTGTTACAGGTCCATCATTCTCAATGTTCACGGTCATGTAAGCACCAAACTTTCCATCTGAAACAGCAAACCAGTAAAAGTTAAATAACTTAAATTATCAGCATACAACAACTTACTGACGTACAGTGCAATGGAGGTGGATTGGCACATATGCGTAAACCACAATATAGTAACTCAGCTTTTATTTAACACACACACACACACACACACACACACACACACACACACACAGAGAGAGAGAGAGAGAGAGAGAGAGAGAGAGAGAGAGAGAGAGAGAGGGGGGGGGGGGCGGGGCAGCGCATGCGCGCGCTCTCCTCACGTCACTGTGGCTTGACTGGTTGGACTAGACAGCATACAAACTCATTCTTCCCACAGCATCTGATAAAAATGATTGCTTACAAGAAAACAGTATGGATGATTGACTGATCTGGCCTTGTAACATCAACTGAAATGGCCCTGCTGTGCTGGCATTGCGAACAGCTGAAAGCGAAGGCAAACTACAGCCATAATTTTTCCCAAGGGCATGCAGCTTTACTGTATGGTTAAATGATGATAGCATCCTCTTGGGTAACATATTCCGGAGGTAAAATAGTCGCCCATTCAGACCTCCGGGCAGGGACTATTCACGAGGACGTAATTATCAGGAGAAAGAAAACTGGTGTTCTACGTATCGGAGTGTGGAATGTCAGATCCCTTAATCGGGCAGGTAGATTAGAAAATTTAAAAAGAGAAATGGGTAGGTTACAGTTAGACATAGTGGGAATTAGTGAATTTCAGTGGCAGGAGGAACAAGACTTCTGGTTACATGAATACAGGATTATAAATACAAAATCAAATATGGGTAACGCAGGTGTAGGTTTATTAAAGAATAAAAAATACGAGTGTGGGTAAGCTACTACTAACAGCACAGTGAACACATTATTGTAGCCAAGACTGACACAATGCCCTCATCTACCACAGTAGTACAAGTTCATCAGCCAACTAGCTCTGCAGATGGCAAAGAGATTGATGAAATGTATGATGAAATCGAAGAAATTATTCAGATAGTGAAGGGAGACAAAAATTTAATAGTCATGGGGGAGTGGAATTCGATAGAAGGAAAAGTAGTAGGTGAATATGGAATGGGGGAAGGAATAAAAGAGGAAGCCACCTGGTAGAATTTTGCACAGGCTCATGGCTCAAGGCTCATGAAAGATGCCTGGAGACATTGGAAGGTTTCAGATAGATTATATAACGGTAAGACAGAGATTCAGGAAACAGGTTTCAAATTTTAAGACATTTCCAAAGGCAGATAGGGACTCTGACCACAATCTATTGGTGAGGAACTGTAGATTAAAACTGAAGAAACTGGAAAAAAGATGGGAATTTAAGGAGATGGGAACTGGGTAAATTGAAAGAACCAGAGGTTGTAGAGAGTACAAAAGCGAGCATTAGGGTACGATTGACAAGAACGGGGGAAAGAAATACAGTAGAAGAATGGGTAGCTTTGAAGGATGAAATAGTAAAGGCAGCAAAGGATCAAGTAGGTAAAAAGACGAGGGCTAGTAGAAATCTGTGGGTAACAGAAGAAATATTGAATTTAATTGATGAATACAGAAAATATAAAAATGCAGTAAATGAAGCAGACAAATGTCTCAAAAATGAGATCAAGTGCAAGATGGCTAAGCACGGATGGCTAAGCACGGATGGCTAGAGGACAAATGTAAGGATGTAGAGGCATACATCACTAGAGGTAAGCTAGGTACTGCCTACAAGAAAATTAGAGAGACCTTTGGAGAAAAGACAACCTTTTTGTACGAATATCAAGAGCTCAGATGGAAAACCAGTTCTAAGCAAAGAAGGGAAAGTGGAAAGGTGGAAGGAGTGTATAGAGGGTCTATACAAGGGCAATGTACTTGAGAACAATTTTATGGAAATGGAAGAGGATGTAGATGAAGATGAAATGGGAGATATGATACTGCGTGAAGAGTTTAACAGAGCACTGAAAGACCTAATTCGAAACAAAGCCCCGGGTGTAGACAACATTCCATTAGAACCACTGACAGCCTTGGCAGAGCCAGCACTGACAAAACTCTACCTTCTGGTGAGCTAGATGTATGAGACAAGCGAAATACCCTCAGACTTCAAGAAGAATATAATAATCCCAATCCCAAAGAAAGCAGGTGTTGACAGGTGTGAAAATTACCGAGGTATCGGTTTAATAAGTCACGGCTGCAAAATACTAACACAAATTCTTTACAGGCAAATGGAAAAACTGGTAGAAGCCGACCTTGGGGCAGATCAGTTTTGATTCCGTAGAAATGTTGGAACATATAACTAGTCTTAGAAGATAGATTAAGGAAAGGCAAACCTACATTTCTAGTATTTGTAGACATAGAGAAAGCTTTTGACAATGTTGACTGGAATACTCTCTTTCAGATTCTGAAGGTGCCAAGGGTCAAATACAGGGAACGAAAGTCTAGTTACAATTTGTACAGAAAACAGATGGCAGTCATAAGAGTAAAGGGGCATGAAAGGGAAGCAGTGGTTGGGAAGGGAGTGAGACAGGGTTGCAGCCTTTCGCCGATGTTATTCAATCTGTATATTGAGTAAGCAGTAATGGAAACAAAAGAAAAATTCAGAGTAGGAATTAAAAGTAGGAATTAAAATCCATGGAGAAGAAATGAAAGCTCTGAGGTTTGCTGATGACATTGTAATTTTGACAGAGACAGCAAAGGACATGGAAGAGCAGTTGAACGGGATGGACAATGTCTTGAAATGAACATCAACAAAAGCAAAACAAGGATAATGGAATGTATTCGAATTAAATCAGGTGATGCTGAGGGGATTAGATTAGGCAATGAGATGCTTAAAGTAGTAAAGGAGTTTTGCTATTTGAGGAGCAAAATAACTGATGATGGTCGAAGTAGAGAGGATATAAAATGTATACTGGCAATGGCAAGGAAAGCGTTTCTGAATAAGAGAAATCTATTAACATCGAGTATAGATTTAAGTGTCCGGAAGTGTTTTCTAAAAGTAATTGTATGGAGTTTAGCCATGTATGGATGTTAAACATGGACGATAAATAGTTTGGACAAGAAGAGAATAGAAGCCTTAGAAATGTGGTGCTACAGGAGAATGCTGAAGATTAGATGGGTAGATCACATAACTAACGAGGAGGTACTGAATAGAATTGGGGAGAAGAGAAATTTGTGGCACAACTTGACTAGAAGAAGGGATCGGTT
This sequence comes from Schistocerca serialis cubense, assembly GCF_023864345.2. Taxonomy (NCBI): domain Eukaryota; kingdom Metazoa; phylum Arthropoda; class Insecta; order Orthoptera; family Acrididae; genus Schistocerca; species Schistocerca serialis. The sequence goes on from NC_064638.1 coordinate 1,234,967,382, forward strand.
CGTAGGACATGTTCTTGAGGCACCAAGGGATCACCAGGTTAGTATTAGAGGGCAGTGTGGAGGGTAAAATCGTAGAGGAAGATCAAGAGATGAACACACTAAGAAGATTCAGAAGGCTGTAGGATGCAGTAGGTACTGGGACATGAAGAAGCTTGCACAGGATAGAGTAGCATGGAGAGCTACATCAAACCAGTCTCTGGACTGAAGACCACGAGAACAACAACAAACTAGAGAACTGTCTTTGTAGCTCACACTTTATTTCTTCGTGGATAACATTTTTCGGGGCAGACTGCCATCATCATACCTAAGGAAAATAACTACTTCTCCTCTTCTGATGAATTTTGAGTTGCATCTGTAGCAGCAGCAATTCAGGACCATTTTTGTAAAAGTGCATATCATGGTCACAGAACTTTATGAAGATCTCCTGTCTTTAATTAACAAAAATGATTACATCTACTAGCCATCTTAAGGTATACAGTGTAGGGTACTCTCCGTAACATTATCATTTGTCCCCTTTCCTCTTTTATTCACAAATGGTATTTGGGAAGAAGGACTTGCTGGTAAGATTACATATAAACCTGAAATTCTCTGATTTTACTGTCGTTGTCATTACACAAGATATATGTGAGAGGAAATGGTATTCCAGATGACTATGATGAACATCATCTCCAGCAGCATTTACTACTGTAGTTTGGTATGCATCTCTCTTATGCTCTCATGCTTGGTAGAAGGGACTGTGATGAAATGAAGTACTCTTCTGGGAACTTTTCCATTTCCTTTAATAAACATAGCTTGTAAGTGTGTCACATAAGCAATACTCAAGACTCGGTTGAAAGGGAATCATACATGCAATCTTTACAATGTAATTACATTTCATTAAATTCTCCTGATGAATTTCACTCTTGCCATCTCCTTTTCTATAACCGCTCCTATGGTTATTCCACTTTAAATCACTCTGACCACATATTCTTTGACATTTAACTATTGCGAGTGCCAACTACTGCAGCATGTGTTGACGCATTGCCCATCTTCCCGTAGTTTGCTACTAGCAATGTGATACAATTGTAGAATCACAAAGCTTCCATTGTTGTCTTATATGATAATTCAGTTATCAAGAATAGTAATCACCTTATAATACTCTCCTTGGGACAGCTGAACTTAAGAATTCCTCAATTCAATCACAAGCTGATCTAATATTCCATAAGCTAGTATTTCATTCACTAGCCACCAATGCCTAACTAATCAACTTTTGAAGGACTAGAAACATCATATCACCCCGGGTGCTGCTGTTTACTGCCCTCTGGATACAGCTTTAAGTGTGTCCATAACACAACAACAGAATGTTGTTGCAATATACAAGGTAGGTCCACAAAGTAAGTTCCATTTCGTTTGTATAAAACAAACATGTACAGATACAGAAAAAATATTTGTTGTATAAAAATCTACAAATGTTAAATACTTTTATACACAGCTTCCAAAATTTTGTAGACACTTGTCACAGCGTGACCCAAGTTTTGTATGCCTTCTTCATAGAATGTGCCGCATATGTATTCAACCATGTGGTAACATGTTCTTTCAGCTCGTCATCATCATTGAAGTGTTGACCACCAAGGACAGATTTTAGGTGTAAGAAGAGATGAAAGTCACTAGGAGTGTGGTCTGGGACGTACGGAGGATTATCAAACGCATCCCAGTGAAATTCCCGTAAGAGTTGTTTGATCACATTGCCATGTGAGGTCAAACATTATTGTGAAAAAGCAACACCTTTTGACAGTAATCCTCGGTGCTTGTTCTGTATTGCGCAGCACAATTTCTTAATGGTCTCACAGTAACCATGTGCATTGACTGTTTGGCCTCGTGGTAAGAAATCAATCAGCAGAATGCCCCTTTCCTGTCCAAAAAACGGTGCACATGACTTTTCGAGGTGTCAAGATTTGTTTAGGCTTAATCTTCATTGGGGATTATGTGTGCCTCCATTCCATTGATTGCCATTTTGTTCCAGGGGTGTTGTACGATACCCAAGTTTCACCCCCAGTGACTATCCAAGAAAGAAAACCATCGCCTTCTTCACTGTAGAAAAACTGAAGTGCACTGCCCATCCGTTGTTTTTTGTGTTGTTCAGTAAGAATTTTGGGAACCCAACGTGAGCAAAGTTTTCAAAATTTCAGTTTTTCAGTAACAATTTCATGAATTAGTGATCATGAGATTTGCAGTACTTCCATAGCAAGGGCACTGCCCGTCCATTGTTTTTTGTGTTGTTCAGTAAGAATTCTGGGGACCCAATGTGAGCAAAGTTTTTGAAATTTCAGTTTTTCAGTAACAATTTCATGAATTAGTGATCATGAGATTTGCGGAACTTCCATAGCAAGGGCACTAAGTGTAAACTTACGGTTGTGCTTAATCTCCTCTTCAATTGTGCTTAATCTTCTCTTCAATTGTGTGAACCAGTTCATCAGTAACCACAGACGGGCGTCCACTTCATTCTTCATCGTGCACTTGATCAAGTCCTTCATTGAACTGTCTGACCCATCTTCAAACCATTGAATCACTCATAGCATTTTGTCCGTAAACCTTGCAGATTTGCCAATGAATTTGCTTTGGTTTAACTTTCTTTGCATTAAGGAAATGACTCACAGATCTGATTCCACACATGGTGGCATTTTCCATTACGGCTGACATTACAAAGAAGCACTAAAATGCACAAGTTGGCAGCAGTGATCTGAAAATGGTATACATGTCTTCTCCTTGAGTCAGAGTAACTGCTGCTCATGCTCGGAACTGCGATCATAGCGCTGCCGCGGATGGAAATAGAAATGGAACTTACTTTGTGGACAACTTTCTTAAGTCTCATTATGTCTAGTTGCATTTCCCTTGCTGAGAAATTGATTTTATTTCTTACCCATGTTCACCTATCTCAATACCTGTCATTTTGGCCTTTGTGTCACAATTGAATATAATAACCAATAGTACTATCTTTCTTGGTGAAACAACTTAGGGAGACAATACAGAAGGCTATTTCAGACTTCTCTCTGTTGTCCTATGACTTGGTAAAAACGATCACTGAGTTGAATGCATTCTCCAGCAGCAATTTTCTAGGAGTCATATTGAACCCTGGTGTCTCTTCCAGTCATTCACAACCTTGCTTGCCACATATATTACGAAAGTCTATTGTACAATCTCCTGGAATTTTATTCCCTTTTTCAATCTCAAAGATGAATCTTTGTTGTTGATTGCACAGATAATCAGATTAGATTAGATTAATACTAGTTCCATGGATCACGAATACGATATTTCGTAATGATGTGGAACGAGTCGAATTTTCCAATACATGACATAATTAGGTTAATTTAACAACATACTTAAGTTAATATAACAATTTTATTTTTTTTGTGTTTTTTTGTTTTTCTTTATTTTTTATTTTTATTTTTTTAATTTTTTTAATAATTTTGTTTTGTTTTTTTTTTCTTTTTTTTCTTAATTTATATCTAAAAATTCCTCTATGGAGTAGAAGGAGTTGTCATTCAGAAATTCTTTTAATTTCTTCTTAAATACTTGTTGGTTATCTGTCAGACTTTTGATACTATTTGGTAAGTGACCAAAGACTTTAGTGCCAGTATAATTCACCCCTTTCTGTGCCAAAGTTAGATTTAATCTTGAATAGTGAAGATCGTCCTTTCTCGTAGTATTGTAGTTATGCACACTGCTATTACTTTTGAATTGGGTTTGGTTGTTAATAACAAATTTCATAAGAGAGTATATATACTGAGAAGCTACTGTGAATATTCCTAGATCCTTAAATAAATGTCTGCAGGATGATCCTGGGTGGACTCCAGCTATTATTCTGATTACACACTTTTGTGCAATAAATACTTTATTCCTCAGTGATGAATTACCCCAAAATATGATGCCATATGAAAGCAATGAGTGAAAATAGGCGTAGTAAGCTAATTTACTAAGATGTTTATCACCAAAATTTGCAATGACCCTTATTGCATAAGTAGCTGAACTCAAACATTTCAGCAGATCATCAATGTGTTTCTTCCAATTTAATCTCTCATCAATGGACATACCTAAAAATTTGGAATATTCTACCTTAGCTATATGCTTCTGATTAAGGTCTATATTTATTAATGGCGTCATACCATTCACTGTACGGAACTGTATGTACTGTGTCTTATCAAAATTCAGTGAGAGTCCGTTTACAAGGAACCACTTAGTAATTTTCTGAAAGACAGTATTGACAATTTCATCAGTTAATTCTTGTTTCTCAGGTGTGATTACTATACTTGTATCATCAGCAAAGAGAACTAACTTTGCCTCTTCATGAATACAGAATGGCAAGTCATTAATATATAATAAGAACAACAGAAATATTTTACTGTGTCTACTAAGCAGGATGGTTTTTCTTCCTTTCTTGGTATTTATTTAACCAGTTGTTGTCAACTGATTGTTCTTCAAAATGGAAATATCAGCAAGGCAAACATGATGGTGGCCTACAAACAATAGTCTAGCATCAGGGTCTAAGCCGTTTTCAAGGAGGAACACTGTGAGTTGGATAGTGTTACCCCGAGGTGCAGTAAGCTGACTTTCTTTGAATTGGTGAATGTTATTGCACCAACTGTTCTCCTCATCTCACCTTTACAATTCTACTAGCTGTTGCCAAGCTTGCTCCCAACTGTGTATGAAACTATTGTGGATTTAATATGATCTGTTACAAAGGCTTGTATAAGTCTGGCACCAAGGTATTTATGTTCTGTTTGAGCCAATTCTGTAGGGAACCCTGCCATTAAAAATGTAACCATGGCTCTAATAACCATGTACAGATCTGATCATGTGTATTGAACAGAAATGCTAATGGTTGGTTGGTTGGTTTGAAGATTAAAGGGACCAAACTACTAAGGTCATTGGTCCCTTGTTTCATAAACACACAGAGCATATTGAAACCATCCACCAGTCAGGCTAAGCACTAAAATAATAATTCCGGGGGCAGAAAAGCCCCAAGGTCAATGGTAAGGCAACATAGAAAATGGAGCACAGCAACAAAAACAACTTATAGAAGAAAGGCAGGAAGAATTAAAACTGTACAGCAGAGGACCGTGGCTGGCTGATCACGAAAATAAAAGGATGAGCCAGCCACTCTGCAACATGTTAAAACCTTCAGCCTAAAAGATTAGGGTGGAGTTGAATTACAACACAAAACGAAGTAAAATATACAGCACAAATGAGGGTGACGCAATAAAATTAGATGGACCTATAAACCACGATCTGCCATAGAGACATTGTCACCTAAAAGAGATGATAAATCACCCAGGAGATCTAAATTTCGCCTGAGGGTAGTTAAAAGAGGGCATTCCAACAACATATGGGCCACAGTCATGTTTGCACCACAGCGACAATGACGGGGGTCAAGACCATGCGTCAGCCAAGAGTGACCAATGCGGAGCCTACAGACAACGGCAGAATCCCTGCGAGAGGTCCGCATAGAGGACCCCCACACAGTTGTGGTCTGCTTTACTCGCCGCAGCTTGTTGGGTGCAGACAGAGTGTGCCATTCGTCTCCCCACATCCCAAAGACCCAATGGCGCAACACCTTTCGGAGATCAGCTGCCGGTAGGCCGATCTCCAGCGTCAGCTTGCGGGTAGCCTCTTTGGCTAACTTGTCGTCGAGTTCGTTTCCCGCTATCCCAATGTGTCCCGGGGTCCATATGAACACCACTGAACATCCACACTGTTAAAGAGCATGAACGGACTCCTGGATGGCAACAACAATGGGATGGCGTGGGTAGCATTGGTCAGGAGCCTGCAGACTACTGAGAGAGTCACTGCAAATGACGAAGGACTCTCCAGTGCTGGTACGAATATGCTCAAGGGCACGAAAACTGGCTGTTAGCTCTGCGGTGTAGACACTGCAGCCTTCCGGCAAGGAGCGCTGGTCTACATAGTCCGCATGAGCATAAGCGTACCCCACACGGCCATCAACCATCGAGCCATCGTTATAGACAACCTCCGAGTCACGGGATGCGTCTAGGAGAGCAAGAAACTGGTGGCGCAAGACTGCAGGAGGAACTGAATCTTTTTACCATCGTGAGAGGTCCAGCCGAAGCTGCGGCCAATGAATACACCAAGGTGGTATATGTGGGTGGACCTGGAAAGCAGATGGAAGAGGCAAAGACTCGAGGTCACTAAGGAGTGACCAAACACGGATCCCAATTGTATGTCCTGATTGTGGCCGCCGGTGTGCGATATGGACTGCCGCATTAGTGAAAAGGAGACAGTAGTTAGGGTGACGGGGTGAACAACGGACGTGTGCAGCATAGTCAGCTAAGAGTTGTTGATGCCGGACGCGAAGTGGAGGAACCCCAGCCTCAGCAAGTAGGCTATTAACAGGGCTGGTGCGGAATGCTCCCATCGCCTGTCGAACCCCACAGTGGTGAACGGGGTCCAGCAGTTGCAATGCTGAGGGCGACGCTGAGCCATACGCCACACTCCCATAATTGAGTCAAAGTGAAACCCATGGGCGAGAGCCCACGCTTGCACCTCGCGTATGGCTCCCTGCAACCTACGTTCTGCAACACTAATGGTGGAGGAGCTGAAAAAGATGCAGAAATCGTCAGCATATAACGTGGGTAAGACGGACGACCCTACTGCTGCTGCAAGGCCATTAATGGCCACACGGAAAAGTGGCACGCTCGATACAGAGCCCTGTGGTACGCCATTTTCCTGGACATGAAGGGAACTATGGGATGTGCCAAGTAAAATGCAGAATGTCCGAACAGATAAAAAATTCTGAATAAAAATGGGGAGAGAGCCCCAGAGATCCCACCCGTGCAACGTGGCAAGAATATGGTGCCGCCAAGTCATCTCATATGCTCTGGAGAGGTCGAAAAAGATGGAGACAAGGTGTTGGCACCTGGAAAAAGCAGTGCGGATTGCAGACTCAAGGAAGACCAAAGTATCGGTGGTGGAACGGCCTGGCAGAAGCCGCTCTGGCACGGAGCCAGGAGACCCCGAGACTCGAGGAGCCAACACAGCCGTCGACTCACCACATGTTCTAGTAGCTTGCACAGAGCGTTTGTTAAGCTGATGGGCTGATAGCTATCCACATTAAGCAGGTCCTTACTAGGCTTCAGCACCTGAATGATGGTACTTTCTCGCCACTGTGACGGAAAGACACCATTGCCCCATATGTGGTTGAAGAGGGCAAGAACACATTGCTGACAGTCTGGGGACAGGTGTTTGGGCATCTGATTGTGGATGCCATCTGGCCCAGAGACTGTATCAGGGCACCGTGCCAGGGCGCTTTGGAGTTCCCACGAACTAAACGGGGCATTATGCGCCTCAGGGTGGCGAGAAGCAAAAGAAAGTTGTTTGCCTTCCTCCCGGCGTTTCAACGCACGAAACGCGGGTGGGTAATTCCCCGACGCAGAGGCCCGAACATAGTGCTGAGCGAAATGCTCAGCGATTGCATCGGCATCGGTGCATAGCGCCCCGTGGATGGAAAGCCCTGGGACACCTGTAGAGTGCTGCAATCCGAAGAGGCACCGAATCTTCATCCACACCTGGGAGGGTGAAGTACGGGAACCAATGGTGGAAACGTACCTCTCCCAGCACTCCTGTTTTTGCCTTTTGATGAGCCTCCGGACCTGAGCACGGATACGTTTGAATAAAATGAGGTTCTCCAAAGACGGGTGCTGCTTATGGCGCTGAAGAGTCTGCCGACGCTCTTTAATGGCTTCAGTGACCTCTGGCGACCACCAAGGCACTGACTTTTGCTGGGGGCACCCCAACGAACCAGGAATGGTACGTTCTGCAGCGGAAACAATCGCTGTAGTCAGTGTCACAACCACCACATAGATGTTACCATGGGGGAGAGATTCAACAGTGGCAGCAGAGGAGAACACTTCCCAGTTTGCCTTGCTAAACCCATCGGGGCAAACATTCAGGGGAGCAATGCTGGGGTAGTGAAAGGAAGATGGGAAAATGGTCACTACCACACAAGTCATCATGGACTCTACAGTGGACCGATGGTACAAGCCCTGGGCTGCACAATGACAGATCTATGGCCACGAACATACCATGCGCCACACTGAAATGTGTGGCGACGGCAGTGTTTAAGAGGCAGAGGTCGAGTTGGGAGATGAGATTCTCGACATCTCTGCCTCGGCCAGTAATCTTCGTTCCACCCCACAGGGGATTGTGGGCTTTAAAGTCTCCCAGGAGAAGAAAAGGCGTGGGGAGTTGGGTGACAAGTGCAGCCAATTCGGTCAGGGGGACTGGACCACCTGGAGGGAGATAACCGTCTGCAGTGTCTATGTCCTGGGTAGTCCTTACCCTGACAGCCACAGCTTCCAATGATGTGTGAAAGGGGCACAGGAGCACTATATACAGAGTTAAGGACATACACGCAGGCTCCACCTGACACATTATTGTAAACGCTACAGTTACAGTAATAGCCCCTGTATACACGAAGGACAGGGGTCCGCATTGCCGGGAAACAAGTTTCCTGGAGGGCAATGCAGAAAGCAGGTGTCATGCTTAGAAGCTGACGTAGCTCAGGCAGATGGCTAAAATAACCGCCACAATTCCACTGGAGGATTGTACAAAGCATGTCCTGTAAGGGCATGAAGGCACTGAAAAGGCAAATTACTTCGCAGGGTCACATGCTGCCACCGACTGAGGGACTGATGTCGCAACGTCCATCGTTTCTGAGGAGACGGCGAGATCCAGGTCATCAGGGGAAGCAAAGAGCTCGACCTCATCCTCAGAGGCTGAGTTGACAGGAAGCGGTGGCACAGGAACCACTGGGTCCTTATTCTTCTTAGAGAGCTTCCTCTTCTCTCTCTTGTCTTTGGGAGGAGGGTTCGCATGCTGGGAGGGCTTCCCTGATGTATTGTCAGGAACAGAGGAAGAGAATGAAGCCCTTCGACCAGCAGCTGGTGGTTTCCTCAGCCACTGGCTAGTGTCTTGTGAGACACTGGTAAAGTCCTTGGAAGGGTCTCCCCCAAGGGACCCCTTCCGAACGAGTGAGGCCGGAGGAGGCTGTTGCTTCTCCGGCTGAGTAGTGGAAGATAGAGTGGCCCCTACCAGCGGTGGGGCAGGCGTAACTTGACTGTTCTGTGGGCCAACTGAGAAAGGAGTCTGCAGGCACTGGTGGCGGCAGTGTGACAGCAGCATAACTCCTCAACATAGGTATGGGGTTGAGTCGTTCTAGCTTCTTCTTTGCCTCTTGGTAAGTTAAACGGTCCAGGGTCTTAATTTCTTGTATCTTCCGCTCTCGCTGGTAGACTGCACAGTCTGGCGAGCAGGGAGAATGATGCTCCCCACAGTTAACGCAGGTGGGAGGTGGAGCACATGGAGCAGTGGGATGCAAAGGTCGTCCACAATCTCGACACGTGGGGCTCGCAGTGCATCTGGAGGACATGTGTCCGAACTTCCAGCACTGGAAGCATCGCGTAGGGGGCGGGACATAGGGCTTGACATTGCAGTGGTAGATCATGGCCTTGACCTTCTCGGGCAAGCAGTCGCCCTCAAAGGCCAGGATGAAAGCACCGGTAGCGATCCTATTAACCTTGGGCCCCCAAAAGGCACGACGGACAAAGTGTACACCTCGTCGTGCCAGATTCTCCTGTAGCTCGTCATCAGACTGTAGCAGAAGATCTTTATGAAAGATAATCCCCTAGACCAAATTTAGGGACTTATGGGGAGTGACATTAACGGGTATGTCACCGAGCTTCTCACAGGCGAGTAATGCTCGTGACTGTGCAGATGAAGCTGCTTGTATCAGAATGGCTCTGCTCCTCATTTTGGAAAGAGACGCCACTTCCCCAAACTTATCTTCAAGATTGTTCACAAAGAAGAGAGGCTTAGTCCCCAAAAACGAATCTCCATTGGTTCTGCTGCATACAAGGTATCGCGGGGAATACGGCTCCTGTCTGTCCGCAGCCCTACATCCCTCCCAGGGCGTGGCTAGGGAAGGGAATGATTTGGGGTGATATGTCACAGCGTTAAAGTCTACCTTACCACACTTAGAGACGTTGGCGGTCATTCGACCACCAGATTGAGACTTCATCCGCTTCAGTGCAGATCATCCGCCCCGATGCCACCCACTCTGACCAGGGTGTTTTAATACGTCAGAATTTCAAGAAGAAACAACTGGAAGGTCACAGTACTGGAACCTTTTTTTTCCCCTCCACAAATCAAGCTCTGAATAGGGGTGTCCTCCATTTTGATGAGGTCACAGGTCAAAGCTGACAGGTTATCCTCGATGAAGCATGTTATCTAGGATGAAAAGTCATCAACAGATGTAGAACTAATTTTAGGTATGACCCAGGGAAGTGAGTTTGGATCCATGCTGTTCATATCGTAAACTAATGGCCTCGCAGATGAAACTTCATGCAGATGATGCATTTATCTGTAATGAATTACTATCTGAATAAAGCTGCACAAATATTCAGTCAGCTCTTGATAAGATTTCAATGTGGTGTTAAGATTGGCTACTTGCTTTAAATGTTTAGGGATGTAAAATCTTGCACTCCACAAAATGAAAAACTGTATCATATAATTACAGTAGCAGTGAGTCACAGTTTGAAACTATAATCCCAGTTAAATACCTGGGTGCAACAATTTTTAGGAATGCGAAAGAGAACAGTCACATAGGCTCAGTTGCAGGCAAGGGAAGAGAGAGACTGTGGCTCATTGTTAAGAATACGTTAAGCCTAGTGGTCTAGCGGTAAAGCGCATGCCTTAAAATTGAAACATCACAGAATTGAATGCTGAGAAGTATCAGTCTGCCTTTAATCTAGCCTTCACCTCTCAATGATGTGAGGAGTCGCCAGGAATGATATGTTTGGATTCCTTATTGAACTGTTGGTCCCCATTCCTTGGATAGCTGGGGTATATCCCCTTTCTCTGGATGGATAGCTGATGTAATCACAGACATGCAATTCACCGAAGTGGTGTCCAATTGACAGACCTGCACTCACCCATTGAGTCACATGCAATTACTACTATAGGTAGAATATGAGGGTGTATTCAAGTTATAATACCTCTGACTCCCCCCCCCCCCCCACACACACACACACAAATTAATGATACAGAAACTGTGAAACTTGTGTCACTTCTCTCCGTAATCTCCCTATAGCTGTACACATTTTTCACAATGTCGACACCATGATCCACAGTTGCTGCAAGCACTTCTTTAGGAGTCTGGTGTGACCACGAAAATCTCTGAAGAAACAGTGGCACAGCTAGTGAATGTGTGACTATTAAAAGTGTTCTTAATAGTTGGAAACAGCCAAAAGCCACTAGGAACCATGTCAGGAGAGTAAGGAGCATGAGAAATCACTTCAAAGTTTCTGTTGCAAAGAAACTACAGCGTCACATTCACCCGATGCACTGGTGCATTGTCTTTGTGAAAGTGCACACAAGTAGCCCTTTCTAGCCTTTTTCATGCACTGCTGGAAGGAGCTGTTGCTTCAAAACATCCCAGTAGGATGCAACTGTCACCTTAATGCTCTTTGGAATGCAATGAGTAAAAATTATGCCATTTCTGCCCCAGTAAATGTTTGCCCTTTCATTCAACTGTCTGGTGCTTCATGTCAGGATTAAAATGGCATCCATGTCTCATCCATTGTCATAATCAACAACAAAACAAAAAAGTCACACTCGTGCAATCATCATGCGTCAATGTTGCCTGGCAACATGACATGCACACATTCTCGTGGTCCTCTGTCAGCATTAGTGGCACCCAACATGGATGACACTTACCACATTTTCAGGTCTTCATGCAACACTGTGCGCACAGACCCCATGGAAATGCCAACACTGAAGGCGATTTGTTCTGCACTGATTCGACAATCCTCCAAAACAACTTTCTCCATTGGCTTGATCATGTCATCAGCTTGGCTAGTGTGAGACCAAGATTGTCTTTTTTTACTGTCACACGATGTTATACCTTCTTTGAACTGTTGCATCTGCGAATGCATATCACACACATCTATGACACCATCACTACATCTCACTCAACTGTTGATGAATTTCAGTTGGTGACACCACACAAATGGAGAAAACAACCATTTTTAGTATAAAAAACAGTCCCTCATTCTAGCCGCTACATTTGTGTGGGCCGTATAGTGCTACCAACTCTGTCACACTTTCACAAGGTGTTATAACTCGAATGCATCTTATACTATGGAAATGCAATCAGTCTACTAGGTACACTGCATACAAAAGGTTCATGTGACCTACGTTAGAATATTGTTTAGGAGTATGAGACCCCTACCAGGTGGTGCTAGCAACGATATTGAATATAAACAATGAAGAGTAGCGCAAACGGTCACCAATTTGTTTGATTGATGGGAGAGGGTTGTGGAAATGCTGAAAGAACTGAATGGCAGACATCTGAAGACAGATGCAAACTATACTGGAACCAAGCATTCCATAAGTTTTCACTTTACAGTGGTTTGCAGAGTGTAGATGTATAAATCGAATGCAGCCTCTCTCTCTCTCTCTCTCTCTCTCTCTCTCTCTCTCTCACTCTCTCACCCCCCCCCCCCCCCCCCCCCCCCGCCCATCTCTGGAAAATGGCAAAGTTATTCACCTTTTACAAAATCATCCTTGTACTGAGTTCTCAGCAGTTTAAGAAATCGGTTATAAAATTCCTCTGAGCTCTCTGCAGGCATTGCACAGTGGAAGTCTAGTTTGTTACCTTTTAGTACATGATACAGTGTGAACTGACTGACACACAAGATTTCTAAGTTTTTATCTCTTACACTTAGATTCCACCTCTTTCCATTGTCATCTTCAAATATTCGAAGATTTAAAAGTTTACGAGCTCTGTAAATTAAAAATGAATGTTACTTCTACAGTTGATTCTTCAACTGGCAAATAATATGTTTTCCAGCTGCAGAGAGAAATTACTCACAGGTACTCCATATCTGCCTCTGTGTCATCTCTTGAAATTCCGACAAGAACACATAATCCTTTTCCTATGGAGCTGATAACCTCTCCATCAACTGAAACATAAAAGTTTTTTTGCAGAAAATAAAACAAACAAATTTTAATTACAATACTGGATCTGGATAGTACAGCACATCTACAATCGAACAGATTAATTAATCAGAGAACTAGGCCTCCAGGGAAAAACGGGAAATGATATAGGGGGATGATAAATATTTACAGAATTATCCACATGGAAGGTTAAAAAGGAAACATTGCTAAGCCATAAACTGAGACAACTTAATCTCTTATTCACAGTCTTCCTCCAATATGTAACTAAGCATATGAGCTTCAATATCCTTTAAATATACATGTCAGTAGTGAATTCAATCCACCTACCTGCATCACAAGCAATCACAAACACAGTATATTGTACAGGAACTGGACTTCATGTAGTGAAAGTGAGGTCAATTTCATCCACCTGATGTCACAGAGGATCAAAATATGTTGCTCAGTTGGAAACCAAGTAAATTGCCACCTACACATATTTTGTATGTACCTAACAAGAGCCACATCTGCTGACAGACTTGGTCAGGGGATTTAGAGCTTGACAGCATAAATTGTATGTTGTTCGTCCCATCCTCTTAAAAGTGCACATCTTTTTTCCACAAAAGGAGCAGATATGAAGTGTGCTGTGCAACGTTCTGAATGCATGTGCAGTGTGAAGACTCATTGTAATTGGAGCTTATGTCTCAACAGACCATGGTGCTTATCACATGCTATGCATCACTTCCCAACACAGTAGCACTCGCTAATTCTTTTTCCAGAATCAAGCTTAGGACAGTTTTCACAGCTGAACAATTCTAACACTTATGAACAGCAGACAACTCATAACTGAAGCAGTGATTTATTCTTCAGACTGACCCAACCACTCTTAACATAGACCAAATCATTTCATGCAAAATAAACCTTCACCCATGTTGTATTTTTCAATGTGTCTCAGACATAAACACTAAGCTACACAATCTTCAATTTGTTACAACCACCATCATTTTGTTTTCACATTTGTTGTCTTCACCAACTAACCAAATTGTCACCTTTCAACCTAACCTCGACCTCAGGCTGCACTACAGATCAGTTTGTCACCACAACCAACATTTCAGGGAGAGAGTCTAATTCCATACATTAGGAACTGCGGTCATTAAGGCATGCCTCCCATACTTCCTAGGACGAAAATACATCGAAAAACAAACACACACACGTTCCACAAAAAGCCTAATGACACTAACGGGTGAAACGTGGGAAATAGGGGGTTTTTGGGTGGGGACAAACTAAATATAAACAAATCTAGACACCCACCCCCATACAAAACCACGCAAAACGACGAAAAAAACCGACATCACAAAACTCCCCAAATACAACTAAACACAATATCATCTGGAATCGAACACTTCCCTTGACCTATATAGCTCAACAGCAGCTCCCGATCTCATAAATTGGGATCGAACACTTCCCTTGACCTATACAACTCAACAGCAGTTCCCGATCCCATAAATTGGGATTGAACACTTCCCTTGACCTATATAGCTCAAAAACATCTCCTGATACCAATACCAATAGCCACACATTGGGATCGAACACTTCCCTTGACCTGTTATCCTTACATCTCCACATACAGCCGTCCCTGGTCCGAGATGCCTCATTTCTTCACGACATACTGAACACTTCACGACTTCATCCAAAACTCCGAATAGTTGAAGAAATTTTTTTTAGAGACAACGCACTGTCCCCCATCATAGCCGACAACCGAAAACTGTTGATCCTGTCAGTCATATCCATACCTACCAAAGACATAAAAAAAAGCAATTTACCAAAATTCACACACGACGCCACACTCGCAAACTAAACCAAAAACATCACGTAACACACCACCACAGAGCACCACCGATCGCATCAAAACGACACCTACAAACACGCCACTCTCACAAACTAAATTCCGCGCCGTCGTGACGTCACACACCACAACAGCCTTACGTCACTGGTCAAAGCCGACGGTTGGGATCGGACGCTTCGGTCGACCCACCACTGCATTTTAGGGTCTAGCGTAGCAGGGGATACAACCCGCCGGCTTTGGACAATGACGTCACAAGTCGCCAGAGAGCAGTTTACCATTTTCGCTTTTGCTGTTATGTTTCAGTTTCGTTTTTTTTACTGATTGCTTAATAAAGTGGATCTGTTTATTCTATCTCGTGAGATTTTTTTTTTTAAAAGCCAAAAAACACTTATCAGCCACTGAAGGGAGCTACAACACTAAGAAGAATCGCTTCTCGATTGGCCACTTGTGACGTCATTGTCCAAAGCCGACGGGTTGTATCCCCTGCTACACTAGTCCCGCATTTTACAATTATCCCAGAAGTTTATGTCTACAGGTAACAGTAATATAAGGGCTACATACTTAATATTTGAATGCTGTTTACGTGGTCTTAAAATAAGCCAAATTTTTAATTAGAGTTAAACAAAACAGTTAACTGATGTGCGTTTGCATGTTGTTACTCTAGTTGATGTATGACAATATTGTTACAAACTTCCCTTGTCGATAAATAATATTCTTTACAAGTCGATTTCACAACGGATTATTTACATAATGTACCTGTTACACTTGCTTTTAATACTCTCTGGATGACAGCCTTCATAATTAACAAGGCCGAGCGACTATATAAAAAAAAAAGTCGCCTTAACTGCTCTGTCAGATTATTCGATGGGATGAGTACAATATTCGTACACTTTCGTTACTCGCTTCCAAGAAAAACTGAACCCGGCTTTCCAGATGATGTAATTTTTGTTCAGATATCAAAGAGCTGAAATGACCAGACAAGTACTTTCCGCGCGTCATGCATTCATTTGCTAGTACACCACTTCGTTGAATGTCGTCTGCTTTGTTTAGCAACAACCACAGAATATCATCATATCAGAAATGCAAAGCCTATCCACAGACATAACTTATGCATGTCTGTGACGACGTTCGTGCAGTATAATTAGCTATGGAGTGAACATTCGAAAGCGCAGAACGAGAATAACTGTCTGCAGCTCATGCCTTTTAATTTTGGGATGGCGCATTTTAGCCTCTATAGCGCTTAGCTTATTTTGAGTTCCAAGTCAGGCTCACACACGCAACAAAAGCCATAGCTAGTGGCATTACGCAGTTGCGTCTGTGAACTCCCAGTATTTAGTGGCGCGACTAAGAGACGCAACTTTTGTCATGCCACAAAAAGTTCAATTTGGTTTTACTTTGTTACGCCAGTTTCCTTCCACCCTTTCTTCCTGGTGACAGCATTTCGAATCACGAGCATTCTGTCGCAGTTATCGTCGAGTAATTGCTGCTGTACCGCATTAGATTTCAGTGTATCATTTTATTCCTGAAAGAAAAAAAAATTGAAACAGTGATCGGCACATACACTTCCGCAGCTTCTGGAACTACAAGAACAGCAACCTATGTTTTATTTTCTGCAGCAGTGTGTGTGTGTGTGTGTGTGTGTGTGTGTGTGTGTGTGTTTGCGTGCGGGAGCAATCGCGCGCGCTATGTTTTCAAACCAATGACGTATCCTACAATCTTAAAAGATTTTTGGATAAATAAAATTAATCTATATAACCAAAACAGCGAGTGGTATAAATTTCGTGACTTGTAACATCAAGCATTGTGTAAACTGTGTATTCATATGCAGGATATATATTCGTTATGGTCGTTTCTTGTTTCCAATATTAGTTTATTCCCAAGAATAAGCAGATTTCACTCGGTTAATACTAAGCAGAAATCAAACCTGCATTTCGATCGGATTTCCTTAACTCTTGTGCAAAAAGGTGTGCAGTATACTGCTGCATCCATTTTCAATAAGCTGCCACTCGAATTCAAAAATCTTAGCAGTAATCCACGCGCTTTCAAATCGAAACTGAAGAGTTTCCTAATGGGTCACTCCTTCTATTCTGTCGAGGAGTTCCTTGAAAAATTAAGCTGATTCTTATTGTATTGCTGATGGCGTTTACTTAAACATATGGACTGACGTTTTTCAGGTTCCGTTTGTGCTCTTTCTCACATATATGGATCCATCTATCGTGTATGAAGAACAGAAAAGTGACAAATCCGAATTGTGTATGTGGCTTTGTTCAGTGCAGTGATCGAAATAGTGCAATCAAGATGTATAACGCTGGTACTGAAGGACTTATCTCTGATGTGCTGAAAGAACAACTCGCAATAGCTAAAAAATATATCAATAACATCGAATCGTTAATTAATTCTTTGTTTGTCGATTTTAATCCTTGTGTGAAAAATGTACAAAGTGAAACCTACAACACTCTCAAAGAAACCGTTAATGAAAGTCAAAGTGCTCCAATATCTGCTATTGTTACAAGAAACCCGTTTGCACCCAATGCACAAGAGAAACTCTGACAAATGAAATTAGTGAGAGAAGACGAAACAAAACCAAAAGTTTGTATCTTTGCAGACGGCCGTGGACGAGATTTAGCCACTATTCTTATGAACATGCAATCTAAATTTTCTATTACTGCCACAGTAAAACCCAGAGACCCTTTACAGCAAATAATTAAAGATTTAAACCCTCAATCAAACGATGTTTGTGTAATTATTGCTGGAGCTAATGATATTTATAAAAATGAGTCGAAAAATGCAATCGCAACATTGCGAAATGTACTGGAGAGAATCTCGCCAAGAAAAATAATCGTCGTTAGCATCCCACACAGACATGACGTAATAAACAATTCACAGACAGAATGTTTCAAAAGGTATGCAAGGCATTCAAGGATGTGAAGTTTTTGGACAGTAATTCCGAAGAGAGAAACGAGTTCACTCGACATGGAAAGCACAGGAATTGGCTAGGAATATGTGTACTCACTAAAGGACTATTAGCAGAAACATTCCTCCAATCACACTAAAAGCACCTGTGCCCATTGAAACTGTACCATTGGAAGAAATACAGACAGTGTCGTCAAAATACTCTTTCAAAACTAATGGAACAGCTGAAGGGAAGACTTCATATGCAGCAACACCTGTATGTGAATCAACACAAACACGTCTTTTATACAAAAGCAAGACAGCACCAACAGTTACAACTAAAGTGGGAAAAGTTAGTCCACTACCAACTTGTGAAGCAGCAGTAGCATTTAACGAGGAAGAACGGTCATCAATAGCAGAAACAGCAACACCAACGCCCGCAGGATCAAATGTACAAGATGACAGTGTAGAAACCTCACCAACAGGAGATCCAGCCTCTATGGCAAAAAGGAGCACAGTAGTGACTGCAGCTGCTCCACATATGATGTGCCTGAGATCAAGAAAGTCCTCAGCTGCAAATGGGGATTTTTTATGGTACTGGGGCAGAAGAGGGAAGGTTCCAATCAGAATGTAAGTAATGCAGTTAATAACAACAAATGTGGGTGTTACTAGCACAACAGCTCTCCCATCCCTGCAGAAATCTGTTCCTGTAACACTGGTATGTCAACAGAAATAAAACTCAATACCAACTGTGGCAGCACCACAACCAATCATGTAATTAAAAATAAACTCAAAATTTTTCACAAAAATATTCAAAGCCTGCTCTGTAAGTTGTTGCTATTGTTGTTGTTGTGGTCTTCAGTCCTGAGACTGGTTTAATACAGCTCTCCATGCTACTCTATCCTGTGCAAGCTTCTTCATCTCCCAGTACCTTCTGCCACTGACATCCTTCTGAATCTGCTTAGTGTATTCATCTCTTGGTCTCCCTCTACGATTTTTACCCTCCACGCTGCCCTCCAATACTAAATTGGTGATCCCTCGATGTCTCAGAACATGTCCTACCAATCGATTAATTCTTCTAGTCAAGTTGTGCCACAAACTCCTCTTCTCTTCAATTCCATTCAATACCTCCTCATTAGTTATGTGATCTACCTATCTAATCTTCAGCATTCTTCTGTAGCACCACATTTCGAAAGCTTCTATTCTCTTCTTGTCTAAACTATTTATCGTCCATGTTTCACTTCCATACATGGCTACACTCCATACAAATACTTTCAGAAACGACTTCCTGACACTTAAATCTATACTCGATGTTAACAAATTTCTCTTATTCAGAAACGCTTTCCTTGCCATTGCCAGTCTACATTTTATATCCTCTCTACTTCGACCATCATCAGTTATTTTGCTCCCCAAATAGCAAAACTCCTTTACTACTTTAAGTGTCTCATTTCCTAATCTAATTCCCTCAGCATCACCCAACTTAATTCGACTACATTCCATTATCCTCGTTTTGCTTTTGTTGATGTTCATCTTATACCCTCCTTTCAAGACACTGTCCATTCCGTTCAACTGCTCTTCCAAGTCCTTTGCTGCCTCTGACAGAATTACAATGTCATCGGCGAACCTCAAAGCTTTTATTTCTTCTCCATGGATTTTAATTCCTACTCCGAACTTTTCTTTTGTTTCCTTCATTGCTTGTTCAATATACAGATTGAATAACATCAGGGATAGGCTACAACCCTGTCTCACTCCCTTCCCAACCATTCCTTCCCTTTGATACCCATCGACTTTTATAACTGCCATCTGGTTTCTGTACAAATTGCAAATAACCTTTCGCTCCCTGTATTTTACCCCTGCCACCTTCAGAATCTGAAAGAGAGTATTCCAATCAACATCGTCAAAAGCTTTCTCTAAGTCTACAAATGCTAGAAACGTAGGTTTGCCTTTCCTTAATCTTTCTTCTAAAATAAGTCCTAGGGTCAGTATTGGCTCACGTGTTCCAACATTTCTCCGGAATCTATACTGATCTTCCCCGAGGTCGGCTTCTACCATTTTTTCCGTTCATCTGTAAAGAATTCGCCTTAGTATTTTGCATCTGTGACTTATTAATCTGATAGTTCGGTAATTTTCGCATCTATCAACACCTGCTTTCTTTGGGATTTGAATTATTATATTCTTCTAGAAGTCTGAGGGTATTTCGCCTGTCTCATACATCTTGCTCACCAGATGGTAGAGTTTTGTCAGGACTGGCCCTCCCAAGGCCGTCAGTAGTTCTAGTGGAATGTTGTCTACTCCGAGGGCTTTGTTTCGACTCAGGTCTTTCAGTGCTCTGTCAAACTCTTCACGTAGTATCATATCTCCCATTTCATCTTCATCTACATCCTCTTCCATTTCCGTAGTATTGTCCTCAAGTACATCGCCCTTGTATAGACCCTCTATATGCTCCTTCCACCTTTCTGCTTTCCCTTCTTTGCTTAGAACTGGGTTTCCATCGAAGGTCTTGATATTCATGCAAGTGGTTCTCCTGTCTCCAAAGGTCTCTTTAATTTTTCTGTAGGCAGTATCTATCTTACCACTAGTGAGATAAGCCTCTACATCCTTACATTTGTCCTCTAGCCATCCCTGCTTAGCCATTTTGCACTGCCTGTCGATATCATTTTTAAGAAGTTTGTATTCATTTTTGCCTGCTTCATTTACTGCATTTTTATATTTTCTCCTGTCATCAATTAAATTCAATATTTCTTCTGTTACCCAATGGTTTCTACTAGCCCTCGTCTTTTTACCTATCTGTTCCTCTGCTGCCTTCACTGTTTCATCCCTCAAAGCTACCCATTCTTCTTCTACTGTTTTTCTTTCCCCTATTCCTGTCAATTGTTCCCTTATGCTCTCCCTGAAACTCTGTACAACCTCTGGTTTATTCAGTTTATCCAGGTCCCATCTCCTTAAATCCCCACCTTTTTGCAGTTTCTTCAGTTTTTATCTACAGTTCATAACCAATAGATTGTGGTCAGAGTCCACATCTGCCCCTGGAAATGTCTTACAATTTAAAACCTGGTTCCCAAATCTCCGTCTTAACATTGTATAATCTATCTGATACCTTTTAGTATCTCCAGGATTCTTTAATGTATACAACCTCCTTTCATGATTCTTAAACCAAGTGTTAGCTATGATTAAGTTATGCTCTGTGCAAAGTTCTACCACATGGCTTCCTCTTTCATTTCTTAGCCCCAATCCATATTCACCTACTACGTTTCCTTCTCTCCCTTTTCCTACTCTTGAATTCCAGTCACCCATGACTATTAAATTTTCGTCTCCCTTCACTACCTGAATAATTCCTTTTATCTCATCATACATTTTATCAATTTCTTCATCATCTGCAGAGCTAGTTGGCATACAAACTTGTACTACTGTAGTAGGCGTGGGCTTCATGTCTATCTTGGCCACAATAATGCATTCACTATGCTGTTTGTAGTAGCTTACCCGTACTCCAATTTTTTATTCATTATTAAACCTACTCCTGCGTTACCCCTATTCGATTTTGTATTTATAACCCTGTAATCACCTGACCAAAAGTCTTTTTCCTCCTGCCACCGAACTTCACAATTCCCACTATATCTAACTTTAACCTATCCATTTCCCTTTTTAAATTTTCTAACCTTCCTGCCAGATTAAGGGATCTGTCATTCCACGCTCCAATCCGTAGAACGCCAGTTTTCTTTCTCCTGATAACAACGTCCACTTGAGTAGTCCTCGCCTGGAAATCCGGATGGGGGACTATTTTACCTCCGGAATATTTTACCCAAGAGGACGCCATCATCATTTAATCATACAGTCGAGCTGCATGCCTTACTGTAGTTAGACCAATTTATTGTAAACATTGATGAACCATCAGGCGCAAATTGTGCTCATATTCTCTGTCTGACAGAACACCATGTCACTTTCGGCATCGAAATGCTCCATATTCCAAACTATGTATAGGCTACCTCGTTTTGTAGAAAGCATATGCGCAGAGGTGGGGCAGCTATTTATGTGAAAAACAGCCTGTCCTTTAATACAGTAGATATAGAGAAATATTGTGTCACAGAAATAGTAGAAG
Source organism: Schistocerca serialis cubense (assembly GCF_023864345.2). Classification (NCBI taxonomy): domain Eukaryota; kingdom Metazoa; phylum Arthropoda; class Insecta; order Orthoptera; family Acrididae; genus Schistocerca; species Schistocerca serialis. The sequence continues at coordinate 1,234,989,200 of NC_064638.1, forward strand.
CTAACAAGAAACTGGTAATCGTAGCAGTATACAGGGCTCCATCTGGTAATTTTAAAGTATTCATGAAATAATTAGATTCTGTGCTATTGTATCTCACAAGGTAAAATAGGAACATTATAGTGACTTTTCCCACAAGAACTACTGCCACTCCCAGCACTCTTAAAAGACAAGATCTTTGTAGATATCAGTAAAACTCATCACATCAAAGTCGAAAAAGTCATAAATGGTGTGGTGTCACCGCCAGACACCACACTTGCTGGGTGGTAGTTAGTATATGTCGGACCCGCGTGTCGCCACTATCAGTGATTGCACACCGAGCACTCGTCCCAGTTGTACAGCCGACTTTGCTAGCGATGGTTCACTGTCTACAGATGCTCTCAATTGCAGAGACGACAGTTTAGCATAGCCTTCAGCTACGTCATTTGCTACGACCTAGCAAGGCGCCATATTCAGTTAATACAATCGGAACAGATAATATTGTGAATCATGTCTCGTCAAGAGCGACGTTCATCATTAATGGGTTAAACTTAAGTATCAAACTAATTTTGTCCCCTTTCTGAATTCTAATTCCTTGTCATGTTCCAGACCTCACATCAGTATAGTTCTTCCCTCCTCACACCAGCCTGCGTGAGCTAAAACGCATGCATTTCGGCCTCCTCTAGTAACTCGGTGTTGGCTCTTCAAGCCAACACAACAAATGGTCTCTCTGATCATGATGGCAAAAACTCACAATTGACAACTTTAACACAAATCAGAGCAAAGCTGGTGCAGAGTGGAAAACCATTAGAAACATGAATGAGGAAAATATTCAAAACTTCAAATTATGCATTCACAAGACTGACTGGAGGTTTGTTTATCTTGCAAATGATGTTAATACAAAATATAATTTATTTACTGATGAATTATCAGGTATATTTGAAAGTGTATTTCCAAAAAAGGTCTGCAGACTACAGAACAGACAATCAAGCAAGAAACCATGGGTCACAAAGGGCATAAAAATATCATGCCAGGAAAAAAGAGAACTGTATATAATATTAAGACAATCCAATAATCCCCTCCAGATGAGCTATTATAGGACATACTGTAAAATCGTAACTAAAGTCGTTAAAAAATCTAAAAGTATGTGTATGCAATCTTAAATTAATTCTTCAAATAATAAAATCGTAACGATTTGGCATGTAATAGAGAGGGAAACAGGTACTGCACCATCTAACAATGTAAAAACTGCTGTTGTAAAAATTAATGATTTGGAAATAACTGATAGTAAGCAGATAGCAGACACATTTAACAACCACTTTCTTTCACTTCTCAAATAGGTTGCAGTAGTGACCTAAGGAAAGATGCAGATATTCTGAAACTTAACCTACCACAATGTTTTAATGATATAAATGTAACACCCATAACTGTTAATGAAATAAAAAAAAAAGTAATTCACTCATTGAAAAGTAAAGGATCTTCAGGTTTAGACAACATCTCTGGTAAACTGTTGAAAGCCTGCAGTTATGATGTAAGTGTAGTACTTGCTCTCATTTGCAACAGGTCTCTTTATGAGGGAGTTGTTCCAGGGGGAATGAAATATGCCATTGTGAGACCCCTTTTCAAGTCTGGGGATGCTACAGATGTCAAAAATTATCGTCCTGTCTCTCTCTTAACAACATTTTCAAAGGTTCTTGAAAAGGCAGTGTATAACAGGATTGTGGCACATCTTGATAAACTTAATATTATTAACCAGAGACAGTTTGGTTTTCAAAAAGGGGTTTCGACAGAGTGTGCCATACATTCACTCACAAATGATGTCTTGGAGTCTATTAATAGTAAGAAGTCATTAGTAAAAATTGTGAATTCACAATTTTTGCTGATGATACAAGCATTGTCGTAGATGGTAAGTCTACTGCTGATCTGGAGACTGATGTTAATGATATACTCAGAGACGTTATGGCTTGGTTTTCAATTAATTCTGTTACAGTTAACATTAAAAAAACTAATTTTATACAGTCCCACACAAAAAAATAAAACTCTAGGAAATATAGCAATTGCTCATGACAACCAGGAACTAGAACGCGTGCACTCCACTAAATTCCTGGGGGTTCACATTGATAGTAAGCTCAACTGGGAACAGAATGTGTCCCTTACTCTAAAAAGGCTTTCATCAACAACTTCTGCTCTAAGAATCATTACTCATTTTGGGGACATCAACATTTCAAAATCAGCTTACTTTGGATACTTTCACTCATTAATGAGTTATGGAATAATCTTCTGGGGTAATTCACCAGCCTGGAAAAAAAAATCATAACTGCTCAGAAGAGAGCAGTCATAATCATGTGTGGTGTTCCTCCACGAACCTCATGTAGAAAACTTTTCACACAGTTAGGTATACTGACCACAACATGTCAGTTCATATACTCTCTGATGAACATAGTTAATAAAGGCTATGCTCAGTATGAAACAAATTGTTCTTACCATAACTATGATACTGGAGGTAAAGATGATCAGCATGTCGAACTAAAAAATTTATCACTTGTACCAAAGGGATTAAAGGATGCTGTTATAAAGACTTTTAATGCAATGCCTAATTATATTAAATGTAGAAGAGAAAATGAAATCCTGTTCAAAGGTACGTTAAAAAAATACCTGCTTGACCATCCACTATACTCCTTAGATGAATTATTTTGCAGAAGTAATGCACTCCCTTAATAATAGATGAGTTTAGTCTCTTAGTTATTAGATGGACAATACAATATTATGTTAATGTTATAGCGTTAGTGTTATAGTTATAATGTTATAGTGTGAATTGCTATACTAGTTAAATGACAGCTTGTACATGAGAAAAAGTGATACTTATTAATATCTTTATCATTGTATTATATTACTATTCTTTAGCATTAATTGTATTTGTACAATTGTATTGACACATTCCACATCCAGGCAAATCACTTGCATCTATGGATCCATGGAATACGCACACCAAATAAAAATAAATAAATAAAAATGAACATTTATTTTTATCTGTTATTACTTTTTATGTTGTCATTTCATGTAGTGATGCGTTCTATGACCTTGGAGATTTGCTCCTCAATTTGGTCCTACAGAACTTGACGTGTAAATAAATAAATAGATAAAGAGATGTAATTCCCGAGTGTCATGTGGCAGCTGTGAAACTAAAAATTGGTTATTCGAAATGCCTATATGAACGAATACAGTAAAACTGTAAACTCTTGGACGAGTGGCGTGTCTGTAGATGATATTTACATGCCAACTGTTGGTTAGCTGCCACTGCAGACAGATTTTCGTCTCTGAGTGTTATTTATTTTATAAATGTATTTGTGGCCCCTGATTTACACCTGTGCGAAATTATTTTCTGAATCAACTTACTTGTATTTAAGTCTTGCTGCAACTCTATTGCCATAAACTGCACTACAACATTCATGCCCGCCTATATGATTTCAACTGACGCCATATTGTAAGCTGTGCAACTACACAGAATTTGTGGCGTCCTATATCAAAGGTAGCTCATGATGCCACTACAGAAAGCAATAAGGTGTGGCGCTGCATAGGTTGCGTGTTTGAAACCAACTTCATTACATCGCTGCTATGGATACACCACCCTCAGAAGTACCATGAATCTTTGTTTACACGTTTCACAGACATCTTATCAATTTGATACCAGGGATTGAAGTTGGCTTAAAGATGTGAGATGCAATGGTATTGTGCTTTTTCCCGAGTGTATCGTAGCTCATATTCAATTTTATTTACGTTCTTTCACTAACAGCCTATGAAGTGACAGCCAACAATACTTTCTTTTTACATTCTCTATTGCACTTATTCATACTGACGAATCTCTGTTCCAATTAATTACGTTACAATGACACTGTAGATGGCGCCTGAATGTCACGAAAAACAAACGCATTTAGAGCCACGAAATTGTTATAGTAAATCCGGTTAGTGATCTGCGCCGCCTGCTTGTCCATTATTATTTTCAGTTTTTTCTTATTTACCCTTCTACTTTTTATAGACAAATAAAATTTCTGTATTATTATTTCGCCAGCCCATTAGAAAAGTAAAACCATACACTACACACAAAAAACAAAAAATACAAGATTAATGCTTAAATTTTGGTGTGATAAAATAACTGACAGTGAACAATATTATTTTTTGGGTTTTCTATTGCACTTATTCACATTGTCGAATCTTTTCTAATTAATTAGGTCACAGTGACACTGTCCAGAAAGTCGTGTCATGCAGAAATACTTAGAAACACACAAGGAATTGAAAACCTGCATAAATTGGAGAAATCAATCAGACTCTCATGTATAAATTTATCTGCCAATTCATCGGCAATAAATGAAAATTTGTACCAAGGTCAGGAGTCGATCATGGGTCTCCTGTTCAATAGGCAGATGCGTGAACCATGTAGGTCACCTCAGCACAGTGGTCAGACACAATGCATGGCCTACCCAAGCATGCTTTCCCTCAGACCAAAGTAATATTTGCTGTACACTACCAAGGTAACATCCTCTAGCCCTTTTTATTCATCCTGCTTGTTGTATCTCATGAAGCCTCACACGAGTTTGGGCAAAGAGTGAATTGCACTGATGATCTGATTAGCCTTCATGGTGCATGTATAAAGACACACATAAACACACACACACACACACACACACACACACACACACACACACACACACACACACAAACGCACATGCATGCGAGTGGTGTCTGTACTTTCAGACATGTTCGAATGAGAAAGTACGCCCAGTAACTGGAAGAAAGCACAGGATACACCTGTCTACTAGAAAGGTAGCAGAAGTGATCCACAAAATTACTGTCCCATATCCTTGACACCCATTTCTTCTAGAATCTTAGAACATATCCTGACCTCAAAAATCAGAGGCATCTCGAACAGAATGATCTCCTCCATGCCAACCAACATGGATTTGGTAACATTGATCATGTGGAATCCAACTTGCACTTTTCTCACATGACATCCTGGAAGCCATTGATAACAGTCACAAAGATGCAGTATTTCTCAATTTCCAAAAAGCATTTGACTCAGTACCACAGCTATATATGTTACCAAAAGTACAATGATATTGGGTATCAGATGAAATATGTGACTGAATTGAGAATTTCTTGGTAGGGAGGACACAGTATGTTATCTTGCACAAGTCATCAAAAGGTGTTGGGGCAACTCTGGGTGTGTCCCTAGGGTCCTTAGCTGTTCACGTTGTATAATAACGATATTGCAGATGTTATAAGTAGCAAGCTTAGATTTTTGGAGATGATGCATTTATTTACAACAAAGTACAGCCTGAAAAAAATCTATACACATATTCACTCAGATCTGGATAAGGTTTGTAAATGGTGCAATGATTTGCAACTTACTTTAAAAGTTAAAAAACAAACAGACTTAGTATCCTATGTATATAACATTAGTGAGTCACAATTGGAATCTGTAAACTCATACAAATACTAGGATGCAACACTTAGTAAGGAAGATGCAGTGGAATGATCATCACATGGGCTCAGTCGATGGTAAAACAAATAGCAGACTCTGGTTTATTTGTAGAACACTAGGGAAATGTGACCCATCCTAGAATATTGTTTAAGTGTTGGGGACCCATACCAAATAGGACTAGCAGTTGATGTGGAATGTATACAGAGAAGGGCAGCACAAATGATCACAGATTCGTATGACTTGAGGGAGACTGTCACTGAAATATCGAAAGAACTGAACTGGCAAACTTTTGAAGATAGATAGGAACTATTCTGAGAAAGTCTACTTACAAAGTTTCAAGAACTGGCTTCAAATAATGATTCTAGGAATATATGAAAATCCACTACATATCACTCCCATGTGGATCATGAGGATAGATTTGATTAATTACAGCACACACAGAGGCATTCAAACAATCATTTTCCCACAATCCTTATGTGACTGGAATGGGAGAAAGCTCTAATAACTGATACAAAGCGGTCTCTCTGCCATACACTTCACAGTGGTTCACAGAGTACTGATGTAGATGTAGATGAAAATGGAACTCAGTTTTTAATTTTCATTTAATGCTAATGCACCTTAACACAGAAGTGGTCTGCAACCCCCCTGTACTGAGAGATATTTGTCACTGCAACTATGTATGAAAAAAAATTCTCATTAGTACTAAATATCTGTTCATTAAGCTACTCATTACAGTGTGAACATCCTTACTCTGCATTTAATATTACCATAAGGTGTTTCAAAGCAGATCTGAATTGTAATGGCACTTAGTAGACCTGATGATACACTGGAATTTATAACGCCACTAGCTGTACCTTTCAAGCACATATAACTATGTATCAGGATAAAGACAAAATTCAGCTGTAGGCTATATTATGCTAAATAGTTAATCCTTTAAATAAGTATTACAATGTGCTGAGCAATAGAGAGGAAGAAAATTTCCGCTGCACTGAATATTGTCCCAACAATGTGTGTGAATGTTGTAACAGAACGTAAGATCGTGTATGTCAGTAATTTTCGTGTATGTCAGTAATTTCTTTACGTGTAATGTTTTATGTAAATATAGCCTTTGACTGCGAGTTTAACGACTAAGAGACAGTTATCTTTGGACATGCGGAAAGGAGGTCGATCTTTGGGAGAGGTGGTTAAAGGACGTTGGAGAGAAAGCGTGGGCTAGAGGAGGTGCGAATACAGATGTGGTGTAAAACAATGTCTTATTGCATATTATTGTAGAAGTGTTAAATGTGAATAAATGAATTAAATAGTGATTTGCAAAACTAATGTAACGTTTGCTCTCTAAAAATCAAAATACCACATCGCCCTACAAACCAGTTAGTCTCATCCAAACACAAAGAAAACCGCGGGAACATCGCAGTGGAATCACCTCTAGACTTCACGAAGACGACAACGCAGCCATCGATATGAGTTAAGTACCAAACTGTTCGTACTTGTTAACGACCTCGGACTATAAATTTGAATCTCCTGTAGTACCTGAAGTCACCATGTGGACAAAGGAGTAGGACAACTTATATACAGTGGACATCACAGGAAGAGGTCTGTTAAACTTGGGGGCTCGTCCGGGATATTACAGTTAAATGCGATGGGACTAATTGCGCTTCGTTTGCGGAACATTACAAACCTTATAATTCGTAAAACGTGAATAACATTGTACACGTTTGCTGCACCAGAAAAAGTAGTGTGAGAACCAACAAAGTGCTGGCTTATCGGAGAGGTGGACCTGTGATCGACGTAGTAGTGTGAAAAGATAAGTACAATTCTGCTTTGTTTTAAACTTTTCGTCAAAACTGTATCCAAACACGTGGTGCCATCATGACGCTATCAGAAGAAATTAAAAAGGAAGTTGGAGAAATGTTAGACTCGAACGTGTGTGGTGTAAGTGACGATCCAGATGACTCACAAACCGAAAGAAAACCGGATCAACAGGACTGGGTAAGTTTACTCTTTGCCAGAATGGGACAAATGCAGACCGAATTAACAAGGGCAATGAACTCAAATAGTGAATTCCTAGAATCGAAAATAAATGCATCTAGTGAAGCGCTGGAAGCAAAAATGAAAAGCAACGGTGATGTACTGAAAGAAGAGATCTCAAATTTAAAACTTCAATTAGGAGAAAGTTTGAAGGGCGTGAACTCCAAAATCGAAGCTATAGAGAATAAGTTTGTGACCTTAGAAAATAAGTTAGCCACAGTTAGCTGAAGTCAAGGGAAAGAGGTTGAAAGGTTAACTGCAGCTCAAAGAACTGTGGAGGAGAGGGTAGACAAATTAAGTCTAGATACAGAATCAAAAGTTAACTCCTTAGATGCTGAATTAAATAAGATACAGGAGTCTGTAACATGTAATTTAAGTGTAATAGACAAGAGATTCACTGAAATGCAAGATAATTTTGTGTCTAGAAATTTATGTATGAATGGTGGAAGCGTGTGGAGTAATTCACCTGTAAAAAGTTTTCCTTGTGATAATTTACACCCTGTAGATTTTTTGCAACACTGCTCTGACAACCTTGTTACTGGCATGTCTGATAATCTAAAGATTAAATTTGTTAAAAAATTTCTTGAGGGAGAAGCTTTGTCTTGGGCAAACCAACATTTTGATAAGTGGAAAACGTTTGATGATTTTAAGAAGAGTTTCTTAAATAAGTTTTGGTCTGAGACTGAACAGGGTAGAATAAAAAGTGAATTTTTAAATGGGCCTATCTTCAGGGGCAGAAACCACTCAATGAAAGACTTTTGCAGGGATCAACTTAGGAAATTGGTGCATCTAGATAAACCCTTTGACGAAATGACGCAAATTGATGCCCTTAAAAGGAGGTTACCTGAAAGAATACAGTGGGAATTAGTGCATGGACCTGACGACTGTTTAGACCAGTTTCTAAAATATATAGACAAATTAGACAGGGCAATGGAAAGAAATGTGCAACAGATTAGTAACGGAAACCATTACAGTGGGAGGTGGAATTCTGATTACTGTGGAGAGAACCCTAGAAGGGACGATAGAGATTTTCGCAATGAACACCAATATGATAGAACAAGAGAGTACAATGCTAATTGGAGAGGGAGTAACTGGGAAAGCAATGGTGTAACTAGGAACAACAGATGGGAAGGTAACAACAGAATGAATACAAATTGGAGGAGTGACAATAGAGGTAGACATCCGGAAAACTCCGGACCGCCTCAATGAAGGTCCACAGCTTTGGGGCGAACCGATTTAAACATAATAGGACCACTAACTTTCACACAAAACCCAATACTGTAAATAACTGTACCATTAACAAACAGGTTAAAAACCAGGAATACCAAGTGAATTATATAAATTTTGATAAAAAATTTTGGGATGCTATGTGGCACAGTAGACCACCACAAAATAAACATAGGAGAGACCAAAGTTCTGACTCAATTCTGGATGAGGAGATGTTAAATGATTTTTACAGGTGGGCAAAAAGGGGAGAGCAAGCTAATAATGAAGAGAGTAACAAATGTTTTAGTTCAGGATTGGGGGGGTTGTTCACACAAGAAGGTAATAGTGAATCAGCTGATGATAAACCTAAGCAACAGGAAAAAGAATCAACCATAGAAAGTGAAAAACAGAGAGAAATAGATGAAACTGGCAGTAAAGTATACCATAGTAGTGATGATGTTAGTATTTTTGATGTGAAAAGTATGGTAAGCAAACCAGTAAGTGAGTACAATGTTTTTATTGAAATAAATAATGAAGTTTTGGAACTTGATGATAGTTGTGGTGACGAAGTACAGGAATATGATAAGAATAATGAAGTGACAGCTGAAAATCAATTGCTACATGCCTTTCCTGATGAGCTCATGGTTAATCAAAGTGGTGATAACAAAAGTGAAAATATTGTGAAAGAATTAGATTTGTGTGATATTATTGAAAGTAAAGGAAGCCAATTTTTAGAAATCCTGTGGAACCAGTATAATGAGAATTGTAGTAGCAAAGTGTTTTGGTATCGTCTAAGTATAATTAGTAGAGTTTTATGCCCACGCTGGTGGGAGAGTAAAAGAAAGAGTCTGAGTGAAAGGTACATAAACAGTAAGGAGATATTTTGTGTGCAGCCAAAGTGTAAACTTGACACTAGTAACTTAGAATTTGAAAATCAGGTAAACCTGATGAAGACTGAAAGGGAGGAAGGAGATGGAAATTATAAAGAAATTGAAAAAGATTTATTATATGAAGTCCCCGAGGGGAAGGCAGATGAAAAGGAATTAGGCTGTCCATACATTAAAATAAGAGTAAATCAGTGGGAAGGGCACTGTCTTATTGATACAGGAAGCCCCATATGCGCAATTTCAGAAAAATTTAGAGATAAAATTAGAGATGGTAAGAACTTTGTAGAAATGCCGGTTGTAGGGGTAAAAATCAGAGGTGCCACTGGTAGGCAAAGTAAGGTAGTTAAGAGTCAAGTATTGTTAACGTTTCAAATTGAAAATGTGGAGTTTGAGCAGGGTTGCCTTGTGGTCCCAAGGTTAGAAGAAAATATCATTTTTGGCATGGATTGGGTCTTAAAAGTGGGTGTAAGCTTCTCTTGGGAAGATAAGACTGTTATAATTACTGAACCTGAGAAAAATAGTATTCTGAAATCAGAAATGTACATCCTTAACTGTAGTAATTCTTGCAACCATATCAAAGCTGTTGTAAGCAAGGTAGATAATCAAGCCATAAGTGATAACACATCCTTTGATCTTATAAATGAACAAAATTTCGAAGAATTAGTCGAAGTAAAATTGAAGGAAGCTGTAAATCTAAGTGAAAGTCAGAAAAATCAGTTAAGAGAAGTGTTATGGGAATTTCAGGATACATTCAGTGAGAGACCAGGGAAGGTAAAAGACTATCAGTGCAGACTTCAACTCAGAGATCATCATCCTTTCTTCCTAAAACCATATGGCATTCCATTCTCCAGGAAAAAAGATGTAGAAAGGGAAATCCAAAAAATGGAAACTTGGGAGATTATAGAAAGGAGTAGAAGTGCTTACAACAACCCATTAGTAGTTGTGTCTAAGAGAAATGGTGGGGTTAGACTTGTACTTGACTCTAGGCACCTTAATAAGTTTTTGATTAGAGAAAATGACCATCCTGACAATATGGATGAACTCCTGCACAAATTTGATAATGTAAAATTTATGAGTAGCCTAGACTTGACATCTGGCTTTCACCAAATACCACTTGAACTTGATACTAGGAAGTATACTGCCTTTTTGTATGGTGGCAAAAGTTACCAATATTGTGTTGTCCCTTTTGGATTGAATGTATCGGTGGCTGAATTTATCAGAGCACTGGATTTTGTATTAGGTGATGAATTGTCTTCAAAATTAATAGTATATGTAGATGACATTCTTGTAACTGGAAAAACCTGGGAAGATCATCTAAACCTTCTGAGACAAGTCTGTTCAAAATTGAAGGAAGGGAGAATGACCGTAAAATTGGAAAAATGTTGTTTTGGAGTTAATGAACTGAAATTTTTGGGGCATAATATTTCAGAAAAGGGAATCTTACCTGATAAGGATAAACTTGAGGCCATTGTAAACTTCCCTACTCCCAAGAACAAAAAACAACTCAAGTCCTTTTTTGGTCTCACTGGATTCTATAGAAAATTTCTTAGTACCCAAGCTTTAAATGCAAACTGCTTATGTAACTTACTAAAAAAGAATACTGTTTGGGATTGGACACAAGAATGTCAGGATGCGTTCGTGGAAATAAAACAACAACTGTCCCAAAGTCAAATGTTGTATAGACCTGTTATGTCGTTACCATTCTGTATAATGACAGATAGTAGTGAGACAGGTTTAGGGGCACACTTGTTTCAAAACATAGAAGTAGAAGGAAAATTAGAACACCATTCTATTGCTTTTGCTAGCCGGGTTTTACAAAAGTATGAAAAATCATATACAGTCACAGAGAAGGAACTACTTGCCATCCACTGGGCATTTAATAAGTTTAAAAGTTATCTTTTAGGCCACAAGGTAATTGTTTTCTCTGACCATAAAGCTCTATCGTACATTCAGGAGTGCAGACTCTATCATGACCGTATAACAAGGTGGGTTTTATTCCTTCAACAGTTTGACTATGAGATCAAATTTATTCAGGGTAAACATAATGTCATTGCAGATGCCCTTTCCAGACTACCAGTAGGTGCAGGTGTTGAAAATACTTATGGAAAAGAGGAGAAAGAGTTCAAACTTATGTACTTAAAGGGTGTAAAAGATGAAGCTGAAATACTGAAAATCTGTAATGATATTCGTAGAAACCAAAACCATGATGAAAATTGGAAGTTGGTTAAAAGTTATATAGGGAAAAAGGGAGGAGAAAAGGTAGATCAGTATTATAAAGTACAAAAAGGGATTTTGTTTAGGAGACCTAGACCTGACTTAGACAATTGGAAACTATGTTGGCCTGAGCAATGTATTGACACGTTAATCAGTTACATACACGAAAGCTTCGGACACTGCGGGGCAACAAAATGTATCCAGAAGATACAGGAAAATGTATACTTCTATAATATCAGTAGGAGAGCGAAGAAAAAACTTGAAACCTGTGATCGTTGTCAGAGAGTAAAAGTGAGCAACCAAACATCTAAAGGATTGATGCAAAACATTTTACCAAATAAAAACCTTGAATTAACAGCTATTGATCTATATGGACCACTACCAAGGTCAAGGGGAGGGTATAGTTACATCTTCGTTATAGTTGACGTTTTCTCTAAATTTATAAAATTGTATACATTAAAGAGAGCAACCAGTAAACAAATTATCATCAAGCTGACAAATCATTATTTCACAAATGTTGGTATACCCCAGGCCATCATGTCTGATAATGGGTCACAGTTTACATCTAAATTATGGAAAAATTTTATTGAAGATACAGGAATAAAACATATCTTGATTTCGGTTTGTCACCCATCAAGTAACCCAGCAGAAAGGTACATGAGGGAAATTGGAAGGCTCTGCAGAACATACTGTAGTAAAAATCATGTTAATTGGATTGAAAATGTTACTGACTTTGAGGATATAATGAACAGCCTACAGCATTCATCCACTGGTTTTTCACCTTACGAAGTAATGTTTAATAGACGACCTGCAAATTTGATTTCTGAGAATGTTGATTTCCCACCTTGTCAAACTATGACACCCCAGGAAAGAGAGACAGCTGTTAGGAACACTATGAAAAAACAAGGAGAGGTAAGAAAGCGGAGACATGATGCAAGAAGTAAAGGAGTACAGTTCAGGACAGGAGATCTGGTTTTAGTAAAAACACAGGAAAAATCTAGATTGATGAGTTCTGAAATAAAGAAATTTTTTGACATCTATATAGGCCCCTTTGAAATCAAGGAAAACCCACACCCTAATGCCTATAGGCTAATCTACCCAAAATCCAAGAAGTTATTTGGACTGCGCAATGTTACAGAGTTAAAACTCTACAAACATGACCCATAAAATAGTCTTTAATAAGTAAAATGCTGCTCGGAAAGAGCTAGTTGACTGGCCCAACTACATCACTTTATTGTTTTATCATTCAAGGAAAACTTCATGTCAAAGTGTGGGACTAGGTCAGCTAAAAGTATGAAGTAGATTTTGTGTTAATGTGAATTATGTCTGTACTAATTTCTCTTTGTTCTCTAGTATGCCCATTCATTAAATTTGGTATGAGATCAGTGTGTCTGGCTACGAACCATTCTACAGTGTCATAGTAATGCCTCTTAACAGAAACCAAAGTTAATGATGTGGACACTTTTAAAGTAATAAGATATGAATAGTGATTGTGTGTAAGAAGACAAAACCTTGTCATTTGTAAGCTATGTCAGATGGAACGTTATTTAATGGATAAAGCAAACTGGAGGTACTTGTCAGATTATGAGAGTGTACTTTGAAAGACCAGGTATGTTATAGTGTGTTAAAAATATAGTGGGTAGTCATGAAATTTAATCATGCAAATTAAGAATGTATTGAGGTTTAGAGCATTATGGAAACAGATGTTGGTGTATTACTTTTGAAACACTTGTGATGGATTGAAGGTTATGTGACACTAATTTTGAAGTTTATGTTGTGGGAGAATATTTTGTAATAGTTTAGATAATTTAATGTTAAAGTGAATGAAGAGCTGTTAGGAATTTATCCCATACTCTGTTACACAATTTGGAATAATTTCTATTCATGGCAATATGCTATTTGAGCACAGGAGAGTAAATAAAAATGAAACGCTGCTTAATAATGATGTAAAGTTAAGGTATAAATACTAACAATCTTACACAATTTAAGTGTAGAGTTTGTCATAATTTGACCTATAAAGCTGAAATAGATGTACAATGTGAGGATACTGCAATTATAGTCGCAATCATATGGAACGTCTCAGCTATCTCATTATAAAGGAAACATTAAATCATAAATATGTAAACCAATCTGACTCTGAAAATACAGTGCTGATCGCACATAATTGAATTTGCACTGGATTCACCATGTGATTCCATTCATCACGTATACATGAATTTTCCCTAACAGACAACCATTTAACATTGTGTATAAGTATTACAATATTTTGAATTATGTCTATTTTATGTATGTGGTTAAAAGAACCTGTGTATTTTAGAATAATGATTTCTTTAGATTTAATGGTTGTTTTGGGCACAATCCATGCCATAAGGTATTTTGTTGAAGCACTTATATTAAAAGATTGTGAGAGATGCCTGAATTCCACAATTCACTTAATATATTCTAAAGAAACCACTGACAATCAGAAGAATGAGGTTAACTAAGATGCATTAAGTCAGTATTGAAGTAAACTTGAGTTTATGCATATACTATATAATTATGTACCCATCTTAACACGGCTGTTCAGCTACCATGATCAATTAAATATAAGGTGGTATATTTTATTGTTAGTTATAAGCTCATTACACTTATTGCTCAATACAGCCAATGTAACTTTCAAATTGTATATCATGGAAAGTGTATATATATATAACTAAGATCACTTGGGAACCAATTTTATTACTAACTTTCGGAACTGGAAATTTTATTATGATGTGTGTATTAGACATATTTTATTCCATAGTGACACACAATCCCATGCATGCCATGCACGGACTTGTGTGTGGGGGGTATTGTAACAGAACGTAAGATCGTGTATGTCAGTAATTTTCGTGTATGTCAGTAATTTCTTTACGTGTAATGTTTTATGTAAATATAGCCTTTGACTGCGAGTTTAACGACTAAGAGACAGTTATCTTTGGACATGCGGAAAGGAGGTCGATCTTTGGGAGAGGTGGTTAAAGGACGTTGGAGAGAAAGCGTGGGCTAGAGGAGGTGCGAATACAGATGTGGTGTAAAACAATGTCTTATTGCATATTATTGTAGAAGTGTTAAATGTGAATAAATGAATTAAATAGTGATTTGCAAAACTAATGTAACGTTTGCTCTCTAAAAATCAAAATACCACATCGCCCTGCAAACCAGTTAGTCTCATCCAAACACAAAGAAAACCGCGGGAACATCGCAGTGGAATCACCTCTAGACTTCACGAAGACGACAACGCAGCCATCGATATGAGTTAAGTACCAAACTGTTCGTACTTGTTAACGACCTCGGACTATAAATTTGAATCTCCTGTAGTACCTGAAGTCACCATGTGGACAAAGGAGTAGGACAACTTATATACAGTGGACATCACAGGAAGAGGTCTGTTAAAATGTCACACTAGTTTAAGAACTTGTTTTTTGTACTTTTGAAGACAGAGCAAGGTAACTTATTACTGACTTGCTACATGAGAATACAACCTTTGTCAGTATGCCAGGCATTGTCCACTGGAGCGACCAACCAAGCCTAAGACAGGTTGCTGTACCCATTTGGCTAAGGACATGGCTGATTAAATTTGCTTGCCAGCTGCTGAAGCATGCAAGATACCAGCACACTTTCCCTTCCCTACTGTCAACTCGTGTTCTGCGTCGTCTATTTAGGTTGCGTTTCGATGGAAGTATTTGGGACAGCACGTATTTGCCGCTGGAGAGTATCGAAGTTGCGTTTTGGGGTACTCACCTAGTTCTCTAACGGGAGTTGTTGATTTTTATCCTCAAAATATGCCTCTCTACTCCCTGCACTGCGCTATTCAATTTCTGTCTGAGACCTCCAGCGAGTGGTGAAGTAGGTCTGTGATTAATAGCTGCGAGTTGAACGAAGACGCTGTGCCAGGAATCACTGCACTATTGACTATGAAAGGTAACTGGCCCATCCAAACTTGCCTAAGTGTAGCCTCAGAAAGCTCAGTTGCAGAAACAAGTGATCGTAAGTGTTGCAAAAAGACCAAAGGAAACTTGTCTCCCATTGTTTCTCTTTGCAGCACTTATTAACCGCGAATGTCCACTGGTTTGGGCACTCATTGGAGTACATCAGTTTTGATGTGAGTATATTTCCTTTTCAGAGGAGTATTGTGCACCATGTCCGAGAGTGACAATAGTGTTTGCAAGTCCAATGCTCATGTAGTGATGACGAAGTACAAGGTATCGTCCACCATTCTGTATGCTTCGAAAGAGAGGTTGAGAAGTCGAAACCAAAGATCTGGCTGGTGTGGCATATACAGCGGCGCAACGAATTTACTATGCACTGCTGAACACATGTTGCAGTCCGTTGGCGAAATGCCTGTGACTTGGTTGGACGTTAACATTGTTTGCAGAACAGTCTAACATTCCTCATCTGGTCCTGCGTTTCGCAAGTATAAAGCCCGTCCCAATAGGCAAACTGATTTTACTCTTAACTGAAGTATCTTCTTCCATAGTCGGTCACCACTTGTGGCACTACACTTCACAATCGATTAAAGATTCTGTCACCTTATTTTCTTTATTTTTATCACTTTCGACATCTTGATAACTCTGAGAAACCAACACACATTAAAAATTTCAAGGAAATTACATACAATCACTAGGTTACGAAGTAAGAACAAAGACCCTTTTTCGTCTGCCATCTAGGTCAAGAGTAATTCTATCACAATACTTGTTTTACATGCCACAAAATGATGAAGGATGTAAACTAGAAATTCCTGTAAGCCCTTGTTTAAGTGTTTAGGTATTCTAAGTTTCGTGTATACATGTATCATGGAGGCTCTCGATTTCTAAAACTAACGTAATGGACAAGGAACAGCAGACTATTTAAACACTGACAATTATCACCATAACGCTGTTGTTATCTTCGAACTGAAGACTGGTTTGATGCACCTCTCCACACAACTCTATTACACACAGTCCTTTTCATCTCCAAATAACTACTGCAATCTATATTATTTTGAACCTGCTTACTGCTTTCATTTCTTTAATAGCATAAACTATATAAAAATACAAAAAATTCCAGCAGCAAACATAAAACTAGAAATAAGAAAGAAGGGAAGCGAAATGAGAATGAGCAAGTGATAATCGAGGAGGCAAGCGCAGCTACACCTTAGGAGTAACTTTCCGAAAGGTAGAACAGGCACAGTGGGGTGTTCTGTGAAACCAGGTGGCAGTTTCCCATCCAAAACCTCAGTGCAGCCAGGCGTTTTACTGTCGTGAAACATTCTCCATTCCATAAGACTTTTTTCTTTGTGTGTAATCATCAATAAACTTCCTTTGGTGTCAACAGGCATTATTGCACATAAATCGCTCCTCAGTATGACCTCAACACACTACACAATCACACACACATGTGCCCCATCTGCCTGTTGTCTGCTAAAAGACGCAAATATTCTAACTGAAGGTGCGCTTTACACCCTGCCCTCGTTTCCAGGAATTTCGCATGCATACATGTGCTTATGCAGCTCTGCTACTGGAAATTTATGCATATGCACAAAGCTGAACACAAAAAAAGGCATCGCATGGACGAACCTATTTTGTAGGTGCTGTGGATTTGATATAGGCCTTTTGCAGTTAATACCAGGAATAAGCTGGGCGCATAGTTTTGAGGTGCAAAATAAATGGGCATCAACCAGCAACACAGTCATGTCAGCGTGTCTGGCACATTATGTAATGTCAGTTTGCTTAGCCCCATACGAAAGGGTGAAAGTGAGGTTATGTTCTACCATCTGTGATACAATATGTCAGATTATAGTATTGGAATTGAGGAACAAACAACGACAAAGGCTACAAATGGCCAAACCAAACTTCATAACGTATGTTGTTGATCAGAGATGTTCTGTGAAGTCCTGAGAAGTGAAACGACATTTCAAAACATGAAATTTATGTGCTACAGGAAATATATACATACAAACACACCAAAAATACTTATCAAGGAATAAATGGAGCCTGTTTACCTTATCCATTACTCCATACACAACTAATAAAGTCATAAACAACTCTTTTCCTCTCTTGTTTAAGCTGCTTTGTCAACTTACTTTGTTATTTATATCTATATATTGTGGGCGTCAGTTCTGTTTTGTTATTGTAAAACCCAATTTACTTTCGCTTTCAAACATCCAAATTGTCATGGAATATTGGCAATTTACCACGAAAAAAACCGTAATCTAAAAATAAGTAGTACAATCACACAAAAACACAAAATCAACTACTATAACACTAATGAGTATGGAGAAAATAGGTTAACTTACGGTGTTAGTAGGTGAGAATACTGTCAAAACTTCATTTCCGAGAAACCCTGAAGTTCCCTGATATTACGTGAGGGTCTTTTGACGACCTTCGTGAATGTCTCCATTCAGAGTGCATTGTGGAATGTTTTGACATGACTTGATGTGACATCCAATGTGAACTTTGACAAAACACAGTATATACAGAATGAGATTTTCACTCTGCAGTGGAGTGTGCGCTGATATGAAACTTCCTGACAGATTAAAACTGTGTGCCCGACTGAGACTCGAGCTCGGGACCTTTGCCTTTCGTGTGCAAGTGCTCTACCATCTGAGCTACCGAAGCACGACTCACGCCCGGTCTCACAGCTTTACTTCTGCCAGTATCTCGTCTCCTACCTTCCAAACGTTACAGAAGCTCTCCTGCGAACCTTGCAGAACTAGCACTCCTGAAAGAAAGGATACTGCGGAGACATGGCTTAGCCACAGCCTGGGGGATGTTTCCAGAATGAGATTTTCACTCTGTAGCGGAGTGTGCGCTGATATGAAACTTCCTGGGAGATTAAAACTGTGTGCCGGACCGAGACTCGAACTGTAAAGTTTGGAAGGTAGGAGACGAGATACTGGCAGAAGTAAATCTGTGAGACGGGGCGTGAGTCATGCTTCGGTAGCTCAGATGGTAGAGCACAGTATATACAGTTCCACACAGTAAATGGAATGACCCCATTAATAAATATAGAATTCGATAAGAAATCGGTAGCTGTGGTAGAATATTCAAAATTTCTAGGTGTATGCATTGATGAGAGGTTGAACTGGAAAAAACACACTGAGGACTGGTGAAACGTTTGAGTTCAGCTACATATGCTATTGGGTCATTGCAAGTTTTGGCGATATACAACTGAGTAAATTAGCTTACCACGCTTATTTTCATTCTCTGCTTTCGTATTGCATCGTATTCTAGGGTAACTCATCATTGAGTAAAAGAGTGTTCATTGCACTAAAGCGTGTAATCAGAATAATTGCTGGAGCTCATGCAAGATCATCCTGCAGACACTTATTTAAAGAGCTAGGGATCTTCACTGTAGCCTCACAATATATATATTCACTTATGAAATTTGTTATTAACAATCCGAACGAATTCAAAAGTAATAGCAGTGTACATGGCTACAACACTAGGAGAAAGGATGATCTTCTCTACTCAAGGTTAAATCTAACTTTGGCTCAGAAGGGGGTAAATTATGCTGCCACAAAAGTCTTTGGTCACTTACCTAATAGCATCAAAAGTCTGAAAGATAGCCATATAGCATTTAAAAGGACATTAAAAGAATTTCTTAATGGCAACTCCTTCTACTCATTAGATGAATTTTTGGATATAGTAAGTGGGTAATTTCCATACCTCCACAAAAAAAAAAATATTACTGAGTGTCTTGTAATATTTTGTCTAATGTAATATCTTGTATAAACACCTTTTATTAACCTGACACATTCCACATCATTACGAAGTGTCGTATTCATGATCTATGGAACAAGTGCTAATCTAATCTAATCCAAAGAAATAGCGTCGTTCCAATATTACGTGACAATTCCAGCTTAACGTTGACAATAGGCGTAGGACGCAACGCTCACTCCAGATGTGTTTTAGCACAAACATACATCATGTATATCTGAAGGTATTTAGAAGTGGCTCTTCTCCTTTCAAAGATATACTTTGGCATAATCGGAGGCACCAAAAGTTTTCTCTGTTGTCACTCATGCTATTACAATATCGTTAAGACGTGTATCCACTTGCAAGTAACCCCCCACAAGTCGCTTGCAGAAGGTATTCCAGGAATTTCTTTCACATGGGAACATTCCTAGCAAGTGAACTTCCAGAAGTTTCGTCAACTTGCAAAACAAGCTACTGCGAGTTAGTGAAGACAGTTCTTTGAATCTCACTGCAAGTACTTGCCAATGTCCACGTTGTTGGAAGTTTTTTTCTTGCTTACAGAAGTTATGTGGAACGAAAACAGATGAGCCGAAACAAATAGACCACTGGAATCTCTCTATACATGTGTAATTGGCGAAGTCAGACAATGAAGTTCGAGATTAATTTCTTGGTTACATTGTTTCGCTAGAGGGGGGAAGTATAGTGACAGCAGAGATGTCTTTTAATTTTAGCTGATGTTTCAATGTTAGTGTAAGCACAATGCATAACGTTTGTAATAAATGTCGTTTGCAAAAAATCGAAGACTAATTGTAAGGTTATCGCTTGGTGACACAGCTTGCATCATTTTTGTATTGGGTTTTCGAATATTTTATTATACAACAACCAAGAAATTTTCGGAACTTGTATACCAAATAGTATGAAAGAGTTTAACCTGAGCGAAGTCCTCTGATTAAATGTTATTCAATAGTGCTTCCCGATAACTGACGTATGCACCCCTCTGTATCCATTTTCCGCCTAAATATTTTTTTGCTTAACTATTTGTTTTTCCTCAATAAGAGTAATGCAACAATGATGGCCACTGCTCTGGTTCTTCACCACAGTACTGTCTCAGAGGCGACCTAGCCGAAGCTTTTGTTCAAGTACCTGCAGCAAGTTCCTGGCATTAACTTGTCCAATAAAATCTGCAGAAGTAAACTTCCGCAAGTGCTTGAAGAAGTTACTTGCGAGTTGAGACACGTCTTTGAGATCCTGTGTACAGGCTTACTAGGTAGTTGCATTTTACCACTACAAGACTTTGCATCAGTACCTGTGGTTCGTGACACGCTCGATGTACTCACGGGGCCAACGAGATACACAGGCCAAGCAGCGAACTCGTGATGTCACATTAGTTCTTGTGTCCGCCACTCTTTGCTAATGCTCGGCTTCGTGCAGGGGTCACGAGAAATCAATATTTAATTGTAAAAGTATCCACTAAAGTTCGTAATATTCTCTTGTTCTATCGCGAACTTGCAAGCATTTAAACACGCACTCGAGAATCGTGTCTGAAATAGTTCCTCGTTCCCAACCAGAGATGGCTGCTGGCACTTGTAACACCCATAGTGTCACGTACTGTGACATACGGACCGTGACCTGTCTTTCTCGTGGGCCTCAAGTACTCGATAGCGTCGTCAAAATCACATGTCTCTCGAAAACAACTGCAGCAGTTGACAACTATAAGGTATGTCCACACAATGCCTCTTTCCTCATACTCAAACTCAGATGCACAGGAATAAAAGTACATGTACAAAAATTAGTGGGAAGAATGGACATATCCATGCATGTT
The DNA here is from genome assembly GCF_023864345.2 of Schistocerca serialis cubense. Lineage (NCBI taxonomy): Eukaryota > Metazoa > Arthropoda > Insecta > Orthoptera > Acrididae > Schistocerca > Schistocerca serialis. The sequence continues at coordinate 1,235,010,509 of NC_064638.1, forward strand.
CCCATGTCCACATTTTACCTCAATGTGCTAGCAATCTGCTATATATCCCTCCTTTCCTTGAGAGTTTCTGCTGGATCTGTTATGATGAAGAGGATACAGGAAAAGAAAATATAAGGGCTACTGTGGATAAAAAAAGTGTCTAAATAACAGAGGTATTAGAAATACAGAGTGATGGCGATGTTTTGTTCACAAGTTTCAGGTCACAGCGAGATTTTAGTTTTCTGTCTCGAAACCTGCAGCGATAAGGTTGGCAATTACATTTCATTGTGTGTTAGCGACTTGCATACCAATCTGAACTATTTATTTCGAATTTCAAAACAAAGCATGTCAGTGATTATTCCTGAAAATTAGAAATATTTATTAGAGGTTCTTTACATGAAGGTTAATTTATTTTAAATACATCATTTGCATTTTATTTTATAAAAATTTACACAAATTTAACCATAAAAGATTACACACTGCAGAGCCAAAGAAACTGATACACCTGCCTAATATTGTGTAGGCCCCCCACGACCACACAAAAGTGCTGCAACACGGTGTGGCATGGACTCGACTAATGTCTGAAGTAGTGCTGGAGGAAACTGATACTATGAATCCTGCAAGGCTGTCCATAAATCCGTAAGTGTGCGCTTGGTGGAGATCTCTTCTGAACAGCATATTGGAAGGCATCCCAGATATGCTGCATAATGTTTATATGTGGGGAATTTGGTGGCTAGCGGAAGTGTTTAAAATCAGATGAGTGTTCCTGGAGACACTCTGTAGAAATTCTGGACGTGTGGGGTGTCACATTGTACTACTGGAATTGCCCAATTCCATCATAATGCACAATGGTCATGACAGGATGCTTACACAAGTGTCATCTGTCACAGTCGTATCTAGATATATCAGTAGTCCCATATTATTCCAACTGCACACGCCCCACACTATCACACAGCCTCCACCACCTTGAACAGTCCCCAGCTGAAATGCAGGATCCATGGATTTGTTGATTATACATGGCTTTGAACTGTAATAACACACTTTTAGAGTAAGAGTTAACATTTATTTCTGCACTGAACAGAGCGAATACAGAAATGGATGTCGAACATTGCGCGAGCGAACAAAGACAGAATGCAAAGCCAAAGAGAGTAATCAAAGAAGTTTCACTTCGCGTCAGAGACCTCACAGATTCATGAGGTTGTTTCCACACCTGTACACATCCATCCACTCGACACAATTTGAAATGAGACTCGTTCGACCAGGCATCAACAGCCCAACCCAGGCGAGGCATAAAGCTTTGTGTCATGCAGTCATCAAGGGTACATGAGTGGGCCTTGAGCTACAAAAGCCCATATCGATGATATTTTGTTGAATGGTTCACATGCTAATAATTGTTGATGGCCCAGCAATTTGTGGAAAGGTTGCACTTCTGAAACTTTGAACGATTCTCTTCAGTCATCATTGGTCCCATTTTCGAAGGATCTTTTTCCGGCCACAGTGATGTCGGAGAGTAGATGTTTTACTTGATTTCTGATGTTAACGGTACACTCGTGAAATGGTTGCACAGGAAAACCACACTTCATTGCTACCTCGAAAATGCTGTGTCCCATCGCTCATATGCCGACTATAGCACCACATTCAAACTTGCTTAACTCTTGGTGTCCTGCTATTGTAGCAGCAGTGACAGATCTAACAACTATGGCAGACACTTGTGATCTTAGATAGTATTGCCGACAATAGCGCCGTATTCTGCCTGTTTACATATCTCTGTATTTGAATATGCATGCCTATACCAGTTTCATTGAAGTACTATCTGAAAGAAACTGCATAAATATTCAATGAGATCTCGATAAGATTTCAAAGTGGCGCAAAAATGTAAAATTTTGCATTTCACGAAACGAAAAAACGTACTATCCTATGAGCTTAATACCAATAAATCACTGTTGGAATCAACACTATGTAGCGATATGAAGCGGAACGTTTAAAGGCACATTTTCAGGATGGGTATGGATGTATTGCAAAAACGTAGATATAAGTTCAGAATATAAATAAAGACTTACTTAAGATATTAATTAGTATAAGCAGTTGTATCGATTGTGGCGTGCAACCACTGAAACATTAGAATAACTACGTAGTTCAGTTGTTTTGCCGAGAGGACGACACCTTTTTTGTTCTGGAAGCACTCCAAATTGGACGCATATCTGCCATCACTGCAGATAAGTATTTGGCACCCCGCCATTATTCTATTTTATTGAGACGCAATCTCACTAGGTGTACTCATAGTTGCACACAGCAACAGAATTAATGTGTCTATGTAATTTAATTTAGTATCATATTTTGTGAATACAGTGATATTATTTAATCTTGTGTTTCATTTATGTTGCAAGCTATTGTTCCAATTAAACGGCGTATTGGCATGGCTAAAGGTTTCATATTACAAATGTTCCAGCATGAACCAAATATTTGCAATTATTCAATCTACGAAGTCCGATAGAGAATTATCTTCAGAAAAATCACTCACTGTCAAACTTACAATGAACGGGCCTTACGCAAAAAGCCATTATCAAGAGCCCAAAGTTTGTATAAACTGATCAGATATTATTATCATTATCTATTATTATTTGTCTGTCCTATTGTATTCTATAACCAGACAGGAAAAGGCACGATAAATCAAAAAGGATCACGTAAGTACGGTTATGGGTAAAGCAGATGGTAGACTTTGGTTTATTGGTAGAGTACTGGGGAGGTGCAAGAAGTGTACAAATCTCTCATGCGACCAGCTCTAGAATATTGCTCAAGTGTATGAAAACTGGGCCAAGTGGGACTAACAGAGTACACTGAACGTTTACAGAGAAGGGAAGCATGAATGGCCACAAGTGTGTTTAATCCATGGGAAAGTGTCACAGAGGTACTGAGGGAACTGAACTGGAAGACTCTTGAAGATAGACATAAATTATCCCAAGAAAGTTTCCACACAAAGTTTCAAGAACTGGGTCTAAATGATGATTCTAGGAATATTCTACAATCCTCTATTTATAGCTCACTTAGGGATCGTGAGGATAAGATTAGAATAATTACTGCACACACAGAGGCATTCAAACAATCATTCTTCCCTCACTCCATATGTGAATAGAACGCAAAAAAACCCTAATAACTGGTACGTGCCATGAACCTTACGGTGGTTTTCAGAGTTTGTATGTAGATGTAGTCTTGAGTATGTCAGGGACGTTGGTCTGTTCAAATGATTGATTGTTGAAAACAAAGAGTGTGTTATTTTATCATAGACAGATTTAATTCATTTGTTAGATATTTGATCCCACTTTGCAGAGTTTTTGTTTTCCAAGAGAAAAACAGCATTTTTTTCCATCTGATTTTGGAACTTTATTAAAAGTCGCAATGTCATCACTTTTATGGACTAAGCCAAAGAAATTAATATTTGTGATCCCAAATTTAACCTTTTATCCTTATTATAAAACTTAACTCACCTGTGATTTATAGATTTGTAAAAGAAGGGGAGCATAAAAACGAGACCCACAAAGCAAAACAAGAACTGAAAAGGTTCTTAGAACAGTTGACACACACAAATGTTTTAGTCCTAAACATTCCACATCGGCATGACTTACCGTCCTGGTCATGCGTAAATAAAGAAATAATCAATGCTAACCAACAAATTTCATTACTTTGCAAACATTTCAGAAATGTAGAACTCGTAAATGTTAACAATATTGGGCGCACATCACATGGATTGCACGTTAACAACATGGGGAAAAAACTACTCGTCGGAAAAATTGAAGAAATTATCATCAAGAGGCATCAAACACTCAAAAGCAAAATCATCCTGGATTGGCCCCCCAAATATTCGAAGGAAACAACGCCAGCAAGACCTCACTCACCAACATCAACAACAAAAGAAGGTACTAGGTGCTCCAATATTCAGGCACAGCAACAATAATGAATGCAGTAACAGCTCTACCAATTGCAGATCCAGCTCTAACACCAGCAGCAATATTATCAACAGTAGGAGCAGCAGATGAACAACTACCAGGGGAGCCAGACACAGAAGAAAATTCTGCTGCAGATGATAATAGAAGAATTGGTGCAGTCGGGGAAAGAAAAGCAGTACTTCCAGCACACCTGAATGATTTTTTATTGACAAGATAAAGGTAAGTGATCAATTAAATATGCCAAAGTCATACAATATGCCAAAGCCTAACAAACCCTTTAATTTCATGCTGATTCATCAAAATGTCCAATCATTGCCAAACAAATTAAGTGAAGTTGAAATTTTATGTACTGATGAGCTAAAAAACGTTTCTGTGATGTGTATAACTGAACACTGGCTGCTTAAAAATGCAATGTCAGTCACAAAACTTGCAGACTTCAATCTTTGATCATCATTTTCTAGAATTACATCCAGTCATGGAGGGTCATGTATATTTGTTAAAAGTGGCATTGATTATTTTAACATAAAACCAATTGAGCTGTTAGCCGAAGAGAAATTTTTTGAAGTATCTACAGTTGAACTCTCTGCATTAAAATTAATAATCATCTGTGTATATAGGACCCCTGATGGAAACTTAAATGATTTCTGGCATCAACTAGAAGCAGCTTTAAATATTATAAAAAACTTCAGCAAAACAGTGATCATATGTGGAGATTTTAATATTGATTTTCAAGAAATCTGAAAAGACCAGCAAAACTTGATGACCCTACTGGAAATATAAAACATAAAAGCCACCATAGACTCTCCTACAAGAGTTAGACCAACAACTGGCTCAACAATTGATCAGATATTAATAAACACAAATGTAAATCACAATTTCTGTGCCGGAAATCTTAATACTGGCTTCAGTGATCAATATGCACAGTTTATTGCTTTGCACACCCCAAGTGAAACAACTGAGAAATAGGAACTTGTAAAAGAAGCAAGGAAATTCACTAACAAACAAATAAACCTTTTTGTACAGAAACTAAGTGAAGAAACTTGGTATGAAGTGTCTACTTGTGAAAATACTAACAAAAAGTTTGAAAAATTCATGGAAATCTTCATGTCATACTTTGAGGCTGCATTTACATTAAAAAAGCAAAAATGTCAACCTAACTTCAAAAAGAACAAATGGATTACAACAGGTATTAGAATATCTTGTGCAGAGAAAAGAGGATTACATGATATAGCAAAACCCCAGAACATGCCTCAAGAATTTCATTTGTACCTGAAGAATTACAAGAAGATCCTCAAAAATGTTGTAAGGAAAGCTAAAACAATGGCAAATGACAAATACATTGAAAATTCAAAAAACAAATCTAAAGCTATATAGGAAGCTATAAAAAATCAAACAAGGGAAACTAAACAAAAATGGTTCAAATGGCTCCGAGCACTATGGGACTTAACATCTGAGGTCATGAGTCCCCTAGAACTTAGAACTACTTAAACCTAACTAACCTAAAGACATCACACACATCCATGCCCGAGGCAGGATTCGAACCTGCGACCGTAGCGGTCGCGCGGTTCCAGACTGAAGCGCCTTTAACCGCATGGCCACACTGACCGGCGGAAACTAAACAATATAAAAATATGAACTTATGTTACGAAGGGCAAATGATTTCTTGCCCAACAGAAATTGCAGGGACCTTCAACAAATATTTTGGAAATGTAAGTGAACAGTTGGAGAGTGGACTGGAAGAACACAACAAAATATCACCTCCATCATGCAATAGTGAGAGAAATGTGTCTACATCTTTGTTCCTTTCACCCACAAATTCTGAAGAAATTTTATCAGTTATAAAAACCTTGAAAACTGGGTATTCATGTGGAATTGATGGAACACCAGATGCAATTATTAAAAAATGCTGTCTTGCCTTAGTTGAACCCTTGACACATTTGTGCAACAGCTCACTGCATCAGGAACCTTCCCTTCATGCTTAAAAACAGTAAAGCTGAAACCACTGTTCAAAAAAGGAAATCCAGAATGTGTTTCAAATTATAGACCAATAGCCCTATTGCTTGTATTTTCAAAAATTTTAGAGAAAGTTTTTTTATAAGAAATTGTCTGATTTACTAAATAAAAATAAAAGTCTCTCTCCTTCACAGCATGGGTTTAGGAAAGGCTATTCAACTGAAAGTACAATATTTCAATTTATTAATGAAATCTATACTAAACTGGATGCAAGTGAGTTTGTGACAGGCATATGTCTTGATTTATCTAAAGCTTTTGATGTCATTGTCCATAATGCCCTACTGCGGAAGCTTGACCAGTTAGGAATTAGAGGTATATTCAATGAGTGGCTCAAGACGTACCTATGTGGTCGCAAACAGGTGGTTGAAGTGCAATATGCTGACCATAACAAAATCAGCTACTACTATTCAAGATATGAAAATGTGAAATATGGTGTCCCTCAAGTATCAGTATTAGGACCCATTCTGTTTCTCCTCTATGTCAATGATCTTATGTACAACAAGTATTGCCAAACTACCCTACAATTTGCAGACGATACAAGCTTCCTTATTAGTGGTAAAACAGAAGAAAAACTAAAAGACTCCGCTATCCAAAAAATGAACAGTGTAGAACAGTGGTTCAGCTACAACAAGCTAATTATAAACAAAGAAAAGACAGTAGGACTGAACTTCTATAATGTAAAAGGAAGACACCACCCAAACATAGAAATAGAACTTAGGGACAGAGTTCTTGAAAGTGTTGACAGTACTAAATTTCTGGGACTCTTGCTCCAGAACAACACAAAATGGGAGGTACACATTGAATATTTGCAAAGAAAACTAAGCAAAACCTGTTACATGATACAGACCTTAAAAACTTGTTGCAGCAAAGCCAGCCTGGTAAATGTATACTACTCCTATGTGCATTCTGTAATTAAATATGGCATAAATCTTCTGGGGCAATACAACAACAAATATTAAACTTTTCAGGATGCAAAAGAGAATACCAAGAATTATTGAAGGGGTAAACAATATGATATCATGCAGACCAATATTCAAAAAACTATCAGTTCTTCCTCTTTCTTGCATTTTTATCTACGAAGCATCAGTTTTCATCAAACAATATATCAATAGACACCCAGATATCTTATTAAATAATGAAGATATACATGCACACAATACAAGGCAAAAATCTGACCTTCATATGAAACAGGTGAGAATATCATTGTGCCAAAAAGGCACACTACATACTTGGATAAAGATTTTCAATAATCTATCTAAACATATTAAATCAATAGTTAAACTCTGTAGTTTTACGGCTGAAGTAAAGGCATATCTAATTGATCATTACTTTTCAGTCTGACAGAATATATAATAGCCAAACAACAAAAATAAAGATGCATTAATAATATTCTACTTTGTATGTTGCCTGCAATGTTTGCTGTATTTATGAATTTGTGCTAAATTACTTCAATATCTAGTCCTTAGGATTGCAACACAAACTGTATTTTATCTTGTAAATACCTAACCATGTCCAATATCCTTGTATATATTCTATACATATAGGATTTGAAGGACTAAATAAATATGCAAGCACATCTGAATGTGTAATGAATTTTTCCCCATACTCGGACGGTGGCGTCACGCCAATTTAGCTGCTTGCAGGGATCGATCTCTAAACCAAGGATGTAAAGTTCTAGCGTTTGCTATGCCGAATACTTTGATATTGTTTGTGTTAATGTGTTGTACTGTTGTTGCAGTGAGGATGAGGTTATGTGTTTTCACGTTTATGCTCTGAGTTATGTGAATACATAAATTATACAAACATGAGATATGGCCAACTTGTAATGGGCCCTGCTGGCAGCGGGAAGGTAATGTGATTTTTTTTCTGCGATTGTGATTGCATTTATCGAATTGTGAGTGATCGTTCATAAATTACAAGTCCTCCCTTTACAGTCCACGTACTGTTCTACGTTAGTGAAACATGCAGCGGATGAGAAGAAAGTAATCAACGTTGTGAATCTGGATCCAGCAGCAGAATTTTTTGACTATGATCCTGTCGTTGATATTCGGCAACTTATTCACGTTGATGATGCAATGGAAGACGAAGAATTGAAGTTTGGACCAAATGGTGGTTTGGTATTTTGTATGGAGTAAGTTCAAATGTTACCTGCATGAATATCACATATGAATCCAGAATATATTTTACGTTTGAAACTTACTTAGATAGTTACACGCTTTCTGTGTTAGATGCTATGTGTGCTGTTTGTAGACTGTCAGTCGTAAAGAAGTGAAGCATTTCATTGAAACTGTGTGTTTTAAATCGTGGAGTATTCGACAGAAGCTACGCTACAGCTTTTTCATTTTGCTGCCACGAGAAAGATATCATCAGCTTCATTGTTTGTGTTTATAACTGGAGTTACATCACTTTGATAGAGATTATGAGGTACCTGGCAGGGTTTGCTCCTTTTGTTCTTCTGTATATTTAAACAATTTGAAGCAGTAATGATGTTCGTCATGTTTTAATTCTATACAATCTTGACACTCCATTCATTCTGCATAAGTCCTTTTTCTCTCTCATTTACGATTATTTTACATGTCATGGTGGTATTTCTGATTTTACTGGTGCTATTTTTTTTTCTATAGTTTATGTCAACCATTTGTGTGGTGTTACGTTCACTTCAGTGCTTAAGAGGGTGACATCTGGAGATATATTACTTACCATAACTTTATTTGATACGAGAAATTGGAGGGGAAGGACGTGAGTAAAAGAATGAACCATTATGAGTGCTACAAGACAGGTAGGGTTGAAAAAGAGGTTGTGAGAGACTGTTTATAGGTATCAGGTATTGCATGTCAATGGAAGCAACAGTTGTAACTTGTATTAAACAATACACACTGCACATTGTGGGATCTTGCTTTGAAGGCGTTTTCCAAAATTCGCACAGGAGAACTGAGTTCCTTCCTGGTATATGACTGTAATGCATCCAGGTCCCCCTACTGGGAACCAAGCTGCAGCCTTCCACACATGCATTGGACCACAGGTATTTGTTTCTGGGCATCACTGTCAAGGAGCCAACCCAAATTTGGTAACTAGGTGTATCCTCCATTACACTGCACTGGAGATGTTACTGGAAACCCTTGTTTTCCTGTGTATCTAATGGCAGTAAGTGTTGGTATTCCAAGCTGTAGTTAGTTGTAAGTATGAGTTTCTGCTTATAAGGTTATCTGATGTGCAAATATGTATCACCTCCTGCATCAAACACTACCAGACAGATGAAACTGAACTTAATAATCTTTGACTTCTCATTTGTCATGCACTGTTGTGTGCTTAGACAGTGCTTTGATATTGCAGCTTTATCTCAGTGGCTCAGGTGTTTATGCCTGTGTAATGATGGTATTCATCATATTGTTCTGATAACATAAGTAGATTTCATCCTGTAACTTGATAATGATGTGACATGTGATATCATCATGTCATACTATACAATACTTTTTTTGTACCTTTAATACATTTTAGAAGTCAGGATGTGGTGACATACTGATCAGTAGCATGGCTCGAAGTCAACCAACAAATGTGAATGTGAAATCTTACATGTAATGACTTACCTTATCTGTAGTGTAGCTTGAGGTATAGCTTAGGTTGAAAGGTGACAATGTCGTTATGTGTTGGCAAAGCAATATCAAACACTTTAGTTAATCCCAATTCTTGCACTGTATGGCATGGCTGACCAATATGACATTCCACATTGACAAGGCATCTTGTTTATGTGCCTTTTCTCTTAAGACCAAATTGGCCTTTACAGAATTGAACAAATACTGGACACATTACCATCATGCATCTGGAAACAACTTGGTCACATGTGCAACTTTTTTACGAGGCCTCCATATTAGTACCACCTCTTAGTGTGGACACCAGCAGTTGCTACTCATCAGCAGTAACCATCTAAGACTGATGACCTCAGAAGTTAAGTCCCATAGTGCTCAGAGTCAGTCAGTAACCATCTAATGATGTTGAGGAGTTGCATCGACTAAGAACTGTGGAATTTACACAGCATAATCTAGCCAGTGGTGTGAGAGACATACACATTCAATAGATCTACCAGGAAAGCCTGAAGAGCGACGAATGACACTCGTTTTAATCCTGGGGGAATTGGTAAAGTAGCTGGCTTAGGAAGGGTCCATGTTGTGGTTCTCCAAAAGACAAGTCATTGCGCCAGGCAGATGCTGGCATAATTTATTCAGGGGAATCCTTCGCCAGACCCTATGGTGTAACTATAGGTGCCTACTCATTCAGCAAATAGAGGGAAACTTTTTTTTTTTTTTTTTTTTTTTTTTTTTAAGTTCGTGAAAGGATTGCTATCTTTTGTATTCTAAGTTAAAAGGAACATTAATTTTCACTAAGATGTATGCGCTTACCCCTTCCCCTTGATTCTGGAGGTATAATATGTGTACATAGTATGCACCAAAATACTCATTGCACATTTGTCTAGTATGTAATACAGATGTTCTGAATTTACATTGTACCTTTAATTGCTATGACAGAAATTACATTAAATCTGGAACGGTCCCCCCCCCCCCCCCCCCCAAAAAAAAGGGGGTAACAGAAGTGATCCTGAAAACTACCATCCAGTATCATTGACATCCATTTGTTGTAGAGTCGTAGAACATATTCCGAGTGCAAACTTAAGGAAATACGGTACATATATCTTAAACACAATTCCATGCCAACAGGCATCGATTCTTATAACATCACTCATGTGAAATACAGTCTGCCCTATTCTCATATGACATCCTGAAAGCCATAGATCAAGGCAGTCAGGTAGATGCAGTAGTTTGTGAGATATGAGGATGATTTGACTCAGTAACGAACCAACACTTAGTACCAAAAATAGTTGTATGGGCTACAAAAGAAATTTGTGACATACTCATTGATAGTTGCAACAGGCAGAAGACGTGCTTTGTTGTTGCTGCACATTTTAGAGGTTTTGATTGAAATAGACATTCGCAAGTGCCGCGATAAACTTAATATTGTTATCGTCAATTGTAGGCTTGAACTAAATTGTGGTCTTTTAAAGTTTTTAAAGACAGTAGGCCTATCCTCACTGAAAACAATCTTTCTCTAATTTCATTGTGCAATTACATGATAAGCAGGCTAGTTTTAGAATTTTCAGATGTTTATGAAACTATATTTTCGTAAATTACTAGTGCGAATGTTTTGGACACTTTATTTAATTTGTATAAAATTGGTTGTGGTTCACAGCTCAGCCAAAGTGGACATCACCCATGAATTTCCTTTTATATCAGTGCAAATAAACATGCGTTTGTCAGAATTTTTGGAAGCTACCATTGTTCTTTGCTCAACAGGATGAGGTTTATGATTTAGTTACTGTAGAAGTTTCCTAAGATACAGTGTTACATCCAGTTTTCCCTTAAAGAGGAGTAGCCCTGTATATTATCTGCATTTATCGTAAATTAACTTGGTTTTCGAGTGTGCTGACAACTATAATTAACATCAAAATCATTTAGGAGACTAGTAACTTTTACCAATGGGTTTTTATGTTGCCTTAATAGAAAACTCGTTTTGTGAATCTCCTTCAATTCTTATTGGGGATTAGCAACTTTTTAGCTCAACTGATAAAAATATAATCAGCAGGCTTAATTTAATGTTATTTTTTCTCTGCCTTGTAATATATTGCACCAGCCAAAATGCAGACCCACTGTGAATGCTGTTCTCAACTACAGGATGAGTTGGTTGTAAGCATCTGGAAATAGCCCTAACTGGTGTCAAATGATTGACAGCTGCTGCGAATTGGCGTGTTGGATGAGCTCCTGAGAGTCATGTACCTGTGATACCTATACCATAGGTACCTCAAGTACTAACCTCTCCTGTGAATCCTGTCTCCTCTGCAGAAAGTACAAGATCTGTCAATACATACCCACTTGACTGCGAGTGGTGTGTCAGTGGGGAGATCTAGGCTTCCTGTACAGGGTGGACGAGGACTAGGGAGGACTCAGTGTGTTGTACCAATCTCCCTAACCAACAAGTCTGAGGTGCTATCTTTTACTGAAATAGCCTTTGGGACTCACTTCACCTGTTTTGGGGAATCGTGTTATGTCTCGTGTCAGCAGGAGGCAAACACAAAAGGGTAGCTATCTATTAATCGTCGGCAGTTCACATGTACGGCGGACGGTGATACCCCTTAGGGAAATGGCAGCATGGGGCAGGAAAGAACACTAGTGCACTCAGTTTGTATTCATGGAGGCTTCATTAAACATGTTGAGGAGGCTATTCTGGCAGCCATTGAGGAAACAGGGTGCAGTCAACTGCAGATTTTGGCATATGTTGAAACAAATGGTGCCTGTCATCTGGCATTGTTGGGTCATTCCAGCGATTAGCAGGGTAGGTTGAGAAGACGAGCCTTGGGCATGGAGTTTCAACGAAGCTCACAATTTGCAGCATAGTTCTCAGAACTGATCGTGGCCCTTTGGTTCTGAGTCGAGTGGAAGGACTGAACCAGAGTCTTCGAAAGTTCTGTGATAAGCTAGGCTGTGACTTCCTGGGCTTGGGCCACAGGGTTGAGAAACTAGGTCATATGTTCACTACACGTCAGAGGCTGCTGTTCAGGTAGCTGACTGTATCGGGTGCATTCAATGGTTTTTTAGATTAGGCGACTCTCCTTCCAATACAGATAATGATACCTGAAGGAAACCCAGAAGTATCAGCATGAGATTGAAAGAAATGCCTCCCAAAGGTTAGAGTGTTAAAATCCTAATGGTAAACTGCTAAAGCATTTGCAACAAACTGCAAGGGTTTGAAGCACTTGTGAAAAGCAGTGAAGCTCATATAATACTAGATACAGAGAGCTGGTTGAAACCTGAAATTGTTACCATTGAGATTTTTGGGGAAAATTTAAGTGTATGTCGAAAGGATAGGCAAATGGGAAATGAAGGTGGTGTATTTGTCACAGTAGACAAAAAAACTCAAATCCACTGAAATAGAAATTGATGCTGCATGTGAGTGTGTTTGGGCAAGACTCAGTATCAGGGTGGGCATAAAATGATAATTGGATTCTTCTGTCTCCCACCAGACTCATCTTCTAATGTAACCGAAAACTTGAGAGAAAACGTCAGTTCATTTATACGTAAGTTCCCCAGTCATACTGTAATCACCAGTGGAGACTTTAATCATCCAACAATTAATTGGGAAAATTAGTTTTGTTAGTCGTGGGCATGATAACACATTCTGTGAAACTATACTAAATACCTTCTCTGAAAACTACAACAGATAGGTAGGAACTCCACTCATGATGGAAACAAATTGGATCTAATGGCAACAAATAGACCTGACCTTTTTGAGGATGTCCACATTGAAACTGGTATCAGTGACCACGATGCAGTCATGGCAACAATGATTACCAAAGTACAAAGGACAGCTGAAACAAGCAGAAAGATGTATATGTTCAGCAAACTAGATAAAAAATCAGTAGTGTCATATCTCAGCGAGGAACTTGAAACTTTCAACACAGGTCAGAAGCAACTAGAGGAATTCCAGCTCAAATGTAAAAGAGTAGTTGACCAAGCACTGGATAGGTGTGTACCCAGTACAACAGTTCATAACGGAAGGGAACCTTAATGGTATACAGTAATTCTAAAGAAACAGAGATTACTGCATAATAGGTGTAAAACGAAGCATAGGGCTATAGATAGAGAGATGCTGAATGAAACATATTTGGCTGTCAAGAGAGCAATGCATGATGCCTTCAGTGACTACCATAGCAGAATATTGTTAAATGATCTTTCACAGAACCCAAAGAAATTCTGGTCATGTGCTAAGGCTGCTAGTGGCACCAAAGTAGGTGTCCAGTCCCTAGCAATGACACAGGAACGGAAATTGAGGGTAGCAATGCAGAAGCCGAAATGCTGAACTCCATTTTTAAATATTCCTTTACAAAAGAAAACCCAATTTAACCATCGTACCACTGAAAAGGTGAATGAAATAAGTATTAGTGTCAGTGATGTTGAAAAACAGCTGAAATCGTTAAAATTGAACAAAGCTGCACGGGCCAATTGAATCTATATTCTATACTGAATTTGCGACTGAGTTAGTGCCTCTTCTAACTAAATCAATTGGAGATCCTTTGAACAAAAAACCATGCCTAGTTCTTGGAAAAAGGCATAGGTCACTGCCGTCTACAAGTAGGGTATTAGATGTAATCCACAAAACTACTGTCCAATATCCTTGGCACCGAGTATAGAATCTTAGAACGTATTCTGAGCTCAAACGTGAGGTACCTTGAACAGAATGACCTCCTCAATGCCAACCATCATGGATATTGAAAGCATCGATCTTGTGAAAACCATCTCACATTTTTTTCACTTGACATACTGAAAGCTTTGGACCACGGCAACCAGGCAGGTGCAGTGTTTCTTGACTTCCGAAAAGCATTTGACTCAGTACCACACCTACAATTATTATCAAAACTATGAGCATGTGGGGTATCAAGCGAAATTTGTGACTGGATGATACTTTATGGTAGGAAGGACACAGCATGATATTTTGAATGAAGAGTCATTGTCAGTTATAGAAGTAACTTTGGGTGTGCCCCAGGGAAGTGTGTTTGGAGTCTTGCTGTTCATGTTGTACATTAATGACCTTGCACACAATATTAATAATGAATTAGGCTTTGTGGATGATGCAGTTATCTGTAATGAAGTACTATCTGAGAGAAGCCAAATAAATATTCAGTCAGATCTGATAAGATTTCAAGGTGGTGCAGAGATTGGCAACTTGTTCTAAATGTTCAGAAATTTTGCTCTTCATTTAAAACGAAAATATGTAATATCCTATAACATCAATGAGTCATTGTTGGAATCAGCCAACTCATACAGATACCTGGTAGGGATATGAAATGTAATGATCACATAGGTTCAGTTGTGGGTAGAGCAGGTGGCGGATTTCAGTTTATTGGTAGAGTACTGGGGAAGTGCAATCAGTCCACAAAAGAGATTGCTTACAAATCATTCATGTGACCCATCCTAGAATATTGCTCAAGTGTGTGGGACTTGTACCAGATAGGACAAACAGGAGTATTGAATGTATACAGAGAAGGGCAGCACGAACGGTCACAGGTTGGTTTAATCCATGGGAGAGTGTCACAGTGATACTGAAGGAACTGAACTGGCAGTCACTTGAAGACAGACATCAACTATACAGTGAAAGCCCACTCACCTATATGATAGCTTGCAGATCTCAATTATGTGCCTGGCAGAGGTCTCATCAAACCATCTTCAGGATATTCCTCTACCTTTCCACTCTTGAACAGCACCCGGAAAAAACAAACACTTAAATCTTTCTATGTAAGCTCTGATTTAGCTTATTTTGTTGTGATGATCATAGTGGGTGCCAACAAAATACTTTTGCGTTTGGAGGAGAAAGTTGGTGGTTGAAATTTCATTAGAAGATCCTACTGCAACAAAAAATGCCTCTGTTTTGGTGACTGCCATTTAAATTCACGTATCATATTTGTGACACTCTATACCCTATTTCATGATGATACGGAACACGTTGCCCTTCTCTGAACTTTTTCGAGTCCTCCATCAATCGTATCTGACGCGGATCCTACACCATGCAGCAATACTAGAGAAGAGGATGGACAATCATAGTGTAGGCAGTCTCTAGCAGACACTGTTGGAATTTCTAAGTGTTTTGCCAATAAATAGCAGCCTTTGGTTAACTCTCCACACAACATTATCTATGTGATGATTCTTGTTTAAGTTATTCATAGTTGTAATGCAAAAGTATTTAGTTCAGTTAAGAGCCTTTACATTTGTAAGATTTCATGTGTAACCAAAATTTAGTGAATTTCTTTTAATACTCATAGAGGACTTCATATTTTTCATTATTTTGAGCCAGTTGCCAGTTTTCACAACACACACAGTTTTAAGAACCAGTATTAAGTGGGGATCCTAGGACTATACTGCAGCTCCCTACACATCACTCCTGTAGAGACCTATGATTATACTTTTAGTCAGTTTCATGTTCCCTTTGTGCAATAAACTGTAATAATGTGGAACGAGTAATTTTACATTCACATCACACATTAATTTGTAAATATAATGACACGCTGAACATGTATAAGTTGTTGTTGTTCATTATATTTATTTATTTTAAATATACAGATGTGAGTTAGTAATTCCTACCCAGCACCTTTTACAGATTACAATAATAGAAATTATTATATGGAATAGGAGGAGTTGTCAAGGAGAAACTTTCTCAGTTTATTTTCAAATTTTGCTTTTCTGTCTGTCAGATGTTTTACATCACTGGGTAGCTTTTCAAAAATTTTAGTTGCAGCATTGTGCACCCATTTTTGTGCTAAAGACAATGTTAATGAGAAGTAATGAATGCCATTTCATATTGTAATTATGTACATCATTGTTCCTTTTGAACTGCAGTGGTTTATTTACAACAAACTTCATGATGGAATACTTGTATTGTGAAGCAGTAATCAAAATACCCAACTCCTTAAAAATATATGTACAAGATGAGCATGGGTGGTCTCCACATATTATTCTTACAGCACATTTTTGAGCAATGAAGACTTTTCTAAGTCGTGCTTTTTTCCAGCTTTTAACCTGATAATTTTGAAGTTTGCACCCTATTTATTATTTCCTCTCCATGCGTTACACTTATCATTGGTGTTGTACCTTTAGATCTGCAGGTCTGAATATATTGTGTCCTTTTAAAATTGAGAGTTAGGCTGTTCACAGAAAAACAGTCAGTGACACTTTTAAGAACCTAGTTTACTGTTTCTTCTGTTCCTGTATGTAGGCTTGGATTGATTACAAAACTAGTCTCATTGACAAATAGAACTAATTCTGCTTGTTTTATATTAGACAGAAGATCATTTACACATATGAGGAACAAGTCTTGGGGAACCCCATATGTGGTTTCTCCTTAGTCACAAGAATCTTCCCTAATTACATTGACTGAGTTACTAAGTACAAATTTCTGCATTCTTTTGGTTATGTATGCCATTAGTCATTGTGTAACTGTAGCATCAATTCCATAAAACCTCAATTTATATAGGAGAATATTGTGATACACACAGTACCTTAGAAAGATCACGGAAAATACCAACCAGTGCTATTTTCATACATAATGCTTGTAAAATATGGTGAGTGATTATGTCAATGGCATTGTCAGTAGAGCAACTAATTGCAGCATGCACAAATGCCTGTATGATTGAAGCCATTCTTCCTACATGTCTTACATGAGTGGCATGGAAAGAAACCATAATATGTGATACTATGTGTAATTTCCCATTGTGCAGTTCACAGCTGTTTGCAGATTTTTGATGTGGAGGAGGTAGATAAAAATGTGGTAACACCAAATAGGAAACACATTATCATGGGTAGTACAGAGTAAGAAACCTGCTGGCATCCAAAACAGCATCCAGTCATCTTGGAATTGTAGTACACATCCTGTATGGTTTTCAGGAGAATCTTTTACCATTGTTCGTGCAAAATAGAGACAAGTTCAGTTAACAATGATGGAGTTGGATAGCGATCATGTACCCTTCTCTCCAAAGTAGACCACAAAGACTCACTAATAATGAGATCTGGGGACTCTGGTGGCCAGGGGTCAATCTCATGCTCACAAAACCCATCTTGGATGAAGCAAACTGTGTGAGCAGAGGCCCTGCAGTCTTGGAACACATCACTGTTGGGGAACAAACATTTTAGTAGGGGATGGACCTGATCAATCAAAATAGTTATATAATTCTAGGCAGTAGGGGTGACCATGCAGAGTGAACATGGAGCCATCAAATACCAAGATATGACTCCCCCAATCTTCACTGAACTCCTGCCATTTTTTGCTCTTGGGGTGTAAACTTGGCAAGAAGTTGGAAACAGTGGGAAACAAGACTCTTCCGTTGCTCCACAGTCCACACTTTTTGGCTTTGGCGCCTCATTTTGCTGTTATGGCCATTTGCATGATTGATGAGTGGTTTCGGAATTCCAACTCGCCCTGCAATTCCATGCTTATGTAGCTCCACTTGTATTGTTTTGATGCTGACAGGATTCATGATTGAGACATTCAGTTCTGCAGTGACCTTTGCAGCTGTTGTCCTCTTTATATTTCATCACAATCTTCTTCACTGAATCACTCAACATACACTTTCAGCTGCTTTGTGATAGCAGATGATATTTTTCCACTTTCTCTGTGTGCGGTATGGTTATGGAAGAAGCACCCACCATATGAGCACCAACTGTCTACCCATGTTCAAATACTCTTATTTCTGACGTAATGCTCTCTAATCACACCGAACACTATTCTGACCACTACTGTCACTTGTGAATGTGTTGAGGACATTGCACAGGTACTGTTCATGATCATATACAACACCAAAACCTGCAGGCTTGTGTAGCGTCTGCATATATATTCAAGCCTGCATTTCTCGTGGCATTTCCTTATTTTTGTTCAACCTCTGTAGAAAAGCCCGTTGACTCACATGAACTTGGGCATAATGTGTTGGTAGCAGGACAAGAGGTAGAATGAGAACAGTGCCATTATCTTTTTTGTGGGGTAATGTTGGCAGGACTTACTGTGAAGTGTGATGGGAAGGTAAGATGGCGTGTTGAATACACAATGAGAGAACAGTTGGTGGGTGATTTGTTTCATAGCAAAGATTGAAAGTAATTGTGCCAAATCCAAATATGAATATAATTACAGCAGTTGTGATTCTAAAGTTTGCAACATATTTGCTGTTAAAAAAATGAAAAAACTAAATGTGCTGCGTAATCTGTTCAATGCCTTTACTTTTTCTCATGACGTCACACTGAACTGGTCATCTCATAACCGAACTATCTCCTTTCAACCTAATGTATAGCTGAGGCTGTGCTACAGTTACATCTATTACCAAAACCTGCATCCAAAATCTAGAGGAAAATATTGGAACTGTGGAAGGGGCAATTTAAGACAACCTTCTATGACTCAACATAAGTATGAATTATTTACAAATAATACTGAATAAATTCAATGCTCGAATATATTGTAGCTTTTCTTGCCTCCCACCGGTTACCAATTACTATCATCATTAGATACATGGAACAGATACATGACCAAGGTATTTAGCACGAGGGTGGTTTGAAAAATTCTCGGAATCACCACGAGAGGTCAGCACTAGTGCAACGAGTTGATCAATTGATTGCTGCATGTAAACATGTGCCACATCAGTGCTCTTGGAAGAGAGCTGTGGCTGTGACATGGCTCTGTTGTTCGTGCTTAATAATTTGCGAAGATGGAAAAAATTGAGGTCCGAGCAGTGATTAAGTACATCATAAAGAAAGGTATGAAAGCAAAGGACATACAGGCTGATTTCCAGAATATACTGGTGGATTCTGCTCATTCATATTCAACTGTTGCCAAGTGGACAAATGAATCTGAATTTGGTCGGGAGCACTTAGATGATGAACCACGCAGTGGTTGGCCAAAATGTGTCACTACTCTGGAAATCATTCCAAAAGTTCACAAAATGGTCATGGAGGATCGCCGATTGAAAGTGAGTGAAATTGCTCACCTCTGAAAGGGTATTTCACATTTTAACTGAAGAATTAGAAATGGAAAAAATTATCTGCAGGATAGGTGCCGCGACTCGTGACACTGGATCAAAAACGCATGAGAATGGACATAATGTAACAATGTTTGGCCCATTTTAGGAGAATTGAACAAGATTTTTTGTGCAGGATAGGTGCCACGACTCTTGACGCTGGATCAAAAACGCGTGAGAATGGACATAATGTAACAATGTTTGGCCCATTTTAGGAGAAATGAACAAGATTTTTTGTGCTGGTTTGTGACCACAGGTGAAACTTGGGTGCACTACTATACCCAGAAAAAAAAAAAAAAAAAAAAAAAACAGTCAGAGCAGTAGAAACATGCTGATTCTCCACCAACAAAGAAAGCAAAGATAATTCCATCTGCGGGAAAGGTCATGGCATCAGTGTTCTGGGATACAAAGGGGATTGTGTTTGTAGATTATGTCCGCACTTGCCAAACAATTACTGGAGAATACCATGTTAACATCCTGGACAAATTGCAACAAAAGATACACGAAAAAATGCCAGGTTTAGCAACGAAGAAAGTCATCTTCCATCACGACAATGCATGCCTGCACACGTGCCATTGCCTTGGCTAAATTACACAAACTAAGGTATGAATTTTTGCCACACCAGCCTTATTCACCTGATATGGCTCTGTCAGACTTCCATCTCTTCCCGAAACTGAAAATTTTTCTTGGTGGATGAAGATTCACCTCAAACGAAGAATTGATAGCCGAAGTTGACAACTATTTTGCAGACCTGGAGGAAACTCATTTTTGAGATGGGATCAAGGCACTGGAACATCGTTGGACCAAGTGCATTAATTTACAAGCAGACTACATTGAAAAATAAAAAAAAAAGTATGTGATATAAGTACTTTTTTCTATTCCATTCTGAGAACTTTTCAAACCACCCTTGTATACAGGAAAAGTGCCCTGGCTAGTCCTGCCTGTATATTAGACTTGAGCCTTGAGCCAGTCTGTCGGTGCACAGCTATTGCTGTCATAGCCATACTGTGTGTGGGAGTAATGATGAAGTAACGATATCATTATTTTGTATGTTCAGCTGCACACAACTGTCAAGCAATTTCTTGTTCCCATCTAGGTGTAAATCTGAAACTTTTCCACCATATTATCACCTGCATGTGGAGAGGCCTTAGCAGTGTCATCCAGTCCTTACAAAGGGAGAGTATTTAATTATTTGAACAATAATATTTCAAATCACTGATTCAGACAAGAGGCAAAATTCAAATCCAATGACCTCAGTCACATGCTCATTGCATGAATATTTAACAAGGTGGAAAACTTGATAAGCAAATTTCTATTGTAATATCAGTTTTTCTCGGTCATCAGGACCCATCAATGTGTTGCCTAGATGAAGAACTATTGGATGTGGTGGTAAAGTAGTTTTAATATCAGCCAAACAGATAGTTGAAGAAAGTCGCAAGATGTCGTCAGTCGGTAAAGGGTGGAGACATTGTGCTCAAACTGAAGCTGCAGACATGTCACCATGAAAGGATACCTTTTTTTTTCCCAGGGCACACCCTCCTGGCACCTCCATCGAATGACCAACCTAAATGACAGGAAGTGTTCCCCACCACTTTCCCCCCTGTGGGTCCGGGGATAAGAATAGGCCTGAGATATTCTTGCTTGTTGTAAGAGGCGACTAAAAGGAGCTTCACATGTTTCAGCCTTCATGTGATGGTCCCCTGTAGGGTTTGACCTCCATTCTACAAAATTTTCCCGAAGAGTGAACCAATTGGGGAAGGGCGCCTTACATGGTGCATCATGTCCGTTGTGCATTGAGATCTTTAGCCTACTTTCTCGTTGTCGCATTTCAGTCCTGCTCATTCTCCATCTCCTCAGCAAGGACACCTTCCTGGGTGCGTTTTCCACCATGCACCATGCACTATGCAGTGTCGCATTCTGCGTCGACGATGACCATGGACTTATTTGCACCTGATATCCAGCACAGTAGCCAGCCCGTTGTGGTGGGGTCACCATGTACCCTGTTGGTTGTAGCCCCCTGACTTCACAGGGATTGCTCTTCTGATGCCTGTGCCGTTAGCTCCCCGCTTATGCCAAGGGGTAGTTGCCCATCCCCCTGGGGCATCGGGACTCCTGGTAGTGGCCATCCTGCCAGGTGTCCTTTGCTGTGGCTGGGTGGCCCTGGTTGGAATGGGTGGCATCAGGGCAGATGGCATGCAGTGAAACGTAGTCCATCATCTCTTGCTGGTGGTGAAACACCAGCAGTCTCTAAGCGTTCACAAGCTCAATTCAACGCACAGAAGTATGACCCCAAATCGTTCCCCTCCCTGGCCACACCATGGGAGGAACGTCAGGCTAAGGATGCCAGCAGATCTTATTCACCCCGGTACTTTGTATGTTCGAGAGCTGATGGGGAATCTTTCATGATGATGAAGCCTCAGTTTTTTGTTGAGCATTTAGAGGACGAGTTTGGGGAGGTGGAGGGATTGTCCAAAATGAGATCTAGGCCAGTCTTGATCAAAACAGCATCCCCTGCCCAGTCACGGACGTTACTTGCTTGTAACAACTGGGGGATGTTTCTGTAACCATCAAGCCCCATAAGAGCTTAAGTATGGTCCAGGGTATCATGTTTCACAGGGGCCTTCTATTGCAGTGTGGCGATGAGTTGTGCGCCATTTTAGAGCGGCGAGGTGTACATTTCGTCCAGTGTGTCCACCAGGGTCCGAGGGATAATCGGGTTGCCATCGGTGCCTTCATCTTGGCCTTCGAGGGTGATACATTGCCTGAGGTCAAGGTGATGGTCTACCACTGTGATGCAAAGTCCTATATCCCTCCCCCGATGTGGTGCTTTAAGTGCTGGAAGTTCAGCCATGTGTCTTCCCACTGTAATTCCAGCGTTACATGTTGAGATTGCGGACACCCATCACATCCCATTACTCCATGTGCCCCGCCTCCTATCTGTGTCATCTGCGGAGAGCACCATTCACCTTGCTCGCCAGACTGCAGGATTCTCCAGAAACAAAGGAAAATTATGGAGTACAAGACCCTGGACCGACTGACCTACACTGAGGCCAAGAGAAAATTTGAACGCCTGCATCCTGTATGTATGACATCGTCTTATGCCACCGCTACAATAGTTCTGGCACCATCAGCTCCGCCAACCCCAGTCACCTCTCTGAGCCGGAAGACTACACCTGTCTCCTTGATGGTGGGGGGCACTTCCCTCCCTGTTGGTTTCGCACGCACCACCTACTTCGGGACCCCCCCCCCCCCCCCAAACTATCAGGGACGTCCGTCCCCACCTTTAAGATGGAGAAGCATAAGTCTTCTTCAGCTTCTCTCACTAGGATGGGGTCCCCTGGGTCATTCCCTTCCCAGGTTTCTGCTAGTGGGAAAGATGACACCCACCAGTGGCTGGAGAGCTCAAAAGAAGCTGGTTGTAGGTCTTCATGCTCATCCTCAGTCCCCGAGACAGAGCCAGTGAATTCCTCCAAGCCAGGGAAACCCAAGGAGCAGCAAGAGAAATAAAAAAAAGTAGACCCATAAGACCAAGGAAATTGCGATGCCACCCACACCACCGCTACCTACAAGCTCTGTGTCTGACGATGGGGTGGAGATTCTGGCGTCCACTGAGGACCTAGATCTCTCCAGACCCTCAGACACAATGGATATAGACTGCTCAGGCAAAAAGTGGGTGGCAGCAGGTGGCCCTGAGACATAAAATGCCTCATTGAATGTTGCATGCCTTCCCAGTCTCACGATGACGTCATCCTCCAGTGGAATTGCAGCGGTTTTTTCACCGCCTGGCTGAGCTACGGCAACTGGGTTGGGTCCTGGAGTCACGTGGCTTGCTGGCTCCATGTCAGGGCAGCTTCCGCCAGGGTCGCTTTACCACTGATAATCTTGTATCCATCGAGTCTGCCATCTGAACATCCTTTTCCAGATGGCAACACCTGATTGCCGTCTTTTTTGACCTACGTAAAGCATACGACACGACTTGGTGACATCATATCCTTGCCACATTGTATGAGTGGGGTCTCCAGGGACCACTCCTGATTTTTATCCGAAACTTCCTGTCTCTCCATACTTTCCATGTCCAAGTTGGTGACTCCCATAGTTTCATCCATGTCCAGGAGAATGGAGTCCCTACAGGAAGCCATCCACAAGGTGCAGTCATGGACTCTAGCCCATGGCTTCCAGTTTTCCGGCATGAAGACGTGTCATGCATTTCTGTTGGCATCATACCGTTCATCCGGAACCAGCACTTTACCTTGATGACGATCCACTCACTGTAGTGGGGACATATCGATTCGTAGGTCTGATTTTCGGCACTAGTTTTACTTGGCTTCCTCATCTCCGTCAGCTTAAACGGAAGTGTTGGCAGCACTTCAGTGCCCTCCGCTGCCTGAGAAACACCAACTTGGGTGCAGATCGCTCCACGCTGCTGCAATTCTACAGAGCCCTTGTACAATCCCGCCTTGACTGTGGGAGTGTTATTTATGGTTTGGTGGTGCCCTCAGCATTGCGTTTGCTCGACCCATTGCTCTATTGCAGAGTTTGACTACCAGGAGCTTTTAGGACAAGTCTGGTGACAACCGTACTGGTGGAGGCTGGAGACCCTCCATTGAATATCAGATGTGCGCAACTGCTCACCAGTTATGTTGCACACACACTCATAGCTCACCTG
The DNA here is from genome assembly GCF_023864345.2 of Schistocerca serialis cubense. Taxonomy (NCBI): domain Eukaryota; kingdom Metazoa; phylum Arthropoda; class Insecta; order Orthoptera; family Acrididae; genus Schistocerca; species Schistocerca serialis. Next base: position 1,235,034,705 of record NC_064638.1, read on the forward strand.
AACATCCTAATTATTGTCTTCTTTTCCCAACCACAGCGGTTCACCTCCCGCATAGTTGGCCCAGGTCAGGGTTAACGATTTCGGTTCGTGAGTGATTGCTTCTGTCTGAACTGGAGTCCATGCCTGTACCACCTCTCCTTGAGGTCCATTCACGTACACCTCTGTGGTGTAGCTGTAGGCCGAAGCTTGGCCTGGAGCTTTTGCATGGCCCTAAGGCCTCCGTTAACCCTGCGGCTCACCCATATCACTTCCTCTCAATTCTTGAAGTGTTCTGGGGCTCTGAAGTGGTTTACACCGACAGCTCGATGGCTGATGGTAATGTTGGCTACGCCTTTGACCACAGAGGCCATATTGAACAGCATTCCATGCCCGATGGCTGCAGTGTATTCACTGCAGAGCTGGTGGCCGTATCTCGTGCACTTCAGTATATCCGTTCATGCCCTGAGGAATTGTTTCTTCTGTGTACTGATTCCTAGAGCAGCCTAAAAGCTATCGACCGGTGCTACCTTCGCCATACTTTGGTGGTGTCCATCCAGGAGTCATCTATGCCCTGGACCAGTCCTATCGTTCAGTGGTGTTTATGTGGACTGCAGGACACGTCAGTATACCAGGCAACGAACTTGCTGGCAGGCTGGCCAAACAGGCTACACGGAAACCGCTTCTGGAGATAGGCAAATCTGAATCTGACCTGCATTCTGACTTACGCTGCAGGGTTTTTCAACTTTGGGAGACAGAATGGCATAACAGTATGCACAGCAAACTGTGTGTCATTAAGGAGACTATGAAAGTGCGCAAGTCTGCCATGCGGGCATCTCGCAGGGAGTCAATTGTCCTCTGCTGGCTCCGCATTGGCCATGCTTGGGCCACCCACAGTTACCTCCTGCGCCGTGAAGACCCACCTCAGTGTCATGCGGCGCCCAGCTGACAGTGGCCCATATTCTGGTGCACTGTCCCGCTTTGATTGTCCAGCGATGAAATCTTGGATTACCAGACTCGTTGCCAGTCATTTTATCTGCCTATGCCTCATTAGCTGATTTAATTTTGTGTTTTATTCACGAGGGTGGGTTTTATCATTTGATCTAAGTTTTAGTGCATGTCCTTTGTTCCTCTGTGTCCTCCACCATAGCGCTTTTAGGGTGGGGGCTTTAAGGTGTTGCAGAGTGGCTGGCATTTCCTTTTTACTCTCTAGGTCGGCCAGCCACTGTAATCCTCTTTCTTGTTTTACTCTCTTCTGTTTCTAGAGTCTCTCTGTTGTTTTCTTGTCCTCTTTGGTCCTTTTAGTGTTTGTTGCCATTCCTTTGTTCTTGTGGTTTTTCCTTTCTTTCCATTTTGTGTTGTATGTCTTGTCTGTTTTATTCTCACACTTGTGGCATTGTTTTATTAGGAATAAGGGACCGATGACTTCATAGTTTTGTCCCTTCTCCCCTCTTTTAAACAAACCAACCAACCCACCACTCAGGCAACTCTGGCCAAAAAAAGCCACAGGAATGAACAGCACTGCCTTCCCCTCCCCCTCCCCAATTCTCTCTCCTGCCTTGGTAAGGCTGAATAAAGGATTTACTTCTTTTGTTGACTACAGGAAATGCTTTTTCGTGGAGCATGCACTTCATTGTGTTTCCTTTAAGGTAGGAAAACTTCTTAGAGCTGCTCTCTGGCCCCCATTCTGTTGCAGATTTCAAATGTTGTTAAAACATTAATGTGGAAGTCACTGTCATCTTGTGTTAACATGAACTGGTGTTCATTACTTTGGAATCAGTTGTGTGCAAAATCATAGCGGTAACATCCACTTACGCCACGGGATTATGCCATGTGCCGGCCTTGACGATTATAATTACATGCACACACAACTTGCTCTACGAGCTGTCTGTATACTATGCATCGATGTTGATGGGGTAGGAATTGCCATGCTTATCAACCTTTGTTTTCACGTCCCTTACCTCTCAGGGTCAGCAACAGTATCGCCTGCCTTATTCTTAAGATGAAGTCCCACGCTTCATTAATTAGGACTCCATGAGGGCCAGACAAACATGACTGTTTATCCATCAAGTTATTCGGAACTGTGGATTGATGTTGTCCCTGCTATAGAAAATCATCCAGATATATTCTTAAATGGGCAATAAATAATCATTCCATTGACTTACTGCTTTTTTTGCTGTGTATTTGTGACCTTCCTCCTGTCCTATATTATATAACTACCCCTGGTGGAAACACGTACTGTAAGGTCAGCACCCAATGCTGTCATGGTCAGGGGACTGAAGACCTACAAGGAATATAAAATATATTTTGCCTGCTGGTAGGGAAGTGGTGACAGATTGGACAGCTAATTTCATTCACACTACAAAGATACATAAGCCAATCTCGCCAATGTTTGTTGTGGGCTTCCTAAATGTAACGTACTAATGACCGAGGGAGAGAAATGATTCCCTCCCCAAAGAAGTATTAGTACAGGCAGAATTGACTTTGTGAAACATTGCTGGCTCTCATTTAACAAGATTTCATGAAATTATGAATGTAAGTGAATATTGAAGTCCTCCCACCTGTATCTCTGATAGGGATTGAATAGCATACTCCACTATCTATTGATAACAAACAGGTAAATATAAGGAGTATCTTTTATAATATCTGAATGACCAACTTCTATAATATCTGAATAACCTAAAGAATGTGTTATGCAGTATATTATTGTAAATGGCAAGTGGTGTCCTTGCTGAGTGAAGTGGTGCCATGTTTAAGCTACTGGACCTGCATTTAGCAGGATTGAGATTCACATTGCTGTCTGGTCATCCTGATTTTGTTTTTCCATGGTTTCCTTAAATAATTTGACGCAGTTGTTGAGATGCTTCCTTTGAAAAGACTGTAGCTGATTTTCAACATCTTCATTGCTTTCTTTAAGTATACTTTGAAACAAAAGTAAAACCTGTAGTATTTCAAGTAAGATTTTGTTCAAAGTGATTATGTAGACATCTTTCATGTGTGGTTATGTGGTGTAGCCTAATTTATTTGACATAGTTATGTATACAGGAATATGCACAGAACAGTTTTTTCAGGTGCACACACAGATGTTTGCTTGGTTGCAGATGTGTGTAATAACTAGCCTTTGATTGTAGTTGCCATATAGCTAACACAGATATTCAGTCCATAGAAAGTAGATCATCAAGTAACATGTGGCAGGAGGAGCTGACCCTGCATGAACCCCAATTTTCTTTTGAATTTGTTGGGATTTACAGTTTATTGCCTTATGTCCAACTGGGAGCTTGTTGAAGACCTCTGCACCAGCATAAGGATAAGGAACATTACTCTGAAGTCTGCATAAGGAGTCTATTTGTAAAAGAAAATGTTAGTGACCCCCCCCCCCCCCCCCCCCCACACACACACAGATACCCTTGCCTCTTTTTTGTGATGTTAGGGCAGTATACCAAGAAAAGGAAGAGGATTGGAGATACACAATTTTTAACAGTGAGTTATATATATTAAGAAAACTAAAAAATAATCATTGTGTTTTCTCTCGTATAGGTACCTGGTGGAGAATATCGACTGGTTGGAAGAGCAGCTAGGTGAGGATGAGGATGACTACACTCTGTTTGACTGTCCTGGGCAGATAGAGCTGTACACACACATGACAGTCATGAGACAGCTTGTTGAACATCTGCAGCGTCAGGACTTTCGCCTTTGTGCGGTGTTCCTCATAGACTCTCAGTTTATGGTAGATCCTGCCAAGTTTCTGTCTGGCACAATGGCAGCATTAAGTGTTATGACAAATTTAGAACTTCCACATATAAATGTCTTGAGCAAGATGGACCTATTAAGCAAGACTGCACGATCACGCCTTGACAGGTAAAGCTTCTGTGCTGTATCTTGTGTAGAATAATGATTTTTTGCCACTTTTCTGAAAACTCTTCCCCATTTTTCAAACTTTGATTATTTAAATAATCCTAAATTGCTTATGTCCTTTTTTTGTTGTCTGTTCAACCCCTTTCACCACCTTGAGAAACTATTTTATAGTTGCAAAATCTCGGAATTCTGATTAATTATAAAAGCTGTTCTGTAGTAGTCATTGTTTCAGGAACTGCTATGCAAACACTAACCTCCCATCTCAAATACGAGTGTGGTTCGATAAATCTGGTAAATTTCCATAAAAAATGGAACATTTTTCTTGCACCTTCATGGATGGAATCTTGATTATTTCAAGGATTGTGTAAAGAATTTTAACAATGTACTGCATTCAATTCATTTTTGACAATCATATGAATTGTTCAGTGTCTTGACTATGATTGAAAATGGGGAAAACTGAGTTTTGTGCTGTTATCATTTGAAGGGTGGACTGCCGTACAGATCAAAACAGAATTGAAGTTCATGCAAATGCTGCAACAACTTTGATGACCATTTACTTTTGGATTAATGACTTTAAACATACTTGGGCGAGCATCGAAGATGATACGCCCTCTGAATGTCCAGTTGAGGTTACCACAAAGGGAACCATTGAGAGAAGCCATGATATGGTAATGCAAGGCCACCAACTAGAAATAAGTGAGATTGCTGAGACCATAGGTATCTCAATTAACTGAGTGCATAATATCCTGCAGGAAGAATTGGCTATGAAGAAGCTGTATATGAGGTGGGTGCAACGATTGGTCACAATCTATCAAAAGTGCATCTGGCGATAGATTTCAACACAATATCTGGTGATATTTAACCCCAATCCGCAAGACTTTTTGTGCTTATTTGTGACTCAGCACTTAACATTTCTGGGCTGAGATGCCGTGGTCCATACATAAGACTCTCACCTGATGTTTCGCCTTCGACTGTGGAAGGCATCCTCCGAGGACAATCGGCGAACTGCAACGAGAGCACTAGTGAGCGCCATATATACAAGCCATCCAGATGGCGCCGCTGTCAATCACGTGATGTCGGCTGTGCTGTGATCTCTGATATTGCCAACTTTCTCAATTGAAACTAAGGTGATCATGAAATAAAGTTTAGTGAGACGACCGGCAAAGCAAAGACGTCGCATTATTATGCGTCAATGTACAGAGAGGCCATTGAGATTGCCAAACACTGCAATAATTTTAATAGAAAAGATGAAGGCATTAAGCTGGATAAGATATGGATGTCAATGTTGCAGCAACAGCGTGACAATCAATTAGTGGTACAGAGCCGAGTGGAGGGTCTGAATCAGAGGCTGAGACGGTTCTGCGACCGTGTGGGCTGCAGATTCCTCGACTTGCGCCATAGGGTGGTGGGGTTTCGGGTTCCGCTGGATAGGTCAGGAGTCCACTACACGCAACAAGCGGCTACACGGGTAGCAGGGGTTGTGTGGCGTGGGCTGGGTGGTTTTTTAGGTTAGATGGCCTTGGGCAAGTACAGAAAGGGCAACAGCCTCAACGGGTGCGGGGCAAAGTCAGGACATGCGGGGACCAAGCAGCAATCGGTATTGTAATTGTCAACTGTCGAAGCTGCGTTGGTAAAGTACCGGAACTTCAAGCGCTGATAGAAAGCACCGAAGCTGAAATCGTTATAGGTACAGAAAGCTGGCTTAAGCCAGAGATAAATTCTGCCGAAATTTTTACAAAGGTGCAGACGGTGTTTAGAAAGGATAGATTGCATGCAACCGGTGGTGGAGTGTTCGTCGCTGTTAGTAGTAGTTTATCCTGTAGTGAAGTAGAAGTGGATAGTTCCTGTGAATTATTATGGGTGGAGGTTACACTAAACAACCGAACTAGGTTAATAATTGGCTCCTTTTACCGACCTCCCGACTCAGCAGCATTAGTGGCAGAACAACTGAGAGAAAATTTGGAATACATTTCACATAAATTTTCTCAGCATGTTATAGTCTTAGGTGGAGATTTCAATTTACCAGATATAGACTGGGACACTCAGATGTTTAGGACGGGTGGTAGGGACAGAGCATCGAGTGACATTATACTGAGTGCACTATCCGAAAATTACCTCGAGCAATTAAACAGAGAACCGACTCGTGGAGATAACATCTTGGACCTACTGATAACAAACAGACCCGAACTTTTCGACTCTGTATGTACAGAACAGGGAATCAGTGATCATAAGGCCGTTGCAGCATCCCTGAATATGGAAGTTAATAGGAATATAAAAAAAGGGAGGAAAGTTTATCTGTTTAGCAAGAGTAATAGAAGGCAGATTTCAGACTACCTAACAGATCAAAACGAAAATTTCTGTTCCGACACTGACAATGTTGAGTGTTTATGGAAAAAGTTCAAGGCAATCGTAAAATGCGTTTTAGACAGGTACGTGCCGAGTAAAACTGTGAGGGACGGGAAAAACCCACCGTGGTACAACAACAAAGTTAGGAAAGTACTGCGAAAGCAAAGAGAGCTCCACTCCACTCCAAGTTTAAACGCAGCCAAAACCTCCCAGACAAACAGAAGCTAAACGATGTCAAAGTTAGTGTAAGGAGGGCTATGCGTGAAGCGTTCATTGAATTCGAAAGTAAAATTCTATGTACCGACTTGACAGAAAATCCTAGGAAGTTCTGGTCTTACGTTAAATCAGTAAGTGGCTCGAAACAGCATATCCAGACACTACGGGATGATGATGGCATTGAAACAGAGGATGACACGCGTAAAGCTGAAATACTAAACACCTTTTTCCAAAGCTGTTTCACAGAGGAAGACCGCACTGCAGTTCCTTCTCTAAATCCTCACACAAACGAAAAAATGGCTGACATCGAAATAAGTGTCCAAGGAATAGAAAAGCAACTGGAATCACTCAATAGAGGAAAGTCCACTGGACCTGACGGGATACCAATTCGATTCTACACAGAGTACGCGAAAGAACTTGCCCCCCTTCTAACAGCCGTGTACCGCAAGTCTCTACAGGAACGGAGGGTTCCAAATGATTGGAAAAGAGCACAGATAGTCCCAGTCTTCAAGAAGGGTCGTCGAGCAGATGCGCAAAACTATAGACCTATATCTCTTACGTCGATCTCTTGTAGAATTTTAGAACATGTTTTTTGCTCGCGTATCATGTCATTTCTGGAAACCCAGAATCTACTATGTAGGAATCAACATGGATTCCGGAAACAGCGATCGTGTGAGACCCAACTCTCCTTATTTGTTCATGAGACCCAGAAAATATTAGATACAGGCTCCCAGGTAGATGCTATTTTTCTTGACTTCCGGAAGGCGTTCGATACAGTTCCGCACCGTCGCCTGATAAACAAAGTAAGAGCCTACGGAATATCAGACCAGCTGTGTGGCTGGATTGAAGAGTTTTTAGCAAACAGAACACAGCATGTTGTTATCAATGGAGAGACGTCTACAGACGTTAAAGTAACCTCTGGCGTGCCACAGGGGAGTGTTATGGGACCATTGCTTTTCACAATATATATATAAATGACTTAGTAGATAGTGTCGGAAGTTCCATGCGGCTTTTCGCGGATGATGCTGTAGTATACAGAGAAGTTGCTGCATTAGAAAATTGTAGCGAAATACAGGAAGAT